>NC_054394.1:12673000-13312500 GCF_017976425.1 Toxotes jaculatrix | reverse complement strand
ATTTTTATTTTGACCACCTCTGAAGAAGGTTATAAAAAAGTCCAATACCAAACAACTTCAACCAGCTTCAACCATTCTGGACATAGTCCGTTTACTTCACTGTATTTTTCCCCTTTTCCCTCACTGCTGAGCATTTACTATCTTCCCTAAAGTAGCAAAAGTAAATCTTTCCTACTTTCTGTAAAGTTCAAACAGACATCTTAGAGCGAAGTGAGAGGGATTTAGAGCAGAGAGGAGCAGTAGAAGTGAGAAAAGAGATGAGATATGTACGCTGTTTTCTGTCTCCGTTTGTGTTCTATATCCTGAGATGGGAACAAGTTATGAATATGCATGAAGCAAAGCGCTACACGCAGGTGACATGCCTGACTTGTGTTACTGCTGCGAACAACTGCACCAGACAAATGTTTTCTCCATCTCTCCTTTACTTATGAACGAGGGAGTGAGGGAGAAAAGAGGAGTAATCCCGTGGGAACTCTTTTCTTTTTCTCTCTGTGGATAAAAACCAACGCACTAATGATGCAGGCACACATGCAAAGAGGCACAAAGCTGTGGTAGCTCATACATAAGAAGACACAAATACATACCCCCAACCACACACACACACACACACACACACACACACACACACACACACACACACACAAAACACAGTCCACCTCACAAAACAGTATGCTAACAATTTTTTTTCTTTTCAAAGTGTATTTCAGGGTAATGTTCAGCATGTCTGTTCTCCTTTCCAACTCATTTAAAGTTTGTTGTTAGCTAACCGGAGGGCTGTATGCAGAATACATACAGTCTGACATTAAAGTTACTGAATTTTAATATGTTACCCTCATTATATTGAACTGTTCAGTCTTGATTTTGAGACATGAACAAGCTGTTCCTCAAGTTAGAAGTCAGAAAACTGAGGCTCTAATCTTTCTTGTCATAATATTTTGGAGACAGATAACTCATTGCGTTAGCCATTTTGACCACACATTACATTAACAAGAAAAATGATGATAGCCAAGATCATTAGACAATCAAAGCTGCTGCTGATAAAGAGGATGATGAGACATTTGAGCAAGAACTTTCATAGGACCCATTCTTCAGCTCCTCAGCAAGACAAGAAAAAGTGCAGACCATGATTTCAGCAGAAAGTGAGGAGAAAATAGTCGGAGAGATGTAGAACAGACAGGGTGTCTCTCCAGGGAAAGCCAAGAATCCAGTTTTACAGTAAAAAAAAAAAAAGAAAAGAAACTTGCAGAACAACAGAGAGAGAGAAAAACCTACACATCCAAAGATTAATGTCCCATTTCTCCTGTATATTCTCCACTCTGGAAAACTCTGAATCCTGATTTAGCAACAAGACTGCAGCTGAAAGTCATGCCAGTAAAATCACTGACAAGTTGTAGAGAAAGGAAGTGTGGGAGAGACTCTCCGGGGAGAACACGAAACCTATCCAGTTTTCCAGGCAAGTTGAGTGTGTGTGTGTGTGTGTGTGCAGGGTGGCGTGGGGTGGTGGATGCTCGTTTTGAGCATCCATAGGAGGTGGACACTGCTGTCGAGTTAATCGTGGATGACCCCAAAACAAAACTGTGATGTGAGAAGCATCTCACTGTTTGTGTTATTTTACAGTAAAGCCATACATTTTTAAATTTCATGCCTGAAATAAAGAAATATTGACCAATATTGCATTTTGAGAGCAACTTTTTAAGGATTACTCCCACTGATGTTTTATGTTTGTAGAACTACAGAAAAGATGAACAAAGTGCCCGACTGCCTGAAAGAGGTGTCAATCTTGTTTGAGTTTGGTTGTTGAAAACTGTGCATTTTTCATGGCAGAATATGAGTAAAAGAGGAGGCCAAGATTCACAATGGGAAGAAGGCGTTGTGAGAGAGATGGCTGAAAAAGAAAACAGAACAAGAGGTGGTACAGAGGGGATTTAGGGAGAGGTGTGTGAAGGAAGGGGTGAGGGAAGACGAGGGAGGTGAGTGGGGTCAGACAGTGGGAGGAAGCTAATGTCTTTATTTCCTGGTGAGGTGGGACCTTGCATTTACCCCTGGGGTCAGTGGTCATGGACAGGGTCACTGGGGGTGCTGTGAGAGGGGGTTGCCGGGTATCTCGATACAGAGGAAGAGAGAGAATATCAACAAAAAGAAGTGGAAGGAACAAGAAAAAGAGACAGAGTAATGGGAGAAAGAGAGGAAAAGGAAGAAGAGGGAGACCTAGTTTCAGTCAGGAGGGGAATGTGCAAAGGTGGAAAGGTTGAGAAAGGTTGAGGAGGTGAGAGTACTCAAGGGAGAAAGGAGGACACACACACACACTTACACAAAACACACACATACAGTACACATGAAACAATTGTAAATCTACACTCTGACTGCGGTGCTAGCTTGGGTCTTGTCTGACGCTTTGCTTATATACTGTAAATATGTACCTGCATTCATCTGCACACTGTATGTCTGTGTGTTTTCTGTATGTGAGTGGAAGTGCAACTGTTTATGTGTGAATGTGTATTTCCTTCTCTCTAGAGGCCTCCGCCAGCGCAGCTGAAAGATAAATACAAACCGATTCAATGTACGACTCTTACTCTAGAGTATTGTTAGCAGTTATCCTCTTGAACCGCTTGACTTACTGCCTTTTATTGATGTAAATCACATTTGTCAAATACGATACAATAAATATCCGGTCTCCACCAGTCTCTGCAGCTTACTGGCTTTTATTCCAACATGTAGCTGCATTACCAGCAATCAAATGAATTAACTCTGACAAACGTGGTGCGATAAAACAGAGATTGTATGTCTGTCTTTATCGTTCCTCGAGGGTATTGTTGTTGCATTTAGTCCTGTTTAAGCTCTTAGTGTGGCTCTTTTTGTTAACACATTTACATTATTCAACAAAAATGTAAATGACATCAGTGAAATATTTTATGAACTAACAATTTGACATTTTTGTTGCTTTATTTTATCATCATGGTTTGAGGCCTATTTGTGGAGGTGGGGTTAGCAGTAGTGTGTGTGTGTGTGCATGCATGCGTGTGTGTGTGTGTGTGTGTGTGTCTGTGTGTGTGCTTGTGTGTAAAGAATTCCCCTGGACTCTCTTCTTCCATCAGTTTTGATGCTGACAGTGGTCTCTTCCAGCTAATTAATGACAGCTTTGAAACTGGGACTCGCCACCATATTTCTAGCTCACCCACCAACACACACACACGCACACACACGCACGTACGCAGATAAAAATATTAAACAAATTGAGACCTGCAGTATAAACATCTGTGTGTCCACACACTATCAAATAAGAACTTACACATGTGCACAGTTCAGGCCAACTTACAGAGGCATACATTCCATGACATTATTTCCAAAATGAGCAGCCATCAGTACTGTAGCCATACAAGTTTGAGTTCTTTGCAAAGAATGTGATTTCCAACTTTCATCTGCCACCTTCCAAGTCTGATACATGACTTTACGAGGACAAATTTTGGGTGGACTTTCCCTTTAAATCTGATTCAGTTGTGATGCATAAAAAACGAGTATTTGTTAAAGATGTCCAAGTAAAGTTTACTGAATAATTACTTGTAATTACATTTTATGTGTGTGTGTATTTGTACATCTCTGTGTGAGTATGTGGTGAAACAATGGTTTATCTCGGTCAGTGATAGTCTATGATTCATGAAAATGGCAGGCTGACTGGAGTCACACTGAGAGAGAACAGCTTGTTCTCCAAGAATACCTCATCTGACTAATATCATGGCAGGAGGGTATACACACACACACACACACACTCACACATGTATAATGTGTATAGTCTTCTTTACCTTTTGACTCATATTTCTTTCAGTCCCAGGACTGTTTGGCTTAGACATGAATATGTCAGTGACAGAATGTGACCTGCTACTATAAATAACATTCACAGCCTCAGTTCACTTTTAGACCCTCTATTGCTGTCCAGTTCTAGTTATTTCTGTCTTACCTCTGGATGACTGTCATGCAGCAGGTTAAAAATACCCCTTCACCTTTCTAAGGTCAGACAAAAAACCTACAATGGCACCTTGTCAATAATCACAACCTCCTCATTAATTTGGGGAACAGCAAACTGAGCGTGGCTTGCGTATGCCAGAGCTCCTGTTCCTGCAAAGCAGTGGCCAACATGGCTGAGTGAGAAAGCCAATGGTAAACTTTCAGCTGCAGTTCCTCTGTTAGCCATTGACTGTATACAGTGCTTATTCTTAGTATATTCTGTGGTGAAATCTACAGAAAAGTCCTATCACCACAATGAAATTACAGAGAGAATCACTTTATTCACAACATATTACGGTCTGAACACTTAAGTTTGTTTTATTCATTTTGAAAACTACTGTTGAAAACAAAGTATCTACTGGAAGATGTTGCTTGATTGAAAGGAGTCTATCGCTAAGCTTCAAAATGTTCCTCTGCAAACTCTCAGATGCTTTGTCCATATTTTCCTACAGTCTGTGGGTTCCTACCCATTTCTAGAGGGATCACCCTGTACGACTGGGTGACTCAGCAGAGTATCATGGCAGTTTGAGCCAATTGATGAACCACATTTAGGTCCAGTTGTAGAGTTTTTCTTCATGGTGTCATCTGTATCAAAGGGTGACTCAGCAGGCTATGAATATAGCTCTAGTTTGAGTTTTCCTTTAGACCCATATTTCTGTCTTGTTCTGGAGTTATTTTTGTTCCTGGTCTCAGTATTGGACATCTGTATGACAGAATGTGATTCAGTCAGCTATAAATATGAATGGCCTTTCTGCTCGGCCAGCCGCACGGATTAGCAACTCTTCCTGCTTTTCCACTGGGCTCAAAACACACTGCAGCACTCTCTCTCTCTCTCTCTCTCTCTCTCTCTCTCTCTCTCTCTCTCTCTCACACACACACACACACACACACACACACACACACACACACAGCAAATAACCCTCACAGACTCGTTTTCACTTGCCAGGGCTCACTCACTAGCCTGTGCATATGCACACATTGATAAAGAGAGAGATGTTGAGTGTGAGAGTGGTGAGAGGCAGCTAAGAATGTCCTGTCTGTAGCATACCAAAAAAACATGGCAATTTAATTTCTCTATTCTCTTCCTGTTTCCATGTTTAAATCTCTTTAGGTTTGTGTACACATAACTCTTTGTAAACTAATCTGGCCTGGCCTAAGAGAGGACTTTTACTAGACTTGCCAAAGGTGCCAAAAGGTGCACAATGGCAAATAACAAACACAAGTAAATTTCATCTGTAAAAGGTTTATCTCCACTGCATCTGAGAAACAGAGAGGGGGAAGGAACTCAGAATAACCTCCTCTCAAATAGTAGTACCAATGAGATGTAGCTTATTTGGCTTTGAACACAAGGTGACATGTATACACAAAGCTGTAAATGTCTTTTGACAAAATAATCTTATCTCTAGGTCAACTTTCAAGATTTTTCCAGAGCTGTCAATCACATCTTAAGTATGGAATTTCAATCCTGTCACAACAGGTGTTAGTAAATGGGGAGTAGATTTTACCCCTGTCTTCACTTAGAGGTTCACTTTGGTGAATGGTGTGAACGGCCTCCTTTCCTGGCTGTCCACTGATTGCTTGTCAATAACTTGGCTACACTTTGGCTGAACATGAAATGTGTTTACATGCACTTCAGTAACTAGGATACTCAAAAAATCAGGTTACACCGGTAATTAGGGAATGTGTTTACATGCACTGTACTAACTTTGTTACTGTAAATCCATTTATAAATGCAACAGATCAGTTACCATATTCCTCCTCTACTCTCAGATTTAAACTGTAGAGTGATAGAAGAGATGAAGACTGGGTTGAAGCAGACTGACAGCGCAGTAAAAGACAGACAAGCAGGCAGAAAGCACAGAGTTTCTCTTCACTGTGTCAAACTTAAACATTAACCGATGGAAACTGCAAGTGGAAGTTTCAGTTTTGTGTTGCTTTCAGTTTTAGTGGGACATAAGGCAAACTTATTTTAAATACAAGGACAAATCTTTCCCTGTAATGATCTCTCATTGCATCCCGCCACTTCACTCAGCTACTTTCCCTGTGTGCAGTTTTTTATTATACACTTATTACATACACTTGTAGTAAGTCAATCAAAATCCCAGATACCCAAAGAAGGTAGCCGTCTTCTGGAGAAATCTACTTGGGGAAATCTGGCTTCTCTAATCTCCTACGGAATACAATGAAAGTGGGACCAACTGTCAGCTAATGAACAAATGATGCACTCATGGTAGAAAACATTCACTGACAGAACAAAAGATCTAAGGGGTATCCTGTGTTTTTACAAAGCCGGTGTATTGGTCCTGGTAGCCACTAGTTGAGTGAGGGAGGAAGGAAATAAAGCCTCAAGACAAAGACAACATTGTTGTGCTCTGTATACTAATAGTAAAGCTCATAGACACCATCTTTCTGCTATTGTATTTACAAGGTTCCCTAATGATATTTACACAGTTACACAATAATAGTTACACTGAAACCCACATTTATAAGCACAAACCACAACACAAACCAATCAAATGTCTGTGGGTGTATCAAAAACCCTGATTGTAATAAAAAATACTCGTTGGGTTTGAATGTTATTTGTTTCCAGAAGAATTAGCCAGGAATGCGTCAAAATAAAAAAATGCCACCTACCATCATCACAGAGGGATCATGTGTTACAGTAACAGGCGAGACAGGATCATTTTCGATGTCGGTGTCAATCCTAGGAAAAGGGGAGAAAAAAATTAAACCTTTTTCTCCTCATCATATATTATTATATACTCCACATTATAAAGCTGTGGTCCCTGCACTGCCCTTTTCTGTACAGTGGCCTAAATATTACATTTGTCACCTAATTTCATTTTTTAACCACAGCAACTGATTTAAATTTCTTGTTTCTTTTTGTTTCCCATTTGACAGGATTAACGATTAAATTACCAGAGGCAAACAATATTTTCATGGTCGTGAGTCAGTCCAAAAGGCCAACAATCTGGTCAGTGTCGCGAGTCCTGACACCCAGCACTCATAAGAAGAGATAATTATCTGTAACTACGCAGACCCTTCACCAGCACCACCTGTGGTAACAGCTGTTTATGTTGTGGAAAAGCTAATGAAAAAAATCATCCTGTCTCCTATGAGTGTCACCATTAAAGGCCGAATGGATGGAAAGGGCACCTGCTCAGGAAATACCATTCAGTGCACCTGAGATGGCTAACATGTGACTGGAAATGTGAAATAAAAGTGCCTGACATGCAGCATCTTTCTGAGTTTCCTGCCCAAAGTGCTTGGCCACAGCATTATTAAATATTATGCCTTAATAACTTGTAAAATGAGTGCTGCAAATTTTCATTCAGGCTTGATGACCTCAGTGACTTCAAGCTCATTCTACCTATATATGTTCAACTGTAGATCTGTACTTGACACTGGTACTTATATGTTAAGACATATAATTGGTGGGTATGATCTGGTTTCAATGAAAATACTAATGCTGGTACATGATACTCATCGAAGGAGAAAAGCCACAAGCGACCATCAGTGCGTTGGATTACCACATACACACTGCTACACACACACACACACACACTCTCTCACACAAGCATACACCAGACAGCCACTTTGGTCTCTGTGACCAAGAGACATTTAAAAGAGAGTCTGATCAAATTAAGCCAGTCATGTCTTCTTATCACCGGATTGAAGGTATCAATATATTTGCATTCACTGGTCTTATTAATAGCGCCCAAGAGGCAACCAGACACTGTAGAGCGGGGTGACAAACAAATCCTTGGGCTATTAATAGAAGGAGATGGAAAAACTACAGTCAACAAGCAAAGAGAGAGATAATGAGAAAGGAAAATCCTGACACTAACGTTAAGGGTCAAGAACAAGACCGAGGTGGAAAAAGGGGGGTGAGAGCCACAAGGGTCATTAGTATTTTGACAAGATATTACCTGAAAATTAAGGCTGTGGTAAAAATTGCATTAATGGTTAAACATAAAAGACAACAGAGAGAGACAGACAAAAAAAAACAAAACAAAAAAATCTGTTGAGAAATGTATTTGATGTTACGCAATTGCTATGAACTGCCAGGACCTTATCCCAAAGAACCCAAAGAATGAACAATAATACATTTTAAAAAATTTTTGCAACTTGCTTCATATTTTCACTACAAAAATCCCACACACAGACTTCTCAGGTCAGTAGGTTATGTGTTGAGGTATGGTTACAGAGCTTAACTGTTCTCCCAGCTGTTGAGAGCAGTTTGATTCCCAGCCAATCAAAAAGTCATCTCCTTTATCATGGCCTCAGACACACCGGTGTTGCTATGTGTAAGATTTAACGGCCTTGTCAGTTTTACTTCAGATTTGAAAAGATGTCATGGACAGAGTGTAGACTGAGAAAGAGGAAAATAAGACTGCCAAGACTTCGTGAGACAACTCTGCTGTAGATCCTTGAGTCAAACTACAGTGTCAATGCGTAAAAAATTGGTATTCTTTGAAAATATATTCTTTGTAATATACCTAATAATAGGTATAATGGTATGATAGAGGACAAACAATTTGTCTGGTCAAGAAATTAATTACTACAGCAGTTAAAGTGCCTTCATCACTCAACAGCGACATGCAAAATCTAAATAATACCGTCCACCAAATGGCCAAGAAACTATTTAAGCTTTGTTTTGTCCATTTTGGACATCAGCCATATTGGAAAGTTTAAATGACAGAGTTGCATATGTGGCAAATTTGTTTGACAAGTGTTTACAAGGGAACCAAAAGAGCATTGAACTAGATTAACTATAAGATCTCTGCCATGTTATTGAAAATTAAGGCAAGCATTGAAGCCACTACTCAAAGTGTGTGTTCTGAATGTCCATTGTTTTTGTGCGTGCTGCCTCAACTTTACTTGTGATAGGAACACACGGGGTCAGGGGCAGTTTCAACCTACATTACTGTTGCCATAATTTTTGGTTTAGCTTTCTAAAAAGTTGTTTCAGTACATGATTCTGTAATTAAACATGGGAGATTTAAACCTGTCTGGTTGTTTGGCTGCTTGTGTTGGACAACTGAACACTGTAAAGCACTGTCTCATGGCACCGCCAAAACTCAGCACTTACATTTGAAAGTAAAATGTTATAATAACCAACAAGACTGATAACCGCATTTACAAGAAGACCCAGATTTAAAAAAAACAAAACAAAACATCCTTTCATATTTTTGATATGTGAGGAAATGTTCTGAAGTACATGTAAGTTTGACTTGATTTGAGTGTGGCCCTTGTCGGCTGTGGGAAATATTTTCTCAAAGAGGAGTGGTAAATCACAAAAGAGCCTGTGATTATCAGTTTCAAACAGACAAACAGCTCAAACTAGGGCATACTGCACACACATACAAATGCAAACGCATACACTTCTGAGTATGAAGGGCTGGACATTTTGCTGTACTTTTTTTTTTTTTTAACTATTTTTGCTTTCATCAAATGGCTGGTGGTCTGGCGGAGTACAAAGAGAAAGAGGAAGGGGAGGGTGGCTGAGTCTCATCAGTATCAGCAGAGAAGGAACAGTCTCACCTCCCTCTCTCCCCTCTCTCTCTTTCTCATTCCATCCCATTACTTACTGGCCATGCTGTGACCTCTGACCTGTGCACTTTATGCCTGCATTAGCTTCTTCCAGCTTACCTAGTCTAATGCTGAGGAGGCAAACGTCAGCTCTGCTGGAAGTGCTCGGTCACAACCAGCCAACAAGCACCCTTCTTTGTCATGGCTCCCTCTAAATAATTAAGTGCTACTCATGAGTGTATTTACATGCAAACCTGTTCTTAATTATCATTTAGGAGAATAATGAACTGGGACATTAACACATGGATGCACCAAGCTCTTTATTTTTCTCTGCTATTTCTCCCCGCCATGGTGCTGACAGCTTGGTAATGGAGTGGAGAATCCTAATCTTCTCAAGTTGCAACAAAACACAAGATGATTTTCCTTTTGAACAAACACTTACATCCTCCTTATAACTTATAGTATACTTCTCTACATTAATTCCCTGTAAAATCCAGAACAGAATTCAAAATCCTTCTCCAAACGTAGACAGCCCTCAACAACCCAGCTTCACCTCATAGTTCTCCATTATTCCAATAGATCATTTTGTTCTCAGAAGGCAGGCTTCCTTGCGGTTCCTTGGGTTTCTAAGAGTAGAACAGGAGGTTTAGATTAGGTTTAAAACTTTACTCTGTCATAAAGCTGAACCATCTCTTAGTTATGCTACTGTGGACCGAAGCTGCTGGGGGAACTCCCATGATGAACCGAGTACTTCCTCTCTCTTCTTCCTCTCTCTCCCTCTCACTCCCCATGCATTTATATCACACTACTGCATGTCATTAACTTTATGTCTTTTCTATTTTGTGCTTTTTCTCTCTGTCCTCTCTTTCCCTGTCCTCATTCTGCAGGTAGCTCTAGTAATACAACAACATCTACAGCACTTCCTGGTCTCTCTCTCTCTCTCCTCCCTCCCCCTCTCGCCCCTCACTGTCCTTTTCCCCCCATTTTTCGGCTGCCCACCCTGACTCTGGTTCTGTCTGAGGTTTCTTCCTGTGAAAAGGGAGTTTCTTCTCCCCACTGTCACCAAGTACTTGCACATGGCGAGTACTGTTCAGTTTTTATTCTATTTTTATTCTATAATTGTTAGGCTGAACTGAAAATTGAATTGAACTGAATCTCTAATTTATGCACCAGCAGATTAAAAATACGTCTATCAACAAACATTTTCTTTAAAAAATTACTTTGGTGTAACAGATGTGTGTGACAGTATTCTCTCACTTCTGGTAATGTATTCATGGTTACCCAGGATCAAATATTCTCTGTGTATCCTGTGCGTGTGTGTATGGCATGTGAGGGAAGGTGGCATGAGCCACGTTGTGCTAATTTTCTTCCTAAGAGTGCCCCGTACATACACTTTTTTTTCTTTAGGTCATGGTCACGTAGGTCCACCTGCCCTACAAGGATTTATATATTCCTCTGGGAAAACAAGGTCACTTTTGTCTAACTCTGTAGATTGTGCCAAGCACCATCTGGGGAAAAATTAAAAAAAAAAAAAAAAACTTCAGTAGAGGCCTATTACCATTACATGACTGGATATGTCCCTTGCATGGCTGCATAGTTTGTGTATAGCAAAGATATACACCCTAGCAATTTCTACTGGGCAATGCTAAGCTCTCTCTTGCAGAACAGAAAGGCTTTAATTTTCTGGATATTTAAACATTTTTGATGCTGCGTAGTTCGTACTCTAGAATAAAAGTATTCAGTAGGCAGCACAGAGCGTGGGTGAGTGAGCATGAGAGAGAATGAAAAATCAAGAGAGGGAATGATAATCTAAAAGAAAAAAGAAGTGAACAAAAACTTAAGGAATATCTGGCTACTAATATTTGATCTAACACTTTAAAATGCTGAAATAAAGTTGGCTTTGATAGTTGATTTGAGGTCTCATGTAAGTCATTTGGTTCATCACTAAGTGCTGTAGCAGCCAGAATGTAGTGAAAAAGCAATGTTACTTATTTGCAGCCACATAGTGACTCTGGATAGAATGGGACTATTCCTGGAACCAGCATTCTTGAGTGGTTGTTTAGCTGATTCAGTTATAGCACCTTTCAATAATGTTATGTAAAAAACTCATAAAGGTACAATAGGTTTTGTGTAGGGACCTCTTTAATAGACTGAGTGCCTCGAAAATGTTTGGTTGAAATGATAAAACATGATTAAAATTCTGTGTTAACGTTTTGACCAAAAAGATGATCATGAGACAGAAGGAAGAATCTATTTGTGTTAATTCTATGAGTAACACCAGGCAGTGTCCTATCTATCTTTAGTAATTCCATGAATACAGCGCTGAGGGGCAAAACATGCTGTCCTCCTGCTAATGAAGCTTTCAGCCCTGCACCACAACCACACAATGACAGCTGGCAGGGGAGGGGCAGGAACTACACGCCATGAAATAAGAGGGGGTAAAAATTGATTAGCAATTTTCATTTGCGCTAAGCTAAACAAAAGAAGGCTGCTGCCCTACTCTGCATATCATCATGGGGTGGGAGAGGAGGAGGGTGGGTGGTGTTGATGGTGTTGGGGTGGGATGGGAAGTGATCTTTCAGAGCTCAAGGCATCTATTGTTTAGTTAGAGAGGATGTGGGTGTGAGGGGCAAAGAGGGATTCGGGATGGGGAGACAAGAGGACTAGGGATGGGGAAGACAGTGACAAGAGGGGAGGCAGGAGGGATGGTGAGGACAGAAGAAAAGGAAAGTGGAGAAAGTGAAGGAGAGGCACTAGGAGGCAGGTGGGGGAGGTAGTGAGGTTAAAGAGAGGAGTGGAAGAATTGGAGCACGGAGAGACATGGAGGAAAACACTGAGGGACAGAGTGATGGGAGACATGAAGGATAGGGTTAAAAGAATGGGATTAGGGATGAAAGAGATTAAATGAGGAAAGAAGAAGAGAGAGGGGAGGAGAAGGGTGAGGAAAATGGAGTTTGGGAGTGACAAGGAGAGACCAAAAGCTGAAAAGAATGAGGCAAGGGGTTGAAAGAAGCCTAATATCTTTTTGTTTAATTTTTTTTTGGCAGGACAATGCACAATAAATACAATATATTGTCGCAGATGTACCTCACACATGTATTCACATCTGTGGTCTTGGGATGGGTGGGGGGCTGCTGTTGATGTGCAATTGGGAGAGAAAATGCAAAGGAAAAAAAAGTAAAGGGCTGGTGGAGGAGTCTGGAAGGGCAGAGGAAAAAAGGCACTGGGGGAAAGAGGGAGTGTGGTGTCCAAGAGTTCATGACCAATTCTGAAAATTAAAGCTGGACCAGGACGGAGCCACAATGCTCTTTGAAAAACAAAAGCAAAGTGGCAGGGGAAAAAAATGACCCCACCATCACTTTTAAGTTATTAAAGCCACTGAATACAGAGACTCTGACAATAGAGAAATTTGCCAACCATGGAAAAAAAAAAACTGCAGTACGTGTGCAGTACTGTGGCCAAGCTATGTTGTTGTATGGGCAGTTTTCTTGAAGGGTTTTTTGGCATGACCAGGATACATGATGGCTTATTAACAGTGACACTAATGCACCTCTGTGTGTGTGTGTGTGTGTGCTTTAAGCAGGTTGCCATTCATTTGACTTGTGCGCACACGCTCACAGACACACATGCACACACAGTAATAAATGCAAAATGGCAAGAAAAATAGCAGCTGGTAAGTGAGTGAGGAGGAAAAAAAAAATCAACAACTTTTAACCAAAACACTGTACACAACTCTAAATTTAATTTTCTGCAAGATTAAGCACAATAATGACTAGCTTTATAAAAACCCATAACTAATGGCTTCCAATGAGCCAATCTATAGGCATTGATCTGCTCAGTATCTCATAGACTTGCAGTGCAAAGCCTATAAATGAAGGAGGGAAGAGGCGGAAGGAGAAAGACAAGAAGAGGATAGAGGAGCATAATATGGGA
The DNA here is from genome assembly GCF_017976425.1 of Toxotes jaculatrix. Classification (NCBI taxonomy): domain Eukaryota; kingdom Metazoa; phylum Chordata; class Actinopteri; family Toxotidae; genus Toxotes; species Toxotes jaculatrix. The sequence goes on along the minus strand of NC_054394.1, from coordinate 13,299,033 downwards.
AAAGATGAGAGTGGAAGAGGAGTGAAGAAGAGAAGTGGTGGAGAGAGAGAGACAGGTGTGGAGAAAAGGGGAGGGTGAGGATGGAAGGAGAAGAATGAGAAGGAGACGAGGAGATGAAAGTACAGAGAAAAGGCATAAAGAGTAGCTGAGGTAAAAGAAGAGAAGATAAGAGGCTCCATTTCTTTGTTCCTCAGAAAGCATCGTACCCAAGTTTATTTTCCTATGTGCTATATGTAACAATTAACACTTGCATCTTTCCATAGCATACCATAGCATGTATACCAATGGGTGCAACACTATAAAAAGGAAAGACTGTCCCAAAACTGTGCGCTGATACCCTATTTGAATGATGATCACATCTTCCATCTCTCTCTGACAGTAAGTTTCACCCTGCCTTCAAGTGTGGCTGTCATGGAACAACGACAAACACCTTTGCCTCCCAACGTGGTCAGACTATACACTGCACAGACTTTAACTGTCATTACTACTCAGTGCTTCTTGAACTTACACAAAGCTCATTTGATATCAACTACACATCCCAGATGCAAACATTTCCACTAACCAAGCACAATACTGCACAAATCATTGCAATATGTCTTATAGAATGTATTATGTAGTGGTTGCATGAATCCTATAATAACAGTGATATCTTTGTATGTAGACAGTAGAGAGACACAAATGCACAAAAGTAGCCCAGCTGGAGTTAAAACAACACATCGCAATAAAAATCGTCATTATATTTTTTAAAGGTTATTAGGGCAATTAGCTATCTAGTGGTATTCTACATTCCTAATCCTACTCTTGACAGCTTTTTAGAGGCTCACTGACTAAGAACTAAAGGTGGTGGCATGTGAGGAGGAGGAGGAGGATGGAGTGAAATGAAACAATCCTCTGCTGAAAATGCACAGAAGCTTAAATCCGGAGAGGGCTGCTTGCGTTAATCCCCGTGGATTAAGCTTCTAAATACTCCTATTCAAGCCAATTAATTCATGCATATATCTGTCTCCGGCTCTTTTCATGTCATTTAAGATGATGGAGGGCGACTTCCTGGGAAATCAGGAGGAGGGTGGATATGTGTCTACATTAATGCACACAGGGCTCTCTCTTCAGGACCATGCGGCTACATACATCCTGATGCGGCACACACACACACACACGCACACACACACACACACACATACGCACACACGCACACTACAATGCTGAGATATACATTAAGGTTTTAATGGAGAAATGATGGAGGGTGGGTGAGGAATGAGAGGGGCCTCCAAAAGTTGACTGACGTATTCTGACAGCTGAATACTAATCATGAGATCAACCTCTGGCTAAATCTACAGGATCTCACTGGGGCTTCTGGCTAGGAGAAGCATAAAAAGGATTAGCAGTAAATACAGAAGGCTTAAAGAGACCAGAGACACCAGTGGACAGACTCAACTACTTGAAACAAAAGGTTGAGAGGAAGATGAAGCTAAGGATGAGGAAGTGGACAGTGAACAACTGCAGTGACCTGAAAGTATATAAATGAATCGAAGGAAGAAGGAAGAAGGGGGAAAAAAAATAGACAGTTTATCTTTTATGTTTGATGCATCATACGTACTGTATCATAACTTTTAAAAGGACAGAGACATTGTTGCAGTTTAACGCTTTCGGATTTACTTTAAAAACATCATCAGGACCAAGAAAACCAAAAGCTTGAAACAGAAACAATGCCTGTGTCCTTTGGTAATGTACAACTCTTATACATTTACATATCTCCTGGTACAGTGTGGACTAATAAAAAATGAAGGTTACAGTTCAGTGAAAGAAAGAAAGAAAGAATGGTATGTTTATGTGGCCTGGTGTGATGGTATTTTTCGACTTGGATTCATTTCCTGTTTGCAGTGATGTCACTAGTGATATGTTGTCCCTAATGACATCACCAGGGCCTGAAGTGGACTGCAGTCTGTAGTGTTTGAAAAGCCTAAAGTCTCTGGTTACCAATCTGTGTGTGTGTGTGTGTGTGTGTGTACAAGCAGGCTGGCAGGCAGCAACCGCTGCATAGAGTATTAATAGGAACTCACATCACCCAGAAAGGCTTCCAGTTAAATAGAAACTCACATCAGGCCTGAGTCTACGATCAGATTGCAACCTCCAGACGGTATCTAAAGCGCAAGGGTAATAATTTCCAGTAATCAGATTACCAAAAAAAAAAAAAAAAAACTAAAATAACATCAATGTTAAAAATTTCAAAAATTGTCATTTTCCACACAGACTACACAACACTGAGATGGGTGACACACAGCACAGACAAAACTGGTAAAGCTCCCAGCTCAAACTGCACCAATATAAAGACTCAGCAACCAGGGCCTGGCCACTACTAATTATACGGCCAAACAAACAGGTACAAACAAGAGATTAATTAAGATGTGTTATTGGCTTCCCACTGGCTGCCGATACTGCTGGAGGGAGTCACTGTGAGTTTGTTGACCACTTCCCAAATCTGCACCACCAGTGGCTGCACAATCAGCATTTTGGAGCCTTGGAGCGTTGACCTGACAAAGCCTGTACAGTATAAAGTTGAGATAAGATAGTTGTGCTCAGGGTCCATCACATCTCTCAAGCTCTGACTCACTGAGACAGACAACTTCACATCAGAAGTTTACATCCACAGAGGATATATCTGCTGGTCCTTGTCAGTGGACAGGGTCCCATCTGCCAATGCTACCATAACGTCCGAGGTAAAGTAGGAAGGTAAGTAAAGCAGGAAAACTGGCTGGTCCTAATCATTAATAATTAAATAAATTATATATAAATATATAAACAATAATAAAAATTAAATTACTAATCAATAATCCCTCTGGGGAAATTCATGTTCTGCACTGGACCCATGTTACATATTTAGGAACAGTTGGCAGTGCACATGATGCAGTCTCCAGAGACCAAACGACCACACTCACCACATCTGAGGTCAGTGGCAGGAGTGTAACACATCTCAGAGGAAACCAATGCAAACATGGACAGAGCATGGAAACTCCTCAAAGAAGGGCTGTGGTTGGTGCTTCGTTCAAACCCGGGATCCTCTTACAGGTGACTACAAGTGTCATGTGCCAGTGCTTAACCTCAGAGCACTAAACATAGCTAAAGACAAATAAATCAGAACAAATAAAAATATTTTTATAAGAGAATAATTATCATTATTCTTAAGTAACAACATATTACAACCCTGTTTTAAATGTTAGCATCTTACTATCCTACTATTCTGCATTATGATTTTAAGATCTAATTATTTACAATTGAGTTGACAACTCATGCTTGCAAATTTCTTTAAAAGTCCTTTAGTTGACATTAAAAATATTATATTTGTTTCACATTGAGGAACAGCACGATTTGAAGGCACTGATAGATCTCTGAAACATTAAATTTTAATCACAAGGGATATCAGACAAAACTGTTCTGATCATTATTAATAGGTATTATTTATTTCTAAGTTACCAATGAGACAGCTGTTATCAGAGTATTGCAATTCGTTTCAGTCTCTGTCATTTAACCAGAAAGTCGGCTGAGTTAACAGCACTGCTCCTCTTACCTGATATTCTTCTACTCAGGTAACTGCTGTAAGGTGTGCTCAGTCCTCAGATACTGTGATAAGATAAAATGAAAAATTATTGTAGCTGGGAAACTCTTTTGACAGATTTATACTGCTGTGAAAAGAAAAATTGGGACACACATGGCAGGACAGAGTACAAGACTGACCAGCAGCATTTCACAAGTGTAGAACTGAACACTTTTAAGAAAACTGACAGGAATGTCAAATATCAGGTTCTCAATCTTTCAACTTTACATCTCTCTTACTCTCAGTCCCAGGCTCTGCCTCTCCTTATCTGCCCATTCTCTCTTTCTTTCAGTCAGTCACTCTGACTTTCTTTCACTCTGAACTGACATCAGTCTCTCTGATTGGCCGACCCAGCTCGTGCACTAACCAGTGACACGCTTTAATTATTGAGCGGCTGACCTCAATTGGTTGGCTGGAGTTGCCTAAAACACACTGCGCCACACAGTGCACATACACACCCAGAGAGATTTGCACACCATGCTCACACACATTCGCAATCTCACTACATATTGCACACTTACATGCCCACCCTGGGGACAGTTTCTAAAGTCTAAATATATACTGTGGACAACATCAACTCTGCCTGTTACTCCTCTCAGTTCATTGATGTTAAGAGCACATTAGTTAAGAAGCATGCTGCAAAACGTATTTAGACCACATACTGTGACACAATGTACTGTACAATAATACACATAAAACATGAACTAATTTAATCTAAGATGCATTTAAATATTTTCCATTCACAAAACAGGAGTTTGTAGAAAGAATTTCAGGCTACTAAGCTTTTCATAGTTGTAGGTAGTTGTAAAGTGTGACAGAAGCTTTAGACAACAATTTCATAAACTGAAGCCCCCTTTTCATTTTGTTTTCTATTATTTTACCATAGAAGAAATTTGTCAAGGTTAAATTTCAAAATACTTGCGCGAAAAAGGTTGTTCCAAGGGTACCCTATAATGTAACTAGCAGTTATTTTACATTCTTATTGCGGTGGTTCTTAATTGAAAGAAACACACTGTGCTGTAGTTCCACTGTTTAAGAAAAAATGTGGAGCATGCACAGAAAATAAACAAATACCACTCAGACTCTCAGTTTTCAAATACATGTCTTAAAATACAGAAACATTACTGTGGAATAATTAAAGCAATGTTGCTTATGATGATTTGTTTGAAAGTAAATGGTAAAAGGTTTATGTGGAAATATGTGGACGACATTCATTTTATGAGGGACTGTAACATTACTTAGACTGTGTATGTAAACTGGTGAATGAAGCTCTAATAATGACACAGAAAGGAAAAAATATGGTATTAAATTAATAATTTATGCTGACAGACAGCAGCTCATGAGGGCTGTCAAATGTAATATTAATGGTTATCACAGTTCACAGTTGACAGTAAAATATGGTATGTATAGTCTTACAAGGGTTTCCTTTAAAGGTACAAGGAGTTAAAATAATCTGTATAATTTACGATACAACACTGATGATTGGAAACACGAATCCTGTGATGTGTCTTTCATAAATGGTGCTGCAAGAAAGAGAAATGATATACATCCTTTGGTATGCTATCTATGCACTCAGTATGCTCTAATTTAATATCTAAATATATCATGGAGAGTATGATCTCTGTCACATTTGTTTCCCTGCAAATGATCAAACGCTGTAGATGATACTGGACATGTGATATCCACGTTGCTTCATAAGACGTGATGCAACCAGGGCATTTTTAGATTAGGGTGTGATGGTATCCTACCTGGAGTATTCAGTGCATTTCGACTGGTCGCGCTTCACAGTAAATGTGAGAGGAGAGAGGATTTTTACCTGGCTGCCAATCTCATGATGTCCGAACCGTTTGGCACTTTATGTAATAAAATGGCACACGTCTTTAGTAATGACACTCATCTCGAGAACGCCTTTGGAAACATGAGTGACATGTTGACTCTCATTATATTTTGATGAGTGTAACCCAACTGGGCTCCATGGCATGCTGTGTGGCTTGTGGCCTATGATTAGTTACAAATAGTTCAATGGGTCACACCGCTTGGCTCTGATCCTGAGACCTCACAGGGTTTGAACATACATCCCCCAAACCACAAGCCCACTTCAAGTACAGTAGCTGAATTCAAATACGTTTGGCAGGTAGCCAGTATTTTCCAAACTATTTATCATCAGTCTTTAAACTTGAAGGATACTGGGTTGGATAATCAGGCTTCTTATCAGTTTATTAAGTCTTACTATATTTAACCTTCCTTTCATTCTCAAAATAATACTAATACAGTAGTGTGGTTTTAGGCTGAACTGGGCCCAAGGTCAGAATACAGATTTCAGTGGTGACTCATCATGGACTTTTTCTACACAGTTACAGGTGGTTTTGGTGCCACTGAAAATGTCAGACTTCAGAATTCAGTAGTATTAATATACTTTACTTTTGCTTCTCAAAAAGAAACGTAAAAATGTTTAATGTTGCCAATTTAATGATGAAAATAGACCAAATACCTGTGTATGTCAGCATGAGACAGACAAATACACACAATATGATTGCTGTCAAACAGAGCTCTCAACATGGAGCTTCATGCATGCATGCGTGTGTCTATGAAGTTTGGCACTGTGTTTCTTTGGTCCATACGGCGTTTTGTATTTGCCATAATCCCCTGTCAGCAACACTTAGGCAGGCAGACAATAGCAGAGAAGATCGGCAGCCAAACCCCCTTCACAGTGAACTTGGCAGGTCAGCGTGCAAGCAGCAGGTTACACACACACACACACACACACACACACACACACACACACTCATAAACACAGAGACAGACAGACAAACAAATAAACAAACAGAACAAATAAACAAACAAACAGCGCTGTACATGTGCAGCATGCAACACACACTCACATTCACATACACACACATACAATGAAAACACACATGTCCCGCTGAGATGCACGTTACTCACACCGTCTCCCGGCTCTCTTCAAAGAGTTGTGGTGCAGTTCTCAAGGACACGGCTGCCTGACATCTCCTCTCTTTCTCTCTCTCCTCTCACTCTGGCATACTCTCTCTGCCTCTCTCACACTCTCATTTGCTTCTCGGTTGCAGGACGCTGCCACAACAGATGCAAGTATGTCGCTGCCTTTCTCTTCTCCTCTTTATTCCTTCCTTTTCCCTCTCTCCCCTTCTCTCTCCTCTCTTCTCTCCTCTCGGTCTGCAGCTGAGAGGCAGAGCTCATTCTCTAAGCCATGAAGCAGGGCTTCTCTCTTTTTTCAAGTGCCGAGTAGTATGAGAAGGAGGAAGCGAGAGAAAGAGGAAGGGAGGGAGAAAGAGGAGAGGAAGGAGTGCTGGGCAAACTGACCAAACTAATGTGCCACTCCAGGACACCAGCGTTCTGCAGACAGTCAGCCAGAGTCCTACTGCAGGAAAAACAAACAGCTCTACTGTAAAGCAGCAGCAGCAGAAACTGTAGAAGCATCACCTACGGTTCAGCCTAGCAAAAAAAAAAAAAAAAAAAGAAAGGACAAAAATATATATATAAATATTTAGAACTCAGGGCAAAAATAAGTAAGAAAAACTAGCAGATGATGGAAAATAAACACGAGTCACTTAAAAATTTACTATTGAATTTAAATGTGGGGTTTTCAGTCTGAATAAAAATATACTATCTAAAGTAGATTTTGCTCCAAAAAATCAGAGGCTAGGACATAAGAAGGCCAAAAAGAACAGAAACAGAAAGAAGAGGAAGAGAAGAGTCTGAACGAGAGGGGAGAAGTGGACGGGAGGGTGGAAAAGAGGAAGTCTAAGTATTCCCCAAAGTCTTGCTGTCTTTTCTGAAAAATGGTCCCCGCAGGCCCGATCCAGAAAGAGGCAACACAAACAAACACAGAGAGCAGAAACAAACATCTATTTATGGAGGAGGGGGGTCCAGTGTCCCAACAACATTTGCTAGCAGCTTTTTTGACAGTGTTACCAAATCAGCAGTTTAAGGGTAACAACTGTGTTGTAAGAGAGGAGAGCTCAGTTAAATCCAGTGCCCCCCCCAAAAAAAAAGAGTGATATGCAAATTGGCTATACTGAACTTTTATACAGAACTGTGTAGTGAAAGCCATGCTACTAATGCACTGACAAAGAAGCAGCAATTGATTTACTATGGAAATGCACCACATCAGCAGTGGCTTATCAAACATTGGATCAATCAGGCTAGTTTTAGTTAAACAGAGAACACCACATTGGAGTTTTTCTTTTTTCCTCATCCATTGTCCATCAAAATTGAAATATGTTGCTGAACTGGTCTTCAACTTCATCAAACTGGTGTCTCAGGTCATTTCCTCCTACCTCATAATCACTTAGACGAATAAACATAAAGTTAACATGGAGCACTTTATCTTGTGAATTAGACCTTTTGTTTACTTTTCCTTCATGTACTACCAAATAAGAGTGGTCAGCGGGAATTTGTTTAAATATAATATTAGGTGCTAATTATTCTGGAGCATTTGACTAAAAGTCACTTTTTTTTTCCAAAACAGTACTTTGCTTAACTTCAAAAATGTGTATTTCAAAAATGTTATATCTTTCTACATAATTTATATCTCTGGTCATTATGATGTATATATGCTCATATATATACATTAGGAGAGGAAACACCTATTTATGGAGGAGGGGGTCCAGGTTTTTTAAGTGAAAGTAAAGGTGCACAGAGCAGATTTTTGCCACTTGTGTATCAGAATCCATACACATACATATTTTTGAGTCTGATTGTACTCTACGTTATGTAGTGTTGGTGGGCGGAGAGCAAACCCCACAATGTAACATTTGATTCAAAGATTGCACTGGAAGAATGCAAGAATTCTAACATGGATGTGGAGGAAACAAAGAAACGATGGAAATTGATGAGGAGATGAGAAACAGAAAAAGAAGCAGGAAGAACAGGTGAAGGAAAGGACGAGGACATGGAGGAAGATGATAAAAGCAGGGACACAGAGGAGGAGAAGGGAAACAGGGTGGAGGGCAAGGACAGGGGTGAAGGGTGTAACTCACTCCTGTCCCCATCACCAGCGCCCAGTCCTAATTTACCCAGAACAATCAATCAGATCAGGAGGCAGACACTGATAGAGGACTACCATGCAACAGGATCCACCACGTACACACACACTGTGAGAGATGGAGGACTTGCATGCAACAGGATCTATTCTCACACACATACTTTTATGCTGAGTAGAGAGAAAAAGTTTGCAGCTCATATCTGTAGCCTTTGCACTGACTTCTACAAACTAGGCTGTACTGTGTACCAAAGTCACCGTGGCTCTGGGGGGTCACAACAGGAGGTCAGGGCCCAAGAGACAGAGTGAGCACAGAGGGAACGGAACAGGAGTGAGAGAGCATGAGGGTGAGGGAGAAAGGAGGGAGAGGGAGAAGAACAATGGCCAACAATGGGGGGAGAGAGAGAGAGAGAGAGAGAAAGAGAAAGTAAAGAACAGAGTGCAAAAAATACAGAGGACGGAAACAGCAATGAACAAGAGGACAAAGTGATCGCGCCCTGCCACGCTCTCAGAGAAAAAAAATGGATGCACCAACACAGAGAGAAAGAATTAAAAAACAGGAAAAAGGTGGCAGACTGACGCCAGCCCAGGTACAGTAGACAGAAGAGCTGTAAAGCAAACACACGAATGAGAGGAGCTGGGAGATTAGCATGAACACAGAAGTTTGTTCCTCCTGGTCTTCTATCTGTCCCCCAGGGTGACACTCTAGCACAGGCTAAACACACACACACACACTCACACACAAAGAAAAAGATAGAAATGACAATAAAACATTTTAGCAATGGTCAGAGGGAAACTTGGTTTGTATTGTCATCCATCGTTTTAAGTTTTTGAAAACACTCTTCCAGGTTACTGTTAAGTTTGGGTCTGATTGTGCCCTCTTGTCATTGTAGGCGTGATCTTTACATCCTGCTACTAATATAATGTAGTTGACTTGAGAATATATTTCTACAGCAACCAACATCGTGAATCTCAACCCCATAAAATCGAGCTGATTGAATTTATGACTAATTTATTTGACTTAACACTAATTGGAGCGATGCTTTATTTATCCTGTAAATTATCCCAAAGCGCCTCTCAGCTTGTGTGTGTGTGTGCATGATAGAAACAGACAGAGGAAGAGAGGGAGAGTGAGAGAGGGGACATGTGAGATCTACACAATTTATTCTAAAGGATGACACATTTAATTTAGGCCCTGCAAAAGAAATTAAAAAGCATAGCTGTTATTAATGAAGATGGAGCATAATGAGGGTAGGCTACACAATGACACACACACACACACACACACACACACACACACACACACACACACACAGGCTGTTTCAAAGAGATGCTCTCATGCTGAGACAACTTTCAAAACTTTCCACAAAATATTGTGGTGTCTCTGCCTTAAATGTAACTGATAATTTCTCGCTGTACAATTGCCTTAAAATGATATGCATGAAGGATTAAGTATCCAAGTCTAAACCTAAAGAAGCACTATAACTGAAACAATTACTTTATTTGTTTTTATGACACTCAATACAGAGAATTACTGAAGGAAAATCAGAATGAATAGAAATCTTGTGGTAGAGTGTTTTCATGTTCACAGATTCACACCAATGCTCATCTTATCAGTTCCGGTTGTCATTCATTCTAGCACAGACTAGCTTCCTTTCATCTTAAGAGCTCTCCTCTGTCAAATACACAAATGAGTGAGCTCTGACTAACTTAGGCCTGCACTGCCAAACCTGAAGCTGCAAGGTTTTAATGTGGTGGCGATGTGAGCCTCAAAGTCATCCTTCCCTCAGCACTGTTGAAGTCATTGAGGTTGTAAATTGACTGAACAGAAAAACAGGCTGTGGTCTTAGTGCTCCCTTAATTTTGTTACAGGTTTGCCAATCTCATGCCATTAAATGTATAGCCTCCATAGTACTTCTATTGATTAACAAATGACAACGACGTCAATGTGTCGCAATGTGCACTTGAGGTCAGGGACTTATTGCCTTATTTCAACTCTTTCTTTTCTCCTCTCTCCATCTCCCTTTCTCTTACTCCCGCTCTGAACCATTCCTCCTTTCCATCTTTCCTTCACACTCTTCCCTCCCTCTCTCTAAATAGATATTGAAGTTTTCTATTTAAGGCAGATGCTGTTTAACTTCCTTGGGGTGGGAAGTGAAAGGCAGGCAGAGGGCCATCCATCTCGCTATCCACCTGCTGACATCTTTAAACGCTATCGACACCCACTGCCAGCATTAACATGCAAAACCTCACCGCACGTTTGATTTCATTAGCTCATTGTGCACAGGGTTTTCTCTTGCCCTGTCTGTGGGATTCTGGCTGCAATTATTGGATTGGATGCAGAATTGGCAAATTTTCCCACTTGTCGGAGAACTGTCATTTCTGCACTGCACTGCTGTGAATGTGATTTCTGTTACAGCTCTTATTAGAATACATCTAATACACAGTGACCTTAATGGCCTTACCTAGTGGTGTCTTTAAATAGATTTAAATACACAGTAAATAGTCAGATAATACATTAGTGGTTTTAGTTCTTAAGAAAATATAAAAGTGAATAAAGGACAATAAAGGATCTGGTGGGTGTGCTAAAGCTAGGGAAGGATAAACAATGACAGAAAGGCAGTTAAAAGACAAGAGTTTGGGGATAATGTGTGTGAAAAAAGCTTTAGGTGGCATGATTTTACCAAACATGTTACTCAGTCTAATGATACAACCAACGGCTTTGTTTACAGAGAGGGTTAAGAGGTGAGGGCCTACTTGGTGAACTGAGAAACACAATAAAATGAACACCAAATTGTGTTAATGCTAAAGACCACAACAATCTTCTGGGAATAAAAGTAAAATTATCTTCAGTGCATGGTTAAAACTGGTATGCTGGGATTGACTAACAGGCCACCACATCTATGAATGGGGGACTAGTTTAGAGACCATCAGCCAACAGCAACATAACATGTGGGGTGGCCCTGGGCTTTGTTCTGGGAAAGGTGGTGTTCAGCCATCTTGCCACTGGGAAACAATATTGGAGCGGATATGGATTTTCAGTGTTAATAAGATGTGATGTAACTGTATAGTTCTGCACCATTGATAGTTCACTGCAAGAATAAGGTGAACTTATTGACATCATAGTATTTCTTATCTTGCCTTTCTTATTTTTATTTTGGTGAGCCCACATGCGCCTGTCCACCAACCCAATTTGGTTTCTGCTAATATCTGACTAAATTTCTTTTCTGCTTGATACTCCTGGACTCAAATGCAGACACATGCAGTGGCACTCTAGGTAAATATAAAAACTCTTTAATGACTTACAGTCAAGTTGGAGGGCTGAATGGGATCCAGGTACAAGGGTAACATGAACTCAAAGGAAACTTTGGAACTTTTTTATGCACAAAACAACAAAGGAGGTAAATCCACAGACACAAGGGGGGAACAAACACAGACAACCTCAGCAGAAAGCAGGGGACAGAGACTTAAATACACAAGGGAGGAAGAGGTAATTGGGAACAGGTGAAACACATCACGGCAGGGCAAGGCGATCACAAAGGCGGGAAGACACAAAGACAGGAAGTAACATCACAACTGATACACAAGGAGTGTAACTTAAAAAATAAAACAGGAAACAAACAGAAAGACAAAGAAATCAAACAAGAGTCCAAAATAGAGTCACTGGAGTGGCTGATCATTGGGCTCATTATTCAGCAGACAGGACCTTAGCACTGCCCTCTTGTAGCAGAAAGTACAACTTTGGGTGGTGACACAGCATCAATGTTAAGATCAGTTTGAGGAAAAAAAAAGTTTTTCAATAAAAAATGGCAACCAGGGTGAGCTTTACTTTTCATTTGATCTTTTGTGAAAACATCAGTTGGGAGCTATCCATTTCTCTTTTGGTAAAGCATGTATCAATTTAAGTTTCCTTTTATTTTTGTATTAGACTGTATTTTTACTGTTTCTATGTCCCCACTGAGGTCCCGACATGATAAAAACAACAAGCCTCTCTCTCTCTCTCTCACACACACACACACACACACAGGCACACACACACACAGGCACACACTGCGCGGAGAAAGACACTGTGGGCTGGGAAGCAGAGTACTGTATCTTTGCTGCCACCTAATGCAGATATCACACACGCCGTCTCCCAGCACCAGTAGGCTTTACTTCTACTTTGTCTCCAGCTCAGGCTTTGGATTTTTTAATCCTGTCATGTGGGGTTTCAAACACACTCACGGGTCCCGGGCTCTTCGGCACTGCGGCAGGCCTTAGGTTGCCTGGGATTTTGTTTTCCAGGGGTGGCAGTGTGTGAGGCGTTTGTGATATGCTAATTTAATCATTTTTGTCCACTCCTCCCCTTCCTTCTTTCCCTTTTGCACCTATCAATCTAATCACTTCATCGGGATTCCTGGAGCAGGTGGAGAGAAGGGGGGTGGATGGGGGGAACACAGTGAAACAAATAGATAGATAGAGGAATAGAGAGAGAGAGAGAGAGAGAGAGAGAGAGAGAGGGAAGAGTGTCTGGCTGTGCAAATACCACAACAGCAGCCCTTTCATCTATGAGCGCATGCAGCCTCCATCCAACCATCCCGCAACCACCACCCCAACCCCCCTACTCTCTCTCTCTCTCTCTCTCTCTCTCTCTCACACACACACACACACACACCTCCCAAATGCTTTTAATTTTAGTGATGGTTCACTTTAATTATTATGAAAATTAAATCAAATGTAATCGGCGGATTAATGCGACCGATGAGATAATTCAGCCGCATGGTGATGAGAGCAGGGTGGCTCGTCTATAAATCTCCACCAAAATGCTCAGGAGGAGGCTGGCAGGCGGCAACCAGCTCCACAAGCAGGGATGCAGCAGGGTGTAAAGCCAGGTTACCATCTTATTTACACATCAGTGTTTTACCATTTTTCATGGGCTGAAATGTTTTTGATGCAAATTAACAGGAGCTATGATGTTGGTAATTTAGTTGGTCCGCCTCAATATCTGTGAAAGTAAAGATGCACAGCTGCAAAATGTACTTCCCATTTCTTTTGCCTGGAAAAAATATAACACACTGGTTTCAACAAAGTCAATCCATATCAACATCATTCAACACTCAATTTGTATCAAATCCTATTATGACATGTTGTGGAGGGCAGGTGGCATTGTAAACTGTAAATAAACCATATCTAAATTCAGTTTCTGAGTAGCAGATACCACACTGATGTAGACAGCGGGCCTGTTTCATCCTCTCCCATTCTTGTGTATTTTTCTGCTGTGAGATCTGCAAAAGAAAACACTAATCAATGTGCATTCCCAACCACTGCTGCTGTAAAAATTAGGTATCGGGTGCATCAAGATAAACAGCTGGTGGGAGCAAACTTTCCAGTCAAGTGCTGTTAAACCATTGCAGAAGAAAAGGGTAAATCTTAAATGCTGGAAAATCATGTAGAAAACCTGATGGAAATATGGCATTGTTTCCATTGCACTTTCTTACTATTTTTTTTTTCTGATTGACTTTCCTGAGTTTTGTTAAAATGAAGACAGGGCCAAAGAGGTACAAGTACAAGTAGTACAAGAATATTTCTATGTGAAATTTAAAACTTCTCACTCTGTTTTCTGACAGACCAGTGTGGCCGCTCCTTGTACAGCTCCGCTCCCAAATGTACAGCAACTATAGAAAGCAAGAAGAAAACCTTGCACATAACTGGTTCCCGCGCAGAATACAGTAAATCAGTATTAAGAAATCTTTAACTCTGGGGATTTTAAACAATGAAGAATCACAGAGGCAACGTATTTGTCACTTTTATTTAAAGTGATTGTAGCTAGCCAAACAAGGTGGAGATTTTGGACTTTTCCATTCTCATTTTAAACAGAATGCTCTCAGCTGATAGATAGCAGGACATGTAAAATGTACAGTACAGTATGTAAAAAAGTCACAAATTGAGTAAGCATTTAATAAAAATAATCAATTTTTGTATTGTTTTACCAACTAAATCTAAGTTTGAGCTTCTGTCCTATTTGTAATTTTCTTTTTTGCCTTTGAGCCCCCTCTTGTCCGTTCCTTCCCTCCATCCCTTTTCCTTCTGTTTCTCATTCCCCCAACTTTATGTTCCTCTCTCTCTTTTTTTACTCATTCTCTTGTCTTTCCCTTTCTTGCCTCACCTCCTCATCCCATCCTCCTCACTTCCTTCTCTCCCTCCCTTAATCACTGGGTGTGAGGGAACTGATAACCGTCTATTACCATATGTTGCTCCATGATTAATGTTCTCAGGTCTTTCTCGTTGTTTCTCATTCATAGCTCATGTCATGGCCCATAAACTAATACCTAAAAGAGATCTGCCACATGATTCCCACTCTAAAAAAGAGGGCAAGGGAAAGAGACACTCAGAGGGAAAGATACAGATACTGATACTTAAGTCTAGTTAAGGTCATGAGGAGAGGGGCTGTGAGCAGCACTATAGGAAAGTCAAAGAGGAAACAAGGGGAAAAGAAAGAGTTCTTTGTGCTTTGGCACTGATTGAAATATTTAGTTCCATTTTGTCTGGCAGAGCAGGTGTCAGCGTTATGCCAAATAGAGTTATTAAGGGCATAAATCTGAGGTAAGAGCTGATTTGTCGTAGCCATCGTGGCATATTTATTAGGTACCACCATTCTGTTATGAATCTATTGATAACAAGTGACAAGTATTGTGATATGAGGATGAGGCAGAAGCTTTCAGTCAGGGAGCGCTACATGGAAAGGTCCTATTACTGCGCTGCATGAGGATGAAGTAACAATTTCTGTAATTAAATATTTGTTATCAGTTTTCATTTTTCTACCCAAAAGGCATAAATTCATATGACATGTATGGAGTTTTTCTTGTGGCTCATTCTTCACTCACTTTTCTGTTAACAATTCCAAGATCAAGTGAAGCTGTCTGTCCCAAAAGTTTAATGGTTTGGTTCATTCTCACTGCTCCCACTGTGTCATTTTCAGCTTTTCAGTGAAAAAGCTCAAAAAAATCCATTGTGCACAACCTACTCTGCCCCGGACAACAGAAAGACACACAAAGCAACCAGCTGGTGAACACAACAGAGTATTTAGCAGCTCCAGAATCAACACTCTGGACAGCATGTTGTGACCCTCACTGTTCCCTTTTTAATCTTTAAATTTGAAAATTGGAAAAACTTGAGAAGACACAAAGTCATTACTGTTATTCACATATGTGCAAAATGTTACTGGTGAATAGTACAACAAAGGGAAGTTCTCACAAATCAAGTGTTTTTTGTTTTTTTTTGCTGAAAAGCAGCTGAGGGACAGTGTGTTTTAGCTTAGTAAACTCTGGCAAGCTCAGATCAGTTTCCAGATGGCACACACTTAAACAAATGAACACACACACACACACACACACAAGAGGCCTGAAAAAATTCTGGGTGTTGGCTGAAGTTTGAAAAAAATAAAAATAAAAAAAGGCTGGTCTTTGGTGACATAAAAACTAAACTTGAATTCGTAAAGGTCTAATCACAAAAACTCAACTTCTGAAAATATTCAGGACATTCTGCTGCCCCGTCACACACCAATACTACAGATGAAACTCAAACACCTTCACAGTCCAGCTTCCTGTGCTTTCATTTGTGAATTCTTCTGGCTGTCTTCTATCCTTGTTTTGTCTTCTACCTCATGCATACGGACATGCATACACACAGTGTAATAAATACAAAGTGACACACTATCACAGAAATGTGAATGCATAATTGATAAGGTAATAAATTTTATGTTTATTCCTGCTGACCACCACACTCTGCATAGACGGGTGCAATATGTACCCGTATCTATGATTCTTGGAGCTAAATACAGGAGAGAGACAAAGAAAGTTTGTAATTTACTGTCATCATTACGTAATATGCATTATTTTCTTATTTAATAACTACAGTGTGAGTTTGGGGAAGGTGGCAAAGACAGACAGGGAGGAGCTGTAATTAAAAAGAAATGCCATCCTCTTGAAGAGTTCATGTGTTTTTCCTTTGCCTTAAAATAGTTAAGTCAGCATTATCTTGAAGCTACAAGCTGGAGTCCTGATCTCTGAAATTGTCTTGTCACTGTGATGTAAAAGCCAGTGAGACAAAAACAGTTTATGTTGCAGTGTTATTAGTAGATTTGTCATTTCAGTTTGTTTTTATTTCTATTTTTTCTCAGTGTTCTATAGTACAGTAGCTGAACTGTCATGTGTAGGCTTTATTTACCTTCCTTGTCTCTTGTACAAGTCTTTTCTAATGTAATGACATTATGAAAATTTTCTTCAACTGTCCCATAGGAAATGCTTAGCATTCAGATTGCGCTCAGAAATGTCATTAGGAATTAAAGTCTGAAAGACTCATCTGATAAGCTGCCTTGACTCTTGGATTCTTCAATCAGAATTTTCAATGGACCCTCAGCAGGATACAAATAAAGCTTTTCTTTTTTTTCCACATGGACACGATTTTGCAAACCAGGTGTGCTTCATTGTTTTTGTGTTGTTTTTTTTTAATGTTTCACTTAAATTCTACTTTGTATTAAATCCTGGTTTAAAGTTTACTTGAGTGAATGAATTTCCCAACAGAGCTCATTCCTCGTATCAGTTCCCAGAGGGTTAAAATGAAATTCAATCACTGAAGACAATCGTGGTGTAATTAAGCTACTTCTAATTTAACTGCTGGTCAGGAAATGATAATAATATTAGCCTTTACTTACGATGAAACTCAATTAAAAAAAATGAGCCAGTGATATTAGCCAGCTGTGAGAGTGTAAGATGTAGAGCCAAAGTGGGAAAGATGAGAAGAACAGTGAGTATAACAAAGACAGAAACTGAGCAGAAAAAAATGTGCAGAAACCGGCCATAAACAGAGAACAACAAGGAGCAGAAAAAAGGGAGAGAAAGGGAAACCGTGCGAGTCAAGTGTGTGTAACAATGTGCTCTGCACTCAAGTCTATATTTAAATGTTGCCATTGAGCTGCTTTTTGTAACAGACACAGCTGACTTTACTGGATCGTCTGTGTGTACCAGTAAAGGGCCATGCATACATTACTCTGGAGTTGAAATAATTTGTCTACAATTAGCTGGAACAGGGTTCAGCGAGAGGCTGATTAGCATGTTGGTACAAGTCAGCCACAGGAATTGAGACACAGGGGCTTTGAAACTGACATGAATTCGACATCGCACATACTCTGTCATATTTTCTTTTTCCTCATTTATTTTCTTGCTTTTTTTCCAAACTCTTCTTTAAGGCAGAATTAATATTCATGCAGAGGCAAATGATGAATATGAATGCGAGAACAAACGAACTTGTTTTGGTGATGATAACAAGAAAAAAAAAAGGGAGACACAGAACACAGTCCCTCGAGAAACAACGTGTGTGGATTTTTAGTTTCTAGCTCATCTAGGTTTTCTTTTTTAGCTGGGGTAACCCAATATATGGATTCCCCACAATGTATCCACTTTGTGCAAAAAAAAAAAAAAAAAAACATATCAGAGAGCACACTGGGTTTTATTATTTTTTGGTACCAGAGAGTTCATTTTAATTGTCTGTAAAGGTGCCCGTGTTGCTCAGTGTGCCACTGAGAGACTTTTATTTAGGATCACATATTTAATTACGCAGATCATTAAAAAAAAATTATTTCTTTTTGCCAGTGGATTTTGGGATGGTAAAACTACGAGAAAATCCAGACTCTGCTACTCTGAAAGGCCTTGTAGAAGAAAACAAACTGATCCAAATTCAGTTCAGCATTCAGCAGACCAAACCTCAGAATCATAGATGAGCAATATTGTCAGATGCCTTTCAGGATGTGATAACATAATTAGGGTCAACAGCATCTTAACAACAATTGTCAGCAGCCTAGCTAGTTCAGAGAACCCAAGTGCAGAACACAGAGTTAGAGGCCAGGAACTGGAAGTGGGGATAATTTATTAACACACTGATACTATTTGTTGGGAATGGACAGCAGAGTCTTTGTGACTGGAGGAGGGCAGAGGCTCAGTGAGGAGGAACCAGGGAAAGGGGAACAGGCTGAGGGAAGTCAGGGAGATTCAACAGAGTCTAGGAGAGCAGAGCTGACCCTGTGCCGTTTCCAGGAAGAGTGAGAGGAAGGACAGAGGAAGGAGTCAGAGCCAGAGAATGCTGCAGGAAGAGGGTGGCAAGAATTAGCAAAAGCTCAAACAAGCAAAAAGGTTAAAAAAGGGTGGAACAAGACAAACTGTATTACTGAGTCTACAGTTGTTGTGGAGATGAAGGCCGGTTTTTAAAGCAGAGAAGATTGGAGATGATTAGCAGCTTGCTGCCCGACACCTGCACAACTGATCTCACTCCTGTAATCAGAGCATAACACAGATAGACACACAGAGAGAGGGGGGGGGGGGGGGGAGCTCCGGTTTGGGAGGGAGAGGGGGCAGATGGAGAAGGCATGACATTGGCCTGAGCAAGCTGCAGCAGACTCCTCAAAGAAAATGTGATCAGTGCAAATGATCCTTTAACAACGTCCAACAGCAGGATTTGAGAATCAAGAAGAAGAAACCATAACCATAACTCCTCTGTGGCCAAGAGCTCAGCAGCACCTGCATGTGGGCATTTACCCAAAGATGGATGAGCTCATCTTCTAAGAAGGTGAACATAGTCCTCAGCAAAAACGCAGTTAAAGCTCTAAAGTGGTCTGAAAATTTAAACTAGATATTTTAGGTTACCTTGAAAAACTCATACATTTATATTAGGTTAACCCAAAAAGATAAGCAGATTCCTGTAAAATTCCTGTATGATGTTTTACAGTGTGCTCGTCAAATAAATTGGCGTCAGCTCACTTAGTGGTGCTTGCATAAAACTCCAATAATCAGGAATTAGTTTAGCTAAGTTCAGGAAAGGACAAGTCTAACAACTGAGTTGATTCAGTCGGGTTCATTCAGGAATTAGTTTAGCTAAGTTCAGGAAAGGACAAGTCTAACAACTGAGTTGATTCAGTCGGGTTCATAACCTCACAAACATCATTTTAGGCAATAGCAGCAGACGCTGTGAAAAAATACATGACACTGATTTAGAAACAGTTGCGTGCTGTTTTCTGACCAGCAATCCCGAGAAACAGTAACTGCACAAAGCATCTTAAAAGGCCTGTCATCACAGTGGAGTTGTTGCTATTTCCTGACTGTTCGGGAAAAAAATGTTTTCACTTGATCTTCTCTTTAGATCAACATAACGTCTTTCTACAGTGCATCTAAGAAAGCCAAGAAGCCAGTCTAATGCCTGGTGTGATGTCAGCTCAGAGATCAGGCTAGTGGGAGAGGTAAAGCAAATATAACAGAGAGGATTAAACCTTCCATTAAGCAAACTGCCACTTTAGACTTTAGGTAGTATATCTATGTTATATCTCCTGTTCATCTCATCCTATCTCCTCCAGCATCTTTTATAAACAAGTATCTAAACAAAATAGCACAGCGGATCATACATATGATTTTTTTTTCTCAAACTCTAGGTCAGAATATTAATTAAATTTTCCTCTTTTATAGAATCCAGTGATCACACATTTTCTGGTGCGGTTTGAGCAGAGAAGATATAAGACCAATGTGAAAGCAAACCTCCAGAGAAAAACAATCCCATCTATCCCACCATGCATCTCGTCACCTTTCCCGTTTCTCTTTGGACGGCAAGCAGCGTTTGAAGCCTTATCGGGTTCTCTGCTGTTTCATGTCCACCAAATGAAGGCTTTTAATGTCGGAGCAAAAGGTAGCGTCTGAATAATTACTAGGGCGCCAAGCTGCGAACGCAAATTACTGCACACAGCAAAGATGTGTGACACACACACACACACCGACAGAGCTGCGCAAACACTTGCAAACAAACAGGCCATCCACACACTCACATAAACATATAATCATGAACAGCTACATGCAAGCCCATCTTTGTTGCGGTTTCACATGTGCATACACACACGCATTCAAACACAAAGACACAGGCAATTTCACAGTAAAATCTTCAATTCAGTGTTGAAGCTATCAGTTGATAAGCATGCGTACCATCCTTTTCTTGACATGGTGGATAACATCGATGCCTTGCTTCTTCTAACACTTGAAACTTTTGCCGAATGCTTTTCTCCATTTCCAGCCCACTTTAAACCATGTCATCATAAATGCTCTTCAAATGCTTTGCTACCTCTGAAGTTTCTGCTTTATTGGTGAAAAAATCGAAAGAATCACCAAACCATCATGGAGCAAGTGTTCCTCAAGTCTTTTCTCAAGGAGCAATATAAAAAAAGCCTACCTCCAGACTTTAGAATCTTCTAAATATCAGTCTTAGTTTCAGAAGTTTATGTCTGTGTGTTTAAACACCTGTTAGACACCATTTTAGCTTTACACTGATACACACACTTCAGTAAGAGCTGGGTTAAGTCCTCTGTGCAAACTACACAAAAAGGTGAAAAAATAGCGGGCAAAGTCTAATGTAATGCCCAGTATTTCAATAATGTTTTGCATTAAGGTGACAGTGTGCCAGGTTTGATGAGTGTGTCTTGTGGATGTGAAAAATAGCCACTCTGATGTCAGCTGTGTTCATTATTGCAGGTAGATGAACTGTGTCACTAGACAGGTGAGACTTTAGACCAGATCCACTGTCCAAATCCACAGAGATCAACGCTGTGTCAAACCTTGATCTCTCTATTTAATCTTTGACACCTTTAATCAGAATGACAGACAGACAGTGCAGTACTCCCTGCCATTTACCTAAGAGGCTGCTCATTCATCTGCCAGCTCTCTCTCTCTGTCTACCTCACATATACACACTTTCATTCTGTCTTTCTCATTCTCTGAGTGTCAATTAATCTTTCTCTCTTTATCCATCTAGGTTGTTCCCCCCTTCTCTCTCACTTTCACATGCATTCAGTGCCGTTCTCTCTCGTCCTCCACTCATTGTGCTGTTGCCAGTGTAGTTAAGGTGATGGCTTGACAGACAGCGCTTTAGGGTGACGCCTGTTTGCCTTGTGTTTTATTGCAGCAGTATTGTGAGGAAGGCATTAAGCATCTGTCGCCGTCATTAGCCGGCCAGCGCACCCAGTCTGTTATGAGATGCAGATGAATGACTTGAAGGAAATCCAAATGTTCACATTCTATCATTCCCTCCTCGGAGCGTTTTATTGGATTTTCTAATTACACTGTGTCATTTTGTTTTCTTTTTGTTTCTGGACAGCTGTTGAAATCTCATGGTCGAATTGTGACTTTAAAGATTATTAACCATTACATTATTACATTGTCTTGACTTTTATTATGAAAAGATATGGAAGAAAGATGATTTAACACTTCTTTCTCAACACCATGAAAAAGATGTAGGTGTTTCTTATTTTTCTATAACCACCTTTTAAAAACATTTATTTCTCTGAGAATAGCTGCACTTGTGAAGCACTTATGAACAACCCTAACCCTACACAGTCGCAAACATTCACATCTCAAAGCTGAAAAATATGACCACCGTTTTGATTTGTGGCCTCACTAGAGCCATTCAGGGTTAAATGTCTTGCTAAAGGATACCTCTGTGGTGCTGTACAGGAGGAGAAAGTGCTGCTCATTCACTTAAAAAAAATGATTTTTTTTTCTCCAGGTCAAAACAGTGTCTCTTCAGTCCCAAGCTTACATCTCTAACCTCGAGGTCACTGCTTAACTGTTTTATTTCTCTTACAAAAAACAAAAGTGAATGAAGTCTATTGTGTTTTTGAGTGCTACAGTGGCCCCAGACTGTATTCAACCCTCTTGACTTTTTTCACATTTTGTGATGTTGCAGCCTGAATTTCAAATAGATTGAATGATTTTCTGAAATTAACCCAAAATGTGTTGGTGGATTTTTTTTATTATTATTATTTTATATTTAAGATGTATTTTGTAGCGTACCAGTATCTCTGGCCAGTCTGTAAGATCAAATCTGTACATGTGTGTGCCTACATGTTACATGTGCTTCCTCTTGTGGCTGTCCAAGTACATGTTCTTGTGTATCTGTCTCTGCATGTGTGTGCCTAATGCAATGCCCCAAGCAAAGCCCCCGCTGGGACATCATGGTCAGACAGACTTATTCAACAGCACAAATAAAAATCAATAAACAATCTGAAGTTTTCACCCTAAACACTGCTTCTTTTTTTAAGCTGTGTTTTTTCAATGAATATACAACATGGCCAGGACCTCAACAGTGTAGACAGGCCCTGTCCCTGGGAGAGATTAGATAGTGTCTCTAAAACAAGAAGAAAATTGAGGGAGAAAGCAGGAGAGGAGAACAGAAAGAGAGGAGAGCAGAGGAGAGAGGAGGTTCTACGTAAGTAGGGCAGTGACACTGTGGGTCAAATCAAATGGATACAGTCTTGAGCTGAAAATATGCATAGAAAAAGAGATTTTGATGAGGGGTAGAAGGATGGGTGGACATTTTGTTGATGCTAAGCAATTTCACATCTAGTATGAGTTGGTCATCAGCAGAAACAGAGAGGAATGGTGGTGCACAAATCAGAAGGAGCACAATAGGGAATAAAAGCAATCGGCTCACATTAAACTATGAATAAATAATAAAATAACACAGAATGTATTATTTTGCTATTTCACTTTATTGTATCAAAGAACTGTAATTCATCATTGTTTCGTTTTATTATTGTTTGATCAACATTTGTGTTACTATTTGTATGCTTTGCAGTCTTTGCAGTTTTGTTTTAAAGAAATGTCCTGCAATGCACAGGCTGGTCATTCAGCCAATTTGTGTGCACATCACAAACACACACACACAAAATTACACCCTCAAGTGTGTGTGTGTGTGTTTGTGTATGTGTGTGTTCATGCGTGTAGGTCTACGTGTGAGTGTGTTTGAGAAGGGCCACTTTGCCAAGAGCACTAATTAGAGGTCAGTTCAGTTTGGGTAGAGTCTGTTCTCACCCTCTGAATTCACTGCCAGGTCACCAGTAGGCTCCAACCATGTCTGTGTGTGTGTGTGTGTGTGTGTGTGTTTATGTACGCCTCTAAGCCCCATCTGTGGGAGAGAGGGAGAGGTGAGGGCTGGTGGGTCTTGGGGCCAGACCAGTCAGCCCGTCAACCCAGCAAGGAGCGCTCCGTCATGGGATGATGCCGCTGGCTGGCCTCCCTCTCTGGCCGGATCTATGAAGGCCCTACAGGTCATGGGCCCGTATACGTCTGTAAGGCTACTGTCACATCACATAATAACAGACAATCTTGATTTTTTTTTTTTTTCTATATCATGTTCTCTTCGGCTCTCTTATTCCCTCTGCCTCTGCGTCTTATTCTCTAGAATCTTAAGAGGTGATTAGCATATTTTGGTGAAGTCTACATGAAACTCTAAAACTAAAGTAAATAACTCAGTTGTGTGACACATATTTAGACACTTAGAGTAAAACAGATTATATCAATAATCAGTCGATATCTGTATCGAAATGCATGTTTGCATCAACAGCAAACCAGCAAACATGACACACAGAAATACCTTCATTATTGAGGGTAACAAAAGTACATAATTAACCTTGGCATCTCAGTATGAAATTGGGATGCACAGGTAAAAGCAGCACTCCTTTTAACATTAGACAAGTAAAGTCAACAACTGGATGGATGCAAAAGTCTCCGCTGACCCAAACGCGGGTCAGACAGCTCAGACAAGTATATTATAATCTACTGTTTCTCTCATGTTCATGTTTTATGAAAGGCAATTTGCTTTCACGTTAGGTTTTTGGTGCTTGTGATTTATGCACAATATGTGGTCATTTTAAAGTCTGTCTCATGTGATTATATGTACAACTGTCATGGCACATCAGACACCCCAGAATCAAGCAGCCACAGAGAACTGCTCACTGACGTGCACAAGGGAAACGCTACAGTATATAAAGATGTACCTCTGCCTGTCAGTATGTGACAGACAGCCAGCAAACATGGCAAAAGGGAGGAGAAGAGAGAAAAGAGCAGAGCGGGGCATCTGTGTCTCGCCAAAGGGGGTGTCGCACTGTGTGTGTGTGTGTTTGTGTGTGTGTGCATGTTTTTGATGTTTATTGAATAGCAGTGATAACAGATATGGACACAGGATTGAAAGAGAAGGGGGATGAGAGCAGGAGGGTGAGCTATAGAGGCTTGACGCTGGGGGCTAATGTTAAAATGCGTTTGTGTATGTGTGTGTGTGTGTGCGCATATATGGGGAATGCCAGACTACTTTAGCCTGTCTGATGGCATTAGATTTTAGAGACTATAATTGCCATTGAGGGTGTTGGAGGCTAAGGCACAAGTCATACGTATGTGTAGGGATGTACACAAGGATCCAGACCCATATAAACACACACACACACACACACACGACTTGTTTCAGTATGTCCCCTTGTGGTACACTCGTTGACATAATGCAGTCCCTTTCCCCAACCCTAACCTCAACCATCACAGCTAAATGTGTAACCTTAACCCTTACCCTGACCCTAACCTAAACCTAATTCTAACCCTAAAACCAAGTCACTCAAAACACTCAAAAAGCAGTCTTTACCTGTTGGGACCTTAATTTTTGTCCCCACCATGACACAAGTCCCTGTGAAACATAATTTGGCACATCTGGCCCAGATTCACATCACTTTTACTTTAGGATGGACAGAGAGAGAGAGAGAGAGAGAGAGAGGCACAGTGCACAGTCATTTAAAAGCTTGATTTGGCAAACTACTTACCCTGTTGATTTCCTTCATTTAAAATGATATCCATAAAAGTAGTTCATAATTCAAGTGTTCAAATATGTATTGTTCATGAAACTGTTTTTATCTACTTTAATCTTCATGAAATGAACATAATTTTTAAAGGAAATCCATACAAAAAAATTATTTCTGTGTCATAACATTACAACATTACATTATGTATCAAGCAAAACCTGATGCCCACTACAAGGAACAGCTGAAAAATAAATAAATAAATAAAAAAAAGTGCAAAAACAGCACAGGCTTCGGTCGGGGGCGTGGCTGGAAAACCCTGAGCGAAAGGGCTGTTCACTGTTCGCTGTTCACACTGTGTGTGAACAGTTGTGTATGCTGTGTATACCGTATGGGCCCTGCCTATACTGATGTTAAGGTGAGACAAAAGTCTAAATAACATTCAAATATAATTGATCTGGAAATAATTTGTGAGTTTGGGTAAAGATGCAAGCAGTTTTTTTCTGTTGTTGACTGCTCCCCCTTCTCACTCTCTTCTTCTCTCCCTTTCTCTCCCTGTCCATCAAAGCAACCCAAGCCTCCTTTAGCCACACTGGGTCACTGAAGGCTGAAATCTACACCAAACTACCGGATGGACCACAGACGCGTGTGTGCACATACACACTCATACCCAAACTAGAAGTCAACAGATACTCACCTCATCTTCTGACAAAGAGAGACAGACATAGAATCGGAGACAGAGGACAGACAGCCAGTGAGAGAGAGATAGAGAGACATAAAAAAAAAATAAACACCATGACAGAGAGAATGAAAAGGAAGTGAGAGATAAAAGGAGAGAAAGAGGAGGCTGATTCAGGCTCATGGTCCCAGAATAGACCAGACTGACAGGACTCAACCACAAGACTGGTGCAAGGTTACGATGGCAAATTATGACTGAGTGCAACCGAGATATTAATTGTGTCACTCACTCTGTCTCTCACTCTCTCTCTCTCTCTCTCACACACACGCGTCTGCGCATTTCTGTTTTTTTTTCAGTCATGTCAAAAGCTGAAAAAAATGTGTTTTTCCACCTTTTGGAATAAATGAGTGCAGGTAAACTACTTACTTTACCTGCACTTACTGAGTCAGATATAAACCGTTTCTTTTATCTCAATTTTTTATTTCAGGCAGGGTCTATCAATCAGTTGGTCACCATTGTCCAGAAATCAGACAGGTAGATCAGCGTTTGGTATGACTGACATCAAACCTCATGCACCACAATTCTGACATATCTTGTAACAAAGTGTTTTCTGAACGTGTGCATTAGTGGGTCAAACCTGGCTAAATGAGCGCCATCACATGAGTTATGCAGGTAGCAGCATAGGCTAAGTTATGGCCGCAATAAACACAGTAGAAGAATTAGAGGTTGTGAAACAGAAACAAAAGCTGTTTGCAAACCTTGAAGAAGAAAAAAAAAGGCAGTGAGACAGATCTCACTGCCTTTTTAATCTGGTCTCCTCATCAGTCCACACATATCACTAACGGTGACCCATGTTTCGCTCTTTACAGGAAAATCCTAGAAGATGTCAGAAACACACACAAGGTTTTTCCATTTCCCATTAAGTGTATTAACTGTTTTTTCAAAAAAGGGGAAAACCCAAGTGAGTGTAAAAATGTTTTTGTGACATTTTTTCGAATTCAGTTTTTTCCATGAACCTTTTCTAACACGATACTTCAAATTCCACATAAAAACACGTTGATGGGAACACTGGAAGCCATTTTGCCTCCAACTTTGTCCATCAGATAGGACATGCTCTTAATGAAGGAGCCACTGAAACCTCCTGGTTTCAGAACAATTACAGCATCACCAGTGTCATAAAGAGAGGAGATCCTTGAACTTATCATTATCTTTTGTGCCTAGGGTCATTTAGGGCTTTTTAACAGTAATGGGCTATGATCTTTTCCTTATAAAAACGTGTGTGTGTGTTTGTGTGTATGTGTATGTGCAAGTACTGCGTGTGAGAGAGAGCTGACTGCATGTGACGGATGGGGTTGTGAGGAAACGTAATGACACACTCCAGTGGTCCAAGGAAGGGCAGAAGCACTGTCTCACTGATAACTGGATAATTATGTACTCTGTCATCATGTTATTGTGTGTGTGCATGTACATTTTATTTTTTAAGTGCATGCTTGCATACTGTATGTTAATTTTTCTGTGGTGCCATGAAGTCATTTTTCACTTGGATGTGACTTTATATGT
The DNA here is from genome assembly GCF_017976425.1 of Toxotes jaculatrix. Classification (NCBI taxonomy): domain Eukaryota; kingdom Metazoa; phylum Chordata; class Actinopteri; family Toxotidae; genus Toxotes; species Toxotes jaculatrix. The sequence goes on along the minus strand of NC_054394.1, from coordinate 13,271,558 downwards.
ACGTGTTTGCTACATGTGCTAATTAACAGGTAACTGGCACATATTTGACCTTTGTGTGTTGGCCTGTATGTAGATACTGTAGATGCAATTTTGCTGTTTACTTGCACACACACTCTCTGTGTCACATGCTTTTACACTGCACCTACTGTAGCCTGCATGATTGTGTATGACAGCAGTGAAGTGGGATGTTAAATTGCTGTGTTATACTGGTACACCATGTAACATACACATGCCTACTCTTTCTCTGATACACACAAACACACGCACACACATAAATGCATCACACCTGCACATACACAAGGAGGGGGTGTGTATTATAGGAACCTCTTTAAAGTGAAAAGACATGACATCAATTTCATTCCAAATGACTGTTGTCATCATCCGTTTTTCATCTCCCCATCATCTGTACCTCCGTCACCTCGCTTCTATACCTGGATCGCACATTAGTGTATATGAAATAAACACACGCATACACACATGAAAACATATTTTTTATTTCCACTGATTCTGAAAAAAAAGCAAATGTACAGCAGATGCAGACAAATTCACGTGCAGACACCACAAACATACACATACACACCAGGCCTCCATCATCTCATAGAGCTAAGCCCTCAGCGTGTCCCACACTCCCATTGAGAATGTTTTGGACTTCTGCTGTTATGTGGTTTTTCCAGTGATGTGGGTTTGTGTGTCTTTGTGTCTTATTTGTTCCCTGGTGAGTCGAGGCGATAGAAGCTGAAGGAGGCCGTCCGATTGGGCTGTCACTAATCCCTTAACAACACGACTGACCGTGATTGGCCATGACCATACAGAAGGGATGGAGTCAGCAGGTGGTAGGAAGGATGACTGAATGTTTGGAGAGGTGCAGCAATGAGCATCTGGAAAGTGAGACATGTAAGGAAGTGTCTTTCTGGTTTAAGGACCGCTCACAGACACGCAGGCATGAAAATGATTACAACAATTTTCGACAACAAATGCTACAAAAACCACTCCAACATTATTAAAATTGTGCACTATAAAAAACAAACAAACAAAAAAAAAACATTTACCAGTTTAGATCAGTGAATTTGAATGTAGAGTTGGGAAACGCAATTTACACTAATATATCCTGTATCACAGAGACTTAAAATGCTCTGATTATGAGCAAATGTTCTGACACAAATAATAGTTTAGCAAGTCTGTGTGTATATGCATTCTCGTGTGTGTGTGTGTGTTCATGTGGTAATTGCCAAAGGCATGATTGTCCTGTATCTGTAAGGATGAAACCCTAATTAGAAGAAGCATACTGCAGGCTCTCTCGTTCTCTTTCTTTCAGTCTGATTCTCTCTCACTCGCTCTCTTTTGCCTGCAGACCTTCTTGTCTAATCAGCAAAAGGTAGGAGCTCTCGGCCCTCCTAAAATTCCCTCTGAAAGCACTGCTCTGATATCAGCTGCTCAGATTCTGTTCGACCAGCCTAAAGCTAGAACAAAAACACACACACACATACTGACCCCACACCCAACATCCCTAAAGCAAGTGTGTTTTTGGGCACAGTTTTTTAAAAGAAGACATTTAAATACATAGCTGTCATCATGAATACATTAAGCTTTAGATTTTTTAATGCAAATGCACACATCTACTTACTATACTGATTTAATTTTAGTGATGCTTAAACTGCTTTTCAGGTTTGTTTATTCTTCTTTCCTTCAGTCAGGAAAGTGTGCACGAGTGATGTGAGTGCTGCACAGTTTTAGTTTCAAACAGGGGGCCCTGATCCCCTTTGACATAGCCATACACCACTCCCAGTGCTCCTGCTATGCTTGGAACGCTCCATCTGCAACTCGTGCTCCTCCACTGTGACAAAACAGTGACCCTATGGCTTGAATTTCATTTTCGGGATGAGAAAGAAGTTGCAGGGAACCAAACCCGGTGAGCAGGACAGGTGGGGAGTGACGATTCTATTGATGCGGCCACTTGACACTTGACGAAGAGTGGGGCACGATGGGGCACCTAGTTGCCATCGTGCCATGGTTCGGGTCATTTGCACAAAGTGCATTTTCCACCAGCAAGTGGTCACAAAAACATGTGTAACACCTGATGTTGATTGTACCACGTAACTCAGGAATACCTGCTACATGCACATTACCATGGTGCACTCCGTTAGTTCACAACAGAAACATTGTCAGAACTTTTTAATGGCACCTCACATGTTTATAGTCTCAGTTATACTCATTTTATTATTATTTTTATTTATTTATTTATTTATTTGAGATCACAGCAATATTGTGAATTCTCCGCAGATAGATTCAGTGACAGCATTATTGAAATTCTGCAGCGGCCATCCCAGTCGCACCAGAGGCATTAGCATGATCCACCAGGAAGTGCCCTTTCTATCCATTGAGGCTCTGTGCATGGGTCACATCACAGATAGAGTTGTGGCTCCATCCATCATGTGGGTTATAGTTAGCCGCCTATGCTAATGTCTGACCCAATGAAAAGTTTACTGAGAGACGGACAAGGACATTGGGGTGGACTCTTGTCATCACATACCGTAAACACGCACTCACACACACACACACACATACATGCACCACCTCTCTCTTTCTCTCTCTCTTTTACACACTCTCACACACACACATCCTCTTCCCCACTTCAGCACTGTGGGGCTGTCATATTTCACAGTACCCGGTAGCGTGGGGTGAATTATGGCCATGTCCCGGTATAGAGGGAGAGTGTGTGTGGTGTGTTTATGTGGTCGCACATTTATGCAGGTATGTGACTACACTGTGTGTGTGTGTGTGTCTTCGGTCCACTCCATATACGTTTATTTATAAAACACCCCCTCACTCCAAATCAGTGGTGTCCAGAATGCCGCTGCATGTGTAAATGACAAAATGATTTATAGAAATATTCCCAAAATAAAGTCTTACACAATACAGGGCGATGGAGTACCCCAACAGCATGGACCCCCAATAGGAGACACACAATAAATATATGTGTACACAAATACAGTGCATAAGTTTAAGAGCACAAACTCATAGACGTGGTGTGGCCTGTGTAGGGACAGAGAGGACGCCACTCCGGTAAAACAGCTCTGCAGATTTATGACCTGTAAACTAGAAGATGGACAGATGCATGGATGGAGGGATGGATCAACGGAAGGGCAAAATTAAAAAAATGAAAGGATCAAGACAGAGGGAGAAGGAGGACAAACAGTTGATGGACGCACATACAGATAGATGGAGGAAGAAGACAACAGAGGGGACTGCGCTGAGATAAAACAGTTTTGGAGATTTATGGCCTGTAAAGTAGTAGACAGACAGAGGGATGGATGAAAGGAGGGATTCAAGGAAATGAGGACAAATAATGTATGTTAGAAGAGAAGAAGAAAATAAATGGTTGGATGGACAGATGGATGGAAAGTTGGCTGGAACAAAGGGAGGTCAGGGCAGCGATAGGAAGAGAAGAAAGGAAATTAAAAGAGAAGAAGAAAGCAGAACAGAAGAGTCCTGAACTCTTTTTCAGACAGTTGTAGGAATATAACAAATCCTGAAGTGGTCTTTGCTTCTTTGTGTGCCATGATTCCTGGAGGAATTGTCAAAGCATGAAATGAGTCTTGCACTGGGAATTGTCTCATTCTGACTGTGTGTGCAGTTATTAATGGTGTTATCGTTCTGTGCTGGTAATTATGCTCTCTGAGGGAGCTGGCATAGACAGAAAGAGACAGAAAGAGCAGAAGAGAAAGACACACTTTGATCTTTTGTGAACATGATGGGTTGAGCTGAAAGAAATAAAACGTGTCAGTGAATGAGTGCATGAGTGGATACTGTACATGCAAGCTGGTCTGGGGACTAAAGGTTACCGTGATGTTAGCAGTTTTCTGTGATATTTATTTTTATGTAAAATGCTGGGATTATTATTCACATAGGGGATTATTCTATGAGATTATCCATAGTAACATTTGAGAGACATGGAGTAAAAATTGCAACTGCAGTCACTTTTTCCAAAAACTTCCCTAAGGGTCATGACTGGAGCATAGTCGCATGAAGATGGCAACATGGCGACAACAGATTTAGTTAAACATTACTATCAGTTTTCAAATTTCCAACTCTCACTGTCAACTGGCCAATTAAACTCTGTACAATAATCCATGAATACTTTTTTGTAGCGTTTTGCTTCAGTCAAAACACTAAATGGAGGGGAAAAAAGATCCTGCAGTCCTCCATCACTCACTCATCTGTTATCTTCTGTATTTATGTTCTCTCATCCACCACCCCCCCATCCTTCCCTATTCACCCTCCTGTATCCCCCCTCTTTCCTTTACTTTGTCGTTCAGTGCCACATTGCCATGTGTTGTGCGGTGTAAATGGGTTGTGTTAAATGTTGTTCTGTCCCTTGTGAGTGTTAACAGTATGGAGAGAGAGGCTGATAATCTTTAAACAGGGCATCTGCTGGCATCTGCTTTATCTTTATTGTTCCCTGGACACGCAGCAGAAAAAATATACAGGCAGGGGGAGACAGACTGACACACCAGCATGGTAACACATTATATGTACAGTGCATGCTGTTTACAACACACACACACACTTGGACATGCGCTCACAGACACACAAGTTCATCTTGCGTTCACAGTGCACAACCCCGTTCTGCTTTTAAGGTAGATGAAAACAGAGAATTAATAACTGAGTAGAGTCACCAAATGCATATAAAATTACTTTGCATATTGTAAACATGCTCTTTAGTCATTTCAGTATAAAAAAACTTGATGTCCAGAAGTAGTTGGACATCACCTATATTATGTGTAGAGAGGTTTATTTTGTAAATAAATAAATTTTAACCTTACAGTTGTTTATACTTGGCATTATGATACTTTTTCTTTAAGATATGAATGCATTTCGAGATCGCCCCCTTTTTTCAGCTTTCAGATTATTGAAAAAAAAATATCGGAATTCAAAGTTATCAGTGTGATTAATCATACATTTTTGTGGCACTGTGGGTCTAAGTGTATTTCAAAGTCTGTAACATATTTCCCTGTCACTGCACTGAAAAAAAAGGTTTTGTTGAATTTACTCAATTTTAATATTGAAAGTGATTGCACACAATACATTCATCTAAATCTAGACATATTTTTTAAGTTGACTGTACTAGTAATTTCAAGTAAATTATATAAGCAATTTCAGCACAAAAATTCTGAGTATTTGTTACTTTTTTGTATTCCCTTAGTAATTCTAACTAAACCCGTGTTCAATTTACTTAAATTCATTATGTAATTTATTTGTGGTTAACTAATTTGTTAGTGGTTGCACACAACATGTTCATCTAAATCTAGACATATTTTTAAGTTGACTGTACTTAATTTTTTTTGAGTAATTTTAAACAAATTATATATGCAGTTTCAGCACAAAAATTCTGAGTATTTGTTACTCTCATTTCCTTAGTAATTCTAACTAAATCAATGTTTACTTAAATTCATTATATAATTCATATCTTGTGGTTAACTAATTTGTTATTGTGCTTCAAATTAAATTAGTTTTATTCTACTGTCATGGGGAGAATCAAAGAATCAAAATAATACACAACAAAAGAATTTGCTCTAAACTGACTTTCTGGCTATACCCTTAAAGTTTGGGCCCATGGCAGGAGCTATAATCTGGAGCTGTGTTCAGGAGCTGTGCTTCTCTCCTTTAGGCTCCGGCCACCACAGCCTCCTCACTTTTATACTGGTGGACTGCACCAAGAAATCAATATCAATTATCTCTTCCAGCACACTTACAATAATCCCAATACTAAATAACATATTATCAAATAGAAGTTCAGTTAAACTTACTTTAAAAACACATATTTCTTTTTAAACAAGATACTTACACAGGTCATTTCACCACAAAAGACAAAACACCCCTCCCACTCTACCACACTTGGTTTTTTCCCCTGTGAACCCCCTATTTAACCAAATGGACCGCTCCAGCTCAGGTTTGGCTGTTCCTGGTCTGACAGAGGAAGAAGTGCAACAAAGGAGACAGGTCAACAAAATTTAAATTCAATAAATCAAATACACGATCAGTGTGACTTCTCTCCTTCACCCCCTCCTCCAAATGTTCATACCACACACATCACCACCACCAGCAGTTCACACCAGGATCAACATTCTGATAAAATCTACCTGAGAAAGAGCACATGTAAGGCACATGTGTAGCACATTTGCCTTACTTTAGTGCACGGGGTCTCCCTGTGACAGTAGCATAAAACAATTGAATTATTTTGATTCTTCTTGAGAAGTGCTTTTGAGATTTTTTTCCCCTTTTTGCTTACTTTTGTCTTTCTGGTTGGCCCAATGTGCATTTTTTACTGTGAAGTTTTTGAACAAGACTCTAATTTTGTCAAATAAAATGGAAGACTGCCACAACTCATTGTTGTATTCCCGGGTTTCTCAGCCACCCCCACATCTACATATGCATTTTGATTGTTTTAAATAAAATTGTGAATTGAATTAACATATTTTACATAATGTAGAATAAAACAATTTAATTTAAAGCGCAATAACAAATTATGTAACCACAATATATGAATTACATAATGAATTTAAGTAAATTAAACATGGGTTTAGTTAGAATTACTAAGGAAATACAAAAAAGTAACAAATACTCAGAATTTTCATGCCGAAAGTGCTTATATAATTTATTTGAAATTACTAGTACAGCCAACTTAAAAAATATGTCTAGATTTAGATGAATGTATTGCATGCAACCACTTTCAACATTAAAATTGAGCAAATTCAATGAAACATTTTTTTCATTGATTTTAGTATACATTTTTAGTATACTATATTAATTAAAAGGAAAAAAGAGTAACAAATACTCAGAATTTTTGTGCTGAAACTGCTTACAAAATTTATTGTGTCCTTAACAGTCATAGGTAAGTGTAGGTGTTTTGTGGTTTTGTAGTGAGGGGAGTCAAAGCAGAACAAAAGGTTGTAATCACAAATCTATCAGCATTTATTCTGCATTAGATGTCATAAGAGTCCTTTCTTTTGATGGTAGTAAGTGAGAAGCAAGAGATAGGGAGATGATGTGATTGGGTTGCAGCAGGGATGGAGATCACATGGAGGGAAGAGAGAGATGAATGGAGGGATAGATGGAGAGGAAAAAGGAGGAGCGACAAAAAGACAGGGGGAAGCTGGGCTTTCCATAGGGGGCCCAAGGGCTGGCAGACACCTGAGTCACACCTCCACTGTGTGTGTGTGTGTGTGTGTGTGTCCTTCTGTCTGATTCTGTGATTAATGAAGACATGTCAGTGTGGTAATCCTCCCTAATAAGCACCAGTGGAGCAGCTCTCGACCATGTGTGTATATTTGTGTGTGTGCCTGTATGTGTGAGTTTCTCAGCCTGTATGAATATGGACACAAAAAAGTATCTTGGTCAGTGCAGCTTTAACTCTTTGACTAAAAGAAACATTTGTCACTCGTGTTGCTTGTACTTGCTTGTTAGTGCAGACAGATAAGCAGGGAACAAGTGTGACAGAGAACTACTGTAATACCCTTACAAGCAGCTTGTATCTGTGCGTGTGCAAGTGTGTGTGTGATCTAATGTCATTCTTTTTAAGTATGCCCAGATGTTGATACTAGAATGGCTCTTTAATTACCATTTAAACAGCAGGGGTTGTGTGTGTGTGTGTGTGAGAGAGAGAAAGCATCTGTGTGTGTGTGACTGTGACTGTGTGTGTGTGTGTGTGTGTGTGTGTGTGCGTGATGTTGACAGTGGAACTACTGTTTAATTACCATTTAAACTGCGAGAGCTGAGTGGATCATTTAAAGACAGAAGAGCTCCAGCCAGCTAAACGAGGAAAACAACACCATTACAGATACACACGCGCGCACACACACACACACACACACACACACACACAAATGATGAAACAACACCAATGACATTACAGTCTAATGAATGATACTGTGATGTATTGCTATTTTCTAAATAATTGTGTAGGCTTTTGTTGGTATAACTGCACTGTAATTTTTTTTTCTGTAAGCAGACACACAGAAACACATACACATCTGTAATATGCAATTTCACATCAAACAGCTTTTAATACTACAGTATTTTGTAGTGTGTGTTTTTATGTATGTGTGTGTGTTTAGGCCGCTTGCCTTTATACACGTATGCAACCATCTGTGAATGAACTTCAGTCAGTCACCCTGTTAATCAGCCTGCTACTGAGGCAGGTGGCCAGTCAGTCACTCCAACAACAACCCATCCAGCCTGCAAGACTTTTAAATTATACAATTTAGTCAGTCAGCCAGTCAAGCAGGTGAATTATAATCAGTCAGAGCTTTTGAGTCTCAGCCTTTAGAAGAACAAACACCATCATTGTTAAGTGATTAAAATATTCAAATTGTTTGCTTAACTTACTTTCACAGTAGTGCATGACAGTCACGGAGAGGACAACACTACTGACCCCAGCATGGAGTTAGTCACGGAGTTTGCCACAGGGTTGCATCTCACACACTGACAGGTACAGGACGACGATGCAACCTGTGGTTCTATCAGTGACCAAGAGATCTTATTTCAAAAAAACCTTCTTCATGCATTAATCCTGCATCATGAACTGAAGCATATAGGAAAAAAACATACTAAAAAACTGTGCGAGTTCAAAATTAAAACATTAATACTCTGGGTACTTTAATATTTCTCTAGGCAGGCTAATGGGAAAACACCTTCAACTATTAAAATAGAAATATTGTAATGAAAGCAGTATAAGTGATTAATTATACTAAAAGGGCAATTATGACTGATAATGCCAAACTGTTTTTACAACGCGGTGGCAGGTACAAATGATAGCACGGATGATTCCTTATACACACACGGTAGTTAAATAATTACAGTGTAACAGTGAGAATGATAGGAGTGATCATATTTGTGACAGACAGGCTGCGTCGCACTGAGAGTATTATGATAATGATATTAATGATGGATCTTTGCAAATGTGTGTGTGTATCAGAGTTCAGTGGGAGATGTCTCACCTCACACTGGGTCTCTCAGCCCGATGCCATCTGTTCTGCCAGCACACTGAGAAAATCATACACATTCACAAACACACACACACACATGCAATGCACACACATGCGTAACCACTGGGAATATAAAATAGACACATGAACATTCTCATGCAAGTGCGCCTGTATGCAAAATCTAATGCTGACAAAAATAAGCTTCATGTGCAAGTAGACACCCACAAAACACACACATACACTCTGACACTCCCGGATGGTTGGTAATCCTCGCTCTACCCAGAATCCTCAGTTCTGAGGGTTCAGCCAAAGGGAAACCAGCGTGTTGTCAGCCTACTGGACATACATGAGATCAGGGACTGGTTTGTGTGTGTGTGTATATGTGTGTTTGTAAGTACTGAATGGACAGGGCCGCTGCTCCCAAAAAAATAAAAAATGGCAATGAAAATTTGGACAAGACTTTTATTTTTGAAGGTGTTTTTGGTTTATCAGGCTGACAGGAAAGACTGTAGAGCTAAGGGGATGAAAAACTGCTGTTGTGTGCCACAGATAGATAGATAGAGATTCCCTAATTTCATAACGTTTATCACATTCTGTCTTCTTCTCCCCCTCTCTCTGTCACTTCTCTATTTCCTGTCTATGTCGAATATCGGGTCAAGTAAAGTGGAAATGCACTGGAAGAAAATATTTCTAAAAGATGATATATCGAAGGCCTTATCTGTCACCGTGTTTTCTCACTCTGACACACATACAGGAGTTTGGGTATAAAGTATGTGCTTGGGTATTCTGGCGATGCCTGGACTGCATATGACCAACACGCACAGACACACACACACACACACACACACACACACACACACACACACACACACACACACACACACACACACACACATACACACACATGCAGTGTGTGCATCCATGTGGCGTTGCCTGGACGGTGTACGAGCAGCATATCTGTCAGTGTGTGACAGGTTGACAGCTCAAGCTCCCAGCACTTTGTCCACTATCATCACGTCAAGAAACACACACGTAAATATACACACACACACACGCACAGTCACATATAGTGATAACATCAAAATGGGCCACAATGGCTACTTTAATGGTTTAATGCTCAGTTTTAGAACTACATCGTATCTGCACACACAGAAGAAAATACAATCACAGACTTGTAAGAGAAAAATTACAGATGTAGATGAGCTTATTAAAAGCAGAATTTTTTTTGGGACAAAAACTCACATAACACTTTTGTTAACTGAAAGTGTTATGTGAGTTTTCTTTAACTGGAAACAGGTGCCATAAAACTGGAACATCATGATTTTGAAAGCCTAGCAGCTTTTAAGAGTATGCCACACCCTCTCTCCTCCCCATATTTCCTGTCACTCTCCACTCAACGCTATCTATCACAACAGAAATGCTGTCAATTGTCTTTAGAAAACAACAATAATTCAAATTAATTAATGCTATCAGATTCAATAGGATATCAAAAACCAGCAGACACTTTCATGAGTTTTATACAGATTTTGTTCAATGTCAGTCCAAAGTTATCAGCACTTTTCTGAGCCTGACTTACAGGCTCATGGCAATGCACAATATGCAAACGCCGCATGAGCGCCAATAGTATTATCTCACCATAATAGCTGCATTTAATGATATACACATGCACCTCGAGTCTCCTTTTTATTTCCATAGATGGAGTTCAGCCCTTTCTAAACCAAGTCAGGTCAGACCAGATAATTTGACTCACTCGCACAATCACGGATCAAGGCTTTAGCACATTTCATACAATTAAGGATTGTGGATTTGAAACAGACTAAACAATGAGCCCAAATTAAATTTTTAGTTTCTCAGAGAAAGACACTCTGGCTGCTCTGAAAATACAATCAAACAGAATGAGAATATAGACATAGTCTCTAACAGGATTGCTGGGCATACCCACTCACAATATGGCATCTTTCTCTCTTTCTTTCTCTCTGATATTCTATTACTCTCTGTCTTCCCCACAGTTTAGAACTCAATGGATGTACAGCTGTAATTTAATTCTACAGTTCTTCTATTCGGAAGCCTGTATTGTGTCAAACAGTGGGAAAAAACAGGAGCAATAACACAAAGCAGAAAAGAGCAATTATAGCTTCAGTAAAAAGAGACACACAGAGTTGGAGACAAATCAAGTAAGAATAAAGCTAGGAAGAATGCAAGAACGAGAAGAATGAGGGAATTGAAATATTTTTTTTCAAGGGAAAGGAAGTTTTTTGGGGGTTTTTTTGGTTAGGGGTGGAGGGGGGGGGGGGGGGGGGGGGGGGGGGGGGGTATGAGGACACAGGTGTATATTAGACCAAGTTACCCGGAGAGTTCGAGGCAAAGTTAGAGCATATGGCAACAGGGCAGGTACAAACAGGAAATACGGGTAACTATTATGCATGCAGGGACTGGATTTAACTACATATGGGGGACTTCAAAGACTTAAGACACATTTAATAGAAAGTTATGGATAAAAAGTTACACAGAAAAAAGAGAAGAGTCTATGCAGGGTCAAGAGAGGACAGAAAGAGGAAACAAAAGAAAGAAGCTGACAGAAAGACAAAAGGGAGATTACACAAAGACATGGATTGAAACTGAAGAAGACAGAGAAAGAGAGAAAAGAGACATTCAACAAAGTTACAGGAAGACAGAGAATAAAGAGTGAGAGAGAGATATTGAATGAAACAAAGAGAGACATTGGACAGCTCTTCCTCCCAGTAAGTAAAAGACTTCAAACCGCAGTGGATGAGAGAGCTGCACTTTATGGGGCTATTCTCTCTGCATTAGCATTAGCTATAGCTCTCAGACTGACAACCCAGCACTCTGTTCTCAAGGTCAGGAGGGGCACACGCTACCACAGGCCACAACTACACACACACACACACGCACACAAACACAGACGCACACACATAGTCATAGACTCTATTCAACACACACTCATTCTTATGCACAGACAGATACAAACGCACTGGCACACACAGACACAAATACACACTGACATACATAGAGGCATGTTAACACACTGAAGAAGAATTTGTCTAAACTGGAGGGTGTGGGCTGTCACGGGCCAAGACACAAATCCAAGGTTAGGTTACACAAATTTTTATTTTTCTGTTAGTTAATTCTTGAAATGGTTACATGAATGAATTCAATCAACTAAAGGTTGTGCGTAAGTGGGTTATGAAAGCACATTGCCATGTCAGCATAACACAGCAAATAACAATAATGAAGGGAAAATATTTCATCAATAATCTGGAGTCCTTGTTTTTTAAAGACATTGTTCCAAATGACTTTAGATTACCAGCAAACAAAACACAGTTTATAGTTTCTCAAAACAATTGTTTCCTTTGAACTGATCTTGGGGATTGGGCAGTGATGATTGATTTGTCTCATTTCGAGGAATAATATCTGTTCAGTCAGAGTATTTCCACTCAGTGTCTAAGTGAAAATTCATTCACGAGCACACACACACGCACAAACAACACCACAACATACTAACAGATACACACTGTACTCTCAAAGCTCACCTGACTGTAAACACATGGCGTTCAGAGCTCGCCTTCCACGTTAAAAGATTCATTGAAGCAGCATTACCACGTGCTCATAGGTGACTGACATTAATGCTGCTGAATTAGTGCCTAATTACCACTCAAAATTATTGATTGTATGTAAATGGCCATTCCATTCAGTCAAGATGGTGCATCCAAGCAGAGAAAAACAAGTGAACACGCTAAACACATGGCCAACATGGCTGCTGTAGTGTGTCACTGGCGGTTAAGTACTGCGTGTCTGCTGGCTAATCAGCCTGCAGAACCTCATTATTTATGCAGGCAGCATCAGCTGTGTTTGATATTAACTTGGCCTGGCCTGCTGCTAATGAAGACACTAACTCATCTGTTGTGTGAAAAGTGAGAGAATGAGGTAAAAGATGCTTCTCCTCTTGTCCTGTGTAGGTAGAAAAAGTCTTTGTCCTTGTACAAAAAAAAACCTCAGACCTTCTTGGACTGTGCAATCTTTCTTTGCCAGAGTTAGGATTTCAATTTCCAGGCTAATTCAGTCTGTAAACCATTATCAGGGTTTAAAGTTTATTTTCCCTAAGACCACATTTTTATTAGAAACTTCACTTCTCTAAGGTTGTAGTGCACGTGGACAATCCTCCTCACTGCTGAACATATGACACTTGATGGATAAATCTGATGTTATATCTTCTCCTCAGTAAATAGTTGACTTTTTGGAACATGAAAGGTTTTTGCAAGAGCACAAACGCACACAGAGACAGAGTAAAAGAAAAAAAAAACAAAACAAAGAGGGGAAGAGAGAGCGCCGAGGCAATCTGTGATGTGATTTTTTGATAACCATAATCATAATCTGCCTAGGGCGATCCAATTCCTGAGACAGTTTATGAGGTAGGGAGGGCCATCAGAATTAGAATGAGATGAGCATAAATGGCTATTTATCCCTTGTGTGTCTGTGTGAGTGTGAGTGTAGGTGTGCGTCTGTTGTGAATGGCTATTTATGTGGATTAACGGATTGCTGAGGCCATCTAAAACGTACAAAGCAGACCTCACAGCATGTCTGAAGCACACACACACACACACATGCACAGATAAACCTTAAAACATTAGGATCTGTCCAAATACCTACCTTTTTCCTGTATAGTAATAGTGTTCTATATTGTTCTTTTTTTAACAATGTGTGTGTGTGTGTTTGTGTGCATGTGAGTTTATTTGTTATCCGTGTGTGTTATATGAATAGACGTGCATGACTGTACTTATTCACCTGGCCTATGTGTGTGCACTTCAATGTGTGTTGTTAAATACATTTGTTTCTGTGAGAGTGTATGTGTGTGTGTGTGCGTGTGCATGTGTTAGAGAGTGACTGAGTGTTGAGAGAGTGGTAATTACCATTCAGCAGTAGCTAAAGTGACATGTTTGAGGAAGAGATAAGGGGACATAAATTGGCCTGGTATAAAACGGTGATATTTCCTCTACTGCTTTAGAAAAACCCATTTACTCTGTCTCTTTAGCATGTCAGGACCCCTGTCACTACCCTCTCATCCCCTCGGCCAGAAGGACTCATACACACACACACACACGCACACATACACACACATATGTGCCTCACGCAGTCAGCCGGCTCCTTGTGAAAAAGTGCTCATCTGCATTCTGCTATTAACTTGGAGAGACACAGGGAGAGAGACAGAAAGGGAGAGAGTGTGTGTAAATCAGTGTAATGGGGCCAAGACCTCAGTAGCTCTAAAAAGAGAGCAGACATGTGGAGGACAAGACATGATTTTTTTTTTCCCTTTCATGAAGAGAGAAAGCGATACAGCACATCTGTCACTGCCGGCCACACAATTGCTCCTACAGTCAGACAGAGAGAGAGAAACATAAAAAGGAAAGAAAGGGAATAAAAGCAACAGAGAAGAAGAGTGACAGAATGGACAGTGCTCAAAACTTTGTTTCTTTATTTCCTTTCTTGTTTCTTACTTTTTTCCCCTTGTCTGTGTTTTTTTCCCAACACTAACATTAACTAAGGAATTTGAAACACAGGAGCATATAATTTTGCCTTTCAGACTTTCCCTCTCAGAACCACACTCTGTAACTATGTAGTTTTGAAAAACTCCAGCACGTATGTCTTGACATCTAAACAGCTCTTTTTTTAGTGTGGTGTTAAAATATATTTCACACTGCCCTGACAATGGGCCATTTCAAAATAAAGACCTAAGAATTTATGTCAAGTGAAAAACTGTTTGGTTTTGCTCACACACCAAAAGATGAATACAAATATTTTGCCTTTGGGAGTCTAAGTCTAAGTGAGACAGTTCATTCTGTCATTTCAGATCTTAATCATACACATGCACACCATCTTACAGATTTTATCTAATTTAACAGTGGAACTTTAAGCATGAAAAGGACATATGTGTAATACTGAATATCTGAAGAATTGGATTCTGCAGCAAATCAGATGTAGGCCTACAGCTTGTGCAGAATAGCCAGTCATAACTGGCCAATCGAATGTGAAGAGAAACAATGAGATTTGTTTATTTTTTCTCATCAATAGCAGCCTGGTGTCATTGTATGCATGCTTTTATTAATGTCACTACAATTGGGTCAGCATGTCTAATTGCACTGCTGCAAATGAAACACATACATTTTTTTTAATGACAGAAAAAGCCATAAAACATGCAAAATAACAAAATGACAAAGACACTAGACAGAATTTGTTTGAATGACTTATTAAACATTAGTGACATTATGGCCAAATTGCATGTGTATGTGTGGTCACATGCTGTGTGTCAGTCAAAACATTGCTTAGTAGAAAACCACCTGTTGTTTAAAAATCACTTGTTTGCCAAACACAAGAACCAGAAAAGAACACCGCTGACATCAAGCAGTCATAACCAATCACAGTGTTTCTGTTCATCGGCCTGAGTGGAGCGAAATCTTTTCTCCTTGAACAAAGTTGTAAAAGACAAAACCTTTCCACAGCGCCACACAGAGAAGATTGTGAATCATTTCT
This sequence comes from Toxotes jaculatrix, assembly GCF_017976425.1. Taxonomy (NCBI): domain Eukaryota; kingdom Metazoa; phylum Chordata; class Actinopteri; family Toxotidae; genus Toxotes; species Toxotes jaculatrix. The sequence goes on along the minus strand of NC_054394.1, from coordinate 13,256,028 downwards.
ACATGCCATGTGCTCCAGGTCACAGGTTAGAGCCCTTGGTGTGTTGCTTGGCAAACACACATACACATGCACACTCGAGCCACAGGGGAAGAGGTGAGAAGAAGGGAGGAGGAGAGGAAAAGGAGTGGAGAGGAGCAGAGAGGAGGTGAGGTCAGACCTCTCTTTAGCCTCACAGCTGTGGGCGAGATAAGCCTTTTTCTCACAGGTAAATAAAAGCCACACCCTGTGAGTGTGTGTGTGTGCTTTTGTGTATTAATGTGTATGAACCTGGCTTCCCCCTCCTTCCATCTATACACCGCTGATACAACCCCATGTACAATGTCTGTATTCCTTCTCTTCATGCCCTCTGTCTATTCTTCCACCCTCTATCCCTTGTTTAATACTGTCCTCCCTCTAATGTCTGGCCTTTGTGCATGTGTGTGTGTGTGTTTGTGGTTGTACAGTACACTATGTGTGTCCTGGGGAAAGAGAAAGCATAAAGGGCAGGATTCAGAAGTGGCAAACAAAATGTGTCCTTGCCTGGTGAACCTTACACATTTTAGCAACTTTCTTTCTCAACTCCTTCTCCTCTCTCCTTTTGCTGTTATTCTGGCAACACGTTATGATATTGAGCTATCATTTTCTTTACTCTCTCTCCTCCTCTTTTATCATTTACCTCCTCCTCTTCTCCTTTCACAACCCCTACAGTGCTCAGTATCTTCCTCTACTTGCATTCCTCTCTATTCTCCTTTTCTTACATTAGTTTTGCTTCTAGTTTTGCTTTCCTCTACATCTCCCTTTTCCCCATATTATTCTTCCTTTTTGCAGTCCCATTTCTCTTTTTTGTTTTATGTGCATTTTTTTCCTCATCCCTTCTTCGTTTTTTGACTTTTTGCATCTTTGTGACGTAAATAACAATCTACATACCAACATTTATCATAGTATTTTTTCTTTGTGGAAACTTGCATGAATACACACCTGCATACACAGACACAGACACACACACACACACACACACACACACACACAAACAAACACAGCTCCAGCTCCATGTCAGAGTTGCTTCTTTAATCGCAAGGTGTAAAAGGATCCTGTCGGCTTTGGGCCATGGGTGTTACATCTAATATGGTCCCTGCACGGAACCAATTCACAGTCTGAAAACACACGTACAAACACACACATTTACACACAAACATAAACTCATACATACACAGGGTAACTTTAACGCTCAAAAAACTTTCACCCTGTGTTGGCTAGGCAATTTCAGAGCACACAGAAACACATCCACTAGCAAAATGCAGAAGCCACACGGAGCGTGATGTGTGTGTTTGTAGAGTTAGCAAGTGACGCAAACTTACAGTAACAGCAGGATCAAAGAACTGAAAAACAACCAGTTTGTTGCTTTGTCACTATTATATGCAACTGACTATAGGGATAGTGATCTATCTGTCTCTGTGTTGAGTCATTGACAGAGACTTTATTCTTCTTTCAAGTGTTTCAATCTGATTTCTGATTTAAAAAAACATTTTACTGCAATTAATTGAATTGTGTAAATTTGTATATAGCCAGTTTTTACTGTTTTGTATCTTTAACTTAACTTTTTTTAGATTGTAAATATGCAATTTTTTTGTACTTGAATTACATGCACACTTTCTGGAACTTTATCCTTTTTTCCTGTTTTTCTTGTGAGCAGCCTAACAAGTAAATTTCCCCGCTGTGGGATCAATAAAGTATTATCTCATCTTATCTTATCTTATCTTATCTTATCTTAGACACAGGGGCAGTCAAGAGGCAATTCAAGGATCGATGGCAGTGGCCAATGAGACACTGACTGACAATTTCCAACACCACAAAGGAACATTGTCAAAAACTGTCTAAGCGCGAGTGCATTTATCAATCTATACACAGGGTAAATTGACTATGTCTTGACTGTTCCCAAGTCTAATAGCTTCTGGAATAAAACCACACTTCGTTCTGTTTGTTTTACAAACAGAGCTTTATTGGACTCATCAGCAGCTGAGGTTGCTGCTCTTTGGGTCAGGAAATATCTCATTTATTATGTAAACTCTATTAGTATGAATGCAGAGTTTGATTTATTTAACTTTATACAGTGGCACATTCTAAGATAAATATCCATTTTTGAACAGATTAAAGAGCAGTTCTGAAGTAAGTGGGAAAGTAATCAATAAGTGGAGTTGAAATAAGCTGGTATTAAGCAGGTAATCAGTATTCTGAAATGAACTACATCTTCAAAGTAACCTTCCCAAACCTGATTGAGTCAAATGAACAATAAGTGTGTCTGACAATGACAATGACATTATTCTCTTGTTGTTGGTAAACAAGCAGGTCTGGTGGATTAAGACACCAGCCAGTATACTCCTCTGCAGTGACAACAGGAAAGCCATGTACCAATTGAAACTGAAGAGGTTTTCCTCCATAAGCACAGCCTGTATAATTATTTCAAACACGAGGAAAAGCAAATCACTTTACAACGCGGATTTACATATGATTAGCGTCATACAAAGACAGGATTACTACAAGTAGTCGAGAAGCAGCCTTTTCCCTCTGCCTGTTTCGTTCTCCTTGTCTTGATTCAAAGAGCCTTGACATAAGTTAACACTGCTGTCTCACTCACTCTCACCTAAAAGGTACAGCAGCAGCGTCAAAAGCTGACTGTATGTTGTACTGAGGAAGACATGATAATGATGACAATAACAATATTTTGAGGGAAGGCATGGTGAAAAACGGCTCAAGCTAAACCACCACAAAGTTTTTCAATTGAATTCACTCGTCTTGTGCACGTTTTTTCCTCTTCTCCCTGTCCGGAGTTAAACTTGGATCTTGTTGTGAAATTAATAATGAATGTGCAGAGGTAATTTCAAGTTATGAATGTCTTGTAAAATAAAAAAAAACAAAAACAAAGTAACATCACATCTCTTTTGTGTTCTCTGGCAATCTCCAGGGACACACTGTGATCCAAAAGCACATCATATGATTTGAAAGATTATTGATTATTTAATGACATTTTTAGTGGATGCGGTGTCTTCTGAGTGAATGCTACACTGAAAAAAATGTTTCATTAAATTTACTCAATTTTAATGTTGAAAGTGGTTGCACGCAATACATTCATCTAAATCTAGACATATTTTTTAAGTTGGCTGTACTAGTAATTTCAAATAAATTATATAAGCACTTTCGGCATGAAAATTCTGAGTATTTGTTACTTTTTTGTATTTCCTTAGTAATTCTAACTAAACCCATGTTTAATTTACTTAAATTCATTTTGTAATTCATATATTGTGGTTACATAATTTGTTATTGTGCTTTAAATTAAATTGTTTTATTCTACATTGTGTAAAATATGTTAATTAAATTCTATACATTTTATTTAAAACAATCAAAATGCATATGTAGATGTGGGGGTGGCCGAGAAACCCAGTATTCAGCAATGAGTTGTGGCGCAATTCCCAATTCCATTTTATTTGACAAAATTAGAGTCTTGTTCAAAAACTCCACAGTAAAAAATGCACATTGGGCCAACCAGAAAGACAAAAGTAAGCAAAAAAGGGGGAAAAAAATTCTCAAGAGCACTTCTCAAGAAGAATAAAAAATAATTCAATTGTTTTATGCTACTGTCACAGGGAGACCCCGTGCACTAAAGTAAGGCACATGTGCCTTACATGTGCTCTTTCTCAGGTAGATTTTATCATAATGTTGATCCTGGTGTGAAGTGCTGGTGGTGATGTGTGTGGTATGAACATTTGGAGGAGGGGGTGAAGGAGAGAAGTCATACTGATCATGTATTTGATTTATTGAATTTAAATTGTGTTCACCTTTCTCCTTTGTTGCACTTCTTCCTCTGTCCCAGGAACAGCCAAACCTGAGCTGGAGCGGTCCATTTGGTTAAATAGGGGGTTCACAGGGGAAGAAACCAAGTGTGGTAGACTGGGAGGGGTGTTTTGTCTTTTCTGGCGAAATAACCAGTATAAGTATCTTGTTTAAAAAGAAATGTGTATTTTTAAAGTAAGTTTAACTGAACTTCTATTTGATAATATGTTATTTAGTATTGGAATTATTGTAAGTGTGCTGGAAGAGATAATTGATATTGATTTCTTGGTGCAGTCCACCAGTATAAAACTGAGGAGGCTGTGGTGGCCGGAGCCTAAAGGAGAGAAGCACAGCTCCTGAACACAGCTCCTGAACACAGCTCCTGAACACAGCTCCAGATTATAGCTCCTGTCATGGGCCCAAACTTTAAGGGTATAACCAGAAAGGCAGTTTAGAGCCCCACCCTTTTTGCTTACTTTTATCTTTCTCTGCTCTGGCCCAATGTGCATTTTTTACTGTGGAGTTTTTGAACAAGACTCCATTTTATTTTCAAATAAAATGGAATTGGGAATTGCTCCAGACTGCCACAACTCATTGTTGTATACAGGGTTTCTCGGCCACCCCAACATGTACATATGCATTTTGATTGTTTTAAATAAAATTGTGAATTGAATCAAAATATTTTACATATGTAGAATAAAACAATTTAATTTAAAGCACAATAACAAATTAGTTAACCACGATATATTAATTGCATAATGAATTTAAGTAAATTACACATGGGTATAGTTAGAATTACTAAGGAAATCAGAGTAACAAATACTCAGAATTTTTGTGCTGAAAATTCTTACATAATTTATTTGAAATTACTCAAAAATATTAAGTACAGCCAACTTAAAAAATATGTCTAGATTTAGATGAATGAATTGCGTGCAAACACTTTCAACATTAAAATTGAGTAAATTCAAGAAAACATTTTTTTCAGTGTATGCAGTGAAGAGTTGCAGAAAATATGAGGGAGGATAAAAGAGGACAAACTGTCATTCAGTGCTTAGTGAATGTAAGAAGACACCTTGCCACTCTAAATTATCATTGATTACCCCAAATAATAAGGAGCAAATTACTGACTGCATGGAAATGTCACTTAAGTATGTGTATCATTACCTATTATTCCCATATTATCTATTTATTTGCAGTATTGTGTTCAATTTTTATTTTTTGATTTTTTTAACCTGGCAGAATGTAGAGATGGATGTAGCAACAGTGCAGCCAGTTGCTTCTAAGAGAATTACAGTTTTCCTTTCAGGCAGAATAATTTCAATCACAGGTTTTCATTACATTTCAGCTGAGTCACAGAAAAACACACAGCCATACAATAAGGTAAGGTAAAGACGCCATCTCGACACCTGCACTGCAAAAATCTTGTTCATATTAACATGTCAAGCCTGGTTTATACTTCTGCTTAAGACTGGCTCAGAGCCTACGCAAGTGGCCTACGCCCCAATAAGCATATAGTCATGTGCACTGGTGTGTTTGCATTGCTTTGCCCACCAGCAACTAGCCTTTAGGCGATAAGATTTTTATGCCACTGTGTTGAGTTCCTTCATCTGAGCAGCAGCTCAATCTGAGCAGACCATGTTGGAGATGGAGCTAATAAATGCTGAACAATAGTTACTTTTACTAAAATTACAGCAACACAGAGAAGAGAAGATGGTTTGTATGACCACTGAACCGAGGCAGAGGGAGGGTTAGTTTGAGAGACATGCTACTAACAACATGTAACTTTTCTAGGGAGGTGTACATCTAGTGTAAGACATAACTGAAAATTATTCAGAGAATAATTCCAGATTACTTGTTTAGATGGAGATTTTTTTGGAAGTTGGTAAAAGTGTCAGACCACTGACCACCTTTGTTGCGAGGACCTCATGCACAAACACCCACACATTACACAGACAGACACAAACAGCCTCTAGAGTAATTCACTTGTACAACTGTCTCTAGAAATGACAATTGGTGTGTGTTCTAGCCAGCTGACTGCAGGCTTAATTGGCCGCTTGTTAAGCAATTTGGATCCTGCAGTGGATCAATTGATGTTTGGGTGAACACATACACACACACTCACACACTGAATATCTATTTAGCCACTTTAAGTCCTTAACTGGAACTACATGTTGCACCATTTTCCTCTAATGATGTGGCCTCTTGTATGCACAAAGTTACTGTGTATTTTTCAAGTTTGTTTTCAGATGTTGTATAACCATTCAAAGCAATGTAAGTAAGCACAGTACAAAACTGTTTTGTTTGTTTGTTTGTTTGTTTTGCCATCATGGTTTTAGTCTCTATCACATTATGTTAAAAAACGTTGGCAGGTAATGCAGTGTGCCTTTGGGAGACTAGACTACACAGTAACTCCTTTTGGTTCTTTTGGAGGCCTGTGTAGCTGCTCTGAAAGACAATGCTCATCAAGTAATTAAACTATTCTATTTAATGGCACCTAGTGTTATGACTAGCCCCTAAGGGGGCTGTTTTCTGAGCCCTTTGTGTTATGTTATGATCTGTTTTGTGGACATTTGGACCTTTTCAGATTCAGTTTGTTAAGTTTTGTTCCTATTTTATTTTGAAATCATAGCCCCCTTGTTTTGTTTTACTTCCTGTCTTTGTCATGTTTCCCGCCTTTGTGATTGTCTGTCCCGCCCTAATTGGTTTCACCTGTTGCCCATTGCCTTGCGTATTTAAGTCGTTTCCTTGTGTTCTTCTCAGTTTTTGTCTCTATGCCCTTGGCTCATGTCTTTCGCTTTGTCTTTTGTTTCTCATCTTGCCTCTTGTTATCGTATCCCCAGTCAGGTTGTGTATTTATTTGTTACTTTGTTTCTTGTTTGGTTTCAGCTCCTTGATCCATGTTTCTCCTCGCTAAGAGTGTTTTTGCGTTTGTATTTTGTATTTTTGTTTTTGTGCCTCTTTCCCCTTTATGGGTGATCCTTGTTTTGCCACTTTGTGAGAATAAAAACCATTTATTTTTGATTTCGTCTGTGGGGTCGTGCATTTGGGTCCAAGTCCTTGCCCTAGTTATGACACTTAGATCTTACAAAGAAGGAAATAAATGATCTTGGTCATTAACTGGTGTCTTTGCAACCGCACTGTTACGAGTGCTTAAGAGTACATGGTATGAACCCTTGTAACGACAACATATTGAGGAAACATGATTTTTGAAATTGCTGCATTCATAGTAAAACTGCTTTCAGATCAAGTTAATTATCTCTTTTTTTTATTTTACTTGGACGAGATTACAGTGGCTGTGTGACAGAGTAGTTGCAACAACAGTAATGAAACACACAGAGCTCAGAGGAAAATGCAAAGTGTGTGAAAATGCCTAAGCAGATGAGCCAAGATTACTAATACAAAACTGGAAATGGAAAGACAAGAGAGAAGAAGGAAATGGGGAGAAGCCATAGAGTCACATGAAAAGGAAAGAGATGGACAGGCAGACATATTTACATACACAACAATATGCAGTGACAGACAGACAAACCTCTCATCGAGAGACAGTGGTGATAGACAGAGAGGAAAGCAGGAAGTTAATGAGTAGATTGTGGGCCAATAACATAACCAGTCACCCACAACAACGCACTGCCCGTACTCCTTACCTGTCTGCCTTGCTGTGCTGCATTCTGGGAGTGGAAGGGTAGAGCGGAGCGGCGATGGGATTTGAAAGGCGTTCTGCTTGGGCGACTCACTGATTTGCATTCAACAGTGGAGACACACAAACACATACACCAGCAAACACAGTCTCAAAGCACATGCACATTGAAAAAAAAAAAAAAAAAAAAAAAACACACGCACATGCAACCATGTATGAGCACACACTTGGATATTGCAGACTAATTATTAACCCCTCTCATATTCGAGTAGTCTGAAATTATGTGTGTGAGAGAAAAGAGATGATTGGAGAGAGGAAGGGGAGAAGAAGAAGAAGGATTAGAGGTTGGAGGGAATACACTCACCCCTCTCAAAACCTTTTCTCCTCACCTCTCTTTTTTTCTCTGGCGTGTTATTTTTCGCTTTACGATTCTGATAATGATGATATTAGAGAGAAGAGGAGGGGGAGGAGGAAGGAGAGGAGAAGATGATGGGCGCCGCATGCGATTGTTCGCCCTGTCTTCTTTTTTTTTTTTTACTGCTACACTTCTCGTGGAGCAAGGGAGAAAGAGATAGAGAAAGACAGAAGGGGGGCTCCTCAATGACTAATTTTCCTTTCTTTTACGGCAGCATAAATTTAACAGGAGGGGGGTGGTGGGGTAGAGTAGAAATCCTTTTAGCGCTCTGATTTATGTACGTCTGATGGGTGAATCATAGATCACCGCCGGAAGACGGCAGACACACTGATGATGATGGGGCCCTTCGACGGGGCCCACTAATGCCCCGCCGAACAAAATGTAACCAATCTGTGGGGGCCCTCAAGCATGCAATGGTTCTCTAATAGAAACTATAGCAAACTATACGCCTGTCACCAATGACGGGGGGTTGGGGATGGGGAAGCCGGGGGTGAGCATGTGTGTTGGGTGAGGTTGAAGGAAGTAGGAGGAGAAAAGAAGGGGAAAGGAGAGTAAGTTTAAACAATGACCTGTTATGAAATGACAAAAAGTGGAGAAAACCACAAGAGCACGAGGGCAGAGAAGGGGGATGATCCACAACAAAACAAACTGCACTGAAAAATAAAGATGGGAAGCAGACACTAGAAAGAAAGAGAGAGGCAGAACAGCAGAGGCGGGAAAACCGAGAGAGAGAGGGGAGATCAGTTGAAGGGGACTCTAAATGTCAAGTTCGAAAAAAAAATCAAAAAAAAGAAAAAAAAAACAGCAACCAAAGGAGTAAACAGCTAAACAATAGACAACAACAAGTAAACGACGTGTGAGTGTCCACCGTAAATCACCCAATCGCACTCACACACACACACACATATATACGCGTACACACACGCGGGCCTGCCGCACAGTGCGGCGCATGCAGCCCCACCAATCATCTTTATATCAAAACATCATTATGCTGGCTGACAGCAGCTAAGATTCCAGCGAGGCCTCGTTGTCATAAATCGTCAGCTGTTGCAGTGCTGCAAAGAGAGCCTTTTCATTTAGGAATGTCAAAGCTCTCCTGAGCCTCGTAAAGATTGTAGGAGACTCAGGAGATGGGGAAACAGAGGTAGAGATGGCAGAGGCCGGGAGAGGAGGAGGATAACTGAAGATGGCGCATCTGGTGGAAATGGCATAGAGTGGGAGTCAGAGGCCTGACTTGATTTCATCAACATGAGTGTAGAACACACGATCCAAACTTTGCTTTTGGATTTGCTGACGACTCGTCTGGTATTGTGATTTACATCTGTCTCAAGTAACTTTAAAGCGTACAATGAGTTCTATGGAAATCAATTTTAGTAAAGTGTAATTTAAAGAGACAGTCATGAAAAAAAGACTTTTTTGACTTGCAGCCTTTATCAGAGTTTGTGAAGGAGCCATAATGTGGTGGTTTATCCAGCACATGAAGAACAGGTCTAGATGAACTGCTGAATTTTTGGCAGCAGTAGCAGTGTGGTTCTAGGGCTGGCAATGTCATTTGATCCACCAATTGGCATTTTGCACTTTGACTTCAATATTTGAATTTAGACACTCATGAATTTGGACATTTATGACCCCCAGATGACTTATCCGAATGACTGTGGTGATCCCCTAACTTTCCCCTTTCATCCAGTGCCACCATGAAACTGACATTTTTGGAGTGGAAAGTCTCAACAGCTGCTGGGTAAATTACCGTGGATTCCTGCAAAAATAATGACACCCCCATCATCTTCAGTTAGCAAATGCTAGCATGCTAATGCAATGAAGATGGTGAACAGGGTAAACATTATACTTCTACAAATCGCCATGTTGGCATTGTCCTTGTGAACGTATAGGCATTCACTGACATTAATGTGAAGCTGAAAGCTTTGGAGCTGCTTACATGGCCTCAGTATTGGTGTTATATTCTTTATGTTTAAACACTTAGTAAAGTGTATAAAACCGCCTTGTTAACGAAGATAGAAACAGCAATCAACTATTTAAGTGATGATGCCCTGATTTTAAAATCAGTTGTTCATGTTCTCTCAGTTAAGTGTTTAAACCACCTCCACAGGATGATATACAATATGTGAGATTGAAAGTTCTTCCTTTTAATAGCCAGTGAAGATGATAGCTTTCAGCTTCAGCTGTAGCTGAAGTGTTCATTTAAATCTATGGTAATGGTTGGTGGTTTATATTTTGAGGTGTTTCTAACATTTTTGTTTATGGAAAAAGAGTGAGTGAAAGTCATGAATACTGAATAATTTAAATATTAATTGAACATACTGAAGTGCAAAGAAATTGCTGTAGTTCTTTAGCTGTTCATCAAATTTATCCTTAAACAGCCACAAATTAAAGCCGACAGTCTGCACTTCACAGTCACTGTGTCATTTCACATCAAAAAAAAGGAGTATAGAGGAAAAAAAAACCTTATGTACATGTGCATTTGTGTGTGTTTGTGTCTGTGACTAATGTACTGGAGAGCTCTTCACTGGTGCTGACAAAAAGACAAGTTTGCGTTGCTGGTGCTAGTGTGTCCCTCCAGGGCTTCCGTCCATCCACTGGCAGGGGAGATGAACTGAGACAAGATGTCAGAGCAGGAAATGTCAGACCACTGCCAAACCGCTGTGGTGCACACCCCTGACAGGCACACACACACACACACACACTGTAAATGCAAAAGGATAACACATACTCAACATTTGCACACAAGCATAGTTTCACATTGTGTTCTCTCTCACTTGCACACACAAAGACACAAGCACAAAGTACATTGTAAGGAAACATTCATACTCACTCCAAAAACACTGTCTGACACACACTCACACGTACAGATAGACACAAATAGACATGAGCTCACTTTTGCAAACCCACATTCTACTTTGGGTTTTACATGAAAAAAAAGCCCTACCAAGGATTTCAAAGGTTTGAGAAATATTTTTTAAATAAATATGAGTTTAATCTCATGAAAACATCATTTCTAAATAATCATCACTACTATTCTCTCCACAGCCAGAGACTTAAAAAAGAGGCTGAGGGGGAAAGTGGAGGGATGGCATGAAGAGATGAGCACAGCAGTGCTTTATGTCCGCTGGCCAGTTCTTATGTTTGTTTTCTTTGGTAGTGTGTACACATTACAGATGTCTTGAGTAATGCCTCCATCTGTAATCTCTCTCTCTCTCTCTCTCTCTCTCTCTCTCTCTCTCTCTCAGCTCTCTGTCTCTCTCTTCTATCCTCAGGACTCAGTTTTCCTTAAGTGTGTCAATTTGGGTCTCCTTGTTCAAGTTCAAACATTTAGCCCCCAAACAGCCATTTGTCTCGAACTTAGCAGACAGAGAGACCAAAATAGATGAAAATACCTCAAGAAATGAATAAGAGAGAGAGGGAGGAAAAAAACATCTTGTATGTTTGACGGCACTTTTTGCTGCCTGGTTAGAGCACACAAACACACATCAACCCCCGTCTTTTCTGGTTACTGGCTGTGCACTTGCAGTCCCTCTAGGGCACGTGGGGTCACTCTGTGTGAGTGTGTGTTTGTGTGTGTGTGTGTGTGTGTGTGTTTGTGTGTGCTGGTGGGTGAGGGGAGTTCACCCAGTGCCAATCCCCCCCTCAACCATCCAAACTCACACACACACAAACACACGTACACACCCCTCTCTTTGCAAAGCTACAGATGATGTGCCGTCCAGCTGCATTTCCATCACTGTGACGATGAGTGCTCCTGCCAAACGCCCGGCAACCAGAGTCACATCTGCTCCTGTCTCTGTCGCCACGGCGATACTGCCAAAGTCTGCACGACAACCAGCACACGACCAGGGGGCAACGGCGGGTGGCACAGAAAGAGAATGAGGGAGAGAGAGAGAGAGAGAGAGAGAGAGAGAGAGAGAGAGAGAGAGAGAGAGAGTCAGTTACAGAAAAAAATTGTTATGAGCTCTGAGTTCATTTATAGGTCTCTTTCTCTTGGTTTGTTTGAATGCTGCCAAAAATCCTATTTAATTTGACTGCATGTAAAAGTCATCACTAATTAACATAACACAGAGTTGGCACATTTTAATTTCCTGAGTATGTTTTGATGGCATTAAAAACATGGTGAGTATATGTGTAGTAACTGTTGGTACCTGGGTCAAAGGAAAGTGATAAAGTCAAATTTTGATCATATCCAGGACATTGCTAATGAAAAAAAGGCAATGACTGATCAAAAACTATAGGGACTGTGTCCACAGTTGACGATATGATATCACATAAAACATCAGGCCTCATTCAGACCCAGTTCCAAAAAATGTTGAGAACAGTAACTCTGGAAACTTGTATTTCTGTTAGTAAAGGTCATTTATGGAAAAATAAGAATCCATAAATCCATAAATTTTCAAAGGTTTCATACATGCATATCAGACCATAAACCTTTACATTTTGAAATAAAATTAATTCTAGGTGTAAATATGAACACTGGGCACTGACCCAGGCTGAAGCTTTACAGCTTTCTGACATTTTCTATGTCTCTGATTTTTGCAGTTTCTTTTCTACAAATCAACCAGAAGCTAAAATCACAACCCATCCTATTTATGCTTACAGACAACCCAGACCAAACAAAATCACAAGTCACAACTTCAGCTTTAGATTGTTGTTTTGTAATTTATAAAACGTTTATTTTAATTTTTTTTAAATAAACCACAACAAACTGCAGACATCTCTGTTCGCCTCTTCCCTTCCTGGCTTCCTCCTCGTGTCTCTATATACAGGCTTTCTCTGATTGCTTTCCTATTTCTGTTGCATTTTCTCACCATAACATTAGTTGCCTTTCTTCCCTTTATTTTATGTCCCTCCATACCTTTATTTGCATCATTTTGTCTCTGCTCCCTCTCTCTGATACCATTCCTATACAACCTTTTGCCTGCTCCACCACTCTACCCCTCTCCCTCTAACCCTGTCTCTCCTGCCAGGGTGTTTATACTTGCCCGGCCCACGGCAGAGTGCCTAACAAGGTGGAAAGAATTAGGGGTGAAAAGACAGCACTGCTGCCAGCTAGGGTCTCTCTCTCCTTCTCTATCTCTCTCTGTTTCTCTCTCTTTCTGACAGTAGATATATTTCAGCTAATGTACTCCTGACCTCTTCTACTCCACTCAAGTATCATCAAAAACAGTTATCTACACTCTTAGCAAGAAGGGTCCTAAAGAACAACAGAAATGGTAGGGTCATCAGTTCAATACAGACTCATTTCCTCAACCAAAACCCCTTGACAAACTCCTCTTTTTTGTGTTTGGACTTTGACTTTATTATTCTGTCTCTTCATCTCCACGGTTCACATCTTTTACTTCTTTTAATTCCTTTTGTTCTCATCTTTTTCCCACATCTTTTTTTTCTCTCTCCTCTAACAGAAAACCTCAATAATAAAATGTAAAAATTATAAAAAATACACTAAAGACCATGAAAAAAACACCAGAAAAGACCCCCCCCCCCCCCCCCCCCCCCCCCCCCCACACACACACACACACACTGTCTAGGAGAGTTCAATTCAGGTGTTTAACCTTACACTTGCCTGGGGTCGGGAGAAGGAAAGTGTGGCGGGTGGCCTGTTAACGACTGCAGCGAGGGAGTAACAGAAAAGAGCAGGGGAAGCAAGGGAGTAAAATAGTGGTGTGTGTGTGTGTGTGTGGATGGGGGGGGGGCTTCACCTCTTTGAATGCAGACAGGGTGAAGTCCTGCCCCCCTCCTCACCCTTCTCCTCTCTCCTTATTCCCTCTCCCCAAAGTGAAGCGTCGCATAACCACCCTTATTAGACGCTGAATTATACGACCTCACCCAGGGAGGCAGGGCCAGCAGTGGTGCTGGTGGTGGCGGGGAGGAGAACCACATGCTATAGATAGTTAGTTAAGAGGGAGGGAAGGTAAGGTGGGAAGGGGGCGGAGAGGAGAGGTCAAGCTGCTTTGGTTTTCAAAACGGAGGGCCTATGTTTTATAATAAATACATAGAAGAGTCGGGGAAAGGTCTTCTATTGTTCTACTGGGCACTCCAGAGACAGTGAGCTTGTATTAAGTATGTGTTTGTGAGTAGAATCAGGTGTATGCATGTGTGTGTTATGTGCTTTATGTGTATGTGTGTGTGGATTGGTAACACCCGCCCAAGAACATGGTAAGTGATTAGATGGCTCACCTTGAGCCTGTGCCTTAGCTTTTAAATGCATTTTCAAAGTCACAGTATTTTAACACGGGACATACAATGTGCTGTACAAATGAAGGCATTAGCAATGGGGAGCGAGAATGTGGGTGGTTCAGCAGCAGTCATTTTAAACAGTCAATGTATAATGCATTTGACTGTAACTCAGAGAGCTCTAATGTGGATGTGTGAATGGATCGACTTTCACTTACGTGACTTTCTGTCGTACATTCATGCTACTGTAAATTAAAGGAACAAGAGTGTCCTGCTGCTCAAATGTAACAGGCCAGGTGTGATTTCCGAGCTCATAATACATTTCTAGAAATTTCATTAAAACCTCTGCATTTACTATACTAATCATGAGGCAGTCGTGGAGTTGGGGCAAAGAAAGGACTGAGTGTGCCACAGCAGGGTGACGAAAAAAGCTCCTGCTGAATGTTTATTCTGACAATTTGACACAAACACATCTTGAACCTGACTTGCAGTAGCTGTCCATGGTGCTGAAAAGCTGATGATCTGGACTGAGAGTAAAGAAACCAACTTAGCGTTAGGAATATTATACATAAAACTACATACAAATCCAAGCATGAATGAAACAAATTGCAAATTTAGAATAATCACTCTGCAAAAGATTATGTGCAGATGGGTTTTCAGGTCACCGTATTCTGCATATTCTGTATTAGACAACCTTACTACTGTTAAAGTAAGAAGAGAAACTTGTTTGTGGAAGCAGCCTTTGCCCTCAAACACAAATTAAGAACTTGACTCAAATCTGGCCGTGACAGCTCTTATTTTGCTGCTTAAATAAATGCAGCATCAACACTTCATACAGGTGTGTTTTACCTCACCCCTGTCTTATTAATTCATTCGAACAAAAACACGGACTCTGATACACACAGACATATGTGGAAAGCTACAGAGAGAAACAAATACACACACAGAAACATGCTGGTGTGTCACTGATAATGCCCACTGGATGTTCTCACCTTTCACAGACTCTGGCTATGGCTCTATTTGTAACCCTATCACTAACGGCAGACACACAAGCATGCACACACACCTCTGGTTTCTTACTGCATGCTTGCACGTATGTGTACATCTAGGTGCAGGTAGGTGTGTGTGTGTGTGTGTGTGTTGTGATGGAGATGGATCCAAGTGTATGGTCTTAGCAGGGTTTGCTTCAGTGTGATAACAGCCTGTGATTTGTATCTGTAGGTGAAGCATCGGCATAATAAATGTTTTCTACCTCTCACCTTCCCCCATCTCTCTCTTTCTGTCTTTCTCTTGAGCACACACATTTCTCTGTCTGTCTTTCTCTATCATGTCCTTTGTTATTCTGTCTTTCTTTTTGCTGTTTGTTTTCACTCTAAAGTTTCTACTTATCTGAGCTTCTTCATTTAATTTCCTTTTTCCTTTTTGTGACATTTTCTCGCTGGTTACTTTCCTTATTCCCCTCTTATTCTCTCTCACCCATGTGTACATACATGAATGAGCACACACACGCAGACAGACGTGTGTGGTGGAGAGTGAGAAGGTGTCAGTACTATTCTCAGGTCAGTTGGGTTTGATCTTTTCCACCTTCTGCTTTCGCACATTTACAGACAGCCCAAAGGCTGAAACAGAGAGGGAGAGAGAGAGAGAGAGAGAGAAACAAACACACACAAACACACACACAGAGGGAAACAGAGACATCAGAGTCTGAATGTTGCTTTCAGAGATTTCATAATGATGATGACAGGCATGGAGACACACACAGCCCCCCACAACAACAGGTTCAGGTAGACACATTTCATGGAGTAAAACACAAAATCTTTTTAGTCAGTCATGAGAAAACTAGAAAAATCTGCTCACTTGTTGCAGGTAATTACGGTTATTTTTCATTTTCTGGATCAGTGGATCGGCGCTTTCAGTGTTCTGAACTGAACTTCAAGTAAAATATCGCTCCAATTTCAGCTCCAAACTATTACTTTCTGTTCTGTCAGTCCAGCTCTGTGTTTAGTCTTGTGGGTGCAATTTTTCTGACTCAACAAAAGGATCCCTTTGCTGCAGTTGATCTATAGTTTTCTGCTGGTCTGTCATAAATTTCTGTCTGTGGTATTAGCTGAGGTTAGGCTCTATTCAATTCTCCTCTCCGCAGTCCGTCCATCTGCCTGTTATCCTTTCTAACTCTGTTCTCATCCTCACCTCAGACCTGCCTAATACTCGCTGCTGTGGGAGAGGACCTCTTGGCAAACTGTTCTCGTTTCCTGCTCTCATCTCCCTTACTTTTTACTGGCTTCTTCACTTCTATTGTCCGTCTGTCTTCGTCCGCATGATTTCTACAGTCTCTGTCTTCTACATGTCTGTCGTTTTTTCTTTTTCTGTCCTCCTGTCTCATTATCTCAGATTTACTCTTCTATACAGTACATCCGCTTCTGTCTACTCCTTCCTCTTAACGTCTCCCTCTGTTTGTTCAGTGTGTGTGAAGAAGTGTTGGATAAAGCCAGGGTAGATGTATTAGGGATATACGGCTAGCTTCAATGTAGTCTAATTTTCCATAATGAACGGCAGCCCAATCCTCACCTTCATCATCTTTAGATCTCATCTTATGGAAGTGGAAAGAAATCAATTTTCACTCTTATTAAGGGAGGCCTACTGCTGCTTAAGTCTCTGATTCGAGTATGTGCATACGTGTGGGTGAGTGGGTGGAGGGGTGGGTTACTCTCTCTCTCTCTTTCTCTCTCTCTCTCTCTCTTTCGCTCTACTCTTTCTTTCACTCTTGGTATCTTTCTTTCTCTCCATCTGTCCCTAATGTATGACTCTCTTCTTTTTCCCTTTGTGTTCATTTTTCATTCGTACTCCTCTCCCTGCGATTATCCCAGTGCATATCAGAGGCTCTTAATGAAGATTCACAACATTTTCCCCTCCCAGCTAATACCTTATCAAAGAAGAAATCTCGTTCCAGAAAATCAATTTTCTTTCATATTATTAAGTCTTCCTCTACTGCACTTGCATGCGTGATTCCCGTGGTTTAGCGCCAAGAAGCAACAGTGAGGGACTTAACCCTGAGAGCCCTGCACACTCCATCCACACACAGACTGATCTGATATCTCTCATGGCTTAAGAAGATATGAGGGCAAAGGTAAAAGCGCAGAGTGAATCAAAGAGAAGAGAAGAAGTTCAAGGGTTTGTTGGAAACTTCTCCAACACTTTAAACTTCATATTACATATTCTTTGAAAATAATTTTTCCGCTTTGGATAGTAAACGTTTTGAAATAATATTTACATTGCATTTAAGCTTGCTTCACAAGGATGCTTCTTCAATTCATACTTTCCTCCTATTCAGGTAATGACTGCAATAATAGTGGAGCTTAACAGAAAAGTGAATGAGTGACATCTTGTAGAGGTTATAAGCCAGACACATAACCGGTAACAAGTTTAGTGGTGAGGTCTTTAGCCTCTGAACCACCACAACTTTCCCTCAGTACACTTTGCTGTGGAGTGATACAGACTGGAGATCCCATTCCTCTTTTCATAAGAGTAGAAGATGCAAAAATCAATATACCAAGGTCAAGGTAATGTTACTAATCTCACCAGGAGAAATTTGTGTGTCAATAAATGTCAGTGAGTGCTTGCAGTCATTTAAGTAGCTCAGTGTCTGATGGTTCTTGCCTGGCTCATGGTGGATTGTTCCTTTAAGCCTCTCACAGATATGAGAAGGGAGTTGTGCAAAATCACATGGCTCCTTTCAGGAAAATTTCTGGGAAAGTACTAGAAAATGATAAGGAATATACAGACCTGAAATTAAAAAAAACATTTTGTTTTTGGTTAATGTAACATATGCAAGAGTTTTGTAGTTTAAAATATGAAATGAGAAAAGTGTTCTCATAGAATGTCTCAAGAATAGTGCATTTACCATACAAATCTGGACTGTAGATATTACACACTATATGCTGTTGGTAAGTGATGAAATTTGTATTTCTGTGTGTTGCCAACATGTATTTCATAATTACCCTTATTAAATGCACAACACACTGTAAACCTGTCACTGTATTGAATATATTATATGCTTTAAGGATTAGGTCCAAGTATACATTGGTGGGGCAATATTACTTTCTCATCATCACAGTCTTAAATTCAGGCCTTATAAATTAATCCTAAGCATTTACTCATCACTGAGGAAATGTTGCCAACTTGAAATGACCTGAAGTCTTCTCTGCTCTTTCAAGCCTCTTAAAAGCAATTTGGTACATAAAGAATATGTGAATCGGAGCATCCAAGGTTCAGGCCCAGGAGTTTGACAGACTCTGCCTGTCACATGTTCTGTGCTTAAATCATGGCTTATATCATGTTTAAACCCACTGTAAAAATACAGTTCTCCTCTTTGTGTAGTGCTGCCAAGATGTCAGTTTTAACAATAGGTCATGATTGATATGTAGACAAGCAATAAGATATGTACACATATTTAAAGAGTGTATAAATATTTGTCATTGTGAAGTAGGGTAGACATTTCTCCACTATTATCTCCTCAGTGTGTGGAGGACAGGATCTAAATGGTACATAGTTTAATTTGCAGTGTGTATACTATCTAACTATTTAACTAGTATGCAAACATTCAGTCAACATACAGTTAAGTCAATCTAACTGTGCTGGAAAAAAATGAAAAACAAAAGCCTTTGACCAATCAGATTGCTTGTCTAAAGAAACCCATTTCATACAACCATGAAATATGACACATTTAATATGTTGAGCAACATTATATTACACCAGACTTTCTATTTGAAGTGTGTTTAAGGTTTAAATGAACATATCGCATTAGTAGACAATAAAGACTCAGTCTAGATAAAAATTATGTTACCTGTGTTTTTGTATCAAGCTTGACATAGACATTCTTAGAGGCTAACATCAGTCTCAAGGCCCAACTTCACACTGACTCAGTGAAAACAACAGAAAGCTGTTTTAATGCCTTGCTTCAGTGGTCGAGATCCACTGTGATAGACTGTAGGAATAAGGCCTATGGCGCAGGAATAGGCTCTATGGCAGAGCTGCTGGGTGATAGATAAAGTAGAGCAGGGGTAATGATGAGGCATCATCGATGTAAATGATACTCAGGGAGGCCTGGCGAGAGGTTTGAGGGGGGGCTGCGAGCAGGTGAAAGGGAGAAAAAGAGAGAGAGATGTGGGCAGCTCAGAGAGACACCAGCACTCTTGAGAGATGGGAGCAGGTGAGAGGGAGGGTGGGAGGAGAGGTGGATGGATGGAGGGAGGGAGAGAGGGAATACGGATGATGAAGAGGGAGAGGAGAGAGAAACAGAGGTGTTGGGGGTGGTGATGTATGTAGGCCTGTCAGAGAGTGGTCCGGGAAGATGCAGTGTGCTCCTTACACTGGGGAAGCAACACCCCCACCCACTCAGCCACACACACACACACACACACACATTTGGCTTCCATCCCACACCCACCCACCCACCACCTCTCCTTAGGTTGGCCTGGATGTAGAGGCTGACTAATAACCTAAAGGTTGTTGGGTTGATCCCCGCCACAGACAGGGGTGTTTTCTGGCTGTGAGCTGGCAGCTGGAGGATGGTGATATTACTTCTAAAGTTCTCACCAGCAATGTCCTTGAATAAGACACAGAATCCCATGCTGCACTGCAGGTGGCCTCTAGCATCTCTGATCAAATGCAAATGTAAAGAGGGCCGTATATGTGATAGGAGGGAATGCTAAGACTTCTTTCAGTTTCCTGATTTACAGAAAATCTAAAGTAATTTTAACTTCTGAAACTGCTTCTATGAGTGAAAAGCCAACTTCTCAAAGGCACAGTGAGTGGTCAAACATTGTTCAGATCCACATAACTTTATTTTATTTTATTTTTATTTCATTTCAGTCCTATCAAGTCTTCTAAATTAATGGACAAAATGCTTTATTTGAAAAGAAAGATTGTGGTTCTGGTTAAAAGAAATGAACGCTGTCAGGAGGAAACAAACAGAGCCCCCCGGTGTTAAAGTCAAGTGTTGTTGACCCATCCATCTACCCTGAACTCCTCCCTACACTGACTTTGTGGCTTTACAATATTGTCACTGGACCTCGTCTTTTACTCACAATCACTACCGTCACTAGAGGACTAGAGGACGCTGTTACTTGTCACTCGTTTTGTCGTTTACATCGCTGCATTTTCTCTCTAGACCAGATCATGTTTTATAACTTAAGGTTTTGTAACATGAAATGTTTCATCCTGAACTTCACAGAAACTCACTGTAGATGAAACCTTGATAGAGAACTTTTGCATTTGTTGTAAAGATGAGGTTGACAGCCACTCTGACAAAAATCCTTTCTGATAATGTTGGTACTTTTTATATTGGAATTTTCTGATATTAAACTTTATAGTTCCTGTGCGGGTAATGCGATGGTAATGTGCACATTAAGTTTGGAGAGTGAAAATGTGGAAATCATCAAACAGCAACACAGATTCAAAAACCAAAACTCTTCTGCCAAATCTGGTGTAAAAAATGTTTTAGATTAGATTTTTCTCTGAACTATTCCAAAACATAAAAAAGACCAGACAAAAGATCACACACACAGAAGAGTGAGTGAGTAATATTGGAGATGCATGGGCCTTCTGTTCAATCTGATTGCTACTTCTTTACGGGACAGTTAATAAACCCCTCATTAACATTTTTTTACATGAATTTTAGAATCTGTATCTACATACTTCTATCAGTATGAACCCCTTCAGTATAGTTTTTCTAAGTACATATTCCAGGTAGATGTGGGTGTGTATATCAGAAGTAGGCAGCAAGATGAGAAATGTGTGTTTCTGAGCGTGTGTGTGTGTGTTGGCGTTTCGAGTCGGAGAGCAGAGTAATCCATTCTCTCCACAGTGGTATGGAGAGACACTGTTGTCATGGCGTGTTTCACACACACACAAACATAGAGACACACTCAAGCACACAAGCAGTTGTCATGCTGTGTTACATGGAGCCATGATCGCATTATCTAGCGCTGGACCCTACACACTCATTCACTTATACAGCATTCTCTGTTGATTTCCTTCACACACACACACGCATACACACACAGACATATAGGAACCAGTGGCTCACCCGATGGGCTGGCTGAGATGGGAGGTGAGCAGCACACACACACACACACTCACATGCACGCACAGTGGTCCTGCTGACAAGCTCTTCCACGCCAGATTAATCTGGTTTACAGTCTTATCTGAGCACAGATAGCACCTCCACAGGCACATATACACACACACACACAGAAACACACACAAATATAATATCACAAACCACATTTGGACCGGGAGGAGTAATGAACTGGAGACATGCAAACACACACACACATACACACAGACACACAGAGTTACACACACAGACGCTGGTCACAAGAATACAATTGCCTGTTTACCTGCAGGTGGGCCAGTCAGGAGAAAACCGCCAAACAAAACAAACAATATAAAAAAAAAAGCGAATCAAGAAAAACAACAGCTGAAAAGAGAGAAAGAACTTGTCCATGTGAGGGCTGCGAGCAGGTAGGGGGCAGAGGGAGAAAGTTTGGATTCGACAAACATCACATTAGTCACAGCAAGGAATCTCCACTCACTCCCCCAGCCAGAAAGAAATATAACCAAAAGATTATTGAAGCAGTAATCCTGCAAACTTCTCTGTCCTTTCTGCCTTATGAAGGTCAATTTGCAGTTTAAAACATTCCCGTGCATCTTTCACTTCTTCCCATTGTATTTTTGTTTCATGTCTTCACTGCCAGGCTACCCAATTCACAAATACTGGCTCGTTCTGGCCTAAAATGTTGATTAAGACTGTTTCATGTATAGAACCACACAAAACATCCTAACTGTCATATTAACACGTGAAACAAAGAGGGACAACTTAAGATCTCTTCCCCCTACAGATATCTCACATAATACGTATTACGTATATGAATTTGTATGTCTTTTGTAGTTCATGAAGTTCGACCAGTTTCCACAACAAGAGAACTGTGGCAAACAAAGAGATTTGAAAAAAAAAAAGAAAATACAAAGAAATATTGATTGAGAGTGCACACACTTTTAATTTTCAGTATATGTGAATTTACCATGAAATCAATTGAATAAGGATTTTTAAACAAGCCTTTTGTTACATGAAATGTAAGGCTTGAGAGAATACAGTACATACTGTAAACAGATAGTTGACTGTAAAGTCAGCTAAGTACCAGAGGGCTTCTTCCATATTGTAAATATCAGGCTGATAATAAAGATGTGAAAATACAAAATAAAAGAAAACATTTCTAGCATTTAATCTGCCTCTTTTGGCAACCCTCCCCTTCACCTTCTTTTCCTCCTCCCCCTCCATCCTTCCTCCCCTCAGCTTCCACAGAGGAGACTTATTGATTTGGCGTCTCCTTTCCATGCTCAAGATGAAATTAGTGAATGTAGAAGAGAGAAAGAGAGAGAGATGGAGAGGGTGAGATGACTGAAGAAACTAAGAAAAGAAATGGAAACGGGGAAAATAAAGAATGAATAAAGAAGAAAGAAAGAAAGAAAGAAAGAAGGAAAGAAAGAATGAGAGGAAAGGGGAAAGGGGAAAGGAGGACACAGAAATAAAGATTTCTCTGCTGGGAGAGAGGCGAGCAGCTAGGAGGATTAAGATGATTTCATTAACTATCCTCTGCGACTTTCCCCTTAAACCCCCAGATTACACACACATACACACACACACACCCTTTTGCTCCCAGTTAAGTTCATCAGTTGTCTGTGCTGACTCCAACACAGTGAGGGAAAACGTGTTTCAGCCCTCTACCAAAATATAAATGAGAGATATGACAGTGTCTTTAACTTTAAACACACTGCATTCTTCAGACAGATCGATAATTGTGTGCGTTCATATTTTGATTTGTGTGATTTTACATCTTTTTACAATAGTACCATATATCTATACATTTCTATATTTACTATATTTCATGTCTTATTTTAATGAATTTTAAAAATACATTTTAACGTATTCTTTTTTGTGTATGTTTTCATTTTTAAAAAATTGTGTGTTTATATACATGTATTTATATATATATGGTAGCTCCCTGGGTGCACGCACACGCACACACACACACACACAAACACGTGCACTCTCTCATTTTTAGACAAAATACAAGCACTATGAACATGAAGTGTCTAAAATGTGAAATAACAGACATAGTATGTTCTTTAGGGAATGATAATATGAAAAAAATAGTTGGAAATGTTTGGTCGTAGGATATATTTTCAGAAAAATAAACCATTTCTCAGCTTCTTTTTCTCTTTTCTCTTTTTTCCCCCTTTCATTTCTCTTTTTGCCATCTCTTCTTCTTTTCGTCTTGTACCTTCTTTCCTCTCTCTTCACATTGTTTATATATTACTGTAATCTCTTTCTTATTCCTCCCTCACCTCCAGTCAGTAATATAGAGTAATATATATGTGTGTGTGTGTGTGTGTGTGTGTGCGCGTCTACACACAGAGACATATATGTATATATATATATATATATATATATATATTACTGTGAATGCACAACAACAGCAAAAACAGTGTTGTGTATTATTACAGGGACGGCGGGAAACTAAACTCCACTGTTCACTCCTCACTGCGAAAACTGCATGAGTGTCAATTCCAATTTCTCACCAATTTCTCTCTCTGCCTCAGTCAAAAACTGTGATTGTGAGCAAAGCTGAGTTGATAGGAATAAACAGGAACAAACAAAATAAGACACGTCATCATCAGCGCTGTCTCTACCCTTATTTCTACATGCCTATCATTCCCATGCTTTTGTTTCCACGCTTCTCTCTTTTTCTCTGCTTTTATTTTGAATATTTTGCCTACTTTTTTCGTGCTCACATCCATCTCCCCCCCGTCTTTCCACTGCTGCCCTCTGCGCTCACTTGTACTCCTCTGCTTTGTAATGGACAGCTGTCGTCAGTGTGCGAGTTCATGTGTGAGTGTGTGTGTGTGCGCTGCCTGTCTGTACTGAATGCTGTGAGTGGCCTCTACTGGCTGACTGAAGGGAATTAAAATGATTCATAGAGAAACTGAACACAGGGCTGCTTAACCACAACACACACAGGCAAAACACAAGACAAAAAAAGGTGTAATGCATGGAAGATTCAGATTTTATATGCAAACTCCCTTTTTGCTTATGAGATTGTGCAGCTTGCTGTGTAAAACAGAACAAAATTATTTTTTTGTATGTCTTCTATGTATGCAGAATACTGAATATATGTGTGTACGTGTGTGTGTGTGTGTGTGTGTGTGTGTGTGTGTGTGTGTGTGTGTGTGTGTGTGTGTATGAGCGAAAGACAGAAAGAGAGAGAGAGAAGGTGGGTACAGTAGGCCATAGATTTATTGCTTTCAGGGGAGTAGAAGGCTGCAGGCCCCAGGGGTCTGTCCTCACATCAATATAACAATGACGCACATTGACCCAACAACGGCCCCGCTTGCTTCATCACTAGGACAAAGTAACATCAATAGTTACAGAGAGAGTGCCAGCATGTTGGTTAAGAATAGAACAGAATGGAATGGAAAAATATATATGTAAAATGTTTTGGAAATGCTAAAGAAATCAAAATTTGTATAACTGTTTGTAAAATTGTGCAACTTTTGTGTGATTTTTTTTCTTGATACTTTGCTTAATCAGAAACATGTAAAAACATAAATTAACATTATACAGCAACATCATAATCTGAAGCTTCACAAAGGCACACAGAATTTAAATCAGCCCCTCTCTGATAAACTGGATATGAGAAACTTCACAAAGGGACTGTGTTAAAATGTAGTTACCTGGGTTTCAGTTTCACTGGTCAGTCCATGTACACTTGTATTTTTTTTTTTTTTTTTTTTTTTGGAAGTAAAACATGGGGGTAGGACATGGGGGTAGTATAGCACTCCGAGGATTTGGATTTATGATCTCAGAAAGTCCTTGATTGTATTTAATATGTGTTATGTGAATACTTGGAATGTGGATGTTGTGTCTATAGGAAAGTACACATTTTGTCTTAAAATACTAATTGTAAGACTTTGCTGTTGTTGTATTCCCTGTACCTTTCAGCCCTATAGCCCACACACATGAACACACACCACCCACAGACACATTCCAACAGCACAGCAGGTTCACTGACAAATAGACTTATTCTGCAAAAATCAACATTGGTCAACACTGTAATTACCACCTTTGCTCTTTATAGAATTTCTACAGGGCTACATGATAAATCTAAAATATGTGTGTGTGTGTGTGTGCCTCCAAGTCATTACACACTCACAGCAGTGCAAAGGCAGCGTTGGCCTGCAGTGGTGCAAAGACACAGTGCAGGGCCAATGCAGGCTCCAGGCCTGCAGGCTCTACTACCTATAGTGAAATTATGCTTTACCATATGTATACACTCTAAAGTCAAAATTATTAGCCAAAATTATTAGCCAAGTCAAAATTCCACTCATAGTTTTCTACCACATAATCTTCTATCTCTGGAAGCACCGCCAGTGATGCAGTTCCCATTACCCATGAATCTTTCCTCTAAGTCTTCAAAGCACTGCACAGTAAGTACTGTACAGTAACTAAACAGCTCACTATTTCAGAGAACTGCCTGGAAATTCAGAGGTTTGATTTTTTTACGAGGCTCAGAGACCAAAACCCAAAGCAAACACTAACAGGCCATGAGAAATACAACTCCTGAGTGTCTGAATTTAATGTCTGACTTCCAAAGGAGAGACACAAAAGGCCAGCAATGGTCCTGGCTAACTGGCTCAAGGAGTCCAAAAATCCAGCATCCAAAAGAAAGTCAGAAGCTTCAAGAAAACAAGTTCAAGTGTGTCTTGTCAGGCTGTTAGAGGACCACAAAGTTTTAAAGATTTTAGTTCAATCCTGATGCACTGCACTGAATTTTGATGTCCAACACATAAAGTAAACTTGGTCAAGTGTCTTTTTACAAGTAGCTCAGGATGTTAGAGGAGTTCTTGGACATTTTGAGGACATAACTTTGATCTTTATTTAGTTTGCAGAATTTTGTCCATCACCCAAAGACACAAAAATCCTCTAATACAGCTCAAGAGTGTCTAATCAAAGTGTTAGAACAGTGCTCTGAAGTTTCAAGGTACTGAGTGCATTTTGAAGTCCAACACCCAGATGCAAGACTTTAAGAACTCTAAGAAATGAAGCCTCAGAGTCTCAGACCCAATAACATGGTGTGTTAACTTGTGGTTTCAATCCTTATGAGCCTCAGTGAATTTTGAAGTCCAGCACCCAAAGTGAAGACTGAAAAGCTCTCAGAGAGAAGCTCATGTTATAATCAGTAGTGTGGTGGCTTTGTTTGCAACTTTAAGGGGCCAGTGGTGCAGCGCCTGGTTCAAAACCTAGCTATTTTTTGGTTCATGGAGCTGTAGCATATTGCCCACCCATAAGCCCAGGGTTATACCAAAATGTGAAATAATAACTTTTTAAAGTTTTTAAAAATGTTGACAGATTTTTGAAACCAGGAAGACATCAGGAAAGTGTTTGTATTTATTCATATCTCAGTCTGTGTTCACCACAGACAGGTCCCCTCTTTGATAAGTAAACAATCACAAATCATTTCATAAATTCATTATTCCAATTGCAAAGACAATTATAAAAGCAGTTTTGCATTTATATTATGGAAGAAGATCATGAACAAATTAAATACATTTTATTTACATACAGTTTGTGTAGTCTTAAAATCCACTGTTGGTAAGGTGGAAATGTTTGTATGTGTGTGTGGGTTGATATATAATGTCTAACACATATTTAATGCTGTTGTTGTGTTCTTGTGCTTGTATTTGCTAATAAAACCGTAATGATCCCGGCCTTTATGCACTTAGCAAGTGTTTTACTGTAATCGCCATAGCGACATCGTTGCGTGATGATGAGGTGTCAGTGTGCCGTGTGTCAGCAAACACCGGACCACATCGAATTATTAGGCATTTATTTAAATGGCCAGTGAATGCAGAAAAGACACCCATTGCTTGATCATCAAAATAAATGGCAAACCAAAACAGAGGCCAGCAGGACATCAGGGTTAATGTAAACAAATAAAATGCCCTCACACAGTGAGAAGAAAAGCAGTCTCATTTACGAGACAAGCAGAGCAGGGAAAAAAAGAGAGTTGGAGAAAGGGAAAAAGTATATTTTGCCACTACAGAGCAGAGGGATATAAAAATTAGTTATCAACAATGATTATGACCTTTATTTTTCTACTTTCTAATATGTTTTTCAGTTCTGGTTATATCCAGTACTTACTGAACATTTACAAATTATAGCTGTTGGACTATTACATAACCTAACTTAAGAAAGCTGTTTATCTCATAGACCAAGTTGTGAAATGAGACCAAGACCTGCAAAAGACAGAAAGAAAGAAAAAAAAATAAAAGTCAAAACAGAGAAAAGAAAAGCTAAAAAAAAAGACAGATATGTGGAAAACAAATGAGAAAGAGGAGGGAGAGAGACAATATGCTGTAACATTGAGTGGAGAGAGTTTGTTGCCACTGAGTGATGAAAAGTCCATATGTTACAGAGCCATCATAAATTATGTCCCACAACGTATGGTAGAGGGGGCATGGGGTTTGGTGTGTATGTGTGTGTGTGTCATCCAGAAATAGGACACCCACCCAGCTAGTCAGACAGCTAGTCAAGGAAACAAATAGCTCTCCTCGCTACCAGGACAGACCTGCTGCACCTATACCTGCCATGCCTAATGCTGCCCACACACACACACGCATGCACATGCTCCTTCTGCACGCACTCTGAAACATGTGTGTGTTTATGTGCATGCTGCAGTTTACACTCTCTGAGTCAAGCAAATACATACAGGGTGAGAATTGTAGATCTATTTCATACACTAGCAGGAGAAAGGACAGAGAATGAGAGAGAGACAGAGAGAGATGATTGTTTTAAGCAACAATGCTTCAAACAGTTGCCAATCAGCAAGACACTGACCATGTTCACAGGCTTGCTCACAGCATCTCCAAATTATGAATGTGAGTATGAACTGATGCATTTACAAACATTTAACTGACAGGATTACCCTCTGCTGCATTTCTCTTGGAGAAAGCTGATTTCTCAGCCACTTGTACGGGTAACCCGGCTTCACATTTTTGTTTTAAATGTGCACATGTGAATGACCAAGACCTAAGTTGTAGAATTTGCACGTTGGAAAAAAGAACTCACTTCAAAGTCAAACTGAAACACAAAGTACGTTCTTTAATTCCAAATAAGTTAGTTTTCAACTGAACATTCGACGATTTGTGAAATTCAGATACATTCGCTGTACGCTCTGTGACTAAACAGTTTGTTCTCTTACTGCTCTGAAACACACAATTCTACACACACAACATCAGTCTTCTTACATTGCTAAAATAGTCAAACGGCACTGAAATGCACTTAAAATGAGTATGCCACAGTGGCAAAATAAGGTCTACAAGGTAGATGGGAAAACTCCATACAGTCTTACTCCAGATTTCAGTAAGCAGGTTACCACACTATGTAAAGGTGTTCTCCACTTACCTGCATAACCTGATTCTTCTGAATAACCTGGTTTCTTGTGTGCATGTGAGTGTACTGTATGTGAAGCAGGACACTGCTTGATAAGAGAAACATGCTCGCTTGACTTTCTCAGACCGAAGAGGTAATGAGAAGAAGTGTATATACAAAGCTAGTAATCATAATACAACAGTCTGTAAATCAGCTCCTGCCTGCCAACTTCTGAAGATGTGCAGCACCTCCGGTGTACTGTAATCTTCACTCTGATCCAGTAGGACACAGCCAGAGGTGGCTTGTGATCTTGCCCCAGTATAGGATCCCAGGCCACAGAATGCAGTGCTGCTACCTGACTGTCTGTGTCCCTGCTCTGTTTGTGTGTTTACTAATAAATCATCCCATTACACATCATAAGTAGGCCATCATAATTAATTGGCCAGTCGAGAGAAGCTCTGACAACAAGCCCCAAGCGGTGAGCATGCATACACATACACACATACTGTACGTCGAAGCTCTCACACAAGCCAGCAATCACTTATGTTATGCAAAAGTATGCACACATAACAGCAAGAAACTGTACTGTATACACTCATGCATTTGGATGAGAAGGCAATCATGAATGTGTCCACGAACATCACTGCAAACAGAAAGTTTCTGCTCTGCTAGATTTATAGAGGAAAACTTCAAGCACAGTTTGCATTGCTTCACATTTACAAATTTACATTACAGTAAGTACCCCCATTCTGTCCTCAATTTTATTGAAGAAATATTTTTTTTATATAAATAGACCATTAACATACAAAACAGCATGCTGTATGGTGCACGTGTTGGTTTTGATTTTGTTTAACATCCTAATGTGAGGGGATAAAGATGCAAAGTCAAAAGACCAAGCAAAAGCTTAACAGTATCCTTACCTCCTCCCTGCCTTCCTTCTGCTGCTCCACAGTCTGCCATCCACCTTTCTCACCTATTGTTGGTACCACGCTAAAGCAAGTTGCATGAAGAGCAATAATGCTTCACATCCTTGCAGTCTATGAGAAGGTCAGGAGGTATTCAGATACATGGAAACACAGGAGGAGGATGAACAATGTCCTGACACACACAATAGAGCTCACTGCAGGGGAGCTAGGGTGGCCTATTCAGTGTGTGTGTCTGTAGTTACGCGCGTGCCATGCGTGCATCACTGGATTAGAGTGTCTACGCATGTGGGGATATGCACACGGCTGCTTTGTTTCTTAATGTCTGCGTGCATGCACATATGTACCAGCATGTGACCATGACAGTGTCCTATATAACATTAGTGAAAGAGATAGGGAGTGGAAATGTGTGCGAGTGTTGGTGCTAAAAGGAAAAGTGGGAAAGGTGACCCTGGAAGAAAGAATGAATGACCTCTGATACCCATCTTTAGATCAGAGGAGAAAAAGACACCTGATTGGGCTTTGAATAATTTAAAGGGACATTCCACACAGGCTTGTAACCCCACCTTCTAACACCGAGCTAAAATAAACAAATGTTACTCTTGACTTCAGGTGAATGGCTGATTCAACCCATTTGTTGCCTCTGTATTCTTCAACTTTTATTATTTTTTAAGTTATTTATCGTTTCATTTGTTTTTTCATACATGAAAGAGTTTTTATCTGAACTATAACATATTCAACGGGGTAATCTGTTTTTTTAATCAGGCTTTTAACAGACCTGAAGGTCATAGGGAAAGAGATGTGTGTTTTAGTGTGTCTTGATGAAAACACAATCTCATGGGTTAGAAAAGTAAAGTCTGAATACAACACCAAAACAGAAGCTGTAACAACCACTGTAGCATCTTGGGTATGCAGTACATGAACCAGTGATAATGTGTGAAGCAATAAAATACAGTGCACACTGCCAATTCAAATCTCAGCAGAAGCTTCTTGCACCTTTTGAACCTGCAATAAAGCCCCTGTAGAGACCTCCAACCGAATCAAACACCAAATTGTGTTCTTTTTTTTTTTCTGCGAGCTCACAGAATCAATTCCTGCGCAGCAAATACTGACATTACTGATGACTAAATGGCAGTCCATTGACATGCTTCATTTAACATGTCAGCTAGAGCAGTAGCTAAAGACATGCAAAACAAAATGCTAAGTCAACAAAATCAGTCGACCATTCATCAAACTAAACCCACTTTCTTTCTTTATATAGAAAGTGTTGCTCCACTGGGCAGTACTGCCTCCGAAAAAAGGGGCAATTAATAGCTGTTAAGACTGTTTTAAAATGTTGAAATACAGCTAGGATGGGATGTAGAGATTTTTATACCTTGTTTATATCATGAAACCCACTACATTACTGTAGAAGCTCCAAACACACACAAAACAGATTTATTGGCTTAATTTGCCGGCCCTTGCACCCACGTGTGTAATAGAGAGAGAGAGGAGGGAGAGATCAAGGGAGGCCAAGGTCAGGTTTAACAGGGTCAAGTTCAGTCCATCTCCCTGCTGCATTGCATTATGCAGTCAGCTGACTGAATTAGCATGACAACCTGATTTAGCCAACCTCTTCTCCCCAATTCATCACTATAAGACATGCGCACACACATGCACACACACAACCACATACAGTCTTGACTATACTGCACAAATGTTATTGTAATTGGATCTAGAATAGCTACAGAGTAGAATAGCACAAGAGATAGATAGATAGATAGATAGATAGATAGATAGATAGAGCGCAAAGGTACCTTATGCACAGAGGTACTTAATCCAATAAACTTTCTGTGTTTGCTGGCAGCGGCTGAAGTTCATAGTCCAGAGAGTCAAGAGACAGACAGAACAAGGAAGCGAGGGAGAGGGGGGGACACAATCTCCTCTTCATTGATCAGAAATTCAATTCAAAGTCTATAGACAGATATGAATGAGCTGTGCTGTGTGCATGCCTTGATATATAGATACCTGGGCACACATGCATGTATACCTGAAGCCACAGAAACACAAAGGTGTGTGTGCTAGTATGTGTTTGAACAAAGAGACCAGCAGGGTACGACTCAGAGGAGACAGAAAAACATCAAATGGAAAAGCATCAGTCAAACACTTCAAATGAAAACACCATCGCTGTCACACACACTTCCCATACACTAGGTTGACACTACTGTATGGAAAGGCTGAGAAATCAGTACGTCCAGATCTGTAAGTGCAATATTCGTTTCGTTTTTCTTTCTTTCTTTTTTTTTTTTTTTACTGAATGTCTCAGTCTTTCCAAAGCTGTGATTGTGAAGTAGTTGGGTCCACTGTATGGTTTCATGTTCTTTTCTTATCTGGAAACCACTAACGTATGAAATCCTCATTTTATTTTTAATATGCATCTTTTCCAGTTGTTTCCAGAATGTTTTCACTGGTCTCATTTTACTCTGGTCTCATTTTTACCTTTTAAATTTAACCATTTAACCTTAACCTTAACTTTAACTTAACTTAATATGTCAGTGTAGAACATATTCTTATTATGCATATATGTAGAAAACGTAATCTGAATCTGGTTGGAAGCATATTTCCTACAAAAAGTAACTAAAATATTGCTGGTAAAATGTGTGAAGAGCTAATGAGTGACTGAATTCAGAAACTTGACTTGGCAAATATGTTAAAAAGTAAACTTTGCACACTGTACTTAATGAAAAACACAAAATAAGTACATAATATCATACATATTGGTTATGAAAGACTCACAGACTGATGCTCTTTCCAACTATCAAAAAACTTTATGTAAACTTTTCAAATGTTACAAAAAAAATCATCATTATCAGCTATTTGAAGGAAACTGATAGATTTCTTTACAGTCCAAAAATAAGCTATTTGCTAAAATATTTACATGGCTGGTTGATGACACATACAAAGATAAACACGAAGCATAACAGAGGTGCACAGCAGGCGACAAGAGAGGCACAGGAATACACACTCATCATTCAGCAAGGCAAAGAGAGATAGAGAGAAAAAAAAGCTAAGTCTAAATTAAGATGTTGGATGCTGGCTTTCCAATAGGACCTTGACACAGCGGTTGACCTACTCATGACAGGATCCCAGTGCTGCGGATTTGGAATTCTATTAGTATTACCAGCTGCAGGGGAGGGGGAAAAATGTCATGCAGTCATCAGGAAGAGGCCAATCCATAGCTTCTATCCATCAGCCAATTACTGGTGCTAAAGTGGAATTAGATAGGTATTGACAATGAGAGGAGGTGGAGGGAGATTAGGGATAGAGATGGAAAGTGTAGAGGAGAGAGGAGGGAGGAGAGAAGAAGTGAAAAGGAGGTTTGAGGAGGAAGAGAGGAGAAGAATAAAGAAATGGGAAGGGACAGAAGAGGAATGGCAGGAACATTAGAGAAGTACAAGAAAAGAAATAAGGGTTGAAACAAGGGGAGAGAGATGAGAAGAAATCTTTACTGGAGAAAGGTAAGAGAATAGAAGAGTTATAGAAAAGTGAAGGGAGCGATCACAGCGTCAAAAGGTAACAGCTGGTCTATTCATATTTATGCACTGATGCTGGATGACAATGAGGTATTTTTTTAAATTTTAGATTTTTTATGGATTGTATCCCACTCACTTTTCTACTTTTAGCAACACACAAGTGTTTCAGTTAAAGTGGAAAAAAAGAATTGAGGTACATTTATTACCTTTCATTCCCGTTTAACAAAATAACAAAATTAAAAAATAAATAAATGTGAAAGTCAATTAAATTTAAGTAGGGGTTTTATGTAAGTAAAGCGGCTAAACACCAGTTTTACCGCTTTACGGTTTATAAATCATAAACTGTGTAAAGCAGCAAATCAAGGTGATTCAGACCGGACAGTTCCATCTTTTCAAATTACATTAAAATTAATCCACTGTTTGTTTTCACCTTGAGCTTCATCAAGTGTTGGGTGGAGTGCTTTTGGACCAGCATTTTTGCAACAACATAATCTGAGCAGTGAGTCCTGGAAGTCGATAACCATCACACCAGCAGCAGCAGCAGCAGCAAAAGCAGCCTCCTGATTTAACCCTCAAACTGAGGAATAAGGGGTGTGACAACAAGAAAAAGGCAGTGAAGACAGTGAAGAAAATGTGAAAAAGGGGAAAGTGAGAGATGGTGAAAAGAGAGACAGAGACAAGAGTAGGGGAGGGAAAAGAGATGGAAGAGAAAGAGAAAAAAGAGAGAGAGAATATAAACTCAGAGCTATGTAATGAATTTATGCCTGGTTGGCAGATCTTTATAAGTTATTGGAAAAATAGCCGGGGCGGCGTATTGACACAGCTGGGCTTGAGATCAATACATTGAGAATGGGCAATACATTTTAATTTAAAACTGTTCAAACTTTAGCAGCAAATCCATGAGGCTCAGCACAGCCTCTTGCCCCATCCAAGCACACAGATACACATACTCTCACACATACATGTACACACACACACACACACACACACACACACACACACACACACAAAAGGTTTGGTTGAGAAAGATAGCAACTCAGGTGACTTGATCACAGCACAAACACACTCAGGTAGACACATCTAACAGGACAATGGAACATCCCACTGAAATCAAGTCAAATCTTAATTCTGAATGCCCAAGCAAAATACAGAAATAAAATACCAAAATAACTGATTGCTATCCATCCATCCATCTAATAACCAATTCAGTAGCATCACAAAAAACAAACAAACAAACAAAAAAAAACAAAACAATTGTGGACCAAGTTGAAAGAACAAAAAAAAACTATCAAAGCAGGACCCAGGTAGTAGTTCTCTGCTCATTCTTAAACTCTTTAATACTTGTTTCTACCTTTTCTCACTCTAAATGTTATTTAAGACTTATTTCAAAATGATTTTAAGTCCAAAAGTGTCCTGTGCTTTGTCTGTTTGTGTCAATGCGAACATGTAAACTTGTGTAATGGGTAGGGTGCATGTGTCTGTGGTTGTGTCCATGTGTGCACTGTGTGTAAACACATGCATGCGTTAAACCAATAGCATCTGTAATTAAAGGGCCAGTTTTACCGAGGGATGAGTAGGAGGGCACTTTCAACATCTGTTTTCATCCTGCTCAATTAGCATAATTAATTAACGTTAATCAATCCAAACAAATTATTTTTTAACACCTAGAATAAATCACAACATGTCTCTCCATTCCTCAGCACTGACTGATCCAGCACTCTGCAAAGCATTCATTGATCACCCAACAAATGAGACAATCCTGGGCGATGAGGCTTATTGTATTGTATTCCTATTTTATTCTGCTGTGGGAAGTCTCACATCGTCCATCATCACCCTGCCACAAAGAGACAGACTGTGACTGGAACCTGGTAAAATGACTAAAGACAAAATTCATAAATAGCTGGACAGTGAACAAGGAGACAAAACTTCCTCCCTTTGGCTAAAGCAAGACTCCAAAACATAAATAAATAAATAATCATGTGGTAAGAACTTTCACTGTTACG
This sequence comes from Toxotes jaculatrix, assembly GCF_017976425.1. Taxonomy (NCBI): domain Eukaryota; kingdom Metazoa; phylum Chordata; class Actinopteri; family Toxotidae; genus Toxotes; species Toxotes jaculatrix. The sequence continues at coordinate 13,221,060 of NC_054394.1, read as the reverse complement.
TTGTTGCCGCTGCTGCTACTTTCTTAAATATATATATGCAAATTTCTCTAATGAGCATTGATGCAATCATCTTTGAAAACAATGTGAACACAGTTCATTGTGATGTAGGTGATTTACTCAGTAACTGCAGCTGAATTGCATGTTTGCCAGAAACTAAAGTTAAATCAGTATTTCTTTTTTATTTTTTTTTACAAATTCTCATTAATGAGTTCATATACAAAGAGTAGTGATATGGTTATGTGATCACTGTATTGTAACCATTGCAACCACTGCATGTGCAAACATTTTGTCTGTGTCATCACACAACTATGTGGACAGTGACGTTTTGTTCTGCTTTTATGGAGTTTGAAAAAAAAAATGCCACTGTGAATGTATTTTTGTTTGTTAGGTAAAATAACACCCAGTATCACTCAGTCAGCTTATGATTAATGGATAGTAAGGACAAACAATGACAGTACGAGAAAACAATTCAGTATAAAAGCCTCTATAAGTGCAAGGTGTACATTTTACACTGGGCAGATCATAATTACTGTAACTCAGCAGTGTTGCCACTCCTACTGAGGACAATGTGAATATACAGAAAAGAATGTTGTTTCAAGGTGTACCTTAATGAAAGGCCTACGAAATGGAGTTTGGAAACTTTTTTTTTTTTTTTTTAAGGCACCAGTGTACAGTATTGAGGATTTACTGCTAGAACATACCACAGATATGAAGCAGGAAGAAGAAGAGAGGAGAAAGAGAAAGAGGACCACACTAACGCACACACAGACACATACATATGGCAGCCACACTCATACCTGTAAACATGGTTGTGCATGGAACCTGAAGGTTTTATGAAAAGACAAAGGCGGTTTCGAATGGACTCCGGACACATGCACACACTCATACACACACCTCTAATATTGTTATATTGCCGTCAGGTTTTCAGTGGTGTGGGTTAATCAGAAAGGCAAGGGGAAGGGTGCTATCTGCTCACCACACTGCCACATTTATCGATTCCATTTACACACAGATGCACGCACAACACACACACGAATTGACACCCATTTTCACCACAAGAACAGGCACCCATAACACCCCTTTAACTATTCTATTGGCCCCAAATAGATTTTCCCATTTTACGCTGTAGAGGCAGGGGAAACACTGGAGCAGAACTGAAAGTGATATAAATGTATCAAAAAACAGATGAACAAACATTGGGGGAAGATTTATTACTGAGGATTTTAATAAAAATTGGAGGCGGATGAATTGATTTTGGTTTAAGGGAGGGTGTTATAAGGAACAATTTATCGAGATGGCCCAGGTAAGATGCATTATTTTCCGATTGTTATGCGGCTTCACTGTTTAAGGGGCTGATTTGTGTTGTGTATTGCATTTTATGGGTAAGAAGGAAAGGGGAACTTTCGATGATTTAGGTGGAATGTATTAATCAAAGGCAGCCGGTGTGAACCATAGATCGCCGAGCAAAGGAGGTACAGGTGACAGCTCATTCTGCTAAAGAATGTTTTGGAGCTGCACATCACCGCTTCTCAATTCCCCTTTCTTCTTTGCACTCTTTCTCCACCTCCTTCTTTCTTTCTCTCTATATCTCACTATCTTTCTCGCCTCATCATCTAAGTCTTTTTCTCTTCCCTTCCTTTCATGCTTTCTTTCTGTAACCATGCCTCTTCTCCACAGTTCGGTGCACAGTGGGTTTTAATTTTATGAGGCTGAGAGTAGCTTTTAACCATCCATGCGGCAAATAAACGGGGGATTAGGAGTATTTAGTGTTTTCCTCCTCCCTAAAAGCCTCATACTTCCTCAGTGCTCAGTGACCTTTGCTGCTGCCTCTGACATGTGAAGAGACAAGCTCATCATCATCAGGTTTACACATTCACTCTGCTATCAGTTGGTGTGGTAATGCCTGTAAATGATGTACTGTTTGCCTTTGCACCAACTGCTTGGTTTCTGCTCTGTCTAACTCATGGTGTAGCTGTCTTTGTCTGGGTATCTTGCTTTGGTTTTTGCTGCTTTTGTCTCTTTAACTGTCTATTTAAAGCAGTATTATCATATGAAATTGTGTCTGTCTATTGCCATGCTACGGTTTGCATCCCTTTCCCCATTTTGTTGACATATCTCTCATCATGTTTTCATAATTATTTCATAATAGTTCATTATCTACTCCAACTGTGCATTGCATTGTCACATTTTTAACCAATGACAAATTTAACCCTCCTTTCTTTACTTAATTTCATCAGGATAATCCACTAATTAGCAATACTACTTTCCAGGCTGTCCTGGGTACACACACATACATACAGACACACCAAAATAAAATAAATAAAGTTGTATCAACAGAAATGAGAACTGTTTCACTTATACTTAAGTGCAATCATGGGACCTTCAGTATTGGAAACCCCTGCCCTTTATCTAAATCTTCGAGCCCACAGAAAAATATGTAGACAAGCGTGCACACACGCACACACACACACACACACACACACACACACACACACACACACACACACACACACACACAGTGAAAGGCTATTTGGCCAGGCCAGTCAACTGGCCAGGGCTGATTTCTGTTGATTTGAAAGTTAGATTGGTCCAGTGATGAATGAGGCTTTTGTATCTGAGTGGGCCTGTTAAGGGTGTAATGGACTATATGAACTCTATAGTAGTACATTCTGATTACACTGTGCTCACAGTTGGATTTTGTGTGTGTGTGTGTGTGTGTGTGTGTGTGTGTGTGTGTGTGTGTGTTATTTAACCAATGGAATTAATGTAAATGTTGTATGGAAAATCTTTTTTTTATTACTTGCAAAACAAACTGTAAAAGGTATAATAAGAAAAGATTTCATTGTGTTATTTGGAATCCCAGAAACTACCTTTACTACCTTTAAACTGCCTTTACATTTATATAACATATATTTTAAGGTAATAGTCCAATCATGGCAATCAGTTAGTGGTGAAGTGGGAAAACAAATCTGTCTGTGGGGATACTGGCCAAAAGGCCAAACCAAGTCAAAGTTCCGTGGCCACACACAGTAAACCACAAATGCAAGTGTGTTGATGCGTGTTATAGTGTGGTCACTAGCAACCAGTATCTACTTCACATTCAGAAGCAGGGGAGTCAAGCACAGAAAGTGTAATAGCAAGAAGTTCACCATACAGTGTCTCATATGATAAACACAAAACACAGCTGTGACAAACACAGCTCCAAATTTAAGCTGCCAAACAGGACTACTAGGCACACTCACATGGCATCCTTCATGTGAAAAATCCTACATTCAAGGATTAGAACATTTTTGATCTGCTCCTTTACAAAAGGTAAAGAGAATATATCTTCAGGTTTGTCCTTCTTCATGGATTATGATTTCTTGATGTTTATGTCAAGCTTGAAAAGTTAGCTACGGTACGTTTTGCTTGTGGGAAACTGAGCAAGTTCATTTCTGAAGTGATGGTCATGTGAAACACACTAAACAGATGAAACTGGCTGCTGTTGAGTGACCATGCACACATCTACACATACAAACATCATATACACATAATGTATACTCCCACATGAGCACACACAATCACAACCCCACACACACCACAAATAGATAAATGGGATCAGGGGCCTCTGTAGCCCATGAATCATGCACAGAGGCCCATAAGGGCCAAAGGTCAAGGTCTTTATGAGGCGCTGAAAGCCCCCTGCTCTGAAACAGAGAGTTGTAGTGTACTTTTTGCCCCCTCCTTTTCTCTTTTTTTCTCTCTCATTCTGGTCAGGCAAGTGCCAAGCAATTACAAGATCATTCAGAAGGAAAAAACAGCTCTATCCGTCCACAGGGATGGTGGTTGTTGTGGCAATGGGGTGTGGCTTTGGTATCCGTCTGGGTTGGGAGGTAATAGTGGCTGGCATAATGCTGCAGTCACAGCTGCTGTCAGTTGGTAATTAGTGCTCATGTCTATTTATCTGTCTAGCAGAGAGACTGAAAGTCTGGTTTCCTTTGACCACATACATCATCAGTACACCTTCTGGACCAAGAAGCAAGTAACTGAAAAGTGAACTCATAGTAGTTGCCAGTGTTAATGTCTGTGTGTTTAATAATCCAACTGGGGAGCACAACTCCCTCTGTGATCCTGTAACTGCCAAAACACAGTCAATCCTGTCATAGTGGTGGCCAGTGTGGGGGTGGATCTGCAGAGTAAGGATCACCAGCCATGGGACCAGACTCCACTGGGGTGAGCACTAGAGTGCCTCGCCTTGCTGCAGGAAACCCTAAGCCTGGGCACTGATAGAGATACCTTCCCTGTGGCCACAGAGGCAGTTTGTGGAATGAATTTACCAAAAGGTGTTTCCTGCAGCCAGCGTGGATGATGTCATCATTCTGCATGACAACTGGGAGCAGGATCTGCAGATGGTGGCTGTAGTCCTGGGGTCCCCCAAGGCAGGACTCATAGCCAACCCCTAAAAAGTGTGTAATTGGGCGGGGGGAGATTCAGTGTCTGGGGAACCTGCTGGCCCAAAGGCAGGTGTGCCCTAGGCTAGATAAGTCCATCGCCATTACCACCTACCTGAGTCCCAGACTTAAAAATGATGTGAGGTGGCTCACATGGCTGGGTGGCTTCTGGCTGTTGGTACTTCATTCTCAACTTTTTTGGCGTTGACCAGTCCCCTGACTGATCTTGCTTGGAAGGGAGATCCAGTCCACTAAACAGAGCAGACCCAGCAGGTATTTAAGAAGGTTAAAGTGTCCCACTGGAGAAGCACTGTTAACTTCCCTCCCTTGTTTTGTCTCTGGACATGTAACCGACAGAGGGATGGAAGCCCTTTTGTCCCAGCCACCACCACTAGGGAACAAAAACAAAGCTTTGGCCATTCACTGGGTTAATGGTTTTAATTGCCATGGTTTTTATGTTATTCTGGGACCGGGGGCAGAAGTCAGAGATACAGTGAATTAGCACTCATGTCACCACTTGAGGTTTTAGCTCTCCTCACAGTCGACCACTCAAATTCTTACTCAAGCTTACCTGAAAAAGAATGATGCTTGTCAAGACAGGGACTTCAAACAGATACTAGAGGTCACAAAACTACTTTAATGTCCAATTCATTGTTAGTAGAAATAAACCATCCTCAAATGATCATGTATTAGGCAAGATATTATTAAATATACAATAACAGCAAGTTTAAAAGTCAATCTGTCCTGTTTTGAGATTTCATCAGAAGTTTCACAACCCAGTGTCTGTCCAGCATTATACTGTTTACTGTGGATATAGTAGAAATTCACTGAATTTCCCCATACAGTATAATTTGCATTTATTGCCACAGGAGAAAAAAAATAGCTCCAGAGGGGCTGAGCACAAGTTAAGAAGCATGCAAAAAGGAACTTTGACAATAGCAACATATGTAGGTACAGATGTTCACACAAGAAGATGTACAATTAATCATTAAGTCACTCCACATGTCACTGCCTCCATTAAACAAGGTACACTGTTTCTGAGCCAGTGTACGTTCCTGTGTGTATGCATGTATGTGAGTGTGTGCATGTGTGTGTCCCTGTTTGTGTGTCAGGGCTGATTGCTCTTGACTTCATTAATCTCTGCAGTGTGGTTATGATTAGCTCTCTGAGGCATGCCAGAGGACATCTGACACACATGCGCGCGCTCACACACTCACTGTCAGGTCTGGCCACCTCTCCAGCCTATCTCTCTCACGGTCCAATTAGCTGGGAGCATAGAGAAATAGACTAGCTCCTGTGGTGACAGGACATACACAGTACACATCACATACAAGCATGCAAAAGGTTTGTTATACTTTGTACAGAAACATTTGTGTGTGTGTGTGTGTGTGTGTGTGTGTGTGTGTGTGTGTGTGTGTGTGTGTGTGTGTGTGTGTGTGTGTGTTCAGAATTTCATAACTGTAGCCAAAACAACTGGGTGATATGATGATATGTGCTCCAGGAATGTCAGAACAACAAAGAGATTGAAGCAGTTGATTTATTTCAGTGGCTTATATTTTTCAGTGGAAAGCTGAGTGATCCCACAGTTCCCAGATGGAATTTCTCAGGTATCTGGAGATCATGTGATTGTCCAAAAAGAGACTTCTGTAATCCTTCTCATAAAGGTTGTTACCATTATTGTTAACAAGATACACTATGTGTCATTTGTACTTGAAGTGATGGAAATATAAAACATGTACATTTAAAAAAAGATTTAGAATGAGGTAAGAAACCTTACCTCAGGTTCAACCCAGAGGAGCATACCAGCAGCAGGTAGGTACAATGGATCTTTGTAGTCATGGGAACAATAATATGACTTGTCGAAGTGCATTAGCAGCATGTATGCCAGACCGGATCATCACAGTAATAGTAAAAAACTTCAAACTTCCTCAAGGCTAGTGGACATCTACAACAACAACTATGCAGTTAAGGTTATGGAACAGTCATGAATAAAAGAAATAATAATGAGTGTTGGTTTTACATGGGAAATGAAGAGTAGTCTCCTGTGTGAAAGCCATTGTTTTGTCAGTCCTTCCCTCCAACCCAACACTAATATGCACTTTTCCAGTTTTGGAACTGTTTCACCTGACTTCCTCCTTTATTCCCATCATAATTATTGCAGTCGCTAGAGGTCACCTAAAAATAAAAACTCAACTATGGGTCATAATAAGCTGCTTGCACAGATGACCTGTGGGGTTGCTTTCTGCAGGAGGACTGTCCTGAGAGAAACAAAGAGACAGAGGTTAATGTCAAAGAAAGAGAGAAAGAGACATGGGCAAAATGTTACTAAGCCTGGGCAGACAAAGATAAAGCTAGTAAGCAATGCAAACCAGACAGAGCACACAAAAGACAGGCAGGATTCAGAACAAGAGAGCAAGAGATGAGCGTATTAGCTGATGGGAGTGGGTAGATGAAAAGAACAAGTGAAGTGTAAGTGGTGAAGTGCTACAGAGACAGAGAAGACGAAGAATCTTTAGATGCATGCCTACTCCCTGCCATGATCAGAGTATGCACTGGATGATTTATTTTCTCTCTACAATATTGGGTCCATGGGAAAAAAAATCTACATTCCATTAAACTACTGAGGGTTTTATTTTGAAAGAGAAGGAGAATGTGATTGTGGGTGTGGATGTGTCGGGGTAAAGGAATGGCCATCAGATGTGGCAATCACTCAACTAAAGATGTCTTCCCTTATCTTTATTCTCTTCTTCTCCTCTTTGTTTGCTGTTTTGTTCTCTTTTTCCTTCTTTTCTATAAAAAGTGCAATGATATAATGTTAAAAAAAATTATTCATTACTTCAAAGTAACAGAGAGTTAGAATAAACTTTTTCAGCCACATTAAGTCTTTGCTACTGATGCAAACTGCGCCTGTAGTTGTACATGTTATTTTGCAAATTTGCGCACCAGCCTCGAAGTGCAGTTTGTGTGCCATCTGAAATGCACGTTGTAATTCAGGGCTGCTTTTGCACATACTTTTGAGGGGAAAAAACAGGAAAAGATGTCTTGAGTGTGACCCACATTGTGACCAAATGTGGGTTGCAATGGATAAGGGTCACACAAACTGAGATGGAGTTTGGAGATGTTATGATTTCATTTAATAATGATTTTTATTTTGACCATACTACAAGTAGATTTTTTCAAATGCAATAATGTTTGTAATTTTTGCCTTGACCAGGGAAAATGCTGCCAAATGAATCTGTGTGCATGTGTGTCAACACAGAAAACAAAATGACAAATTGTTTAAAAGAAGAATGAGAGGAGTAATGATGGAACAATGATGCCACATGTGTACTGTAGTCCTTGTGTGTGCGTGTGTGTGTGTGTGTGTGTGTGTGTGTGTGTGTGTGTGTGTGTGTGTGTGTGTGTGTGTGTGTGTGTGTGTGTGTGTGGTGATGAATCTCTCATTGTGACAGTGGGGCCGGCAGCAGCGAATGTCCTTCTGGGTGGGACATACACACACACACACACACACGCACTCCATCTCACACACACATACACACACACACACACACACACACACACACTGAGACTCGCAGACACAGATGGAAACGACCATACTAATGGATCACCCCTGTCTGCACGCAATCCGCCACAAATAATGATGAACCACCCCTGCATTAAACTATTTTACACAATGCTCAATTCATTACTTCTCTCTCTCTCTCACTCTACCTCTCTCTCTCTCTCTTTCTCTCTCCCTGTCTCTGTCTCTCTCTCTCTCTCTGGATATAGGTGAGCTAATAAAGGTATGATATTTCTCCTCTACCGGCACAATCATAGTTTTTATCCATTAGTAGGATATTAGGGTGGGGAATGAGAAAAGGTGGGAGGGAAGGGATGGGATGGAGAGGGAAAAAGAGACGGCTTCAAATTGGTTTTAAAAGCATTGCCACTGTAAAAAGTAACAGCAGCCCCAGGTGGATAATATGAAGGAGCAATTTGCATACTTTTGGTTTAGAAGACCAGGGCTACCCTCAGGCCTTTCCGAGCTCTAGGTGAGCTTCTGGTTCTTGTTCTATCCATATTTCCACTAACATTTTAGGGTCACACAGGCGACATCAGCTCAAACTAGAAGTACTTTAATCACTTTTGTGAGTTAGCCCTGTATGTGTGGTGGAGAATTTTAATTGTCTTGAAAGAAATAAAACCTGGGAAATAGGGCCAAGGGTGAAAATACCCCTGATGGTCCTATAAATAGGATTAAAAAAACTTGGTTTTAGCATTCATCAGACTCATTTGAAAGAAACAAACATTGTGTTATGCTCTTTTGTATTTGTTCATATTTTAAAGTTTAGAATGTTTTAAAGTCCAAAATGGACATTAAGGTTTATTCTAGACACATTTGTAATTATCTAATGATTCACATATCTTGCCTTTTAACTGGAGTGGACTTTGGGACAGATAAATAACTTCCAAAACCCATCCTTTTTAGAATTTACATTTTACCCTTATTTAAAACTGGCAGATTTATCCACAGCTCTGGTAAAAATATATTGAGTTAGTTACTGGGACAGAAATTTAAACTGGCATAATATTGGCATAATGATCGTAAAATGGACTATGAGATGACAGTGGGACACTGGCTGCAAATGCTCTGAGCTGGCATGGAGCAAAAAATCTTAAATTATCCATCATACATCTAAGATGAACATGTTATTTTGTGCTATGCTTCAGTCTAATTGATTCACATAGAAAATTTTGTGATTAATCTTCTGTGAACTATGCGTTAAGTTACAATTCTTTGCTTTGTTGTCATTTTCTTATCAATTTCCTTATTTTATTGAAAATGGTATTTGGACTAATTCATTAATAATCAAAAGGACACAAACACATTCACTTGGCTCATTGGTGAAATTTGTCAGGAACAGCTGTGTATCGTCTTACAAGTACATCAGGCTGTCAAAAAGTATGATATTGGGGGATGGTACAAACCTCCATTTTTGCCTAAAATATATTTTACAGCTTCACTTTGCTCAGTGTGGGAGAGAAGAGAAGAAAGAGTCATTATGGATTTCAATTAAGTGATCCCTGGGCAAAGAGGGATGCGTCAGAGTGGGGGAATTAATGTGCTGCGGACAGATGTTTAATAATAATGGCCGAACTGGCCCTGCCGAGAAACACACATTCCATCCGCCGCACCCTACTGTGGCTGTAGGAACACACATGCACAGACAGACACACTCACAGACAGGCCCACATACACAGACACTAACATATAATCACTCATACACTGACACACACAGTAATGATTCATACACACGCACTGTGCAGAGCAGTGTATGTCGGTCTCACACACACACACATTCACTCATAGACACTGGTATCACCACTGACGTTTGTGTGTGTGTCTTTATGACCAGTGCTGGCCACAGCACATATGGCCCTCATTTAGGAACAATGGGCATGGAGAATGACTGGTTGGATGAGCTTCCTGACTGCGAGAGGTGACTGGAGGCATGTTAAATGACATGCCCCGTATGGAGAGATGAAGCGAGAGACACTGAGAGAGAGAGAGAAAGAGAGGGGTGTATTTGTGGATAATCGTGGGTAAGGAATTTTTGCCTCACTAAGCAACAAAAATGTTTTCATTGAGAAGGGTTAGAGGAAGGGGAAAGAAACAGAAACAAAAGAGCAAAGCTGAAATGTGGAGAGAACAGGGAAAAGTACAGAGGAAGAGCGACGGAAGGGGAATATATCAGAAGAGATGTGAAAGGAGGAACTGAGTTGATGGAGGAGTGTATTACAAGTGGAGAGGGACGTGGAGAAGATGATGGTCTGACTGGGTCTAGAAGTGGGTCATTAGACAGAGTGTAAACAGCATGTCTTTTTATGAAGTGTTTCTCACTCTCCTTTTTGTGCTGTTCTCTCACACATACACACCTGGTGACACCTAATCAGAGTTGTGGCAGGACGAATGGCTTCCAGCCGTCCTCACAGTCTTTTCAAAAACAACACTTCCCTAAGAATTTCTCTGTCTTTCTCTCTCTCACTCACATATAGTCTTGTCACAACAACATTTCTCCGGTAATTACCAGGGTGGCCTCTCTCCTGCCGCCCCTCGATGGATGGGCTGAGCCACCACGGGTTCACCCCTCCAGCCATAACTCTACCTAGGACGTCTGCCTACTGTTCTTCACCACTGTGGTGGCCCTCAGACAGCAAATTGGCCACAGAGAAAGACAGAGAGACAGAATGAGATTCTCAAGCATACTGGCTTATAGAGAAGCAGGCACTCCTGTACATGGACATGAAAGAGCGTGGAGACAGATACACACACAGGAAACACTCCTTCACTTTCATTATTTGTCGTTTTCCTGTCTCTAAGGAGTAATCTATAATAAAGACAGTCTTTTCCTCTGACCACTGGCCAGACAGATGTCTTTCCTTGCACAGATACAAAAGTGCACACGCAAACACACACACACACACACACACCCTGCTGAGGTGATCATTTTGACAGGTGAGTATGGCTGAAGAGGAGAGGAGGAGTGAAGACGAGGGGACAGATGAGGGAAGGAAGAGCGGGGAGAAATAAACTGATAATTGTATGATGAAGGGTGATAACGTCAGGTAAGGGAAAAAATAGATGCAGGGATGGATGGAAGAAGTGAAGCAGCTGGCAGATCAATACACAGATCCACAATCTGCATCCAGAGAGCAGGCATTTTTAAAATGTCTTTTCCAGGATTTTTTTTTCTTTTTTCCCCTCATCCTTATACTATTTACTCTGTATTTTTGCTCAAGTATAGTAGGCAGTGTAAAATGTTGGGAGAGGTGGGAGAAAACGCAGAGGACAAAATGAACAAAATGGCATTTGCTGCTGTAAGTCCACCAGAGCATGTAAGGACACCAAAAGAGTTTCTTCTTGTTAATGATAAATTTTGGTGTTTATTATTTATAATTGATACTAATAAATTGTAATGCAGGTCTTTTGTACAGTTTTTCTCCCTTTATAATGTTAGAAAATGACCCCATGCTTTAGCATATAAAAACTTACAATATGGAAGTAAATTATGAATTTTTGTTCCGTGACCTCTGTAAATAAATATTAACAAAGAATATGAAATGCTGTTCCATCTTTCATTATTGTCATTATCATTCTCTGAGACTGTCCACTTAGCGATATTTTTTCCCCCCAGAAATCGAATGTGAAAGAGACACTGAAAGAGAAGTCTGAATGGAAAAGAATGGTGCTTTAAGAAAGTCAGGAACTATCAAACAGCTAATTAAATTTACGTGGTTACGTGTCCGAGGAATCTAAAAAAAAAATGCGAGTAGTTTAAATGTACTACTTTACCGAACTCCTAAATGTTATGAACATCACATACAATGAACAAACAAATTTTTGCAATTTAACACTTCTTGGCGACTGGTTACATAAGCTAAATGCAGGTGTCGATGATGTCCACACGTATCAACACAGGGTAAATGTTTTTGAGAGCATTACAATACGCACAGTGAGGTAAGCATTGTTCATTATTGTCATATTTCCTAGATGATAGTGAACGCATCTCTGGGACCTTGGGAAACAGCTGCGTTGTCAGGACAACAAGTAAACTCAGGCCTGAGTAGACATGGCGGAGCTACTGAAACTAAAAAGTGAAGCTGAAGAGCTCCGAAAGGACTACTTCCTCAGAAACAGGTATGTATCCTATGTATGAGTGCGTTTTATTCAACATGAAAGAGCATTTTGGCTGTTTTTTAGACAAACAAACAACAAGAACACAAAAACATTACAGTACCTGAAAAAGCTAGTTAGCAGGTTACCCAGCGTTTGCTGGATAACCTGCTAACTAGCATGTCATGTTTGTAGTAAACGTTAGGTCGCTAACATTACTTTGTCGCTTGCTATCTCGCTTTTTTTTTTAAATGGCTGTATATATTGCAATTTCCACTTAAAATGTATAATGTTACTTGTATACATCGGCAGTGGCGATAATGTGATATTTAAATAATGAAACCCCGAAGCACCTGTAGAGCAAACAACACATGGAACTCTCATCAAAGTTTGGCTGTGAGCTTTGAAAGGTCTGATACCACTGTTATTCAAAAGGCATGTTAATGAACAATGAAATGCAGTGAGATAATGTAGTTATAGTACACTGTTTTATTTTTACATGTCTTGTGTGATGTAGCCAAGCTGAGGAGAACAGACAGAAGGAAAACCAGGCCGCCACTCGGATTCAGAGCTGGTTCAGAGCCTGCAAGGTGCAGACTTACCTCAGGTATAACATGTATGGATGCTGAGTGTGTGTTAGTCTAATGAGACTTTCGGTAGTCCTTTGTGTGCCACAGGCAAAAAAGAATACAAGCCTTAATATTTTATATACCAATTTGAGGTTTGCTTTTTCCTTTGGGGGTTGAAAAACATTCAGGCAGAACTCTAAGAGTTAATTTCAAGGGAAGCCCTGGTACTAGCTCACTCCCATAATTATTCCACTTCTAGAGCTTTGCAAATGGCCTGGAGGAATAAATGTCGCTTGCACTCTGTGCTCCTTTCACACACAGAGAAATGAATGTCTCTATCTCTGTGCCTGTTCCTATGCTGTGACCCCAGCACCATTCTGCAGGGTCAGCAGACAAACTTCCAGACAGTAGGTTAATTCAGATTACTTTAGTTAATTGATCAATGCGTTAAGTGGATAATTAGCAACAATTTTAGCTGCCTAAGTGCAACTCTGGGGTTGTGCTATACCCACTATAAGCATTGATTTTCTGGGCATATAAATGGCCTTTTGGAAATTGATGGCCTCATTGGAGGCAGAGAATCGCAGTGGACTTGCATTTAGAGTATGTTTGAAGATGAATACAAATGTGTGCCGCTGACTAAAGGGGGTGAAAGGCTCATTGGACATGATCGAAAAGCCTGGAGGAGCAGAAATGTTCCGTGTGTGTGTGTGTGTGTGTGTCTTTGTGAGAGCATGTGTTTGTAAGCATAATGTTTCCCTGACCTTTTAATTGAAGTCCTTCACAACCTATCATTTGTATGCTGAAAATCCCTCTTTTCTTTATTGTTTTCTACCAAAAAAGAAATCACAGTTTATTGTAGCAGGAGAGATTTTAGGGTGATACTGTGATTTAATTAACTACATTGCATTATGTACAGAAATGCAAGTATTATTTTTATTTGCAGCTGCCTCATATTTCTAGAAGGTTTTAATTTATTTTAGGTTTGTTGTACTCGGTTTCTGAACATAACCAAACAAATAATCAAATAAAAAAATACACTATTTAATTTACTTCCACGTGTATCTGAATAACTTTGTTCAGTGTTTTCCTTCATTTCAACTAACAAAAAATATCCATCCAATCGTCTCCCCAATATGACTTTATTACAGCCATCTGCACAAGAAGGCAATCATTATACAGAAGATATGGCGGGGCTTCACAGCAAGGGCACGTTTCAGACAAATGGTGAAGGTAAGCCAGCGCCTGGAATGGCTATAGATATATTGATTATGTTATGATAGCATGCATTAGAATTCAATTGCTATATTCCTAAGTCCCTGCGTCTGACCTTAAGAAATATAATTCACTCATTACACATTGGGAAATTAGCACTTAGGAAATATGATGCAATATGATAAGGAATTCCATCTATGTCGCAACTCCTGGGATGCATATAGAAAGAGCGTGGAAAAGGAAGAGAGGGAAGGAAAGAGTAGTAAAGAGTTTGTGTGTACGGTGTGTATGTGTGTTTGTGCGCGTGTGTGTGTGCGCATATGTGTGTGCTTTAGTAAAACAAGGCCCCATTTTCAGCATATTGCCTCCAACTGCTTCTTAATTGAACAGATTGTTGATACCGGATCCAATACCCAGCGCTCTCACGTATAATTTTTCCCTGGATTGAGTTTTGTAAACGTATCACAACAAGCTATTTATCATGCCTGTAAATTGACTGTTTGTTAAAGCATAACTGCCAGCCACCGTTTGGGAGGCATTCAAGAAATGGAAAGGGGGGGGCGCGAGTGGGGGTTGTATGGGTTGGGGGGTGAGGGGTGTTGAAATAAACGATGAAGGATGTGTCACAACACACATATGGGCTAAAAAGAGGCTGTTTGGTCTCATTTGGAAACAGACGAGCACTAATTTGAATCACTCAAAATTGCCACAGTGTACTATTTTGAATTAGCCCTGAGAGATTGTATTCTTCCCCTCCTCTCTCTCTCTCTCTCTCTGTCTTTTTCTCTTTCACTCTTCTGGACCTTATCATGTGTAATGTGACGTGCGCAAAGCCTCATCTCAAAACATCAAGCTGAATTTACAGCCTCCTTTCAAGTCTTTGTCTTCCTTCCCCTTCCTCTCTTCCCTTTCTTCCCTGTCGTTATTAAAAAAGACATGTTGAGATATGAATCCCTTTTATGGCCGACTCTCCAGTTTGCTCCTGAAATGTGCCCCCAGTGGTCGGCCGGCACGTTTGGTGTGCGACGGCTTGTCGGGTGCGCTACTGAATATTCTCCGGCCTTTTGTTAGGCTCTTCTGGCAGTGCTGTCATTGATTATGAAATCCAGAGGAGAGCGTTTGGCCGTCATACATCTCCATTAGCTCGCTGCTTGACTACCATAGATTTTCTTGGCCCTTGTCTGCGTTGGTGTATTAAGAGAGTACCGTTCTCCCCTTGATACAAAGTCCCGCTAACCACTCTCTCTCTCTCTCTCTCTCTCGCTCTCTCTCTCTCCCCCTTTCTCTCCGTTCCCTTGACTTTTTCTTGCTCCTCTTGTCTCTCTTGCTTTCCCTCTCTCCTTTTGTGCCCCCTTCCCTCCTCCCTCCTCTCTACAGTGGCCCTATCTGTGCTGCCTCTGTGCAATGTATTATGTATAAAGAGCTCTTTATCTTTGACGCCTGCTGTGGACAGATCAGAGGGCTGCGAGACAAGGTGTAACGCCATCTTTTCCTTTGTGTTCACAGGCGGCATATTTTATCATGAAGATGAATTTCTACGAGGAGATGGCGGTCAGGGTAAATATCACCACGGTGTCTTGTTTTAGCAAATGGAGTGTCGTGGTGGGGGGACACTCTGTTTCTCTGTGTGGGCTGTGAATGGGAGGCCCCATGAATAGCAGACTGTAAGCACTTAATCACACCCTTTCATTGCAAAAAATATTCCATCATAACAACTTCTTTAATCATCCATGCAGTCTTTTTTCTTTCTTTTTAACATGCACAATTTAATTTGGTCCATGTACACAGACAACATTGTCCAATTTTCATATATAACCTTAATCATTATTCTCTTTATGCTCAGTGCTTGGTAAGTGCATGCATGCTAGTGAACGCTATCCTTTATATTAATATTTAGTTTGTATCTCAGTTTTAGCAGCATTTTCTTTTTCCTCAGTGCTCATGCCCATCAAATTTTCCCCTTATCCCCCTCAGCAGCTACTACTGTTCAACTCATAAACCATATCACTGTGGCTGTGACTGATGCTTTGGCATTTTTACACAAGGATATTGCACAGAAACCTTATATTTTTACAATTCCATATAGCCTACTCTTTTGGCTAACAGTTCCATTCTGCCTAAACCATTAAAGGGTTTTATAGGCCAACAAAAAAATCCACTAGTGTTTATTGAACAGGGTGTGTCACTGTCCAGTTGGATAGAGTTGGTTACAATATTTTCATATTGGTGGAAAAGCCTGGAAATTGAGGGCCTCAAGTTTTACTCTTAATAGAAACCCAAACAAATAAAGCTGACCACCCTGTTGTTTCAATAAATGTCACATTATAGGAGAGACATGGATCCAGGAGAAGTGTTTGACCCAGCAGGTTTAGGTCACGGGTTGAAAGGTTAGGGGTGAGATCACCATGTAGAGCAAAGTGGAAGCTTCTGAAGTTAGAGGCCTTTATTGCCCATATAAAATAACCACAGTTTCCCATAGGAAGCAAAAGGAATTTTAATTGAAAACGAAATGTATGCGAATAAAAAAGCAAAGTGGCTCAGCAGTTTGCAGTGGAAGAAGTTACAAGGTTTGAACCCCACAAGGGCCAAATGAGGCTTTTCTGAGCAGAGTGTGCATTTTACACTGTGCCTTTGTCTGGATGTTCTCTGGATTCTCTAGTTTTGTCCCACCACAAAAGACATACATGAAGGCATTAGGAACACTTCTGCCACTGCCTTTGACCAAGGCTTTGGCACTGCCCACTGCTTCTAAAGATTTCTCCAGGCTGATCAAATACATGTAACTTAAAACTTCAGAGGGTTAAAAATGGTCACAAATAATGCAAAGTTATAGTGAAAATATAAAATACCTGAACTTGGACCTGTCTTTTTTATGATGCAACCTGTTGAAAGATATAGTATGTTAAGATTTCTTAGATTAATCATATTCTGCAAAATATTGTCAGGACTATGAGCAATCCTCTGGAATCTCAGACTGTCAGAATTCCTTCTGATACACTGGCCTTTTGGACAGACTGAAGCAATGGACTTTGTTCATGTGTATGAAAATGAAAATGAGAGGGAGCGAGGGAGAGGGACCCTGTGCAAAAATAAATGAAGGACTTCTGTACTCACAGGCCAGCTTTTACCAAAGAAATATTCTGTGTGTAAATAGAAAGAAAGAGAGACACAGAGGGAGAAACAATCATCTCAGATCTCAGATCCCCTTCTGACACTTCCTTTGAATCAATTTTGATTCTATTTTTTTTCTCTCCCCTCCTGTTGTCTTTATCACGGCGTGGTAGCTAACAGAGGATAATGTATTAGGGCCGTAATAGAAACCAGTGTTTACATGCCGCACCCTGGATTTGTATTAGATTCAACAGCATTGATTTCACTAGTCAACAAAGGTCAGCAAGAACTCGGGAGGCGGCAATTACTTTATTTAAAATTATCTATTGACTGGCAGATCAATGCTAATTCTCATTTTGCTCTTTGTTTTTCCCTATCCTCCACTCCTCTTCTCTCCTCTTCCCTCTTCTCATAGTGTGATTATTCTTTTACCTGCCATTGTTTTAATCTCCTAATTAGTCTGAAGGACATCCGCCCCCTTGCTTTAAAATGGTCCACTGGTGTGTGTGGGTGTGTGTGTTAGCTAATCTGCAGCCTCCACAATCAATGTGGACTGATACAGTTAAACGTATAAAGCTGTGACAGCTGTCTGTTCCACCTTGGACTGTCCCTCCATCACTCCAGGGGGAAAAACTGCATGCATGTTTATGGTTGGTTTAAAAGTTTTCTCCCATATACATATGTTAATGCCATGATCTTTAGTATTTTTCATGGATCCTCCACAAGATACACTAATGAAAATAAGCACTGGTGAGATGATATTTAGTATGAAAGAAAACAAAAAGAAATGTATTGGCTCTATGACTTAGTATTTTATTTTTTATTTTTATTTATTTTATTTCTTTCTTTTGGAAGAGCAAAAAACAAAAAAGACAAAATCAAACAGTTAAAGACCTGAAAAGAAAGGAACTGTTTTATTAAATTGGCTTTGAATTTTAAAAAGTTGTTCGTAGTAGTTAGTATAGTGTTAATCATTGAAATAACTATGTGAAACAAATTTTTTTTTGCATATACTGTAAATTCTTTCTTTCATATACTATAAATAATGAAGCATCAAATTTACCACACAACCAGCTTGTGAAGAATGCCTCTGTGATGCTTTAATCCCTCACAGATCCAGCGGCGATGGAGAGGAGTCTTTGTGAGGAAGTACATCCACAACTTCTATGCACGCAAGAGCTATCTGGAAGGACTTTCCAGAAAAAATGAACTTGTCAGGTAAAAAAAAAAGTTTAAAAAGAAAGGAAATTGTTAAACACACTCAATACTTCACTACTTTTCATGTCTTTTTCCATTTCTCTCCTCTGTCTCTCTCCCTCACTCACTGTCTTGCTGTGTTTTTGTGTCATTTACCCTTTATGTATTTTGGTAAAAATGTTTTTGCCCAGGGTTCGCTACACAAAGGGAGTCAGCTGGTACATGTCAGTCAAGATGAATTGATCTGATTAATGCAAAGGCATCCGGTTAAAAGGTTTACTTGTGTACCCATAACCTTAAAATGTGTGTGAGAGAGGGGTGTGGGTAAGATCTGTACTTGCATAGTTGCTACCTAAGAGGAAGAGGGACAGAGGAAGTGGAAAGGAAAAGTGAAGGAATGGATGAGACAGAGCGACAAAGAGGTAGAGTGGAAAGAAGAGAGAGAGAGAACGAGAGAGAGTGAGAGAGAAAAGTCCTCTAAAGCGCTTGAGGCTAAGAGCGAGAGAAGTGAACGATGTGAAGAAATTAAAAATTAGCCTCTGATTTGAACCGCAGCTCGTGCATTAATAAAACATCCTGTGCTCCAGGGCTTACTGCTAGAGATACGCCATCTTTTATTTTTGACAAAAAAAAAAAAAAAACCATCACGTTTAGCTAATAGTCACATTTTTAATGTTGCTAATATATTTTACCAGAAAATATCTTTAGGCCTCTGCTAAAATTAAATGTAAATTTGTTAAAGTGCTCCTTGGATCACTGACTTCCCCCCCTCACTTCCCCACCAGCATTCCACCTCCACACTCCTTGCCCCTTTTAGAGGCTGGGGGGGGGCAAGCCTGTTAAAGTCCATTAAGGAAGTGTTGCCACTTCAGTTTTATAACACACAAAGACAAACGCACAACTTTGTCAAGTATTCAGATACTATACCAGTGATGAAAGGTGTAAAAGTGGCATGATTGATATAATCTCTTAATCAAACCTGATAAAATAAAGAATGAGCATTTACGAAAGTAATAGCAGAAATGTATTGGTAGAATATGTGCAATTACATCAAAGGTTATAAAGCTTATAGCTTATGAAAATTTGTAACATGAAAGCCAATAAATGTTTGTATTTTACAGTTTTTTGGGACCATGCCTAGACATGTAAATAATATTGCTTTACTGTTCTTCACATAATTTCTTACATTTACATTTAGTTATTTACTCATTTGGCAGACACTTTTATCTGAAACATCTTACAAGTGAGGGGAAGTCACTCAAGCTTCAGTACAGTAGTAGTACTATTTCTTTTCACCTTCTTACATGGTATATTTTTAAAACAGGTCAATTCAAAATCTGAGTTAGACCAGATTAGACAGATGTGGAAGTAAAGAATTTTAAGTAAATTCAATCAGTGAGATGTGATGTCATTTTACAGGATTTTTTTTTTGTATTGGTTTACTGTCAACTGTGTGACATCCCCAGTTTCTTCACACACAGACACACACACACACACACGCACACACACGCACGCACACACACACACACACACACAGACACACACACACACGCACACGCACGCACGCACACACACACACACACACACACAGCCCCTCCTCCACAGCGGTCTGGGGTGTTGAGGTCACTTCACTTCTCCAGTTAATCACATGTTTATTTAGAACTGCTGGGGTCACGATCAATTAACGCCGTGCCGGCATTTATTTAAAATATCCTTTCTGTGTTAGCCGCTGAGCCCTCAGATCGCAAGCTGCCTGATCACTCACCCCGCACTTTTTAATCCAGCAGCGTGCTCCCTCCCTCTGTAAGTCTGTCTGTCTGTCCAACCCGCTGCATAAATTATTCAAAGTTGGACTAATGGTCCCCATTTAGTGCAGGCTGATCGGCTGCGCATGGTAATGATATAGGAGTAATACATAGACTGCCGAACCTCTCTTTCTTTTCTCTCTCTCCCTCCCTCTCTGCCTCTGTGTTTCAGTCCCTCTTTCTCTCGTGACAGATCTCCCCCACACAAAACCATCTGTGTCATTTCATTAGGTACAGCATCTAGCTAATACACGCTACTTACACTACCCTCTTCTATCCCCTGCCCTCACTCCACCTCTCTTTTTCAATCTCTGCTTCTGTTCTCTCTTTCTTCTTCTCTTTCTCAGTCTATTTTGTTCTATATCTTTCTCTCCCTCTCTCTCTGCTACTGTTTCACTGTGCTTGAGTGTCCATCCTCATTCATCCTTTCTCTCCTTCTGCATAGCCTAATGAAGTCAGGACCCCGGTGCAGTTCCCACTCTGCCACAGTTTTCCTTGATACCCCAACAATTTATCACTTTGTCAGGGAGACACTTAAAGTTCCTGGGCTTTAATAAGGGCATGCAGTGGGACGATGGGGGCAATTAGGAAAGCGGAGCAAGCCCGCTTTGCATATTTACTAAATGTGCTGGTGTCATCGCTGCTGCCACCAACACGGCCTGTTGACTGCATGAATTATTCCTCTATTTGCAATAAACAGCTGGGTAATTATTACTGCCATAATCAGATAAATAATTCTCCCTGTGATGTTGCAACGACATGGCAAAATCTTTTGACTTATCCTAAAGAGAACAGAAAAAAGGAAACTCAGGGAGAATTTATGGACTTGGCGTTGCTAGGCTGAGCAGCACTTGTTTTTTTTTTTTTTTATTCTTCTCCTCTCATGCTATGCCGTCCCTCTTTCTCTTTCTACTTTTTTCCTGTCTCTCTTTACTCCAGCCTTCTTCATTCCTCCCTCTCTTGCGTCCCTCTCAAGGACATTCATGAAAGGAGAGCTGCTATGGTGGAGAGAGTGTGGGCCTGCCTGCACGCCTGCCCTGCGATCACTCTCCGCTTCTATGCGTCAGTCTTTCTTTTACTGCTGTTTCTTTCTGATCCAGTTTGGGTGGAGACAAGTTCACTCCTTCAGTTTGATTGGATTTATATATTCAGTGTGTGTGTGCGTATGTGTGTTGAAGTATAATCTTGGTGCTGTGCTCTCCCTGCCTCTTTAGGAAATTACTTTTGAGAGTGAAACAGTGGAGAAAAGTATAGAAATTGAATAAAATTGAAAATCTTTTTCTCTTTTAGAGTATTAGGAAATCATTGTTTACTTCCACCCCTTTTCATGGCATCAGTTTTACTACTTGAGTTAATTAGTTAATCAATCAGTCAGTCACTTAAATGGAAACGGTGTGTTATGAAGGTGTTGAAGGCTCAATACATTGAGCTGGTCACTGTCTAAATTGACTGGCTGACTACCCCCTCCTTGCCAGGTATTGAATCATTTAATTGGAGCAATTAAAACAGCCAATCAGGTCAAGTCTCCATTAAATATTTAGATCTTGGCCAATTTGCTGCTCTAGTGCTGGCCTGGACGACCGCAGGTGTGGCCTGCTGTCCCAAAATGCCTCACTCTCTGATATCCCATCAGCCCTTGATGCCCCGTTGTGAACCAGGGAGTAAATAATTGAGGAAGAAGTGAAAAATGTAGCTGTACTATATTAGCCATTTAAATAAGTTAAAGGTCCGGGGTGAAAATGTCAGGATTTCAGTTATTTGAAAGTAGTTCAAGTATGCTTGATTAGCGTGTCCAACAGTTCAGCAGCCATCAAAAGTAATCTGCGGTCGGAGTGCTCGTTCTGGTTTATGACAGTCTATGCACATTCTAAGCATCCATTAATCAAACACAGGGGACTCTATGAAATAAATAATGCTACAATGTGCCTATATTACTTTAACTGTAATCTCTATATCAAATGAGAATTTAATAGCACAATGAAACGTAACAAATTAATTGTAGTGTAATGATAGTGTAATGTAATGAACATGATAATGCGATGATAGCACATTTGTGCTATTTCTATATCTATATAGCTACATATTATTGTTGTGGCTGGTTAGTGGCTGATCTGTATGTGTTTTCCTGCATTATATACTGTACATAGACTCACAATTACATTTTGTTTTCCCACCGTCACAGTCAAGGAAGATAAATACCCTTATCAGAATTAAAAGCAGTATAGTAAGACAGAACACTGTCTGTAATTAAATGGTCTATATTTCTGTATTATCAAAAGATCAAAAAATGTCTGTCCCTTTGTAATTTTTTTTCTTTCCTTCTTTTTTTTTTTCTTTCTTTCTTTCTTTTCACTTTCACTCAGTCAAACACACACAGACACACACACACACACAAAGAGGGCACGTGCCGTGTGCCGAACAGGGCTAATGAGGGTTGTATGTTGTGGCGGCTGGTCGGGTCGACACAGATCGAGGTGCCTTCAGCCGTTACAAATCTGTTTGGCTTTTGTCCACTACACAGCAATTAATAACACTGGGGCTGGGGGCAGGGAAGCAAAGGTCACCCATTCAGCCTGACACACACACACTCACACACACACACATATGGACACAGACATGTCGAAACATACAAGCAAAAATGTGTGAACACAAAGCTTGAACACTGATGCTCATACATACCCACTGATATAATCTCATTTTAACACTGGCATCTCAGACACACACAAATGCATGAAAACTGATCCTGACCCCTGAAAACATTGCCAGTCCATTTTAAAGAAGGTATACTGCATATACTAAATACAGATATGCGCCAATTGGTTTGTGAACCAGAATAAACCAAAACTTTATATTTCACATTAACAAGTTAGGTAGGTGGAAAAATGGAGGCCAAGGAACCTCTATATCTGCACACACATACAAACACACATAGACATATAACCACACACCCATACATGCAGACTTAAATTACTGTGCTTAATATGACATAAACAGACACATTTAGACTTGCTGGCATTCTCACACCACACACACACGCAGTCACTCAAACACACACACTCTCACACACAGTGCTCTACATATTTCATTTATTTTCTAATTTAATCTCGTGCTGAGGAAGGAATGAGAATGCAAAGGCAATGAGAACGGTGTTGTGATTCCTTTTTAAATGTCAGTAGCCGCCGAATGTGTTAACCTCACATTACAGACACGCTATGAATATTCAGATTTCTCTGTGGAGGTTTGTAATTGAAAACAGAAGTTGCGTAGAAAAGGAAATAGTAGAAAAGAAGGAGAGAAAAAGGGAGGCATAAGAATGTTGATGAGCTAAACTCTTATTGGCATTGCTCTTGTGGAATTAGATTGGTTTTACTCTTCGCTTTGTGTGTGTGTGTATTTTCACATTACCATGGCATGTGTGTTTTAGTAATTGTTTCCAGTTCCCTTTTTAAGTTATTACCCCCTTGTAACAATAAGGCTGTGTGATTGCAGAATGAAATTGCTGTGTATGGGCTTTTAATGCATCCCATTTAGCCAGCTTTGCTTAACAGATGTCACAGACAGACCTGTCCTGGCTGCGGTGATGAAATATATCCATCATCCTCCCACTTATAGCCTCTCGCACTCTCACATTGCTTTTTTCCTTCCATGCAGTCTCATTCTCTTGTTTTTCTTCCACAGCTCCTCTGTCTTTCCATGTCTGTGGTGTCTCCCAGTGTCTCTCTTATCATTAGGCAGTTATTTATCTATGTTAAGGACGCTTCAGGGGATTGTCAAGTTTATGACTAAAGACTTGCTGAAAATACACACTAACACATGCACAAACACAGTTTACATTGTCTACAAGTCTTTCATTTTTATAGTTTAAAGATATTTAAGACAAATTTAGCTGACTCTCCTGATAATAAGCAATGTAACAGGTTTGTTTGGTCTGAAAAAGGAATCATCAAAACAGTCAAACAAACATACATTGTAGGTGAACTATTGCTCACTTATGATTCATTTATTATGTCTATTTGTGTTAGTGTAAAAAGTTGAATAAACCTGACTATTTATCTTTTTTATTTTATTGTATGGTATTATTTTTATCTAAATTTGATACCCATCATGCAAATTAATGAAATGGAATTTTGGAATTTGAATAGCAAAAATATTTGTTGATGAGTGTGTTTTTGCTGTAGGAGGGAGCTGGATGAACTTGAGGAACTCCAGAAGAGAGAGAGAGACTGTCTGGAGATGATAAAAGAGCAGACAGCCAAGGTCTACCAAGCTCACCGGTTACACCACCTTCTCAGTACAAAGCAGGTTGGTTTACAGGAAAAGTGTCATAACTAAAGTAGCAACACCATGTTTATGTTTTCAGCTTGCAATGCAGCAGCAACCGCTGGCCATTGAAAAGCAGTTATGAGCAGTGACAGCAGAGTGTGGTCTTTTTTGTGAAGACAATCTTTTGTGAAGATTGGATCGGTACTGCCATTTTGCCAAGTTATTTAATTTGTGGTCATTGCTGTTCAGTAAAGATCTGGGCTTCCGAATGGCGCTCTATAGAATGCAGTGATAGTTTTTTTTATCTTTTCAATTTTCTCACATATGAAAAGTACAACAACCTACATCCTACCCCCTTTGCATACAGTATCTCTGAGACTGATAACTTTGAAAAAAGCACAATTTATGCTTGAAAGGCTCAGATTCATCAACCATATTTACAATATGGTTGTAAATACAGTTACACTTACAAAACAAGTTTGTCTGTCTAAAATGTTTGTCCTAGAAAATACAGACAGCCTCACCAACTCACTAAACTTTGTACAAAGAAAGTTAGTTGACATTTGTGAACATGTATACATATGCACAGCTAAATGTGAAGGGACTCGCACAGGTAACAAATTACAGCTAGGGAATTCCTCCAGAAACTGGCTACAGAGCGAGAAACATCTTCTCTCTTTCCTTTTGTTAACACAGGTGGGCTGTGTGCAGTTAAGTTGTGTGTGCACACACGAGTAAGTATGTGTCCTCATGGCTCTTCTGATGTGCTGAGTGGAGTATTTTAGTGCTTCCCCTGGCAGAGGTGTGCATGCGTGTGTGTGTGTGTGTGTGTGTGTGTGTGGCATCCACATATCTCTGTGACTCCCCACTGGGATCATAATGAAGACAAAGCACACTGGTCACTGTTGATTCAGCACCACCACTCCTCTCTATCCCTCTCTTTCTCTCTCCTTCATGCCTGTGCAACCAGCATCGTCATCATCTGGCTCGCTACCTTTCTTCCTGTAGGAATCCCATGTTCACCTAAGATTCTCACATCAAACATTTTAATATGAATATGCTGCAAGTTAGAGTGCAGTAGAGTTTGATTTTGTCACATCATGTTTGATCCTCCAGATGCTTTTGATTGGCTCTGTGCCCATATGTTGACTGTCACTTTATATATAACTGTATTGGGTATTTTATGAATAATCAAGAAGGAAAGTAAGCAAGTAGAAAAGTTTGTCAGTTCCCCCCGCCCTCTGTCCATCTCTTCCTCTCTCTCTCTGTCTCTCCCTCTTTCTCTGCATATGGCAGGGGACTCTTTCCTTTCGTAGCTCTGACCTTGTCAGCAGTGAATAGATGGCTCTCCCACACAGTTCATCCTTCCTCACTTCTCGGACCCCAGCCCACACACACACACACACACACACACACACACACACACACACACACACACACGCACACACAAACACATACACACACAGCTTACCAAAAGGCCCCAAGTCCCTCTGACAGAGACAGAGAAGGTGTGTTCCTGGGGTCAACATCATTGCTCTTCCCATAGCTAGGTTGGTACTTTTGGGTATGCTTGTGTGTGTGCGTGCGTGTCTTTAGGAGTGGTGAGATTTACGTTTCTGTATGTGTGTATGTCCCCAGCCTTCTGTCCCTTCCTGTTTGCCATAGATGTGTATACTCATCCCTATTGCATTTTATAGACTGATAGTGAGCATTAAAGAAATGTCATTAAATGCACAGAAATTTATGATAGTGAGCATTTGGGGTCAGTGTTTCTCATATTTAGAGTGTAATATGTTTCTTAAGATGCTGCAGAGTGGTTTATTTTGTTATTGTGGTTATTCAGTCAGTCCATCTGGTTCCTTAATTACAGTCACACACATATTTTATGGTCTAGTTTAAAAACATTTGCTTATTTGTTATTTTTTCTTGTGAATTTTTTTAATGTTTGGGACCTTTTTATTTTCAAGCTCTTAAAGAAGGCTGTGACCGCAAAGAATCAAGTGCAGTACTGATGTAGCAGCAAGAAGGAAGTTGGTGCAAGCTTCACTAATGGTTCTTTGGAAGCACAGATTGGCAAGACACAAGTATACAGTGCCCACATATTCTTTTAAGGACACACAATGTCCCAGTTTTAAGTTGTAAGTAATTTATGTACAGTGTAATGTATTAGAATGAATTTCATTATTATTGATTATATATTAATAATTATTGCCTGTCATTTACTGCAGAGATTTAAAAGGTTGCATTGAATTAGTCATACTGGTTTATACATGTACAGGATACTGTTGCTGCTGCAAATATTGAAAGAACATAAATGGTTTTTCATGATCACACCAACTGACTACTTCCCTCAGTACTTCCAAAACCTGCTTTTATAACCTGATGGACCTCCTGCTGGACCTCCTATATTCTAAAGTTGCTGTGGAAGGAAGTTTTTGTCTGAATGTGTCCTTCTGCTGACTAGAGTGACTTCAAAGGTGGTTTACCTATTGTCGCCTAGTAGAAATAATGCATTAACTCTACTGTGGACTTCTGAAGATAGAGACCCATTAGAAAGAAATTGACTGTTATCAGTTGTGTCTACAACTCATGGTTAAAGAAATCAGGGTCAGAGGAGTTGAATTAATTTCTCTCCACTCATTGTGAAACACTTGACATTTACATCACAAGTACTCATAGCCTAATAATGAAACATTTACTAATTAACTAGCCTGTTAATGTGTTATTTTAAAAAGTGAGAGGTTCGGGTCGATACAGTTGGAGCAATTTCCCACTTATGCCCTTTCTCTCTCCTCTCTCTCCGTTGTCCCAGTCTTTTAGAGTGGCCTAAATAGCAAGTGGTGTTATTAGCATATAGAGTAGATACACAGTCCTCCAACTCAGAGCTTTGGTCTGGTAATTAACACACAGGCAAAAGGATCACTGAGATTTGAATAATTATTACTGAGTCTGTCTGTGGCAAATCTGTGCCCCACTTCATAAAAGGGGAGTCAAAGTTTTGCATGTGTGTAAATGTGTGTATTTGTGCTTTTGAACAACTAGATTCAAGTCATGTATGATGCAAAATTTGTGAGAGATACAGTTAGCCTTGTAGTATTTTTTGTGATCTATCCATCTATCTGTGTGAAAACACACATACCAAACTGCTCCAGCCAAATATTTAACCTGGCAAAAGTCTTTGGTTGGCCAAGAGCCATGGCGTATGCATTAGAGGTTGTGATGATCAATAGCTGCTGTCAGCAGGAACACAGAATGTTTAATTTCACAGAGTTTTGGTTAATGTGGATAAAGGGCACTAACATGCAGAACTTTGATGAAAAACTGATTGAAAAAGTTGTTAAAACTGACAAACTGTCGCAAAATGTCTGAAATAGCTTAAATGACTAACAGTTGTTGGTTTCATTTTAAGCTGTCTCAGGAGGTGGCCGTTCTATAATTTGATGGTCCCCCTGATAAACAAAATTACTTTTTAGTTTTCCCAAACTCCAAATGGATTTTAATACATTATAGTGATCAGGAAGTAACATACCCAGGAGGACGTCTTGTTGCCTCAAAATCCATGGCCTATAATTGCAGTGTCCTTGGTTTGGATGTGTGTGGAAACCTCTATTTCATGTCATCCCTTCTGTCCTCTCTATATTTTCCCTGATCTTTTCAGTTTCAGGAAGTTATTTAAAAAAAACTCTTGGCCATGGCCTTTCAGAAATACACTTGCGCATCTAATAATTTCACATTGTTCATGCTGATAGTCTGTCTCACTCATTCATTCACTTTCTCTGTGATACAGGGTTAACCTCTCTCTCTCTCTTTCTCTCTCTCTCTCTCTCTCTCTCTCTCTCTCCCTCTCTTCCCCTCTCTCTTTCTTTCTTTTCTTTCTTCAGTGCCCAGGGGTCTTCAACTCTCCATTCAAGCCAGTCCCCCATGAGATAGAGCTGCTGCTGAGGCAGGTCAAGTACCAGGCCCCCACCAGACTGGCCCCCAGGGGCAGGGCTTGTCTCTTGGGCATGCCTAACTCAACAGCTCAGAGTTTCCCTGGGCGTCTTGGATCCCCATGGACCAAAACCACTAGAACCCGCTGTTCCTCCAGACCCATACTGCCCCCCATTGCCAGCAAGAAACAGCAGGTGAGATTGTCAAAGGACCATGACAGACATAAACAAGTGGAAATGATATAAACGAGAAGCTACAGGAAAACAGACTGTAAGGGGGAAGAATGAGAAAAGACAGAGGACTAGAGCAAGGGGTGTAAGAGAGTATTAGTTTTACAAAGTGTCATACTAATTATTAAAGCCCCTCAACATCCCCTTCTTTCCCTGTGGGAGATGATTCTTGATAAAAGCTGAGATCCTTTAAAACTCCTTTTAAAGAGGAATGACATCATTAAAACATGGCAGACAGCTCTCTAGGGGGCTACAGCACACAGCCATTTAGTGTCTGTATTTCACTGAGTATTATATGTGTGACGGTGTGGCTATGCATTACTGTCAGATGTTGGTCTACCGCACTGTGTATATATATCAAAGGTGGGTCCCATGCACAGCTCTCATATGCGTTCCTCATCAATTCAGTGTAACTTATCCAACTAGTATGACCTGTGCTGTGACAGACATGGCATGGATTTACTTGTAAATTTACTTTAATGTGGAATTCCCTCTGTATTATATCCATTTTATGTATTGGGCCAATGGAGGAGAATATCCAGTGAATAATGAGCATAGTTGCTTCATTTTCAGGGTCTGGGTATTGCGTATGCTGGCTCAGTGTCATAGCTTACCGGGGCTCTTGAATAAAACCAAACCATTTTTAATGTCAATAGTAACAGCTGTGTTTTTCCAGCAATGACCAGTCAAAAATATCTGCTGAGAACAACGCCAATTAATTCAGTCTTCATATCAAATCCACCGTGTTTATCAGTGGAGCTGTTAAGCAATGCAACAGTTGAACTGCAGCTGATCAAAAACTTCTTTTGGTTGCTGTCAACTGAGTATTTATCTTAGTACAATTTATCATAGTCCAGTTGTGCGTTTGCGGCTATATGTTGTTCATGCATTAATGTAGGTGTGTGATTTTGTGTATGCATATGTGTGTGTATGTTAATGATTTGATGAGGAGCCATTTCGGCATTTGTGTTATTTACGCTCTGTAGCTCTTTATGGCAAAGTGCTTTCCCTATTATTAGTTTCTAGTAATGTAAAACATAAGTGAGCAGAAATGAGGCGTGTATTTGTCTCATTTTATTAGCTGTACTTCACACACATACACACATACACACATACACAGACAGCTGGCTGTAGTTAGGGTGAGTTAATGGCCTTAATGGTGTCAGGAAAGTCTCCTTGTGCTGACATGGAGAGGAATACACTATTTATCTATATTTATACAGGTCTTCCATGCTCTGTGTCTGCCTCCCTGTGTTTCTTTGTTTTGTGTGTGTGATTAGTGCAGGAAGTCCCCTTTTGTTTCTTTCACACTCACCCCTACACCCCACACCCCCCTCTTCCCTGGTGTGATAACTATCTAGTGGTGATGGATAAGGTTGAGGTGCTGGCTGTGGAAGTGGTCAGGCCAGGCCACTGATCCTGTGGCGATAGGAGCAAGGACAGGGTCCCTGTCCCTCCCTCTATCTCTCCCCCCTCATCCTCCCTCCTTTTTTTAACACCAAACAACAACTGAAGGTCACCTCAAACAAAGCAACAACATTTAAATTAATCTACCCTGCACAAAGTTTACAGATCACTCTTAGGAAAACAGAGTATACACTTCCACAAGTTACACAGTAATGCATGTTCAGAGGATACAGTAAGTCATTCTTCTTCATCAGACACATAAAAATTTCAATATTTGTTTGTTATTTGTAACCAAAAAATGTCTTTGCACATGAGATTTGCACACAACTAGTTAAAACAGCATCTCTGCTATTTGTCCAAAACTAGAAAGAATAAACATCATTTAGTGATGAGTTGGAAAATTGCATTTCTGTAACACTTGTTACAGAAATACTTGGACATTGCCACTGACACAAATGTCAGTGGCAATGTCCTCAGCTTTCCCTTATTTAAAAATTACTGCTTGTGTTTTTAGAAACTGACTTCTCCAATAAATGTGGACAATTTCAATTAGCATTTTTTTCAGTGAGATCTCTTTTTGCATTTACTTTTCAACACAGTGACCCTTTTATTGGATAGGTTGTGTGACAATCATGATAAAGGCTTTAGGGAATGCAAAGGGAGAAGTGAAGTTAGGCATTTAATGGCACAAAATCCTGTCTCTAAAAACGACTTTTCTTTCTCTTTTCAACTTTGATATATCAGTAGACATCAGAAACCCATCACTCCAGGGAAGGAGCCACAATGTCAAGCAGATGTACAAGAAATAAAATGACAGACAGCTGTTTCAAGTTTATCTGACTTTTGTTGTTATTTGGTCTCAAAAATTTCAGTGTGTTTGGAAGTTATACATCAGTTGGAAGTTAGAGAGGAAACAGACTAAACACTTTATGCAACCACAATTCCAGCACTCAAAGAAAGAATAAAAGATGATGAGGATGTCCCTTTATTTCTGCATTTTCATTATTAACCAGTCACCGAAAAGGACGAAAACCAACAATGAATTTAATCTGTTTGAACCCAATATAACCTACAGTATACTTTCTTTTCCAAGACCTCAGTGCTTATGATGATGTTGCCTGGGCACATGAAACAAGTCCCAAAGAAATGATAAATGAAAAGAAAGCATTAAAATGGAGAATAAAGGATACTATCATTGGGAACGGGGGGAAATTAAGCCTGATTAAACCACGTCTCTGAGGCTAATCAGACAAGATAATAGATATGCAGCTCAATGTGTGCTTTTCCTCTCTTTTCTCCATCTTGCTCACTGTTTGTTCCTCCTCCTCTCTCCATCCCTCACCTTTACTCCGACATGCTTAGTTTTACTCTTTCTCTCTTCAGATATAATTTTCTTCACTCTCTTTTTCTCTCTGTTTTCTCTTCTCTCTTCTGCTTCTCTCTTGGTCTCTGCTCACAGAAGGAGAGATGAAGTGGATTGGCCTCTGGTTTTAGCAGTAAGCCATCTCTACCTGCGGGAGAGGGATCAGAGAAAGAAAGAGGTGGGGTCTGAAACAGAAGGATGTAGTGATTATTATCTGATTCTTGTGTCTGTCTGTGTGTGTGTTGGTGTGGTTATTCCAGGGTCTGTTCAGAGAGCCAGGGGAAGTGTTGGAGCAGCGTGTGCTCTGTCCTGACCTGAGATTGCGTCTGCAGACCTCTTACACACACCTGGAGGAGGCCCAGAATCAGCTACGACAACTGGAGTACGTAAGACTCCACCATAGCACACTGCAAGAACATTACAAATACATAAAGGCATGCAAAAACTCAACCACGCACAAAATTTGATTATAAAAACATTCTTGTTTACACTCAAACACACATGAACATAGACCAGAAATGTTTCATAGCTCTTCTTTGATCATACCATTATTTTCTTTCATATACAATAAGGCGTACATTCTTGTGAACACATAAAGCACATGTATATTGTGCAAACTCAACTCAGTCACAGGCAAATCCATGCAACATTAAGTAGCAAACTGATATATCTTTATTATGAATACTAATGGGTGTATGCGGGAGGATTATTTTAAGACTGCCTCATACCAGTTTTTGTAAACAGTTTCACAGTCTCTCCCTGCTTTATTTCAAGGCTTGTATTAGTTTTAATTAGGAACCGTGCCTATGTGTGTGTGTCTTTACTAAAACACTTGACTATAGCCTCATTACCACTCACAAGCTAATCTACTCCGTCCTGTGTGTGTTAAGTACTGTTATTAACCCTCTATTTGATCTGTCTCACACAATAATTTCCCTGACTACACTATAAGACCACCCACTCCACTCTGCCCTTTTTAGTTCTTTGTCACACTAAAATCAAATGATTAGAGACATTTTATAAAGGAACTCGCACATCTGTGTTTTAACCCTGTGTCTTGTCAGTGTGTTTTGTGTTGTTTTGTTTGCTACATTTTCTGCATTATGGATTCATGCTAAGCCTAATGACTCTAGGAAAGACTAACATGAATTGAACCTCAACCTTTATGACATTGAACCTTTTTTTTTTGCCCTTTCTTGCCATTCACCAGCCAGAGGAACAGGAAGTGTGTTCCTCCATCTGAGCCACAGCAGCAGTTCCTTTCCAGTGCCAGCCTGTGCTAAGAACTTCAGAGAGTCAATTACACACTAACTCCAAGAGGAGGTAAGTTGAATACTACAAACACAAACATTATAATTCTCATTATCATACATTTAGTTAATAGGTATACAAACTATGTACCTAAATTAAGTCATCAGTAGAGACACACACCCACCTAGCCAGCATGCTGTGCAGAGATGCATAGCTGATGAATGCTTCCTTTCCTGCCTGGCCTCCACACATAGATGAAAAAAATCCACACTTAAACCACTGTTACACACAAGTCCTATGTTTTATAGAGTGTAATGTAGATGTGGTGAACATGTATATGATCCATTCATACCTGACTGATGTTCCATATGGTCAACATTAAAGACTCAGTGAAGCAAACATATTATGGCTAAAACAAACAATTACACAAGACCATATATATATTTTGCTTTCTGCCTAACAGAGCTGCTGTGTATCGCTTCGTGTATCGCTTCCTGCAGTAGTTTTGCTAAATATTCAATGGGACTGTGTGGACAAAGAGTTTTGGCTTTTTCAGTCACCTTATGTTAATGCAACACCCTGATCTATATGATCAAGAGTCAAAAGTCTTTTAGACTGAAAAGCGCTAAATTAATGTTTTAAAGGGAAGGAACGTGTGTATAGTGTCTGCTCTAGGTTTATAGTGATCCAAGAATAAATTTATAGTGATAATCCTTTTATTATAGATACCCATTTTCACCTTTTCATATCAAAGCCAATCAGTGTCAGACCTACGTTGAACCCAGGTGTGGCGCTTGGGCATGAAGCCAGCTCAGGCATCACCTCTCAAGCCAAGGCAGACTGATGGCATGGGTTTATCCTGGGGTTACCTGGATTTTGATCTGAAAGTTATAATTCTCCTCTAAAAGAAAAGAGGAAACACAGAGAAGCAGTGCAGCCTAACCCTTTCAACTTGAGTTGCACAAATTTGTCAAAAGTGACAGCAATTTAATAAATCGCCGCTCTCCATCACACGCATATGCACACCCACCCACACACATACACACAATTCCCAGTTATGCCCTCCACTGCCCCCTCTCCATGTATACGTAAATTAGGTATATGCATGGGTGTGTGTGTGTGGGTATGCCAGAGAGAGAGAATGTGTGTGCGTGGGCCCTGCAGTCTGGTCCAGGCATTAGGTAATTGACTGTGTCTTTGCTCAAGGCCTTTCATGGATCACCGTCCTTTATTAGCTCACTTCCCAGCACACACACACACATATGCACGCACACACACACACACACACAAAGTTCCCAGCAGCTCCACCCCAACCTCTTACCCCCCACCACCAGCACCCAGACCCAATTGCCCGGAAACGAGGAGTGAAACAAGAGAGAGAGAGGAGCAAGGGAAGGAGGAGAGAGCAGCGACAGGGGAATGAACTAATACGGCCCCAGGAAGTGGAGATAAATAAGTATGGGGAGTGAGTGGGCGGGTGAATGGGGTCTCCTGCAGCTGACAACAGGGGTTGGGGGAGTAGGATCAGTTTTGCTCGATGCATCTGTGCTGTATTTGTTTAAAACAGTATTGATAGAATGCTTGTAAGATCTTTGTGTTTGAGCATGTGTGGTAAATGAGCATTTACACTGATGCAACCAAAA
The DNA here is from genome assembly GCF_017976425.1 of Toxotes jaculatrix. NCBI lineage: Eukaryota > Metazoa > Chordata > Actinopteri > Toxotidae > Toxotes > Toxotes jaculatrix. The sequence continues at coordinate 13,186,989 of NC_054394.1, read as the reverse complement.
TTGAAGCCATGAAGGATAATTTGGCTCACCAAATATCTGCATATAGAATGAGAGAGACTGTCTTACACAATATCAGTAAATTATGTGAGTCTCCATCTTATGCAGTAAAGGTTTTGCTGTCAATGTATTTTTAGATGTATATGCTTTTTTCTTTCTTTCAAAAGAAATAGTCAGATTCATTAAAATCAAAAGAAAACTAAACTGTAACAAACCGAGCCATTGCTTCACTACATAGGCCAACTTTTCTATGTGTGTGTGTGTGTGTGCGCGCATTTTTTGAGCACATACAGCTCCGTTTCTCACTGCTGGATGCTGCAAAATGACATGTTTTTGCCAGAGCTTACTTGCCTAAACGACATCTGCACACATGTACACACAAATAAACGTACAGTGAACCCCACCACCCCTCACTCCCCCGTGCTGGCTGAACTTGACTTCTCTTTTCTCTGTGATAACTCTGCTGCTGCGTAGGAAGTTGTTGAAGAAGATAATAAAGATAGTGGTGCCTACTCTCAGCTCAGTCATGTCATGCTGCTGTCACTCAGAGCTCATCAGACTACATATTTTCCCCCTCTCGTCTCTTGTCTGTCGCACCATCTTTCTGTAGCTCTCTCTACCTCTATTTACTCCCTCTCTCTTCTTTTGCTCTGGTAATTAGTGCATTAGTCCTATCGTTGGCATCACCCGCAGCTACAGCAGCAGCCAGCAGAGCTTCTTGTCACAGCTCAGAGGGCCAATGGAGTGGACAGCTCAACCCTGGTACTCATCATCTTCATACCGTGCCCAGCCAGCCTCCCCCCAGCCACATTATCTAGCTATGTTATCCAGCCATGCTCCTAATTATTTTCAAGCCCAACCACAGCCCTCTCACCCAGCCTCTGCCACATTACCTAGCCCTGCTTGTAATCATCACCTTAAGCCTTGCTTCAGCCCTCTACACAGCCCGAAGCCTCATCATTAACATAGCCCTTTTTTTTCTAGTTCCAGACCATAGCTCTCTGGCTTGACCATCACAGCTCTTGGCAGTATGTACACAGCATCCCCAGTCCTAACCAAGCCCTGGAAATAGCACATGACTCCTAGACCTTTATTTACCTTAGCCATCTGTGTCACAGTAAGAAAGCCTATCAATGCAAATGTGACCCAGCCAGTCAGGACACACACACATCCACACATAATCACATGACAATCCCCACCTCTCCAGAAAACCACTGACCCCATCCTAGGCCATGGGGGCTGTGTAATGCTTGCCCTTTCTCTAGCTCATATGTGGCCCTACCTTGGTTTCCCATATTCCCCACTAAAGCTTAGTTTCATACATCTCACACACTCCTCTGCATCTCTGACCTTTATTCATTTACATCCCACATCACCAGCCTGAAAATCAGAGCTCTCCTCAAGAATATTAGCTCCCAACATCTGTTTTTTATCTTATTAATCAGTCATACCAACACAGCTATGCTAGTTAAACTTACACACGTGGTCAAACTAAATGGGTCAACATGCGTTTTCTGACCTGACCTTGCAATCCTCCTCTGGATCAGGGTCGAATGCGAGTCTCACTCGCATTCGACCCTATAACAGTAGTCTCATATGTTGAAATATGCTGAACATGTGTTGAGAATTCCTCAAACATAGACTTTGATATTTTGAGGGTCAGTTGTAGGTCTGTTCTAACAGGAAACACTGGAACCACTGTATGTTCTCTAGCTCAAACTCATTGTGTGCTATTTATGCCATTATCTATAATATGTTAAACAACACTAAACAATGTTACATTTTTGCTTTAAATCATATTGAAAGACTAAAAGGACAGTGCTGTATTATGGTAATCCCACTTCTTATTCAACAATGGGAAATACTTTGTGATTTTTTTTTGTAATGAAGAAAGGCTATGAAAAGCCAGTTTTTTTGTGAACAGTCCCATGAACCTCTTAAAACTGGAAAGTTTAATAGAGCCAGAACTGTAATGTTCCTTTTACAAGAAAATATTCAAAGGTTTTTAGCTTTTGCATAAGCTAAATGCACCAGCAACGACTAATTTCAAATGCAGATATGGGAAAGCCCTCTCTGTCCATGCTAATTTTGTGGTTGTGTTATTAGCCATGTCACCAACGGTACTGCCTGTAACCATAGAGGATAGCTAATTAGGAGGCTACGTGCTAATCAAGTACACTACAGTGAGTGGTCACGTCTGTGTCTGTCTGCGCTCCAAGCCTTTCCTTCCCCTCGAATTAGACTGACACCCGTCACAACTTTCAAAAGCTAACATCTGAGCAGAACCAACACATACAACACACACTGGCCCAGGCATTCCTGCTTTCCTGAGCACATGCAGATAGACTTATACAGTACACATGAATACATGCATATGCACAAACTACTGCTGATAGCCTACCCACAACACTCTTTAATGTTGCGCCAGTATTGTCCTTGCTACCTCCTCTCTCCACAACACACATACACCCCTCTTCTCACACCATAGTCTCCTCCCAACTACTCTGGTGTGGCTTTATTATTGTCATTATTGTGTTGTGGGCACAAAGCTTCAGGCAACAGGGACAGGAAAAGCTCATCTACACACACAGACACACACACACACTCTGGCTCACTCTTAATTGCCTCAGCCATAATGTATCACCATGATGCATACAACTGATGTATGAGGGATCTTTTTAATGGGAACAGTATTCATTAGCAATTAATACCCAAACTGAAATAGGCCACAAGTAGAGACAATGGAATTAGGTGGGACAGGGGCAGCAAATGCGTGAACCTGTATGTGTCCACCTTTTATGTGTGTGTCTGTGTATGTATTTCATATGTTATCATGTCCATCCATCTATCCAGCACAGCTGCATTAGTGTCTAGGTTACTGCAGTGAGAGAGAAAGAACGCTAATTCTCCATAACCATTTTACGGCGTGTGTAAAACTCTGAAGCCCCTTCATTTGCACAGCCGTAAAACATTCCCCCTGCCACACTCCTTCCTACTCAGGACCTCAGATTTATCAATTAACCCAACACTTCACTTCCATTACGGTGGCATTTTGCACCGCGAGACCTGCATACAGAGTAACGACGAGGGCCGAGTGCATACATGCAGCATGATATTAAATGGACAGTCTCAATTAAATGATTAGCAATCATATTTTGGTATGACTTAAGAGAATGAATGACATTAGACTTTATTATTTATGTTCAAAGCTGTTGGACCTGACTTGACCAGATTAACTTGGGTCACTTCAGACCAATTTTTTAACTTAATTGTATGAATTTGTGTCAAGGGCCTATTTAAAACTAATAAATAAAAAATGGCGATGGCAAATTAGCATTAAAAATATTCACAACTTCTGCCCTGTGTAGGATTCATTAAAAGGTTTAGATTTTGTTCCTGACTTCAACCTTCAGGCCTAAGTCAAGGCCTTTCCACTCCATGTCCATTTTTACACACATTAACCTTAAAAGTTGTGGTGCTTTTTTTAAAAGTAATTTTCAAGTAATCTTTTAACTCTACTCGTTTACTCTAATTGGAAGTAGGGTTGCTATGAACATTAATGGAATACAGCTAAGAGATAGAGCTAAACAAGTAAATAGAATGGTTAGCATAAATGTGTATATGTATGGTCATTAGAAACTATGTGTTATTTGGGGAAGCACAACAATAAGCCCAAGATAATACAGTATAAAATGCTTTATCATCATGGTTATTCTGAGGCGAAGTCAAGATCTAGACATTTAGATAGTTTCCTCTCCATGTGTGCAGCATGGATGTAAGAGAAAGCAGGCAGACAGGCAGGATAAGGATGTCTGTGCTTTAATGGACCGCCTGTCCCTGTGCGGATATGCTCCACTGAACCATACTGTATGTAGTGTGGTATAATCACTGCCTATCTCTATCTCTATCTATCTCCTGCCATCACTCTTTCTTTCCTTCGCTGTCTTGTTTATTTTCACACTTGTTCTCTTTTTCTCTGCCTTCATCGCCAGTACCTAGCTGCAACTTTTTCCAGCCCCCCACCCCCCCCGACCCCCACATCCTCTCCCTCCACCTATGTTGTTGTGTATCTGTGTGTGTGTGTGCTATCAAATAGCTGAGTACACAATACTCATACACAGACACGCACAGACTTGCTTGAGGAACATGACAGCCCTCTCATACAGCAGTGTGTTGGTGATAGATGTCAACACTCGCTGTGAAATGCAAATGGATGTGATGAAGCTACGGTGCAGACGGACACAGAGGATACAGCAGACAGGATACATAGACTTACATGTGTGTTTTTCCATCAGAAAAGCTAAAGAATACATTTTTGAAGGTAGATGTGTGCTGATTCTCTTGCGTTTGCCTGTGTGTGCTCACTGTTCTGATTGTCCTGATAAATCCTTGTCCATTGTTTTACTCTAAACTCTTTTTATAATTATTGATAATGAGATTCCACTTCATTCTTTTATCTGTCTACCTAATCCTTCTATCTATTTTGACACTGTCTGAAACCCTTGTCTTCTGAATGTGTGTGTTTTTGTTTTGTACACTTGGTAAGCACCCTGATGTTTATGTGAAAGCAACAGCTTTAGCTATGCTATTAAATGGTTGATATATGGGCATGTGTCGGTGCATGTGTGTGTCTTATTGCAGGCTCATATGCTCACTAGCCAGCACAGGGAGTGTGTGTGGGGGGTTGGGGTCGAAATGGGATCTGGAAAGGGAAGCAATCACAAACACTTAAACCTGCAAATGGCCTTGATGTCCTGTGCTAAGCAGCCTGTGTTGACTGATGAGCCTGTTAACCCTGGCTGAAACAACTCCAGCACAGGGGATTAGACAGCAACGCCGGTCCCGGCTGTTCCTGGCCCATTTTGCATGGGAATTGTGCATATTTAATCTAAGGTGTGCTGAGGTGCAAAGACAAGCCCCCCTCTTCTCCCTTTCTCATTATAGATGTGTAATAGCACCCTGAGGCAGGGGGGCCTTAATTCACCAGCCCCAGCCCCAGTCTTAATCTTACCCTCAGTCTCAGCCCCCACCTTCCCCCAGTGCCTACTATCAACCCAAATCAAAGTCCTAGTCCCAGCCCTCTTCCCAAGCTTTGTCTCTCCTAGTCCTTTCCTACTGTATTGCCTCAAGGTGCCAATGTGCTTCAACCAAAGTGCTTGTCAGATGATCAAACGGTGTCTGTAACCCCTTCTCCACTTCTGACGTCAGAACTGGGCAGCTGTGCCTCACAGTTTTTATAAGTTTTCAAAACTGATAATCCGACAAGCATGACCACTTCACACGAGTTGGAAAATATGGGGTTCACATTGAGAAGTAATCTACCTGGAATTTGCCAGCTGATGTCCCATTAAGCTGCAGTAAAAGTTGAGCCTGGTTCACCTTTTTGACATGTGATCCTGTGATGGACTGGCTCCTTTCTGAATGAGTGTACTGCATTTTTTCACGTAGGGTTAAAGTTGGTCTTAATGTGGCCTTAAAACCATCTTTGTGAGCCCTAGGTCATGCTGCTTCATGTTACCCTCTCATCAGCTCCAGCTCACTCTCTCAGCTGCCTCATCAACTTTTTACAAGTAGTGTAGCTGTGTATGGTTAAGTTTTTAATGTATTACACTGCAAATGTTATAAGCCTTAACTGAAAAAAACTTTGGGATATTAAGCTGAACCATGGCCTCAAAATGTATGGCCATTAAAGTAACAAAGAGTTATAACCCAAACAAAAACTGTGGCTAAACTGCTTCTTTAAACTACGTGTTTGGAAACAGGAAGCATTGTGGAAGAAAGTGGATAAAATTTATGAAGACAGCAGTGGGGTTTGGTAGCTAAAATGGACCAGTATTTGGATCCACTTCATTTAGGATGCTGTGGAAAGGTTCACATGATGGCTGCATTTTTGGAATGGTGATGGATGACCATTCTCCTGTCCTCGTCTGGAGTTGCTGCTGTGTTTTTTGTTTAAATGGTTTCCGTCTTTGTTTCTTCATGTTGCATTATTTGTAAATTCTGCATCCGTTCCCTGATTAATGCGATTGAGTGTCAATGACAAGAGCCCTCTGAAGCATCTATCTGTCTAATTCCATCTATCACTCCATCTCACTCTCTCTTTCCTCTCATCCCCTTCTAATCCAGCCAGCACTTCTCTCTGCAGGACAGAACAATTAATGTGCCTTCTCATTTACTTGCTCCCTTACCCTTATGTTTTCTTTTTTTCCACTTTCCCTTCATAGTCCTCTTCAAACAATGTTGCTTTTCTCATGCATCTCTCGTGCATCATATTACTACCTTATGAGAGAAAACTATGTGTGGAGTGAGTGTTTGTGTGAGTGTATGTGTGCATGTGAGAGGGACCTCATGCTGTGTGTGTAATTTCTTGTTTGTACATGATTCCAAACATCTTTGGCCACTGCAGAGCAAGGGGGAGATATATAGAAAGACGGAGAGGTTGAACAAGACAGAAAAAGATTGAGAGAAAAGGAGAGAGAGGGGGGGAGATGGGAAAAACAGGATGATAACAAAAGCAGCTCGGATTTCACAGATGCATATTTCATCAATCATGTGAATAAGTCGTGGTGATTATGCATGGCGGTGGCAGGCCGAGGGGGGGCTGATTACCATACACCATAAAGGCTGCTTTCTTATCTCACACTCACTGATTAGTTTCTGTCTGCAGATAGCCTCTCACTCCTCGCTCTCTCTCTCTCACACACACACACACACACACACACACTGGCACTCATGGGGTGCGTCTGTCTCTGCCATACACATTCATACAAACATGCAATACAAGCACATGCACACACACACACACTCACAAACACACACACACAATACTTTTAAAGTCATAGGTAAATGGAATATACCTGGTGGCAGTAGGCCAACCCCAAGAGCTAGATGAGAAAAGTTCACTGAGCCACTCATTGCTAACTGGGGTTACTTAATCAGGAGTCAGAAGAATCTTCCAGAGAATTAGAAAAAAGGTGCATTTGGTTTTTTTTTTTTTTTTTTTTTTTGAAGAGAACATTAAGCAATGTAACAGGAAATCAGTCTCGCTGATAAACTAATGAGGTTTGTGTATTTTAACTCAAGTAGCAGGTTGCTGACATGGTTAGAGAGGGTTCTAGACTGTTTCCGCTACAAGTTATGTGAAGTTCTGATGTGCCGTCACATTGCTATGAAAAACAGCACAAAACAAGATTTTGAAATGACTCCTTTTGTAGTTATGTCAAAACCACATTCCAACAAATGCTCTTCTATTTGCTGCTAAATATTTCTGTGCTCTTTTTTTTATTTCATGACTCCAGTGTGCAGGACCAATCCACTGAGAAAAGACCATTCTTTTGTATCGTAAAAGAAGCATGGTTTCTATGATAGGCCTTTTATACCGTTTCAGCTGAAATTTATACCTACATATGTTGTCTACTTTTTCTTAATTTAATTATTTTAGTGTACTGAGTAGTCACTATGAAGCTGAATTCAAACTGTCTCATTATCTTTCTCTCCAGCTGATTTCTTGTAGACCTGTTTGGTACTGTGTGTCATTTTCCTTGAACTGTGGCCTTTATATGAGAACAAGAGAACAAGAGAGAGAGAAAGTGATACGGGAGGAGGATAAGGAGGTGAGGCTGGGGCAAAATTAGCTACGTGTGAAAGGCCTCGCTTTGTGTCTCAACCAGGGAATTAGAAATTACTCTTTTCTCTCGCGATCCCCTCTCTCTCCCTTGCTCTGATATATAATGTAAACTAATTTGGTAACCAGGCTGGAGCTGCGTTGCGCTGTCTGAGTGCCTGCATGTGAGAAGTGCGCCTGGGACGCATTAGGGCCTCCTGACAGGGGCCTGGGTGAAATAAGTGAAATTAATGGAGCTCCTTTCATGTCGGACAAGGCCGCGGCACCCCTTTCACGCTGCGTACAGTCACAGAAAAGTCAATACTTTTTTATTACTCCTCGCTTGCCCTACATTCCCTGCTACAAGTGCTCTGCTCACTAATTGGTTTCAGTTTGCAGAGAAAGAGAGAGAGAGAGGGAGAGGACTCCATCCCAAAGAACACTGAAGCAAATAAATCAATCTCATATTTTTTTCTCCCCGCTGTCTTTTTTCATTGAGTAACATCATGGCAGAGAGAGGGAGAGATGAGAGAGAGAAATAGAGGAGAGAGGGAGAGGGTAAATGGTTGGTTAGAGCACGCCTGGTCCCCAGGGAGCATAATGATATCTGGGAGCCTGTTAATGGAGACGAGTGGTTAAAGTGGTCTGGGGCCCTGGCCAGGTCACCCCTGGGGGTTTCTAACCAGCAACTCCACTTCAGTTGGCTGCTTGCGCTCTGGGCTCAGAGGCACAATGGAGCATCCCACCAAAATACAATTTCAGGCAGACACTTTGACAGATTTGCAGAAAATGACATTTAACCCAACTATGTATGTGTGTGTGTGTGTGTGTGTGTGCAGATGTGTGGCGATGTTGTAATAAGTTTTCAAATGTGTAAAGACCTTTTTACTGATTGTTTTTATATCAGTGTATTTCTCAGGCTTTGCTGCACTGACATCATCCAGAAAAGTAAAATTACCACAAATATTGTATTTGTTGTTATCGTGTATTATGAATCGTGGTACTGAATTCTTAACACATACTGAACACATCTTTGTCAAAATAAATAACAATGTTTTACAGCAACATACACCATGTGAAGGATTTTGAATTTGATTATTAGAGAAATTGTATAACTGTGTTTGCAGTTCTGAATATGTCTGAATGTACATACGTGTATAGGTGTGTGTGCGTGCATGTGTGTGTGTACTGTATGTATGTGTCCTGTCTGTCACTATGCTGTTCACTATTGTTCTAAGCTTAAGTGGCAGTGGGGTTAGCCTCTTTCAGAAACAGCACAGCCACAAAATGATGTGACACTTTGAACCCCCCGCCCCACCAGCCCACCTCCTCCCACAAACAGACACACACACACACACCAATCAGCCTCCAGTTAAAGGGAGGTTCCACCAGTCTCGTTTTCTTTCTGCATCCCAGCTTTCACAGCTCTAGAGTGCGGGCTTGGGTACGTTTGGGGGGCTACAGCATGTGTGCATGTGTGTGCATGCGAGTGTGTGCATATGTGTGTGAAGGAGCTGTCACACAGGGCTGGCATCACCATCCAGTTTGCCATCTATTCCTCAGCTTGACAAGTCCCTGCTCCCTACCCTGTGGCTAATACACACACACACACTCATGCACACACACACAAACACACACATATGCTCACCACGTTATATCTCTATGTCTTACTCCTCTCTCTCACACACGCACATATGACATATGAACATGCAAGCTCACATGTATAGTTTAAATGCATAAAATGAATAAATTCATAAGCACACACACACCTATCCAGACGCACAGACAACCACATGCTGCATATTACACAGTGAGTGTGTTTGACAAAACATGCAGTGTGCTCTGGACAGTGACAGTAACACATCACATCACATCACATCATTGTTACTGAAAAATGCAGCTTTCATTTCAAATTTAAACTGGGGTTTGCTTCATTTTTTTGAGTGTGCCAGAGCATCTATTTGTGAGGCATCACCGTGTGATGGTCGCTGTGTGTGTGAGAGAGAGAGAGATCTTCTCGGCAGTTGTTGGCGTCAGATCGCAGAGGGGTTCTGTTTGTTACAAGGACAGGCTTGTCTCCGCCCCCAGGCGTCGACATTACGATGATTGTCATGGCGATGGAGTGTGAGTGACAGGCGGGATCACATGTGGTAGCCGGGGAGCAGGAAGCCCGAACCGCCCCAGTCCCTGACATTAGTTTGTCCTTCATCAAAACTTTACACTCGTTCATAACTAGTCACTCCCTCTGTTACAAAATGTCTCTCGTTTACTTCTTTTTTTACCATCTGTTTCTCTCATGTACTGATCTCTCTTTTTCTCTTTTATTTCTGTTTCTCCTTCTTTTTCTCTCTCATTTACATTTCATTTAATATTGTTATGTTTCCACTCATCTTTCCCTCCTCATCTCTCTCTCCCTCCTCATCTCTCTCTCTCTCTCTCTCTCTCTCTCTCTCTCTCTCTCTCTCTCTCTCTCTCTCTCTCTCTTTCATTTCTCTCACTGTCTTCCCTCAGTGCCAAGTTTAGGACATCTACAAATTTCTTTGGACATCACACAACTTTCCAGGTAATCTAAGGGGTCGGTGAAGAGGGCAAACTGGAGAACAGGTCCTATCATTACACACCTATATACAGACACACACAGTCCCGTGCACAGTGCATTCCCCGAGCTACCAGGCAGTGTTTTTTTGTCAAGATGTATGAGTTGATGCAAGCTTATGCCTCTGTATGTGTGTGTGTGTGTGTGTACATAAATGTGTGTCTAAGTGTGTGTTTTGGTGAGAGAGCTAGAGCTTTTTGTGCATCGCAGCAGAAAAGGAGGTCAGGGTTTGCACGGAGACTCAGGCATTCATCATTAGCCTGCTGCCGCTGCCGGTAATGTTGCCCGTTACAGCCGTGATTAAGAGCCCCGCTTAGTTCCAGCAGCCGGTGCAGACGCACAAACACACACACGCACATGTGTGGTACCAACTACCACCTTCTGTACTTTTACAGAAAACTCTCTTTTACACCGTCACCACAGGTCAGCATGCATTCATGTGAGTGTGTGTGGGTTTGTTGTTTGGGGGCTGTGCTGTACATGGTCTCTCAGTGCGATCAGGCTTCAGGGCCTGATGAGAAACCTGTCACATTCACTCATGAAAAGAGCAATTCACCCACACACACACACACACACGACCTACAGGAAGTTGCACACAGTCTTGGTCAGTGCATTTAGGAATCAAAATGAATGAATGTACACCTTTATCCTCATATATGAAGGCAGGAAACTTACACCACACCACATTACATCCGGAGAGCTCAGCTAATTCTAATTCAGTTTGACCTGTTATATTTATACAATGATTCAATACATATCAAGCATATATGATGCAAATCCAGCAGGTGAGGTGCACAGCCACAGAAAAAATGTATTCATGTAAACTGAAAGACACAGTCTGTTTTCCCAATTGCACAGGTTATCTTATAGTTGTCTTGAGCTTGTGATTGGTTTTCACATTTGAAGAGGATGACCACTGGTGTTTGGTTTTAACAATCTTTTTGGCCAATTAACGGAGTTCAATAAAACAGATTTAATGTCCCTCTCTTTCTTTGTTTATCTCATGATTTCTCCATCCCTCCCCCTGCTGTCCTGTCTGCCTTGCCTCTCCTCCCCTCCAGCCGTTCAAGAAAGTGTTCGCCACCTACAACGTCTTTGATGAGTTCACTTGTCTGTACTCCAGGTCAGGCAGCATTTTATGATACACCTCCTCCTGGCCTGAGAAAATAAAGTGAAGTACAAATAAAGAAAGATCGCTTATTGTCTTTGTTATATTGTATTTAATACAGTGACGATGCGGTATGTTCATTATATTGCCCAGAATGTGTGTATTGAGTGGGAATGTGCGACACAAGCAGGTCTGATCTGGTTTCTGAGACTTAGCATGTGTTTGCTGCATGTGTTTGCTGTGTTTGAGAAGTTTTCCCATGTTATTTACTAACAGGTCTGCACAGTTAAAAACTGATTACTGCAGCCACTGCATGGAGTATATTATAGATAGACATATGCACGATATAGAATTAGATTGAATTGCCAACTGCTTTTTGTGTCCTTCGGTTTGTTGCTTTCCAAAAACTTTGAAAGAGCAGCATTTTTACTAAGTGGGGAAATTTGATAATTTCAATAAAAGTCAACAAAATAGTTGATAAACATTTTTTTTATTCACTAGTTCCTGATCCAGTCTTGATGAGGAGGTCTAGTATTTTTATGAAATAATATGAGATGCTAGAATTTTGTGGTTATTAATACAATTTGGATTTCAGGTCACACCACTGCTGAAAATGATACTGTGGATTGTATGACTATTACTAGATGGCTTGGCAAGGGTCATCGAGCAACATAATGAACTTCAAAAATGGGAATAGAATCAGCTAAACTGTCCGATTATGTTGGGTAAAGTAATAAATACAATGGAATCACCGCTGTGTGAATGGGGAATTGAAGTTACTTTCTGTTACCTTTATTTAAGAAGAAAATGTGAACTGATATTGTTTTTTATTATCTTATTATTTGGGGTCTTGTCATATAGCAAACAGTGAAATAATTAGGGCTGAAATTAATGATAATTTATCTTCTTTCTTTAGTCAGAAACATTTTTAAAGACGTTTGTAATTTATTTAATAATAGGGACTAAATTATTTAGACTAGCACTGAACTTGTCTGGAAGTGAAGACTTCACATGACAACTCCTCCTCCCAGGCCCTGAGGCCCTGAGGCAGAACTTTCTCATGAAGTTGTCTGTTTTGATGGTGAAGTATAAAGTGAGCTCAAAGTCTGTTCTCTCCATCTCTCTCTGTCCCTGGCACACACACGACACAAAAGTTGTATCATTGAATCTTCTCTAACACAGTCGCTTCATCGTCTTCATTCTTTCCCACACCTGTTCTTCTTTCTCTTCCGTCGCTCTCTTCGCTCTTCTCCTCTCCCTCTCCTCCATGTTGCTGGCATTCCCCCGGGCCTGTGCTGTAAGGCGTGGAAGAGGAGCAGAGACAGAGCATTTAGTAATGGCTTCTTAATGGGCTTGTCGACAGCCACATTAGAGCGCACAGGCAGCGGGCGAGGCCGGGCGACGATATGCCAAGCCAGATGCCATGCCAGCTGTGGCACTCCGCTCTCTCACTCACGCTCTCATTTGTAATCACATTTCTCATACGGATGGACGGCATGCGCGTAAAGGAGAGAAAGCAGGCAGACAGGCATGTCCCCTCCCAGTTCCTGTCAGCACATTCTTTTCGTCTGCTCTGGTCTGTGTTTTCTCTGTTCTTTTTGTTTCCTCTACACTCTCTTCTTGTAATTCACGTTTTTAGGCAGTAACAGAAGTTTCCTAATGTTTTTTGCTGTGATGCAGTGGCATGCAGTGGTGTTAAACTGTGTTCAGTAGTCTGTGAATTTAACTTTAAGGAAAATTGGGGTTTAACCCAGTAAACATTTTATTTGTTGCAGTCTGAAAAAAACAAAGGCAAATTGCAGAGTTGTTCCCCAAACCTTCTGTTGCAAACACCCATCATAGTTTATAGACCGACTTCCTGGTTCAGCTGACCTACTGCTATAGCTCAGCTGATTCTGGACTTTTTTAACAACAGGATGTCAGCTGTTTAAACAAAATCAATAACATGACGTCATTTGCAATTCCTTTTTTCACATACACATATAGACATTTTTTATCAGGATCCATTAAATTGCATTTATTTTTTCAAAGAATCATGACCGAGACATGTACAGAGCCGGGAATTTTATAGTTATATCCTGTGTCATGTGCTTACTTCAGGTTGTTTTAGATTATCTGGCTAAACAGCAGTTGTGTTTACAGCCTCAGTCTGACTGATCATCTGAGCTTATGATTTTTGCCTTGTCTGATTTTGTTGTAACATTGTGATTGAGTTCCCAGATCTCAGCAATTACTTTGGTGACTGCGATGTTATCATCATGGATAGAGATTAAAGGCAAAACTTCTTAATCATCCAGTATTATCCTTTAAAGGTTGATTATCATTCAGATTCAATCTCTATTGAAGGTTGTGTGTATTTGTCCAGAGAGGAGAGGTCAAAGACAGAGACTCAACCAACAGTTTTCAGCCATTACAACGAAACTAGAAGTTTGCTTTGATCTTTGCATCACAGGATTATAAAGAGCACAAAGATGGGACGAAAACAAAGTAAACCAAAAATGAAAAAGGAGGGACTAAAGATGATTACAAGGATACAAGTTTAGAAACTAAATGAATAAGAAACAGATGCAGGATGGAAAGAAGGAAGAGCATGATAAAGGAAGGCAGAGAGAGGGAGGAGTGATTAAATGAATAGATGGATGATTGCATCAATTAATGAATGTTAATGTGCTACAGTGTAACCAGGGATTAGAATGTCATTGCCAAAGGTCTTATAGGTCTCCAGTAGGGGGAGCCATGTGTTAGTGACTCCAGTCTGTGTCAAAGACCTTCATCAGTACAATACCGTGTGTGTGTGTGTGTGTGTGTGTCTTGCCAACGACTGAATAGTCAGAAGGTGGCTCTTTGTTTCCCGATCTGATCTGATCTTGTTTCTACCAAACCAAATTTTCCTGCGTCAGCGATGATCAAGTGTGATGAGGGTGCAAAGAGAATAAGGTGTGTGTGTGTGGGTGGCTTTTTGAGCGTCTGTGCATGTCATGCCGTGTGTGTGTGCATGTGTTTGTGTGTGCTTATGTATTGGCAGCCGATAGTATTTTAGGAGTTGAACCCTATATACAGACTGGAGGCCCTCTACACCATATCGACAGCTGCCAATTGTCACTCAAGTGACTGACAGTTCTGTATTGATGGACAGGACCTGCTGACAGAGAGATGGAGGACAAAACAAAAGGAAACAGAGCACCATTGGCGGGGAAGGCCAGAGGAGACAGTGAAGAGAGGGAGAAAAAAGGCTGGCGAAGTACGCTGACTGGGACCTATGAAACTTTCTCAAGGTCATGTAAGGAGAGAAAGGGGACGTGGAGTGGGAAAGAAAATATCTAACCTGGGCCTGGACCAGTTCACATTCAGCTAATGATGGTGTGTTTTCTTTAGAAGTCCAGCACGTCCAACAACCAAGAGTGTGTTGAGTGCAACAGTGAAAATACTAAGACTTTTTGTGGCTGTTGTTTTATTTTTCTTTGTTTAGGTATTTCTAATTCTAATTTCTTTGTATACATGCATGAAAGGTGCCATATTGCCTTTTCTTCAGAGTCTGTCTGAGTACAAAACCCTCCGTTTTTTGGCTTTGTGACTCCTGGACTTCCTGGTGACTGGCTTGTATTTTTATTTTTTCTGCATATTAATCTATCTCAAAAAACTCTATTCTGAAAGATACTGTTGCTCTGCAGAGAAGGAGCACTGTGAGCTTTTTCTTTTGTAGTTTCTCATTTGGCTTTGGCAAAGTAGTTTTGGACTGAGCTGACATCTTTGTGTCTTCTGATTGACCTTCGCAGCCCATCTTCAACAGGCACACACCTCACCACCACAATATCTTGTACATACACACACACACAGTACACACAATTGTGTCTATATGTCTGTGTGTGTGTGTGTGTGTGTGTGTGTGTGTGTGTGTGTGTGTGTGTGTGTGTGTGTGTGTTGCCTCACCTCAGGAAACTTGCGGCTAATTCCATTAGTGGGAGGAGAGTGTATGTAAATGAGGGGAGACAGCTGGTGGTGAAGGGAGGTTGATGGAGTGAGCCTGGGGGGCCACAGACACAACCACACACAAACGGGGGGGAATGATGGGAATGGGGATGATGTCTATACTGTAAGTGCACTATTGTACAGCTACACCCAAATTTTGTTTTTTCATCGTCATTCCCTAATCTTAATCAAAGTGGGTTCTTATGTCTAAACCAAATCACACACGAGACTGAGGATGTGGAACAGATGATTGTGCAGACACGGTCACTGTGGAAACACCACTGATAGTCACTGCTCTGCTCACACACACACACGCGCACACACACACAGGCAGGTGTTGGTGTTGGTTAATCCTATTGTGTATCAGCAGTGACCACAGTACAGGACTCTCTCATCCCCTGTCACCTCACGCATGCACACACACATACACACACTATAATCCTGTCAGTAACTGTGATGGAATTTAAAGGGGATTTAATTTTTAAAAAATCCAACGACACACTGTGAATCATGAGAGCTCCTATACATGTGCATATATATATATATATATATATATATATACACACTTTACATTCTTTCAGCAATATGTTTTTATGACATGTTGATCCCTCTTGCGTCTGTTAGCCTGCTGTTGCAATCTGTTCAAAGGCCTCAATAACTGGTGACAGTTTATAAATTCACTGCTCCCATTAGTTTTCACAAAAATATTTATGATTTTTTTCTTAGTCCCTCATGGCAATTTTGCATAATATTATAACCAAATTGAAGTGAAAGCTGTCTATGTGGGACTGGAAATGGCTGCAGGGAAATGGCTGTAGATGGGAGCTGTGAGGGTAAAGGCTACTAAATGGTGCTGAATGTTCACAGACACACATTAGACTGTCCTAAAGCACAGGAGCAGCATGTTAAAACTGTAATTGGGTGGTTTTGCTCTTTAAAGTGAGGTATTGTTGGCTCAATGTGATGTACTGTGCTTGATTGACAGGAAATGAGAGAGGAGGCTGGGCAGTCTGTCATATCGCTAATGTGATAGGTAATGCCCTGAGGACACACACACACACACACACACAACAGAGTGACTCACTTTCTGTCTGTCTCTCTGTACACTCCCACACACACCTCAGCTTTCTCCATCTCTCTCTGTCTCAATCTCCATCCCACGTACACATGAACACTTTGTCATTTTTTTCTCTTCACACACACGCTGCCTCTCTCTCTAAATCACTCTCACACACCAATATAGTCAGTGTTTGGCTCTGTGGCGTTTTACTGCAGGTTAATAATGAGAGGAGAGGTGTGTGACCCTGTCAGAAGTGTGAGAAACTGACCCAAAGAAATCAGACAGGGGCCGAGACCCCCCCAACCCCGAGGGCATAAAGTGTGGGTGTGTAAAAGAGAGAGAGAGAGAAAAAAAGGTGTGTGTGTCCATCCCCATCTTCCCATGGATGACATATGTGGGGTCATTTACATACTATTACCTTTCTACTGGATATGAGGCACCACACACACGCACACACACACATACATAGATTGGTGGATTGGCCTGGTGTGATGCCCCTGTCAGATGTCAGGATGCAGATGGGATGGAATGGAGGGGGGTAGGTCACGTCTGTTTCCCACTCTCTCTCTCTCTCTCACACACGCACACACACCTGTCTTGCCCCCCTAAGGTGCCCAGTTACTTAGAGAGTTGTCAGCACGTCTGTGTGAGGCTTCAACTGTTTGACATCTGCCAGCAACCCCCCAAAAAACACACACACACACACACACACACACACACACACACACACACACACACACACACACACACACACACTCACACACACACATATCCCCCCTGCCACCTCATTTCAGAACAACAGAGCATCTCCCAGTGATCAACATTTAGACACAGTCATCACTTACTCGTCCCAGCTGCCAACACACAGACACACACACACAAACAAACACACACTCATGAGGAGAGAGAGTGTAAGAGAGAAGGGGTATTGGAGGGATTGAACTACAGGCCAGAGACAAATTGGAAAAGAAAGAAAAGGGAAAGGATGTATAGCTGTCTGTCCTGGTCTGTGTGTGTTTGTTATGGTTTTTTGTTTTTTCAGCTCTCCATACTTAAACTCACAGTGATAGAGAGACAAGCCTCCATTTGTCCCACTTTCATACAAGATAATGAAGCTGTCATTCTCAGACAACTTCATTGGATTGGTACAGGAGCACAGGCTGCTGCTCAGGGACACACACACTCACACACACACACATACTCTCAAACCAACATGAGCACACAACGCTGCGAGGTATCCCCCTGGTCCCCGTTAAGCATATGTCAAATATAACCATGTATAGAAATTGAGATTGTGTGACATATGTACAGCTGGCTGAATGGCAGAGACACAAAGCACAGAGCAACACACACTCACACGCACACCCAGCTCATATCTTTAACATGCAAACAGACAGACAGCCCTGATAGCGAAGTAAAATGAAATCAACCTTGAATGGCTAAACCCTCTGTGAGTACTTGTCTCCTCTTAACAAGTCAATTTCATATCCTGTAGCTCAAGATAAATCTAAAGAGATTTGGGAATGATGTAGAAACAGACGGAAGAAGGAGAGGAATAAAAGGGGTTACAGAGAGAAAAGTGAAGAAAGTGAGAGAGTGATAGACAAAGAGGGAAAGGAGACCTTGGGGAGATCGTGTTAAATTGGGGTTGAAAAGTCATAACAGTACCATTGATTCATAACTACAACTACACTGAGTTTTACCACAAGATTAGAAAGGATTGTTATTCTTTCCGACAGCTCAGTGGGCTAAAGCACACATTACTTAATGATGTTGTGGGTTTGGGGTCTGTCTTTTTGCAAGGCTGTCAAAATGAATAACAATTTGCCTTTAAACAGCCTGTGTGGTTTTTAGAGACAGATGACACTGACCTCTTATTTTAAGTGCCAACATTTCTATCAAAAATATTGATGTCATAACAAAGTAATGGCATCAATATAACATAATGCAATCAATAAAAAAGTTCTTAATGCTTATGTTGCTTATACTGGCAAATATATATATATATATATATATTTTGTCTGGACTGGGGTTTATCCAAAGGTAACAAAATCTACCTGCCAGCACCTCAAAAGCTCACTAACTAACACATTACATTTAATTTCTTTAATCTGTGTTAATTAGTGATCTTTAGAGGTGCTGTTAATGGATCTTATTACCTTTGATCAGAGCCAGGTTAGCTGTTTCCCTCCAGGTTGCTGTCTTTCTTCTAAGCTAAGTTAGCCATCTGCTGGCTATAGCTACATATTTTCTTTACAGACATGAGAGGGGAATTCTCTCATCTAACTCTCAGCAAGAGAGCAAATAAATATAATTCTGCTTTTATAACTATTTCTTTCAATGAATACTAAATAAATAGCAATTTAGCACTGCACATTCAGATTTGAATACTTGCTGAAAAAATGGTCAGAATTGAAGCTCCATAAGCTGAGATTTCCTGACTTTTAGTTGTGGGTCAAGCTCTAAAAACACTGGATCCTAAACTTCCCATTATGCAACTTAATAGCATCATTCCTTACACCCACATCTTTCAAACTCTACAACTACAGTTTTTACACAGGCTTTCTGTCAAAACATTTGAGTCTCCAATCCCAAGCAAACATAACCCAGATGACATCACTGGGGTTATTTTCCTAGAATTGGTAAAGAGCCACAGAAGACATTATATAACAGTTTTTACAGGCAAAGTATTACTTTCATCATGATGAGTAAACAAATCTTATGTGTAAAATCAATAGAGAGCCGATTTAATGAGTTTAAATAAACCACTCTTTGTCTGCTTATTTTAATGGACCTAACAATGGGAAACTCAGACCAACACAGAAGCAGTAAGAGGCTGAACAGCAGTAAGTGTCTGTGTGGATGTGAGCAAATGAGAGAAGAGAGAGGAAGAGAAAAATCAGGGAGGCAGTTAACTTTTTTTTTATCCGATCATCCTCATACCCACTCATCTTTATCTATTCAAAGAAAGACATAATTACAGCTTTGAGTATTTAGCCTCATAATTTACTCGTTCTGTCACATTATTTACAACTCTCGCTCCGTCTCTGTCTCTCTCTCTCTCTCCCTTTCTCGGCAGGGGTTCATTCACCCCTATAATCTAGTCTGTTAGGTCCAATCCATATTCCAAGTTATTATCACTCTCATTTGCTTATTAAGTGCGCCCTTGTTTTCTTCAAATAAAGTTATAATTAGAGATTTAGTGTCGGCAGCTTGAAATACTATCTCCTCTTTATGGAATCTTGGGTGGGATGAGAGAGAATCGTGTTTTATCATACTCTAGGAGTTAATGAGGATGTGCACAGCTTGATATTGTGTTTGTATGTGTGTGAGGGTGTGTGCGTGTTTTCTAATTATGTCTCTGTGACAGCTTTCTGGCCTCCAAAATACCCATATAACGTATACCCTCTGTTGTTTTGTCTTTCCACTGATTTATGTTAATGAAGTAAATCACAAAAGAGGGAATATATAAGCTTGTGCTTTATGTATTGCTTGAGATAAAAATAAATAAATAAATAATCAGCCATAATGATTTCATACTTGGGGATTGTTTTCCATTTTTATTTTATAAAAATATGCTGAATTGTGTATTTTGCACCAATAATGAACATTTTAGCCAAGATTGCTTTACATTCATAAGAACTGAGAAGATTTAGGCCTCATAACTTGGACAGTCTTCATAGCTTTGAATACCAATCACCAATTTTTCCCGAGGATGATCCACTGATCCATTCTTACCTTCTCGTGACCCACCCTGTGGGCCCAACCCTGTCTTTGAGAAACAGCAGAGTAGAGTACATTAAGACACGCCCCAGCAACACACTGATTACATATGCTAGCTACGGTAATGAGCTGAGCTGGACAGTGGAAGACTGCTGCTGTTTATGGCAACTCATTATCTGGCCCATTGACCAGAACTGTTCTGCACATCACAGAGTCCCGTGTCCTCTACATCTACTCAACCGTCACTCTGCCTACTTGTCTGGGTGGGGGCTGTAATGCGTGTGTCAGTTGGTGGTTGGTTGAATGGACTTATTCATGTGTATGTGAGAGGTAAGATGTGGTTGCTGGATGGATGGACAGAAGTGGAGATCTGCGTGCATGTTTTCGAGCATATTTGCTTACATGCATGTTTATATAATGAAAAGTTAGATGATTCCTAAGCTAATGATCTCACACCCGCACATGCAGCATTACACACTCATCTAAGCAATACTTTGTGCCGATAGTTTCATTTAAGTGTGTGTTTGTGCATTTCTGTATTCGATTATATGCTTTAGTGTCTTACTTACGAGTGTGTGCCTGTGTGCCTCTGTGTGTGCACGCGCATGTTACTATGATCGCCTGCCAAAGTAAAGTGTTTGCAGCCGAGAGAGACAGGGGCGCTAAGCTCAAGGGCACATTTGTTTCAAGCTAATGATAGAATGTAAATGGAGCAAATTTCCTCTGCAAGAACAGAAGCTCTCTCACTCAACACACACACACACACACACACACACTTTCATACTTTCACACATACACCCACATAAAGACACACACTTTTTCACATCCACACACACACACAACGGCATCATGTTGATGGAGTGCAGAATCTCATTACACATCTAATAGAATAAGTGTAGTGTGCGTATGGGGAGAGGAGAGGAGCAGCCAACCTGATTAGCCTTATCACTTTATTATGCCGCTCTGCACGCAGCACACAGGACAATTGCATTAGAGAGGAGCAGATGAGCTGAAGGCAAGGAGAACTCAGCAAACACAGCCTTAATTGATTCCTCACCAAATTAGCAGGGACAGGTGGGGGGCTCGCTGGCTGGGTGGCTGCTTGACTGACTGGATGCTTAGTCGGGTGCTTCACCGAGTGGCTGACTTGTTGACTTGTTCAGCGGTCGGTTGACTGAGTTACGGGAAGAGTAGTTGCCTGTTTACTGACTGGCTGGCTGCAGTAGAGGCCTTTGGTGGAGTTAAAGGTGGAGGAGAACTCTGTAAACTGTTTAATACTTTAATTGATTCCTCAACGGATTAAGAGGGACAGGTGAGGTGACAACCTTAATGACCTACTGACTGACTGACTGAATCATTGTCAGATGGCTGACTGAGAAACTGACTGAATCATTTTGTTAAATGTTAGGTATTCCTGTATAGAAACCTGGTTGTTGGGTGGTGTATGCGGGAGGGCATGACAATTGGGTGGGTTTTATGGGTGGAGGAGACGGGGGGAGATGCAGGACACAAGGGGGAGAGAGTTTGTCTTTGTCTCTGTAGGTCCCCCTGGGGTATTGTGGGATAGTAGAGGTTAATGAATCTGATTGGCTGGTGGGAGTTTTTCTGCTGGTGCTGCGGTTTGCACACTCGCAGAGCTTCACTTTTTTTATTTTGCCAAGTTTGGCTTCGACACAGTGCTGCATGAAGGGCAGAGTGGCAGACAAAAAGTGTGCTAAATTTTACTAATATTGTGAAACAGGCTTTGATTCAGCACTGTCAGAGCCCTGAATTACTCATGCTAATACAGATTACATGTATGTATGCTCAGGACACTAACAAACACAAACTCGCAAACACCTGCAGAGACAGAAAGAACAAAATGGTGTTAGAAGCTTTGGTTTTTGCATCATTGTACCAATAAAAAACACATACATCTCCATAACCTTTGACATTATACTGGCATTTCTTTAAGTAATCATTTCCACTTTTATGGTGTCAGTAATCACTATGTGTTTACTGTGCTCCACCAAATCCTTTTTTGTGTTCTGGTCGACTTTTTTTTTTTTTTTTTTGGTGTGCTTTTTATTTATTCATAATTTAGTTACATATTTAGATAAAACCAGTGAAAATTACAGGCATCAAGTGCTGGAATCAATCTTTACACTAATATCTGCCCACATCTGATAAATTTTGACAACTTTTAAAGTTGGCTGCCCTTCAACTGACTACACCTTGATGAATGCCAATGCAGAATACCAATATTACATTTTGCTTTGGTCATCTATGCACTCTATTATTTTGGAGGTAAGGGAAAAATGAATGTTTCACATTTTCTGGTCTGCACCATTATGCCTTCAAGATAAAACTAGCACTTCTGAAAAATAATTACTAATTACTAACTGCTTGTTGAGCTGAGCTATTGAGTTTATACCCATTATTTGGGATTTTGGATAGATTAACTAAGTTATTCCTCGTCACATCCTAAGTTTGTGTCTCAACATACATCTAGTTACATCTCGGTATGTGAAGCTATGTATGTCTGCACACGCAAGTTAAGGCATTCCATCCATGTCTATGTGTACGTGTGTATCACTCGTGTCTGTGTGTGTGTGTATGAAACTGTATGTGTGTGCGCTAATGAGAGTAGGGGGGAGCGGGCCGTCGCAGCAGTGCGTCCTCTGCTCTCCCGGCAGGTCACTAGCGACAGATGTTCTCAGCATATGTGGCGAATTAATTAGCCGCTAGTAAACAGAGGGGGCTGCCGCCATGAGCTGTTGGTCTGTGCTGCCGCCGAGTCGCAACGGGCCGCCTTTTGTCCAAATTCCTCTTTTCTCTCCATCCTCCTCTGGTACATAGTTACAGGGAGCATCATTCATTTTGATCAGTGGACCCATAATGAGTAGGGGCCACGTGCATGTTTGAGTTTGTGTGTGTGTGTGTGTGTGTACTTGTGTTTCCTGGGGGTGGTAGTGTGTATGTAACTGTATGTGTGCACATGTATGTGTATTCTGTGGATCAGCGTCTCTTGAGTTTGGAGCCAGAGAAGGATGGTGATTGTGTTTGTGTGCATGTGTGCGTGCATTTGTACGTCAGCACCCCATCATTTGGACATGGCAGTGAGCCTGTTTTTGTGATGAGAGATCCCCTTGATGACCTAATTGGTTGATTGAGGTGCATCTCTGCGTGTGTGTGTGTGTGAAAGAGAGAAAGAGTGAGTGTGTGTGCCAGGGCCTCGGCATTCCCAGAGCTGGGAATGTTTTCACAGCCTCAGAAAAACTTGGCAGAGAGTGGAAACACTTTGAGAGCTGTTTGGATAAACACACACACACAAAGGGACTTCATGCTGATACACCTGGGCTGTATCTGTAGCCCTTTGAAGAAAATTAAATTGTTTTAAAGTAATTTTCTCAGGTGTGTTTGGGTATGTCCACATCACACTATAGGCACCAACAGCAGATATCAAGCAGTCTCAGACTGTGAATCACTGATGACATTTGTGTATATAGGGGTCTAAATCAAATGTTTAAATTTGAAATGCTTGTGATCTCTGCTTAAAATAAAAGTGAGATTAGACAGGTCACATTGTAAAACTTTCAGTGGTATTTGGAGTATTTGTAGTTTGTGATCAACAGTGTTAGACCATGGTTTGGTGTGTGAGTGTGAGCTTGTGTGTGTGTGTGGCTACAGTAATGAAGTTGTTAGTTAAAGTGGCCCCCACCCCTTGGGACTGGCTTAAGCTGTGTGTGATTGCTTAGGGATCGGGCAGATACACACACACTTATCATTATCCACACACACACATACACTCAGAGTCATTACTCCATTACGCACATGGACTATTGATTTTCTGCCATCTTTCCATCAGGTGAGAGCTTGCCAGGGAATATGGGAATGAACGCCTGGCTAGGAAAATCAAACTGTCACTCCTCCTTTCCTCTCTTCCTCCCTTCTCTCCTTCATTACAGACAGATGACAGGTCAAAGCTGCTGCCGTTCACTCTGTTGTTTTTCCTCCATCCGTCATCACTCAATCACTTCTTGCTCTCTTGCATCTTCATCCAACACATCTATTCTTCTGCTGATGTCTTTCTTCATCTCTGTCTTCTGCTCTATTTCTCTTCTATTTTACTTTCCACTCTATTTCTCCAGTTTACTTTGTTGCCTTGATCTTACCTCTTGTTCTTCCTTTTCTTATCTTCTCTACCTCTATCTTCTCTCTGCCTTTGCAAGCCTCTCTCTTCCTCCCTTGAAGTGATGGAT
This sequence comes from Toxotes jaculatrix, assembly GCF_017976425.1. NCBI lineage: Eukaryota > Metazoa > Chordata > Actinopteri > Toxotidae > Toxotes > Toxotes jaculatrix. The sequence continues at coordinate 13,162,692 of NC_054394.1, read as the reverse complement.
TCAGTCCTCTGGTTTCTTTTCCCTTTCCCCCTCTCATCATCCCTCTTTCCTCAAGTCTCCAACACTCTAAACAATCAATCAGCTGGCCCCCTCCTCCCTCCATCCATCCCTCCCTAAACCCCTCAGTCCCCTCTGTAGTCCCTCTTTTCCCAGATTTCCTCCAGTCCTCCCCACCTCCCCTCTTTCTCTTCCAATCTGTAGCTTCCTGCACTTCTTCAGCTCCATCTCATCACTTATTTTCCTCCCTTTTCTTCTTCTACCATCATTTCTTGCCACTTCCTTGGTCTTCCTTTCCTCTCCCTTTTCTTTGGTCAAGTTAAACATTTATGAGCCACTTTTAACAAGACACATCTGGCATAATCTTCTATTCCTCTTTTCCTTGTTTCCTAACTCATCTCTTCTCATTTAAACTCATTTCCTCACCACGTCCTTTCCTGCTTCTCCTCTATCGTCTCCATCCTCACCTTCTGTCCTCTATCCTTACTCCCCCTCTTTTCCCATGCTCTAACCATTCCTCACCCCTTTCCTACCTCCCTCTCCCTCTCTCTCTCTCTCTCTCTCTCTCTCTCTTTCTCCGTTTCACCTCCTGTCCTCCTCCTCTCCCTTCCTCACTTTATCTCTCCCTTCCTTCACCTCCTGTGTCTCTTCTCTCCTCACCTCTCCTCCCTGAGAGGAGGATATGGGATCAGAGGATGTAATTCACTGACAAGGGTATCTATATTTAATATTAATGGGCACATAGGACCCTTCACTCTCACACTCACACACACACATATGGACACACACATGCTCAGTGCCAAATAAAGAGTGATCAGAGGCTGTGTAAGGTGCTGTGTTGTAGCCCCCAGGATAGACGCCTTGTGGACACACACGCAACACACACACACCTACCCACGTAGCACTCTGCGCTCCAGGATGGATGTGGCATCATTAGGCAGAGGAGTGTGGCCGTTCTCAGCAGAAACGGCCACGCCGGCGGTACACATCAATCTAGCGCCGCACGCTCCCTCAGATACTGTCTCTTTCACACTCGCACACACAAACAGAGAGAGACGCAGGAACAGAGGAGATCAGTGAGGGTTTCTGTACAAGTACAAACATATACACACACTCACACCATGGGCCTTGTAATGTAGCTGGCGCTATCTTCCTCGCTTTGTGTTTTTCTCTCTCTCTCACACACACACAAACACATACACACACTTACTTTGTCTAATTTATTTACTGTTGGAAAGTGCCACCAAGGAGAAAGGGACAGGGAAGGAGAAAAATAATGTTCATCCTTTTTATCATCCCTGTTCTTTACTCTTTCATTCTCTTTTTTCTCTTCTCTTTATGCTACTTTACCACCTTTGAAATAACTTCTATTGACTTCCACAGATTGATTAATTTGCCGTCAAGTTCTTGTACAGTGAATGAAATCATTCAGTAAATATTTATGCATATATCACACATTGCAGAAAAAATAAGCTTTGTTAAAGACTGATCCTAAACCGTTGGTGTCTGTACACTGCATGTTTTCCCAGGGGAAACAACAGTTAAGTTCAATCCAATTCAAATCTTCACTGTCCGAATAGAGGAATTTCTTCCTCAAGGCAACTTACAACAGATAAACACAATAAAAATACAGTTATACAATAAGATATTAAGGGCTGGTACTATACATGTAATTCAAACCGGAATAAAAACACATACAATAGCTCTAAATCTGCCATTATTTGAACAAACTGACACTAACTCAACTTGTCTGAGTTGTTACGCACAACATTAAAGCACATTATTGGTTGTTAAAAACATTCAGAACTGTGAAATCCTTAACGGTCACAGAGTCACTGAACACTTGCTCAGTCCTGCCCCTTTGAAAACCATACAATACAGTGGTGAATATGCTGTATTTTCCTATTTTCCAAGGACATCCTGACATATTTTAATAAAAATGATTTTTTATTTACATTGCACCTCCATTTCCTAACAAGTTCTGAGAAGTGTACTGAAACATCTCCAACGTATGAGACAATTTTCACTAAAATATGATAAACCAACATAATCTAAGTTTAATATTTTTCCTGCTGAACACCAGTGATATGTGGCTCGAGGGGAACACTAAAGGAGGATGCTCCATCACGGCCATTTTCTCTTATGATAATGTTCTACATTTTAAATGACATTTTCTTGGTACTCCATGTCTATATTCCTGTCAATTTTAAAATGTTCCTCACATCCTGACAATCTCCATATCAGTTGTTTTTAGCTGAGGCATGTGTGCTCAATGATTTAACAGTAATATATTACAGGGAAAAATCCCACAGACGTCTGCTTTAATATGGTGATTTCTAAGTTTAAAGTTTTATCTCGTGTATACGCTTCAGGTGTTTCAATGTATTTTAGTGTTTTCCTTGTGCTAATGATCTCCATATCAGAGTTGTTGAGAATAACAAGCGTCTACTGCAGATACCATCTGCCTGCAGGCTACACACAGCCCGGTGTCTCTGTGTGTACGGTGTGTGTGGTGTCTCCTTGGCTTCCATTGATCTGTGGGTATCATACTGTATCAAGTAATAGAATGCGTTGGGACAGGGGCAATATTTAAATGAAAGGAGATTTGTGAGCACATGCATAGACACAAATATCTACCTGTGTTTGTGTGTGTGTGTGCGCACACCTGTGTGTGTTCAAATAAAAAGAGAGCGGCCGTGGGACAAGTGCAGAGCAGAGTTTCTCTCTGTTCCAGCAGCCGACAGACGAATAGACGGCCCTATTGGGAATCAATGGTAAAACTCGAGCCATTGAACAACTGTCCGCCTTTTCAATTGTGTCCCGTTTGAGAAACAATTTGACAATAACGTCAGCTTGAGAAAAAAGACACACAGTCGATATACAGGGAGAGCCGTGTGAAGGACAATTTAGAGAGCGTCATCATCTATATGTGTGTGTGTGTGTGTGTGTGTGTGTGTTCTTTGTCCCAGTGTTTTTTTGGACAGTACTGACAACAGAGCATTGTATACCCTTCACTGATAAACAGCTTCCAGAGTCATTAAAACAGAGTTAGTGTGTGCATACACAGGCCTGCCTGCGCACACACAGACACAATCAGGCACAGAGAGGTGAAACTGCATGAGGCCAAAGACAAATGTTTCAAACAGAGATTTAATCACACCTTAATGTACGGCTGAAATTCAATTTTCTGCATCACCTTAAAATAAAGAACGGATTTATTCAGATGGTGAAATGATGAAGGTATTAAATGAACATTATTGAATGCTTTGGGTTTGCAGGTGAATATGAAAAGCATTACACACTTTTGGATCTTAAGAGTCTTGATCTTGTGAGGGATGTGCTCATTAAAACTAGTTCAATGAGAAATTATGTTGGACATTTTTGTTTTACACAACTACCGCCTTAAAGTTTAAATCTATTACCTATAAACATGGTGTTCTGTTGTTGTATTAGTACACACAAAATATTTAAAATTAGAATACAAATTATTGTTTTGTTGGAAAAGTGAGTAAAAATTAAAGGTGAAGGAAAATGTCTCCCTGAACCAGATTTATGAGCATGTAATTCAATTTCTGAGGTTTAATTTTATTTGTAATTACATTTCACTAAATTCTACATCAACAGTCAAAATAACCTACTTCAAGACTGGCTTACTGTTCTCTTTCTCTCTCCTCCGTTCCCATGCTGCCAGCTTTTGCAGCTTTTGCTTTTCAAAAATGCACATTAACACACTCAGGTAGACACATGCACATAGCAGTGTATTGTCTTAAGTTGTTGGTGCTGAAATTGTTAGTGTGTGTGTGTGTGTGTGTGGGTGTGGGTGTGGGTGTGGGTGTGGGTGTGTGGTTGATTAAGGCAGGGGTCCCAAGGGCTCTGCCCCCCTCCCATCCATCAGTTTGATAAGTCCCTGAACAGGCAACATATTGCCTGAGACACAAAGACACGGCCAGGGATATCAATTTTCAACTGTCTGTGTGTGCTGTCACACGCACACACTCGCACAACTACGTATTGTCAGGTGCACATATTAGGCAACCACACAGTGTGCGTAGATTCACATACTATAACCAAGTGATTTCAGAACACACACACACAGATCCCAAACCCCAAGACATCTGAGGGGAGGGTGGAGGTGAAGGGGGAAGGGGAGAGTAAAAGTGTATGTTTGTGTGTGTGTGTGTGTGTGTGTGTGTGTGTGTGTTGCATATTGGGGAGTGGGGTGAGCAGAGAAGGGAAGTTTTTCTTTGCTTTTCTTTCTCAATATGCACCTTGTAAACTTCTTTGGTGGCACTTCATGGTGTCACATTTCTGCCAAAAGAGAGCTAATATTACATAGTAAAAAGAAAAGGTTGGTGAAGTAGCTTCTGTATTTTGTTCATTCACTGTTCATTTTCAGTTTTTTTTTCTACCATCATCCTCACTTTTGTCTCCTTAACAGTGGAGTAAGGACATTTCTTTACCCTTCCATCCTGTAAGCATGCATCTTGTTCTTTACAAATAAAACCTTTCAAGCTGTGACCAAAAATGTAATAAATTCAATCTTGCTGTTCCCTCAGGTATTGTAAGTTTATTTATGGGTCCCCGCACTGTAACCCATCCAGACCCAGACTGGCCCTGTTTGTCTCATTAGCTGGTGGACAGAGCGGCCAGGCCCTCTGTTAGTGTGTGAGTGCATGTGCACGTGGATCAATAACCATCCTAGAGGTGTGGATAGTGAGGGGCAAGGTGAGGGTCAGGGTTAGCTGCCCAGCGTTAGGGAAATAAGTGGATAACCAGATGAGAATGAGAGCGAGAGAGATTGAAGTAAATGAATTATAGAAGAGAGAGTGGGAGAAAAAGAAACAGAGAGATATTGAGTGTAAGTGGCATAACATATTGTTATTATAGTTAATGGATTGTTGAGAGCAAACAGTAAAAACGTAGAAGTTGCTTGTTTTTGATATGTTAGTTCTGAGACAGTTTTGTATGAGTTATATATATATAGTATAATATATTATTACTAATATCACTTTTGGATTACAAAATTAATCAATATAACAATCCAAAAATGTATATTACATATACACACAGTGTGTAAGGAAAGGTGGAAAATTCTTTCCAGTCTTGCTTTTTGGTTCTAGCCCTTATTCAGGTTTTCTTCACAGCTGACAAACATCTTTTTCCAGCGAGAGCTTCATCTGTCAACCACACACACACACACACACACACACACACACTCCACACTCCAGCACGTACAGTGACTACTAGGTTTTGCTCTCTACGTAATTGAATCAAATTCTCCACCCGAAAAAAAAAAAAAAGAAAAACAGTGTCAGCATCTTCTGTTCCCTTTTTGCATGGCCACTGATTGTCCTTCCTTCTCCACTCTGTAAACTGTAATGCTACAAATTACTCGACAGGCCAGATTGAACTGACCAAACGTTCAGTAGAATCACAGAAACACGACAGGAAGTGGTCCATATCGTACCCCCCACCCCCCTGATCATCTCTCTCTTTCATGCTACCTTAGATTTTCCACAAGGCATAACCATGTCAAATGGAGTCCACAGTCACACACACACCCATATGTACGCACACGGTCCTATTGTCATGATAATGGATTTTGTGTTGTTGGCTTTAGGGTCAGGAGGTCAACATAAGCTTCTTAATGGACTGTGAAATAACCCTAACTGCATTAACCTCCCAGATCTCACATCTCGCATATACACACACACACACATGTGCATGCATTCTCATACATGTAAGTGTATACATGCAGACACCCATACACCTGATCACACAAATACACACACTGCTCCCCCACACATAAACACACACCGAAGCTCAGATGCGATTGGATTGGTCTTTAATTGGCGGGGCGATCACACCTTGAGGATGGAGGGAAGATCCTTCAATCAGACGGAGTGATGGAGCGAGGGATGGAGAGGAGGGAGTAATGGATGGATGGAAAACAAATGAGCGAGCCTAAAAAGAGGACACTGTTGAGTCACACAGGGCCGTGAAGCTTGTCCTGTGCCTGGACTCTGGTAGAGCACACACACACACACATCTTACATTAAGATAATGTGCTGTGCAAATACTGCTTTGCCTTTTAGAGTGTATTAGAAAGTGGATGATGTTCAAGTGCATGCTCAGTTGGTATATAGGGAGCCAGCGAGAGGCTGCCGCTGGCTAAGTTTGACCTCAGCCCAGTGTCATTCTCCATATGCTCTCCTCTAATACAATTATTCCACTGTGTCTTTGCAGTTATCAAGTGCGAAGTGGTATCTATCTGTCTATCTATATTGTTTCAGGACACATAGCTGAGTAAGATTCTGTATTTTTTCTCAGCTTATTTACTTTTTAAATAGGTTTTTTCGGCTTACAAGGTCAAGGACTACAATCACATTTTAATATTTTACTCTCACATTTAATAAAACAAAAAAAAACCACAAAGACTTTGACAGATTTTAACATGTAATATTGACAACAAGCTTTCAAGACTAAACCTATTTCAAATTTCTCCTCTCCTTTCCTCTCCTCTCCACTTGTGCCAAATGGGTGTCTCCCTGTGTGGGGATCACAGAGGATTTTGGGGGAGATTTAGCTCCGTGTCTTAAATCAGTCTTAATTTTTGCTCTCTGCCATTAAAGAGCCACCATTAAGCTTTTCTCTTCTCGCCTCATTTCCCTCTTCCTCTTGTTTCACTTTTTCAATTTGTGTGAGAGGGGGAGTTCACTCCTCATAAAATTTCACTTTGGCCAGCCTATCATTTGCATCTGAGCCAATAAATAGCAATTAGCATTAACAATTAAACCAGCCAGTGGAACCGCGGGCAGCTCCCTGAGATGGCCTGATGGATGGGAAGGTAGATAGGAAGGAAGGGAGGGAGGAAAGGTTTAGTGTGTGTCTGTGTGTGCGAGTGACTTCGTGTGTTTGTGGCTACTTACATGAACTCTCACCGGGCAATCCAGTATATCTTGCACTTTCATTTCCTTCCCAAAGCTAATTTATCTACTGTCTCCGTGGCCTAATCACAACACATACACATATGCAGTGTGGGCAGAAATGCCAAGCTGGCACGCCATTTGGTACTCAGATATTTTACTTGTTAATTACACTCATTAAATAACAACTGTTTTCAGCGCTCCGTCTTATTTTATAGTTCTGTTTTTCAACACCACAGAGTTTTTCAGGTTCATTCATAAAGATCTGATATAATGAGGACACCTCTGGCCTGATAATGTCTGTTAATATACCGTTGTGTCAAATGGTGTTGCTATTAAGGCATATTTAGCCGAGACTGATATTATTTTTAAGTCAAGCAGAATAAGAGGTGTGATGTTCTCGCTATTGATCCCCAAAGGAGAGATTTGTCATGTTGAAATATGTTGAAGATCTTTGGAGTTGGTGCCTTGCCTCAGCTTGAAAAGGATTAAAACATACAAAAATTACAAAAACTAGATCTGAAAGCAAGTATAAAAGGGTCCACAAAACCCACAACTGAAGGCTCACTGAGCATTGCTAAATAGACACATAACACAAAAATCTCACAAATATGCATTTGTACATAGATGCATTACATTCACCAAAGAAAGAACAATGGGAGACATTTCTGCATATGACTTCTGTATTTTGTAATTGTGACTTTTAAAAAAAACTAGAGAAACTAAAGAATTCATAATCATGAGAAGACTTTGGAATTACAGCAACCTGTACCTTGTGCTTACAAGAAAACTAAAGGAAGCAACTAATAATTACTTTCATTATTGATCTGCCATTTATTTTCTTATATAATGGATTTGTTTTTGTCAGTTAAATAGTTAAATGCCATAAAGTTGCAAAAACATGTCCACCACAATTGCCCAAAACCCAAGGTTACATACTCAGATTGGACAATTTGTCCCCCCAGCATTCAAAAATTAAATTAAATCAAATTAAATTAAATTAAATTAAATTAAAACAATTATATTAAATAGAAAAAACTAAGACATATATATGATACAAATAAATACAGCCGTAATAAAGGGAAAATGTCTCCGGTTGTTTCTCTTTAGTGAATGCAATGAATTTTCGTACACGTTTATGCGTGGGTCCTTTACAGCAAGCATTCAAGATTGAGCTGACACCTATGTGCAGGCACGCTGTCTCTATGTCCCCTACCCCCTGTGTGCACCTCCACTGCGCCGGCGGTAAGAATATTGTTGGTGGCTGGTGACGATCAGTCCATCTCCATACATTAATCACCACCAATAGAAAGCCCTGACACAGCAACTACAGCAGTGCCACTGCCCTGCCTAACAAAGCATAGAGCAAGGACACACAGCGCCAACAGCAGAAAGACAGAAAGAAAGAAGAGAGGGAAAGTGGATGTGTGTGTGTGCGTTGAGTGGAGGGTAGAGAAAGAAAGAGAGAGTGGGAACTAGATGGGGAAATATGGAAATGTAGAAAGAAAACAATCATGCTTGATGTTTCCCTCTCTGTCCTAACCTCTCTCTTTTTCCCTCTCTTTCTCCGTCTCTCTTTTTCTCTTGTTCTCCTGGTTTTTATTGTTATTACCACGGCAGCGCCATTAGAGAGCTCTACGTTCTTCTCCACTGGAGCAATAAATGAAGAGGGCCTCACTCCTTTTTCCTCCTCATCCTCTCCTTTCTCATCCCCTCTTCAGGGCCCCGCTCATCTCCTTTCTCACCTCCCGTCGCCTTCTCCTCAGTTTTCTTTTCTTCGCTCTTCTCCTTCTTTCTGATCTCCAGTTTTCCTCTCGTTTCTTTGAGTCACCTCACTCCTCTGGTTTCTCTCTTCTCTTTCTCGCCACTGGATTTTTTTCCTCCTCATTTTTTATTTTTCCTTTTCTTCTTTCGTCCATTCTTCTTTTCTCGTACAGTGTGTTCTTTCCTCTTTTCTTGTCTTTTCTTGTCTTGACACATGTGGAGGATGTGGAGTGCAGTAGCACCTGTAAGGGACAGATGTTGCAGGTGTGAACAATCACCTGTGATTTAATCCTGATTTGTCCTGAGTACAAAGGAAACACATTGGACCATTAATTAGTGGTCCAAACGCACAAACACAACTGAAGGGTCATCACTGTTGCAGTATGACACTATCATTTCTTTAACCTATTCTCTAGCAAGCTGACTGTGCCTTAAACAAATTTGGCCTGCATTAACTGATATTTGTCACATTAACAATGAATAACAATGAATCAAATGAATGTGTAATTTTAAAGTGTTGCTTGTAGTGCTGCACCCGCTGAGAATCATCACCAAACTCTGAAGCTCCATGTAGCTTTTAGCTCAGTGTTTTTCTGGACTATGGCTAAATTTTTAGGAGAATGAATATTGGATGTGTGTGTAGATGTAAGGAGGCAACTGATTGCCAATATTTTTTGGTATGACAACTAGGTGAAATGTGGGTATGAGTTTTAGTGTATATATGGGACAGAGTCACAGGATATTTCTTGGGAAAAGGTAAATAACTGCTATGGAAATCAACACTGACTTGGATGAAAATGAATGCACATAAAATTTACTATCTTACTAGTCAAGTTACTCTTTGAAGAGCGAGCACACATGTAGGCAACAGGGATTGTGAAAAGAGAGGCATAAGGATTTGAATTATCTATATTTATCTTTATTCTTTGTATAGTATTTGTATAACTGAAAATGTACTGGTGTATAATACAGCTTTACAGTCATGTCGTTGTGGAAACACACCCCTATTTGAGTGTTGAAAGTAAAAATGGATGCAGACACTGGCAGGACTCAGCAAAGTTTGCAGAGAGGGTCACAGACAGAGAAGGTTTCCATGCTGAGAGAAGAAAGAGTGGAAAGACACGAGGGGTCCCAAAACCAAAAGTGCAACAATCAAACCCCTGCCAACAGCACACAGAGATTCATATGAGGACTTTGGAGTGAGCTGCCCTATCGAATGCACCACATGGTATGAGACGAGACACAGACACAGCGTGCAGACAGAGATTAAAAAAAGGAGAAGGACAGAGACGTAAAGTGAGTAAAAGAATACATGGCGTTGCAATGGATGGCACGAGGTAGGAAGACATGTGAGGGGTGGTGCAAGGAGCAGATGCCAAGGCTACATGACAGGGAGTGTCAAACAAGGAGAGAGTGAGGGTGGAGGCAGCAGTGGGTGGCTGCAAGGAGAGGTGAGAGAGAGGAGACTATGGGAAGTGCGTGTTAAAAAAAGATGGAAGGACATTGTGTTGAGGAATAGTGCACATGCTTTGTATTATAGCACTTTTTGTTGGGTTTGAATTTGACCTTATCAGTATTGTTTTTACATTGAAATTTGTAGGAAGTAATAAACAGGTTTTTCTTGGCCTTTTGCTACACTCTGTGCATGGTTTCTATATTATTATAGTCAGTTTTGTATGATATGACAACATAGAAAAACACCAGATCTGAAACCCCTGAAATCAGGGAGAATGTGTGGAAGAGTCTTCATAATGGTGACAAATTCATGTTACATGATCTTCAAATAAAACAAATATATTTTCAAATGTTTATGATGGATTTGTGGGTAATTTTATGAAGTTTCCCATTCAAGTGAACTGGTAAATTCATGAATTCATGTGAATGGGAAAGTGGTCTCAGACTATCTTTATACTGAGAGAGAGAGTGTGGATATTGACATTCCTTTTTATTTTATATGTCTCCCTTAGGTCCCCAAACTTTATGGAAGTGCAACACTAAATCAGAAGAAAAACCCATAATAATAATTTTTTTGAGCAGCTCAGTATAGTATTGCTTCTGCAACTAAACTGTTAAACTTCACAAAACTAGCCAGCTTTAAAAACCAAAAGTCCTTGAATGCTGGGACATGGAATGGAGGAAATGATAGCAGGCTGGAGAGGTGAGAAAGAGAATATGTGGTAATAGGGAGTCCAGAAAAAAAGTTTTAAAAGTCCCTCCAGTAAAAGTAACAGTTTGTGGAGACTGTGGAAAAATGTTCTGTATGTGTTGGCAACTGCCTTATGAAAACACATTAGCCTTCCAGACAAAATCTAAATAGCAGATAGCAGTGGAGGGTAGATGGGGGGAGAATTAACAAGTCTATACCTGCTTCTTGAAGACAACGACAATGTGCTAACATTTTACTGACACATCGGGCAGACAGACAAATGGGAAGGAGGGAGGGAAAGAGTGGGGATACCAAGGTCAAGGTCAATGAATCAATGAGAAAAGTCATTAAGATCCTAAAAACCTGTGATATGCGCAGACATACAGTTCTACTCATGCAACACGGCTCTACATTTGCAATGTTTTTTTACCTGCCATTTTCTCATTGATGAAAATATGCTCACTGATGTATCGTGCTACAGGTACACTGTAACTCTGACTGACTGACTGACTGTTCGCCTGTCTGTCTGCTCTCTCTTTCAAACACTCGACTACTTGGTTATTTTGGGTTCTCCATAGGAAGTGCTGCTTCTCACCTGACGTCCCTGAGACATGGATTCATTACTGAGCCTGACGCCACCAGGATGCCGTGTGTGTATGTCTGTGTCTCACGTAACTCATCTCAGGGCAATCAGTTGATTGGGAAATTGCTGAGAGAAGTGTAACATACTCCCTTGTTCACAGTAATTTTCACTTTTCTTGTTTTTTGACTTTTCTTGTTTCATTCCTGCTCTCTTTTTTTTTTTTGTGTCACATTTTTTGTTGTTGTTTTTGTCTCTGGTTCTGGTTAGAGAACTATTTACCTTCCAGAGGTCTCAGAGGACCTCTGGAAGGACATTCTTATTCAGCAGCTTTGAAGATTTTTCAATGTTCATGTTGAGTTTGAAACGTTACAGTGGTGGAAAGTACTATAGTGTTTCTGCCAATTCATTTAATAGCAGACAGGAAATAAGAGGGTGGAGGCAACAAAGGTCCCTGGCTGGAATTGAATCATCTTGTGTTTTGTCAAGATGAAGATGCAGTGTGAAGCATGTTGAGCGCTCTCTACTACTGCAGGAAGAGACTTCGTTACAAACTCTGGTAAAGAAAGTGATGTTGGATTGAAAACTGAGCTGTTTGCTAGTGAAAAACACAAGGAAGAATGCAAGATGTCACAAGATGTTTCGGTTTGGTTAAACCTTACCACATTTGATCAGTGTGATCAAGTGGCACTTTGCCCTCTGGTGCCCTCTGTGGAAACACGGTAGAGCCTGTGGCTGAAGTCAGTTTTCTTCATCAAGGTTCTTTTGCATTTTCTCTAAAACCTATGTGCTTTTTGTTCCCTCCTAATCCCTTCCATCTAACCTCTGTATCTTTCTTCTCGCTCCCCTCTCTGTCTCCATTTCTTCTCCCTCTTCTCTTCCCTCTCTCCCTCCCTCCCCACTCAGTCTCCAGCGTCTCCCTCAGCGCCCCCAGTGAGAGCAGCTAAAATTAAGTGGTGCCACTTCTCAATGACACTTTAATGATAGCACCGCTGCTCCGCACACAGAGAGAAGGGAGAGGTATGAGCATCTGCTAAAGATAGGCCCCTCAGACACAAACACACAATACACACAGAGACACACGCACACACTCACACGTCCAAACGAGTGAGCCTCCCTTTGTCTCGCCTGCCACAGGGACCATGGGGGACGGGTGGAGTCTAATTAAGAGCGTCCGTAGGGAGACGTTTGTGTATGCTTGTGTGTGTGTGTCATTCCAGCTTGGCATCACCATCACCTGCCTGGCACTGCCATTATGGCTGGCATCTGAGAGAGAGAGAGAGAGAGAGAGAGAGAGAGAGAGAGAGAGAGAGAGAGAGAGAGAGGCAGGGAGAGAACTGATAACAGACCAAGACAGTGTTGCTTTTTGTTGTATTAACATCTCAGAGAGGTGCAAAGGGAGCGAGAAGGAGACGAAAGATAAAGTTAGCATCTCCTTTCATCAGTGATGTTTAGGGCATCTGTACAACCAAAATACAGTGTGTCCTTAACACTGAATATCATAAACTTAAGTACTAAAGGTTGGCACTGAACGTTTACTCTCTGATTTAAATCACAACTTCCCTAATTTCAGATTTCAGACTTCATTGTATTCTTGTTTAGCTGATTTTGCTGAGATTACATTAAACACTGATGATAAATAAAAAGGGTTTAATATTGCACAAGGTATCATTTTTATATTGGTACAGTGTGTGTGTGTGTGTGTTTCCTGTCAGACTGTTCAGGGCCTCCATGGTAATGGAGTTCCAACATGTTCTTAATGTTGTCAGCATTAAGCACACGGTTGATCAATTAGCCCACTACTACCCTTACAACATCAATACTCTGACTTTAAAACCTGTGTCAATAATGTAACGTTAACTGCCAAAACACTGGTAATCACATAGCACTGACTGTTTATACAACACCAGACTCCTGACTGTAATTTACAGAGGTAACCAAGGCTTCTGCTCTGATTCACCAATATTACATTAGTATGACAGAGACAATGTACTTCAAGTCCCTGTGTGCTGCGTTTAGAGTTGTTATTTACTGACTGTTGACAGTATTTATTTCTGAAAAGGGAGAAAGGGGAAAACTTTAGTATGCATGTGTGTGTTTTTGCGTGTGTGCTGAGGTTGCCGTCAGGTCAAAGATACAGCTGCAGGGGAGAGTGCCAAGTGACATTTTAAGACTCCCTCTCGCCTCCCCCCTTTAACACACACACACAAACACAAACACATACACACACACACACACACACACACACCCACTGGGGTCTGACTGGACTAGACAGGTCATCAGCAGTGTGATGCAGGCCCTCAACCTGACTGGCACTGCACGCACACGCACATACACACACACACACACACACACACACATGCCACTTTTGTGGCAGATGAGATCAGAGATGTTCTCTTTTCAGCAGACATCACATACTGAGCTAAGTCTGCGCTTCCCCCCAAAACACACACACACACACACACACTGCTTCTCATACCAGACCAGGCTGTTCTCCTTCCTTCTGTCACATCCGTCTCCCTCTCTCTATATCTATCTTATACTCAGTTTACTTGATCAGTTTGCATGAATGGAAACCTGTCATAATAATAATAATTTAGTATACATGCTCTACTTCTAAGGCAAATAACCAATCACAAACATTCTCTACAAGAAATGATTTGTGCAGCTTACAGTGAAAGGCAACAAAAAGGATAACAATCAAGCACTTCATGTGGGTTCTTTGATCAAATTTTAAAAGAAATGACGGTGGTGGTGTAATAGGTGTAGGAAGTGTAAAATTGTTAAATTATCTATGAATTTATAAATCTTTTTGTTTCTGTTTGTCATTGAAAAATGTTGTAAAACCCGTGGCAAAAGATTGCGCACCCACAAAGCTGTTTTCACTTACTGAGTCCAGTTAGATGTCTGCTCAGGTCGACTTTGAACGGAGCTCTGCTAGAATTACGAGGTCACAAAACATCACGAGCCAATCAGAGTAATGAAAGTCTAAATTTTCTCGCTCTCACTGATGGGTGTGTAGGGTTCGAACCCACACTTAAACATACTTAAAAACAAAATAGGTTCTTAGATGTTCTGTTATTTCAAGGGAATGATATTCTCCCAATATCATTCAGCCCTACTGACGAACTTTAGCTGCATCATGTTTACAGTACTGCGTTGATGTTAATTTGATTTAAACTCAGCCTATGATGAGTAGTTCAGAGAGCCTCGGGCATTCCCAGCAAATAGAACAAACTGACCTGACTGCCTGACAAGAGAGATCTGAACAGCCAGCAAAAAGTTGACTTAGTAACACTGTAAAAGTAATACCACCTCTGATAATTAAGATTTAAATATAATTTTTATATATATATATATATAAAATCATATATCATATATCATATATATAAGTCACATACAATACAGATTTACCACATGTGGTACTACTGGAAATGGAGCCCTCAGTGAGCCCAGCAGCGTTGCTCTTATTGTGCCATACATTGCCAAAGGAAAAGCAACTGCTGCCATGATTCAGAATGAAGGCGGACACGATGTAAGCCAGCAGCCACCTGCAGCCAGGTGTGTGTGCGTGTGTGTGTGTGTCTGTGTGTTTGTGTGGTGACCTCAGGACAAGTAATGAGTGATCTATTCACAGCACTGCTTCCCAGTGAATTGAGTTACATTACACCAAGCTTTGCTCAGGTCTACTGTAGGCATGCATGTGTGGGTGGTGTGAAAGGAGGGCTTCAAGGTTGAAGCACATCAATACCTGAATTGGATGAGGCCTTCCTCTTGTAGATGCAGGCACACACACACACACACACACAAATATGCACACACGCACAGTATATTAAATAAATAATTAATTACACACCAGACTGAAATATTGGCAGCCTGCTGCAGCGATAGACAGTTGATTTTCAACAGGAGAAAATTCCCTTAGGGATGGAGTGCGCGCACACTCAAAAGCTTACCACACATGCTACCATTGGCTCGTGGGGGTTGATACACACTCGTACAAACAGTAATTACCCCCAACAGCTTAAAAAGACATTTGCGGCGCATTTATAATGGATGCCAAATTACCAAAAGAATCCATTTAAACACGCAAATGCAAGTGCGTGTGTGTCTCTGCTGAAACAGATGTGCACACACATGTGCACACACACACACACATTTTACATTGTCTGCCCAGTGCTGTTTAAGTCCAGTGTGAATAATTGTAATTACTGATTTATCCTTTTAACAGCAAAGTGAAGTCATTTCAGAAAGTATCCACTTGTTGTCTTATTGTTTGTGCGATCTGACCAGTTAGTGGGCCATCAGATACAAAAGCACACACGCATACAGTGACATAATAAAGAAGAGCAGAAGCATATTATATACATTATATACATGCACATGTTGTGCTTGGACTTCCTCTTTCAGATCTTCCCCTTCTTGTCCTCTGTCTCTCTCTAGTCCAGCCGTTGTTTTTCTCTCCTCTCCTCATGACCTCTCTCTATTCCCTACACCTGTTTTTTTCTTACCTCTCTTCACCTCTTTCCTTCCTCTATTCCTCTTCCATTCATCAATCTCAGTCTCTCTATATCTGTGCTTCTTGAAGTGCGATGTCAACACAGAGCAAATACGCACACACACACACACACACACAGAGCAGTGTGCCATATGATCAGCTCCACTTGCAGTTATCGTTGGCGTCACAGGCAGGCTTGTAAAGAGAATCAAATCACATTTGTCTGTCCTGTCATATTTTCATCAAAGAGACTGGCCCGACTGTGTGTATGAGTGTAAGTGTGTGTGTGTCTTCAAAAATATGTGCGCACAAGGTTTTGTAGTTACAGTAGGTGTGTGCTTGCAAGCATGTGCCCATGAAACAATTACATTACCATGTAGTCAAGCAGAGTGCAGCAGTGAAACAAGACAGGGACATATTACACTGCAGACTCTTATTAACTCTACACTGACGAAGGGTTTGAAAAAGTAGCTTGAGAGAGAGCGACAAGGAGTTACAGAGAGACAGGAGTGAACAGACTGTACAGTAACGCTTTAGCACTCTTTCCCTTTGTCCCCCTTTAGCTAATTTGTTTGAATTTTAATCAGACCAGATCACTAAACAATATGAAAGTGATAGGTAGGTCTTGATGAGCAGGTGTTGCCTGCCTGCTCGTCAAGACGTTTCTTTTTCCAGAGTTGAGAAAAATTTGTTGATGACTTGCACGGAAAGTTTTCTATTTCAGCTGTAGTTATTTTATTTTCGGAGCTGCTGCCAGCACCTCCAGCCCTGCAGTACATGCTGTGTGAGAAGCTTTTTTTCTGTTTTTTTCCGGATTTGTTTATAGATACGTTTAGAATTGCCAAAAATCTGTCTGCGATTACATCTTTCTAACAGTATGAGAAACTGAAGAAGAAAATAATGAAAAAAGAAAAATATGGTAGTCGTGTTTCTTTCTTTGCCTCTTTTATTCTTTCTTTCTTTCTCTTTATTTCTCTCTCTTTTCTGTCGTTTCTTTCTCTCCCGGCAGTTTCAGTGGAAGCCACATCTACTCAAGGACAGGTCAAAGTCGTGCACACGCACAGTGCATGCATGTGCACAGGCACAGCCACACATGTATAGAGGAGGTGGTGCTGTATGTATTGTGGCAGCTCTGTGGGAAAAGCCTGTGGGTCTGGCCAGAGAAAAAAGGCAAAAATAGAATAGAGCTGCCGAGTTGCTGCGACTCCACTGGGCCAATTCAAATCTCCCTCCGTCTCTCTCGCGAGACCCCACACTCACAAATCACCCCCCCCCCCCCCCCCCCCCCCCCCCCCACACACACACACACACACACACATACACACATGTCCGCACTATTGACACTGACAGCAAACCTCAGTCTCTGCTTTGGTTTTCTGTTTCCCTCATTCCTTCTATATTTCAGCATCCCATTTACTCCTGTTCTCTTTCATCAGATCTGCTCTGCACTTACACACGGACAGAGATTACCTGTGTGTGCATGTGTTGGTGTGTTTGACAGGGAATAAAAATTAGACATATGCAGACAGATTTCATAAATTTAAGCTTGCCAATCCTCAAACGTAGACAGGCAATCTAAACCAAAGCTTTGTGTCTGGAAAGATGTGACATTGGGAGGTCTGGAACATTTTATGCCTCCAGTGATTCAGTTTCTTTTCTTTCTGATGGTTAAGAACTTTAGTCAGAACCAGGATTTTGTTTTTGTCTCCTGGAAACAGGAGCTTGTCAGTAAGCTGTCAGGAGGCACTGGAAAAGTCTGGGGCCTCACTGATTTCAGTAGTAAATCTATTTCCTCTGTAGTAAAGCTATTTATTATTGTTATTTGAAATATTCTCAAAACACTTAATGAGACCCATTTTTAAAAGAATTAAAACCATAATTTCTGGAGTCAGAATTCTGCTATGCCAAACTAGATATGGAAAAAAAAAGAAAGTAAGAGAAAAGCCAACAGTGTTTGTTTTTTCCACTGCACACTTATCCAGAACATTTGCACACAATCAAGGATCTGTACAACTTGAGGAAGTTGACCTTTTGTTGTTGTAGCGTTTTATCATGTTATCACATCCAATAGTTAATTTTGCAGCCACCTGATCTTTTTTTTTTTTTTTTTTTTTGTAATGCCTGGTCATCTGCATTACTTACAGTGAGTGGCCTTCTCAATTTCATTTGCATATACTGTCTACTGTTTGGACTGTGAGGACAACCAGACTGCAGTTATTTACACTATATATTTCATGAATGTTGGTTGTTACTTTCAAATCATATAATATGTCTACCTATGCATAAATATGGGGAAAAAAACACAAGTTTACTTTTCTATAGATTAAAGTATTACTCAGATCTCCCTTTTTGGTGGTTTTTCTCTAACACCTGAATTAACACTTTGTGAACTCCCAGTGCAGTGACTGGGTCTCAATGAGAGAAAAATGTAGGTTGACCCAGGGTGTGCGTGTGTGTGTGTGTGTGTGTGTGTGTAATTCACAGTGCCACACACAAAAAGATTGGGAGAGAAGCAAAAGAACGGTTGCAGAAGTGTGTGTATCATGATTGTGTGTGTGTGTGTGTGTGCTTCTGATAGAAGCAAGGGAGTTAAGTCTGAAACAGGCCGTCTGTTCTGAAAGCAGACCATGGTGCTTATGTGTGTGCTGCAGCCATGCGCTCTACTTTCTGAGAACACGGGGCGGAGGGAGCGAAGCGGAGCGGGGCGTAATTAGGCCACGATTTGAACTCTCTTAGTTCCTCCCTGAGAGGGAGCACAGGGTCATGCCAACTATTATAAATCGAGCTGGGTTGTATATGTGTTCAGATGTGTCTGTGTGGGTGCAGTAATGCGTGAATTTGTGTGACAGTGTGTGTGTGTGTGTGTGTGCGCGCGTGTGTGTGTGTGTGTGTGTGTGTGTGTGTGTGTGTGTGTGTGTGTGTGTGTGTGTGCATGTATGTGAGAAGTATAGGAGGAAGAAGGGAGGAAGCCTCTGATTGGTTCAAAGTATACTGTTAAATATAGCTTCATCACGGCAGCTTTGTGTCTCTCTGGTTTAAGGTGCATGACGGTTTAGTTATACTCTGAACTCATGTCACACCACACTCGCTCTGTTCAGCTTCATTTTATTGGCTGCTGTAAATCAAATACGAGAGCAGCAATGTCATGATTCAGAAAGGTCCCACAGCATGTGTGTGCTGATAACACATTATTCTCTCTGAATGCACCAAGACGATTCTGGGACTTGATTTTGCCATCTAAAGTTAACAGGGAAAGTTTTTCACTATTACTATTTGTCAAGTTAGACAAGGGCCGTACAAACATCTCAGTGACATGACAGAAAGGTTGAAACCCTGACTAGTTTGTCACCTGCACAGACTGCTGCATCTTTATTGGCCATTTCCCCTAATTCACCACTATCTAGACAGCCAGACGAAAAATAAAGCAGCACAACAGAACTCACGGAGAGAGCCACGTAGAAACATTCATGCAAGCGATAACGCAAAATATGATATCCTGGTTGATGTAGGCATTCCCATACATCTTTAGTGAATTAGCTGGTTTTGGCTAAGGTAGTAATGACCCTCATTTAGTTGAACTTTTAGCTTTAGTTTAACCATTAGCACAGCGTAAAGCATCTTTATTACTGCTTTGGTTACTTGTTGTAGGTTATTGTTTAGTTCCCACTGCCGTTGGCTGATTGGATGAGGCCTTTAACCAAGTACAATCTGCACTCGTTGGCTTTCATAATTAGTTGGTATGGAAATAAAACTGACACCATTCTATAAATTACATTTTTTTGTCTCCTACTTGCTGATAGCCCATTTAGGGGCCACTGATCAATTAAAGTCCTTTTGTAACCTCCCCTGCACCCACACACACAAACACACTCATCCCATTAATGAGCGGACGGCTAATTAAGACTCAAAAAAGCGGGGGAGTCACTTCCTTTTGATTGATAGCACCCACAGTCTTCTCTTCCTGCTATTTTGCATTTTAATGTTCATTAATAAACTTTTATTGTTTTGTTAATTATAATACCACCCTCCCCCGTTGAGACAATAACTGAAAGAACAATTTGTTCAGAAAGATTTTCAGCTACATGAAAGAAGACGACGGACAAATTGATGGGGACAAAGAGAAAAAGAGAAAGAAAGAAGGGAAACAAAAGAGACAAAAAAATAAATGAACTCAGAGAAAATAGCAGGAGGGGGATGTATGATAGTGAGAATTTAAAATGGCCTCCTTTTTATTTTTACCAAACAATACAACAGAGTTCATGATTAGTGTTTAATTGAGTTTTTAGTAGCAGTTCCTTTGAAGCAGCAAGTGTCCGGGTTGGCTGATTGAAATCTAGACACCCTCTTGAAATGTTTGCCCTCTGCTGATGGAGATGCAGTTTTTCCAGCAGCTGTGTGTTTGTGGCCGTGAAAAGTAGGAAACCACCAAACTTCTCAAAAACCATTGTGAAACTTTCTCTCAACTTTTTCTCTAATTTAACAGCAGTCTTACTGTAAATAGGTACTTTTTAATGTTTGAGAGAGACTATACAGAAGTGAGTAAGGTTTACTCAGTGTGTCTTTTTGAGAAAGCGAGTGCTGCAGCAACTGATCGGTTTGTTCAGTGTTTTCATGCTTAAGTACATCTGCTTGTATAAGCGTGTATTTTTAGGCATATTTAAGAGTATGTGTGTGTGTGCTTGCTTAAATGTGCATGTGTGCATGTGCACCGCGGCCCTAGAGGTGCTAGGCCAGGGACGCGCATGATGGATCGTGGAGGCCATTTGATAGCGCCATTACTCACTGACACACACACATACACACTCTGTCCCACACACACACATACAGTACACACCTGCCTGACACCTGTCCCCCATGGGGGTCTTGCTGCCCCTGAGGCCATTGCCCCGGAGACGAGCAAAGCCCAAAATTATTCTGCATGCCAGCAAATACACATAAAGTTTGAAAAAGGAAAGAACTTCAAAACTTTGTAGGACATGCCCAAACATTGTCTTTCTCCCCCCTCACACTCTTTCTTATGCTGCCTGCCTTTCCCTTTTCTCTTTCACTCTGTCTATCCATCTGTCTGTCTATCTATCTGTCTATTCATTCATCTGGTGTTAACAGATATAACAGATATTTGACTATATATATATTGACTATATATGACTTCAGGGGCTCAGGGAGAGGGGGGATTCCCTCACTTTGTAAAATGGCGTTAACATAAGATCCATTTAGTTTTCACTATGCAGAATATCAAAGAGAAACTTAAGCTGTCAGCGCCAGTTATCTATCTAGCTGTCAGTTAGTACCAAGAAACTGTGTTGAATTGATACACTAAGAATAACATTCTAAAATGGTCTTCACTTTACAGTAAAATGGAAAATCTTTCATGTCTAAAATGTCTAAAATGTCAGGGACTAAGCAGTGGGGTGATAATTCTCTGAGGGTTCGTCGCTACAGTGAAATACATTTCACATTAAACAATAATTTGATCCATTGTTGCGTGGGTGTGTGTGTGTGTACTATGTTAAATGTGCTCAAGTTGCTGCCTAAAGCATCTTTGTAGATGAGTGTTGAGAGAATAAATGATAGTTCTTCTTCTTCTGTGTTGACTAATATTATGGGAAGAAAGAAAAATTCAAAAGAATAAATAACATGACACAAATTGAGGTTCAGCGGCTAATTGGCATTAAATGGGGCACTTAATTGGTATCGAGCGCGGTGAGAAAACACTCATATCTCACTTCATCTTCATTAGCGGGAAAAACTGATGTGATTTTCTTGTGTGTATACTTCAAAAGGAACAGCAACTAGCAGGCAATGATAAAAACAATATTACTGGGTCAAATGTGTATGACCCAGTGACTTTCAAACAGGATCGTTTCTGGAAAATCTTTAAATGTGTGTACCACTCTCTATGTGGCTTCTTAGTCGTATAATGCTTTAAAATACATACAGTATAACATAATTTGTTGAGGTCTTGGTCTGTTTTACCTTGTGTCAGTGTCCTTTCACATACCACATATTTCTGTGAAGCTGGTTTTTCCGCTGTGTCAGCTATGAAGACAAGATTACAGAGTAGACTCGATTTAAGAATCAACTGTTGCATATCAACAAGTCCACACAATGACAGATCAGTTGTGAAAAAACTGGCCATTACCTCTCACTGAGTGTTAAGTTTAATTTTTGTACCTGTATCTGTTTATCATATTTGTCTCAGTGACCACTTTCCACACCAGCCTATGAGAGCCAGGGTTCAAAGCCACAGCATGTGATTAATACACTGCATAAGAGACAATGACTCATTCTAGCTAATCTGCCATATATGTACATAGTGGTGGCTGACATCAAAGAATATATCAGTTGCTTTTGTAACTTTATGTTTATTATGCATTTCTTATGGACAGACAGAAATATCTCAGCAAACTACACAGAAACAGACAGACAGAAAGTCAGCCTGCCTAGTGGACAGACAGGTAGCTAATGTTATATATAAGGACTCCTGGGGACTTGCTAAAGCACACGGTGGAGCACCTGGGGACACGGCAGCCATATGTTTAAGCTTTGTCTCGTCCTACAAAACTCAGTCTGCCCTTCACGTGATTTGTCAAAGGGCTGCGCACAGTGACAGGTACAGGGTACAGGAGGACCCGAGACACTGAGACACACAGCAACTGAAGGAGAGAGGTGGATAGAGGGAGAACGGCCATGGGAGGGGGGGTCGGGTCGGTGGGGGCTTCAAGATGCATGAAACAGAAGGAGAGTGAGACTACAGAGACTAACTCTGAGGGCCGTGGTGTGTTGGGCAACAAAACTGGTTAAAAAGTGTGTCTTGGGGAGGTGAATGAAGTACTGTAATTTAGGGGGGAAAGGAATCACAGAAGGAGAGAAAGATAGAAAGGAAGGAAGGAAGGATTAAAGGAAACAATACGAGCAGCCAGGCCACAGCTGGACCAGAGAGAGTTTAGAGATGAGATAAGATGAGATGAGGGGGAAGGAGGTATAGGTTACGAAGCAGAGTGCCTCCGGGCTTCTTTTCCTCTCTTTCTCCCAACTCTGCTCCCTCTCTCCCTCCACCCGCACTTCTCTTGTCCCGTCTCTCAGTCCCCCTTAACTCCCACCACCCCACCCCTCTCTCTCTCTCTGTCCTTCTGTGCAGGGGGTTGAGGCACTGAACAGATTATGGCGTAATTAAGGCGCTAAAGCAGCACATTATCCACCTGGTGGCTTATCCGGGGTGGCTAGCTCTGTGGCTAGGCTAATCAGCCTATGTGTGTGTGTTAGTGTATATAAATGTGCACATTCACTTGCATATTTAGACACTTTGCATATCTGTGAAGGTGTGTCTGCAGTTTGTGTGTGTGTGTGTGTGTGTGTGTGTGTGTGTGTGTGTGTGTGTGTGTGTGTGTGTGTGTGTGTGTGTGTGTAGCCAGCAACACTGGGGCCCATCTCACCTGATTAAGGCCTCTTATAGGGATGTGTTAAAAGCATTAGGTGAGGACAGGAAAGTAATTCGTCATGTTTAAAGGCTAGAAATTGAATCGGGGATTAGGAGGCAGCCAAATGAGCACACATACACAAACTGAGCTAACTGGAGGGAAGTCATGTCTCCTCATCTCTGTCTCGCTAGTTTGCCCCGGTCTTCATCTGTCTCTTTCCATCCTCTCTTAATGTCCATTTTCTTACCTTTGTTTTATTTTTCACGTTGTCTCACATTCTCTCTCCATCTCCTCACTGATGTAGAGGTTACGTGGAGACAACACTTTCTTTCTCCTCTCTCTCTCTCTTTCTCTATCTCTGCTGTGGTTAAATTAAAATAATTGTGCAGACAGACCCCCAGAATGCAATCAAAGAGCACGACAATGTACTTCGAAGAGAAGCTGGTATTATTAGGTTGGGGAGAGTACTAAGTGTATAGTGAAATACCTCAGAGAGTCATTTCATACCTTCAGACTTTATTAAAGCTAATAGGTTTATATATACCTCCCCGAGGCTGGTCAATTCATTACTTGTAACCGTTAGGAACTATTACGCACACAACAAAGTCAGACCGTTGAGACTGAGGGGAAGAGAGAAAGAGTATGCACGCCTATATTGTATAAGTATTCTTGAGACGTGTCATAATCAAATACATATGTGTGTGCGTGAGTGTGTGTATTTGGACAGCACAATAGAAAAAAAAAACTTTACAATATGTATTAACACCGACAAAATAAGTTTTAAATGCTACTTAAAGAAAATGAAAAGCCACTTAAAACAGCAGAGTTAATACAAATTAATGTTTTACAAACATGATGCAAATCATTATTCATGCATTAGCAGTGAAATTGTTTCATATCTCACTTAATTTCGCTCTTAATCTTGAAATCATTTAGCATTAAAATCAATTGTTAAAGAATCATCAAAGTAACTAGTTTTAACATGTGATACACACTTAATATTACTATTTATATTACTGTTACCACTATTACTAATAATAATAATGATGGCAAATTAATTGAATTAATATTTATAATTTGTTGTAGCATTGAAAATAAATAAAAGGCTTTTAGTTTATATTGAAACAAGTAAAGAAAGATATGACATTTGACAAAGTCCTCATAGTGGCCTCATAGTTTTCCAAAAGCAACGCTGAACAAAGAATATAATCAGAAACGCTGAAAGAAAAAAGACAGCGGACTCACAACATTGGGGTGTCTTTGTCAAGGGCGCTGTCTTTATTTTCATTACACTGCTGGGTGGGACATGCAGAACAGTAAAATGGCGAGTGCCAGTAGTGTGTGTGTGTGTGTGTGTGTGTGTGTGTGTGTGTGTGTGTGTGTGTGTGTGTGTGTGTGTGTGTGTGTGTGTGTGTGTGCTTGCGCGCTTGCATGTGCATGTCCTTATATGTGAGAGACACCTTGAGGGGATACGAAGGTGATGATGGTCAAGTGAAAGCCTGTTTGAACTATAAGCAAGATGAAGGAAATTAAAATAGTAACATATTTTTGAATTAAGTTGTTTAATGTGAGATAAATAAAAAAAAAAAAATAGCACATTTTAAATGAGCCATTCTAAACATATATACTGCAACAAAGCTTTGTAGTCTTCATTTTTCTACAAACTGATTATCTACAAAATCTGAATATATGTAGTATTACATTTAAAAGACCTTTTGTGTGTGTTTGGGGTTTTACGTTTCTCAAAATGTTTGGTAAAACAAATTTATTTAGGGTGTCCCCCATGTTAACCAGCATTTTTCCTGTTGTAGTGTCCTTGAGCAAGACACTGGACCCCCAATGGTTCCCATGGGTGTCACTTTATAGTTAGCCTTTCCCTCTAACATCCCTGGAGGCAGCAAATGAAATAAGTTACGTTACAGGAATGAAAGGTTAAAAAGCAAAATTTTTACCAACACCTCTTAACAGTATATGTTTTTGTGACAGGAGTTAAAGCAGCTGTTTGTGCTATCATCAGTGTCATATAAAGCATAACAAAAATTTTAAAAAAAAGTATGAATAAATAAAAAGTATGAATTAGTTTTCAGTCATTATTTGAACAAGAATTGGCCCTTGTTAGCCCATTATTTTAAATACTTTAAATCACACAATTTATAAGAAGACAGAAGGGAAAACAAGTTTGCCTTTTACCACTCTGCATGTGTGAAACCTCACCTGCTTCTGCTACATCTCAATTGGTATAGCACAAAGAATAAGTCTCAGAAAAGTTCAATTAAATAAGGATAGAAAGCATCAATACAGAAAGGCTGAGTCATTCTCAAGGGCACCTTTTTTAAAATTCAGTGCAGGGTAGGACATATGTGATCGTGCATCTGCGTTCCTATTAAATTATAACTGTACTGTCGGCAATAAGACGGCATATGGTCCAAAAGTGTTCTGCAATTTTTAATCAGTGACTAAGTACTTAAAAGACAAAATATCTGACATCTATAATTTCTGCATATGTATATTTTATTCAAACCAAATGGTGAGGAATTTTAAAAAGTCAATTCGATTGAACTTCAGCCCAGTATTTGAATTGTTTTCTTTTTTTTTTCATACGATCTGCGCATGGATTATCAGCCAGGCATTTAATCATGTGATTTGAATGAGATTCACTAAAAACCATGTCAGCTAAAATAGAAAAATATACAAACTAGATGCACTTGTTTAGAATCCACTTGAATAATGTTTCCGGTGATTTACATTATTTATTTTATTAAAAATGAATATTTAGTAATAAAAATGTAGCTGTGGCAGAAAATATGTTCACACTTCTAGTCTTTATATGTCTTTTGTTTTCAATTTTGATCTTTTTTTTATTTACATGCCATGTTTTGCTATACAAGCATTGTTCTGCAACATGCAGGTCGTTGAGACTGCAGCACTGGGCATGTTATTTGGTCACATCTGTAATTCTATTTTTAGACTGGAATCCCAGTCGAATGAATGTCATTGCCACTAACACAATAATAAACAGATTTTACCCTGAAACGTCTTCATTCCAAAGATGGATAAAAACAATATAACATTTGTGTCACTCAGTGACTCACAGACAGTGGCAGTTATGAAATTATTTAAATGTCATTATTAGACAGAGGAAATGACTTGTGATTTGCCTTTTGATCTATAGCTGCTCCTGAAAAATTTAGTAATGTTTGTCATGAAATCAAATGCACTTCATGTGACTAAACAGCACAAAGAATTAAATCACTTTAGTCATCATATTGTTTTTAGAATGAGTAACACGGCAGTTATTTTGCTGCTTTCTTTTTTCCCCTATAATTGCAGTGTAATTACAACCGAATTACATGTAACAAAATGTGACACAGCTGCTTGCTACCACCAGACCAATTATTCATCTGACCTTGACTGAATTTACTAATCACACAGTTAGATGTGGTGACAATGTAAGACAAATACACCACCTGTCCCGTATTTTTTTCCATATTAGTAGTTTCTGTAGACCAACTAATAATTTACCATTTTTCATATTTTATTACTGTCTAATTACTCCATAATTACTGAGAGGAGAAAATAGTGATTAACATCATGGAAATGACATGATGATGTGGTTTCAATAAAATAAGTCATTCAGATTGTTAGTAAAATGTCAAACACTACCTGAAATATCATTAAACAACCTGATATTTTAATTTTACCACTAAACTCTCTTTTTTTAAATATTTTTTACAGTTTTGTGTAAGGCCTTTTTTTTTGTTTTTTGTTTTTTGTTTTTTGTTTTTTGTGATTTAAGGTGTAAACCTGTTACAGCGTTACAGATTCTGCATGTTCCCATTTTCGAGCACATACTTCATAAAAGTTAAACAGCAAAACAGTATATTTCAAAACTAACTGAACTCATAGGAGGTACCAGGGCAAGCATTTGGATGAATCTGTGAATTATGTGAGAGGTTGCAGTCATCAGAAGGAAAATGTCATCCTGGCCCTGCCTGTCTCGATGATCTAGTGTGCTCTTTTTTGTTTATAACTTCACTTTATGCGTGGTTGTTCTGTAGCTATTCTGGTGCTGAATGTGCTGGATGACTCTGTCTGCCAGCTCAAAGACAAAGAAGGACGGTCATTAGACTATTCTGTAGCATCAGGTACTGTACAACTCTCTCTCTCTGTTTCTCTCCCTCTCTCTCTCTGTTTCTATCTTTCTCTCTTTCTGTCTCTCTCTAACACACACACATTCCATCTTTCTTGCTCTATTTTTCTTTTTCTCCCTCTCGCTTTCTCTCTTTCTCGCACACACACACACACACACATTTATTCTGCGCAGTGGTCCACATTCCATCAAAGTCCGGTGCCATTTCCTGGTATGGAGCACCATCTACAGGTCCCATAAGGAACACTTTAGCTGCAACTTAAATTTCTAACTCCCATTTGCTGGTTTAAAAAGACACAAACATTTGTAGACTCAGCAACACACTCAAGGGGAGGTACACAACGAGTAATGTGGTGTTTGATTAATGTCAACACACAGACACACACTCACAAAATATAGGTAAATAAATTTCAATACATTCAAAAAAGACTATATTCTCCAAAAACTATACTCAGATTAAACATACTGTTTCGCAGTGAATGAGTCCCTGGTAGTAAAACTGGGTTACTGGAAGAATGAAACCAATATCTAACGTATGTTTTTACAACAAAATACTTTTGGATGCAGTACATTATACTACTGGCTGTAGTATAATGTAGCAATTGCAACAAGGGCAAATTGGGTCAGTTTAAAAAAATAATGCCTCTGAATGTGAAAACAATTTTATTCCAAATTACTTTTAAAGTTTTAATGAAAAGTTGTGTCACTTTAAATTTGTGGAATATGCAAAAACCACATGTGAATATGGATTTTGTGTGTGTGTGCGCACAGAGGGTACATGATACTATGTGTGGCTGAATGAATGCAGCCATTGGCCTAAGTGCAACTGCTTTAGCTTTTGTCTTCTATTTCGCGAGCTTCTACAATGGCCTGTTATATTTGTTAAAGTGATGAATGAGTTTGCCCATTCCATTCTTCATTTCATGCGTGCGTGTATGGTTGTGTGCATGTGCATGTGTGTGTTCAAGCATTCTCAAAGTCATTGTTTCCCTAGAGAGAGGTCAGCGTGCTGGTCAAAGCTTTCTGCTGCTGCGCTCACCTCCTACCACTGACCAGAGAAAAGGAGGGAGGGAGACTTACTCACTTTTACCTGTGATGTAGGGAAATTAAAATAACACTGTGATCTTTCACTGTTTCTGCTGCAATTCACGCTTCATTTCCATTGTATATAATTGTAGTATTTATTCAGGGAAACAAAGGTTAAAAGAATTACACACAGGCAGATGCACAGGTAGATAACTGAACAAAAAACTCAGTACTCAACTGGATCAGTTTGTCTGAGTGGCTCCTCCACACACAGAGTCTAAAGTTTAACAACATTTTTATGTTGATGGGTTCAAGAGTTGTTTTAAAGTTTTTGATTCTGAATAATATTAAGGTGAAACTTATGAGAACTTTCAGAGACCAAACACTTTTTTTTCTCTTATTATGGTATTTTCCTAAAACTGTACGTGTAGTTGTAAGTGTAGTTTGGAATAATAAGAAATAACATTCACACCAGGCCTGCCTGTTGGGTCACACACACACACACACACACACACACACACACAGTCCACCCATTATTAAACAGTCTGTCATGGGGGTTGAGTGTCGCTTCTCTCCCTCGTCCGCTCACTGCCCCTAGAACAATTTCAATTTTAATAGCTTTTACTATGTATCTGAAGCACTGGAGACACAGAAAGAAAGGGCAACACACACACACACACACGCGCACACACACACACAGGGTGAGGGTGAGAACTAGTCTCCCTTGTTGAAAATAGAGCCATCAAAAATGAAGGCCAGCCCAGCACAGCCAACAGACAGACAGACAGATCCCGGGAGCATCTTTTAATTATCCCTGTGGACGAGTTGCCTCTAGCTGGGCTCAACTACCCACCACAACCCCCCCTTCTATCATCCCTCCATCCTGCCGCTAACCCCTCCGCTGCTAATTTCATCCCAGGGATTAGCCCCCGCTTGCTTGTCTATCTTGTAATATTTCTGGGGGGTGAAATGGTGAAATATGGCCTTCTTCTACTTATAATAGGACTTACTGCGCTGGGCCAGGGCATGCTTATGCTCCTGTCCCTCCCTCCCTCCCTCCCTACTGTTATTCAGAGATGGAGAATGAGGGTTAAAAAAAATGAGATGAGGAGAGAGAGAGAGAAAGAACACCCCAGGAAGTGCCGCTGCTGCGACGCAAGCTCTACCGGGAAGTGACCGCAGAGAAAGAGTGAAGGTGAAAGTGAAAGCGGTGCGTGGCGGCACAGCGCTCTGGTAGTACCTGCAGGGCAATGCAAGCTGTTTTCTTTATGCATAAAAGAGTGGGAGGGAGGGAGGAGGGGAGACCGAGACAGAAGTGCCACACGCAGCACATCCACCACCCAGTCTTTTGTCTAACTATCTGTCTGATGTTCTGTAATGCTTATCTGTCTGTGTCTCTGCCTGACTTTGGTCATAGTCCCTCTTCTTTGTGACACTTTAACTGCCAATATGTCTATCACTCAGCGTACCTGGTTGTCTGTCTGAAATTTGCTAGTGTCAACACAACATATCTAGAACATCTGGATATGTCTGCTGAATAATTAGGAAAACACTGATACAGTGTAATATATAATGAGTTAAATCAAAATAAGAATTAAATAAAAAATTACACTGGGAAGGAGAATTAGCTCGACACTGAGGTGTTCTTTCCTTTTTCTTTCCTCTTCTTGTTTGTTTTTGTTCCCTGCAGTCTGCTTTTTCTTTGCCTTGCTATATTTAAAACTGTGCATAATAATAATAATAATAATAATAATGAGTTTATGATTTGTTAGATTGTCCATACATGGGTTTACTGAGACTGAAATGATATGAAGGCTAAATTATCCAACAACCAGCTGCTCATTCACATCACAGAGGTCACCGTTTGGATTACAAATTCTCCTCTTTGACTGGATAAGTTCACCAGGAAAAAAAAAAAAACAATAAATCAAGAATTTAGAGGTCAGTTTAAATCCTACTGGTCTGGATGTCCAGGCAAAGAGATTCAGAGAGAAGGAGCTGGTGCACGCTGAACATCGGGATGGAGGACATTATGACATAGATACTGAAATAGATGACTGCATATCAAAAGTTCTGCTATAGTAATGATTTTGATTATAAGTAATAAAAATGGAATGCACAGACAACCACCTGTAAATGTGTGTGTATATATATATATATATATATATATATATATATATATATATAAAGAGAGAGAGAGAGAGATTTTTTGTCAGTTTATCACTGGTCCATCTGTGTATGTCACCATGTGAATGTATGTCTATTGTGTGTGTGTCCATACATTTACAACATTGTTCTACCTGCGTGTGTCTCTGTCCATCTGTGTGTAACTGCACGCATGTTTGTCTGTTCATACACTAAATGACCTATAGCCCTCTGTCTCTCACACACACTCCTCTCCATCACTCCAGCCTCTCATTACAGCTGCAGAACCCCAGCCTGTCACGTAATTAAAGGCAAAGTTATAAATGACCAGCAGGCCAAAAGCCATATTTCACAGGTGGCCGCATATTTATTTATAATTTTTCACCTTTAAATGTGTTTCTTATGCAAATGAGAGCCAGGACACTTTTCAATTAACTTTGGGGGCCAGTCCCTCTAAGTACCGCAGAAGCTTGTTATTGAAAATAGAGTATTTTTGTTATCAGTCATAAATTATTCCTGAGTGTCAAAGAAATTCCAAGGTGTAATGTATGGACTTGTATTTGGTGCTACCAGAGGTGGCTGGTGTATTTCCCCCTCCCTTAAGGACTTGGCAATTACTTTTCTGGAAATACTTCTTTTTTTTTTCTCTAACAGGTACATATACTGAATGATGCATCCCCTCTCTTTTTGCTTTTCTTCCAGACGGTCACTTTCTCTCACATGCACACAAAGCCACATTTGTACTTAGGCTGCAGGGCAGTTTAACGGTATATTATATGAGCAGTTGGCAGGCAGGCAGGTAGGTAGGTATGGTTCTTTTATGGTGACAGACTGAGAGTGTCCCCCTCTGCCTCATTTTCTCCTTAACTGACCCTCTGAGGGAAAGCAGTGGAGCGACTCCGCTATCACCGCAGGGAGAGAAAGACAGAGATAGAAGGAGATTAAACAGAACCAAGTCTCTACTAGCAGAGTGAGGAAGATGGAAAGTTAAGTGGTACAGGTATAAAAAGACAAAAAAAATGTGAAGAGAGCTAAAGATAGAGAGAAAGCGATTGTGAAACCGGATAAAGACCATAAAATGTGAAGAGAGCTAAAGATAGAGAGAAAGCAATTGTGAAACCGGATAAAGACCATGTGTTCTTCCTGCTCTCCTCCTGTCCCGTCAGCTACCCCTCACAGTGTGAGACATGTAGGACATGCTTTGAAGTGTGCGTGTGTATTCACAAGTGTGCTACATTCGTTACGTTGTATGTGCATCGCGCATTAAGGTGTGTGTGTGTGCAGCTGTGCCCTCTCCCTGGTGCGTAAAAAACGTCCATTAATTGAATTCCCCCTAATTTCCCGTCAGCCTCGCCTTACAGAGCGAGACGCCTGCCTGCCAGCCGCGCAACGCCACACTTCAGGTATGGTGGATAATGGAGGATGACATTTCTGTCCCACCATGCCTCGGGGCAGCATGTGATACATGGCTTCCTCTCTGAAGGTTAAACTCAGCTAACCTGCCTTTGGCGTTTCATTACCCACTTGTTAAATACTCTTTTGGTAATAAAATGATTAAAAATTTTATTGCTTCTCTCAAATGAGGCCTCTTTTCAAAGGGATTTAATGACTTTGGAGATGGATATGTGTGTGTGTGTGTGTGTGTATCTATGTGTGAGTGTGTGTGTGGATGAAATCTGTGTGTGAATGCATGCATATGTGTGTGTGTGTCCAGACAAGTGCATCTCCAGTTAGGCACGACCAGTGTGTAAAAATCTAATGAGAGTGATATGCTTTACAGCGAAACCACCATTATTCTCAGCCAAACGACCTGGGCCGTCATTATGTGTAAAGTAGCAATACCTTTTCCCTCTGCCGGGGCACATTCAAATAGACATGTTTTACATACAGCTCAGTCTGTGTCTTGAAGCGAAGTGAAGTATATATACTAAAATGAATGGGCCTGACTATTTTTACATCACAAGTTAAGCACCGTGGCTATAGCAACGGGACATAAAATATTATATTCAACCCATTAACAGGAACTACAAGCCTTGCCTAGGCCAATATGGCTCCACAGCGACTTGGCAAATGATCATATCCAGTGTCATTTTGGCTGTAAAATTAGCAGTAAAGAGACTTGAGAAACTTGTCTCAAAAACCCAATAAACCAGTTTCTTAAGGTCTGAGTAAAGAAGCAGAAATAGGTTACTGGGACCCGTTTTAAGGCCAACCAAAATTTGTGAACAATATGTTTAGTTTTAATTTTAAAAAGAAATTGCAGCAAAAAAAAAAGAAACATTTGTAGATCTTGTTCAGGAATTTCCCAGATTAGCCCACCTCCCTGTTGGATCTTTGGTTCCCAATCAGTTTTGTTTGGGCACATTGTTGTACTGCTGCTGCCCTCACAGAACCTCTGCTCTCACACACCTACACATATGCACATACCCACACACACACACTTAATAAATGGATGGGTCCCCCCTCCCTCGGGCCAGAGGAGTCGGTGCTGGCCGGTTCATCTGATATATCATGGCAGCCCGCTCTGCTCTGCTCTGCTCCACTGGACCCTGTCCAACACCTGTTCTCCCATCAGGGGATGTTGTGTTGGCGTGGCATGGCTATGCCACTGTACAGATTGGCACTGCCCAGTTGGGGCAGCGGAAAGGATGAAGTATGAGATTCCCAGTGACAAAATGTAAGCTGTAATTAGGAGGGAGGATCACAGTGGAAAACAGTTATGCCTTTTTATAAATATCCTCTGCATTTTATGATTTTGATATCGCTTTAGAAAAGAAGCTTTAATAACTAATAAATTAAAAAATTAATAGTAAATTAAATGACCTTATTATTCACAGATGGATGAATCATTCTAGCTGCTGTTGGATTTGATCTGGATGTGGGCGTCTAATTTGGCTTCCAATTCTGCACATCTGTTATCATATCAAAGTATAAGTGAATATTTCAAAAGTTTCAACTGAAAAACTGATTTAAGTTTTTGCCTTTGTTTTTATCTTGCTTGCACAAAAATCTTCTGATAACAGGTATGATCTAGATTATTGTAAGTCTAAAGATCCGATGTATGACATTTGTGTCCTAAAAATTGTCCAGCAGAGTCACGGTTTCCTCATCTCATATCTCCTAAACCCCTGATCAGTTACCTATAATGTTCTTTTCCTCAGGATAATTTGGTTCTTATTAACACCAAGATTGAGTGTAGTAGATGAAAATACAGTAGGAGAAGTATGGGATGTGCATATGTAGACACCCAATTTGGAAATGTGAAGTGGAAGCTAAAGCATTAATGTTCTAAGTGAACTACAGTCTACAGTGATGTAACGAGAAAATAAAACCAGTTATCATTCTTTCAATGTCCCTCACACTCACCTGTCTGTCGGTTGGTCTGTTGTGGCCACAGTGACATTTAGGACGAGGGGGTTGGACGGTCTCTCGCCTGTCCCATCAGCATGACAGATTACCTGGGAGAGAAAGGTACTGCTGAGTGAGAAATGAACATTTGCACTGCTGTGTAGTGCTTATGTTGGTGGAAACAAAGAGGAGGGTCGTTTGGTGGACACGCTTCTTTTTTTTACTCTCAGTAGAGTCCAGTTTGCCATTAGGGCAGGGATGAAACGTGATGGTCAGCTCATAAGTCAAAGGATAATTATTAAATGTGTATATGTGTCTTTCTCCTAAAAAGTCATGAAAACAATCATAAAAACTTGCGCAGAAGATAGTTGGTGTGAAATTATATTACATTAACACCATTTCTGACCAAGTTTATGGTAAAATATGTCACAAACTTTGAAGACTACAATACATTGTTCATTTCAGTGGCTGTATTTCTTCTGGTCAGTTAAGATATCAAAATCATGAAAGAACCTAAGATCTAAAGTCATCACAAAATGCAGTGGAAGTTAAATTTTCATCAGCTGTGTTAGCATAAACATGGTAGCAGTGGACTCTTACTACAGAAAACTACTTTTGAAAAAGTTACAGTTATAAAGATTGACTACTCATAAACATCATTTGAGGGTGAGAAAATATTTTATCTTGAGATTACTGCGATATTAGAATTCCCTCTCCTCTTTGCTTGTGCACTGTAAGTCCAGTTTCAGTCCAGTAGAGGGCGACAGATGTCTGTAAATGATCTCTGAGTGGATAAATTGTTTGATGTTAGGTTTCAAACTATTTTTAATTCACTTGACTGAACTGAATCATTCAGTAGTGTTACACTTTTGCATTTGTTCACATTTAAATTAGAAGTTTTTGTGACTTTTACAGAGATTTTTTTCCTCAGAAAAAGTGGTTCATTCATTTTTTTTCTCAATGTATACTTTTCCTTATCTGAATCAAGTATATCCTGTCTTCTACCGACTGTAAAGTCCTCAGAGACAAGGCTGTAATATAAATAATAAAATAC
This sequence comes from Toxotes jaculatrix, assembly GCF_017976425.1. Classification (NCBI taxonomy): domain Eukaryota; kingdom Metazoa; phylum Chordata; class Actinopteri; family Toxotidae; genus Toxotes; species Toxotes jaculatrix. Next base: position 13,127,637 of record NC_054394.1, on the reverse strand, counting down.
ATTTAATTAATTAGTTTCCATTTCATAAAAATTCCACATGAAGAAATATGGACCGAATAAATAAAACTGCTAAAACTAATGCTTTGAAATATGTATAGCTATTTTTATTCTTCTATAAAGCCTACAGGCATTAGTTAGATAGTTTCTGCTCTGATCCACGGGTGATCTTACCGGATTCACTGTTAAAACTGAAACACTGACTTTTTTTTTTCCAGTTTTTGTCTTGCTTAAGGTTTTTCAGGGGATATTAAGAAAAAAATACAGGACCTCATTTCGATCGTTTAGTTTGGTTCTTTTGTAGGGTGGCAACTAAAGATCATTTTCAGTACCCTATCATTTATTTGATTCTTTGTTGGTCTGTCTTGTTAAATTGCTGGTTGGACTCAACCAAAACTCCTGGCGACTGTTCAGCATTTTTTCTTGATTTTTATCTTCAAAAATGACAACATGTTCATTGATTATCAAATCCAATTCTCTGTGGACTAATCGATTAATGAACAAATCTGGCATCTATAATCCTTTTGATGTCAATAATCAGATCAGTCATTGGTGTCACTGACTTAGTAAGTAAGTAGTAAGGCTACTTATTACTGTATTTTCGAGGTGTTGTCTGATCAGCACAAACAAATGATGTATCTTTTATGGTTTTCAGGGACATTTCTTTACACTGTTGTGTTGTTGCTTTGCTCTATTGTTGAAAAAAAAAGCCCAAAGATATCATGTAACCCTTTTAAAGTAAAAAAGGAAAAACGCAGTAAATGGTCAACCGCGGCTCCGACCGTACCATTATTATGTAGGCTTGGGGGGAGGGACCTTTCCTCGCGGAGGATCAGAGAAGATGACACGCGCGACATCCAGTTACACGGTACGTCTCGCGCCGGAGACATGGGGACAGCACGTTGGATCAACTTGCAGGCGTTATACGAAGAGTAGTTACCGATTGTCCCTCGGTGGATTGTAGAGGTAAGTCTTTTCAACAGTTGTTTTTGTATTTTTTGGTTTTAAGGTGGTATTTCCTACAGGTAGAGCACGTTACCTTCTCCGGCTTCACGGTGATGAAAAGCAGACCTTCACTGTCTGCTCAGTTGCAGCTGATGTAGTTAGGAAATAAACGCTGCTGACAATGTTTCGGGAGGTTTTTTAAAACTGTGTAGCTGCGGCTTTTAGCGGTATAATTGGACTATTTTGCTGGAAAACCCGTGTTATATATGCTACCCGTGTTTTTTTTATCTTCTTCACTACTCTACATAGATAGATATCTATGTAATATGGAGTTTGGGGATCATGTAAACCAGTTTTACTTACATGTCCGCGTTTCTTCTTCTTCTTCATGTATATATATTTTCTCAAACCCTTGGTAACTTGTTTTAAATGGTTAACAATAACGATAATAGATGATTCCTCCATCTGTGCCTAGTCTGTTATGTTGTGCCGTTTTTAAATTAATATAACTTATTTTGGTCATGCAATATTGCCTGCCAGCAATAACAGTTTACAGAAAAGTTTACGGTTTTTGCAGTGTGTGTTCCACTTATGTAACAATTATATTCTTGTTCTTTTTTTTTTTTTCTTTTTTGTCTGCTGTTCCTCAGTCACAGCTTGGTACCACATAATGAGCCAGAGTCTGTTCAACAAAAAAACTTTTTTTCTAAAGAGTTGTTTTCATTGGATAAATTGGTGTCTTTGAAAGTAGTTATAGACTATTTGTTAATACATTTTGATAATAGGCCTTGTGATGTTGTTTAATAAATATATTATAATTGCCCTGATGTTTATGCCTGTTAAATAAACCAGTATTTTGTGCCAAAAACTACATAGGGCAAAAAAACAAACAAACAACAAGGAAGGAGATAGTTGCTGCAGTTTGTGTGCATACATAACCTGTCCCTGTATTTCTGTGTTGACTCCTGCTGCTGCTCATAACATTTGATGCTGAGTTGTGTGTGTGAATATTTCCAGTCTCCTGTGGATAATTTTAAATTGAATTCATTCTAAATCACGCAAACGCAGCTTGAAGTGACTCACGATGATGGATATCTTCCAGCTCATGATCCGGTTTAAGTTTGCAATATCTCCTGCAGCTAAAATGTTTAAAATGCCTGCTAAGTTACAGTTTCAGACAGATTTTCATGCCTGTAGACACCACAAGTTTTCCAGGAGTCATGTGAGATAGAGAAAGCAGAAGGAAAAAAAAAAAACCTGCTCAAGGACGTGGGGCAAGATAGGGAAGCAACAGGCAGGGCAGATATGCAATATTCAGAGAGTGGGAGCTTTGCTGTGCCTTCCAACTATTTCTTTACACTAAGTCAAGCAGATAGTGTACTGTACAGTATGTAGACACACACTGTCAGCGTCCTGCAGGAGACAGTATGTTTGCTTGTATTGGCTCAACTGTAGTGCACAGCTGACAATATTTTCCACGTGTTGTTGTAACATGCTGGACAAACAGGTGTGTATAGAAAAAAGTCATTGTTTGTAAATGATACTGTTGGACGGTGTTAGTGGTTGGACATTGTGTTTTGCCAGAGCCGACTGGTTAGCTGAGGGTCTCAATTCAGTGTGTGGATGAATGTGTGAATGTATAATTGAATGGCTGTCTGAGGGGTTGCCTGAGCAGTTGGCCAGTTGGCTGGCTGGCCATCGACCCGGTGTCTGTTGAGCAAACTGTGAATGAGAGCATTTGTTGTGGGTCAGTGGTCAGTGATCATCTGAGAGGTCCAGTTGTGTGTGTGTGAACCAACATCCTTTTGCCTATGCGTTTGGCTGTGGGTCAGTGCTCGCAGAGCATCTGCAGAGCTGGAAGTTTTTTTCCTTTAACTCTTCTGTTCAGGGCTGAAAGAGACGCTGCACTGACCAGCTGACACTGCTCGACATTCCTCTGCTTTCTCTCTCTCTCACTGTCTCGCACACACACACACACACACACACACAACCCCACACACAAACACTACATTAGCACTCAGTAACAGTTTCTGTTGTCAGTGTCTTTGCACTTGCATGGTCAGTCATATTTGTATCATGCACGCAGTAAACTGTGCATGTCTGCATGTATATGTGTAATGTGATCTGCTATTTGAGGTGCAAGAGTGGAGGTTGGAGACGGCAGCCCTGCTTGTCAGACTGAACAGAAAGAAAGAATAGCAGGGATGCTGCATTTGTTTGTGTGTGTGTACAACTGGTATGTGGGCCTGGCCAACAGAGAAAGAGCCTGGGGTTCTTATCTGACCTCTCCCAGGATGACCTCTCACCCCTCAAGACAAGCCCTTTGTGTCCACTGAGCCAGAGCCCATGGGAGAGCGTGTGTGGCGGGTGCATATGCATGTGTGTGCATCCACATATGCTTGTGTGTGTGTGTGTGTGTGTGTTTATTAGAAGTATAGGCCACATCAAAGTCTTTCTTAAACATTGTTATCTGTGGTCACCTTTGACCTTGTGGTCACAAGACATCCCTCAAACCTATACATCCTTGCCCTCAAAGCAGAGAGCTTATATGTGTCTTTGCATATATTAGCGAGGAGCTGGGCTGGACATGATTTATAGGATTGAAATGTGTAGCCACATTAGCAGCTACATCTCTTTCTAACTCTTTTTATCTATACAAAATGTCCTTGTAGCTTTCAATAAGATGCTAATAAATCACCATGTCCACTCATTCATGGAAGGTGAACATTATAGATTTATGTTTATAGATTACAGCTACATTAGTTTAACACTAAATCACTGGCATGTATATGCAAGAACCGCTTAAAAGTCTTAAAATTGTTTTTATAAACTATGGTTTGGTAGCATAATCGGTGGATTGTGGATCAGAGCTTAAAGGCGTCCTAACCACAGGTTTGTATGTGTGAGGTTGTGTGTTTGAGGATGGTGGTGGTGGTGGTGGGAGGGGGTCCAAGGGGTCATAAAACACCACAATAGTGTCTCTCTCCCCAGGGTGAAAGAGAGACAGAAAGAGAAGAAGAGGTGGGGGGAGATGAAAGGATCTCCCACATCCATGTCAAGGAAAGAGGAAGGGAGGGGGAGATGGGAGGAGAAAAGATCAATAAAGCTTCCTTAAAAGTTTTACTTGCTGCTCATGTCTGTCATCTTTGCTCCGTGGCTTCTTTTATGTGCGACAGGTCTCTTGGGTTATTTTGTTAGGAACAGATACTCCTTAAAAATGAACTCAGGATGCGTATAGCTTCACACTGCACTACATGTAAATGTGCAGTGTGTGGTTAAAGATGGAGATGAGCATTTTGACTGAACAATGAAAATCAAAGCAGGAGGTTCCTTTGTGTGCTTCCCTACAGCCCTTAGAGCTTAAAGCACACTGGCTGGCATTTTAGTAGACACACACACACCATATGTACTTGGTTATGTGATTAAGAGTTGGTCAGAAGTTAAGGATTTGGTCAGGATTCAATAAAAGGTGGAATACACCTCTCTGCTTTCATCTGCTCCTTGTTTCCCTCCCTGTCTCCTCTTCCTCTGGTTGTAAAAACATCAGTCTGCTCTTTGGTAGAAGGTGTGATTACTTCCTCTCAGTGCCGGCTGTGTTATGACAGGGCTTTTTGTCTTCCACCCTCTGTCTCTCCACAAAGTGGTGCAAAGCATTAAAAGTCTGCTCTGCTTCTTTACATATGAAAGCGTGGAAGGAGAAGGTGGCTGGTAAGGTGTGTGTGTGACAGAAAGAGAGAGAGTATGTGTTTATCTTCGACATGAACTGTAAGAAGAGTATATTTTTAATGTGTAGACGTGTGGAGAAAATCTTTACCAGTGGTAGCATCTGTAGCTAATGTGGTGCTCAAACTGATATTTTAAATTTAAGTGACCTAAATTCAGCTTTTAAAAGTTTGTACTATTTTTTCCTCACAATTGTTGATTACACTGTAGAGTTGCTTCCTGGTTTACCCCAGAGTTCAGCTGAGGTAACTTACCAACATTAACTATTTACATCCTCTATTACATTTCTTGCAATGGGCTGTAGGTCGTAGCCTGGTAACCTCTGAAGACATACAAATGTAGAGCCATGTGGAAGGCCTAAAAAGACCCTATTTGTTGTTATTGTTGACAGAGGAGCAGATATTAGGTTCATATTTCATTGGCCTCACTGAGCCCTATTGCGCTATTTCCTGCAGAATGATCACAAAAAGTTTTAACTTTTACAAAGTCTTTAAAATGAAATAACAGTTGTAAATGATTTTACTTTTTAGTGACATCTGACTTTGTAATTTAGTGCATCCCTATGGAGACAAAGAAAGCTTTGTTTTTCAGTAATTTATGTGCTTTTAGGGAAAAGTTTCGACTTTGACTTGAATGCTGTTGGTTACAAGACTTGTGGTTTTGAAACAGATAAAATCCTCACTCTGCCAGGAGGCTGCAGTTCTGCTAGCCTGTTGTGTGCGACACAAACAGCTTTAAGTCTGTAATCTGAGAGGCTTTTCATTAAGCTGACCTGCAGATTTCTGACTTGACAATGAGTCTCATGCTACCAGGCTTGTTAGTCAGCCGTGTGTGTGTGTGTGTGTGTGTGTGTGTGTGTGTGTGTGTGTGTGTGTGTGTGTGTGTGTGTGTGTGTGTGTGTGTGGTAACCAGCATATGGACAGTCAGAGGTTTAGAGTAGGGGGATTAAGTTGGTGTTAACAACCCAACCTTGTTATTCTCTACCTCACTGACCCAGTTTGTTTGCTGTACAACACATCTTAAGGTCAGGCAGAAATCTCCTGCTCTCAGATCTTAAGTCTGTGTTTACTGCACATTCATTCAGTGTTTTATTTTTGTACAGTGTTGAGAATGCAGTTGGCAGCAGTGAGATGCTTTACTCTGCACACTTCAACATAATCTCATCAGTAGTGTGCACAGTGTCTTGCATAACAGAGTGACAAGCAAATTATACAGGAGTCTTTTTGAGTACGTTATTTGAAAGTGCTTTTTATCACATTTTCTGCCGTTCTTTAACACACCTCCTTCGAACAATAAGAACGTAAAATTAAACAAACGTGATGCAGTAACTTCAACAAATTGAATTAGAGCACATATTGAAAAGTGCATGCAAGAGCTGCTTTCTCTGTGGGGTTTCTCATCTGTTCGAGAGCAGATGAGAGAGGCGAACCAGGGGGAAACTAACAGAGAGAGAGAGAGAGAGAGGGAGACAGATGCAGAGAGAGAGAAAGTAGAAAAACAGAGAGAGAGAGGGAGTAGAGTCTAGGTCAGGGTGTTCTGACTCTGTCAGTAAAGCTGATTTTATGGCATGCTGTCTGGACAGATGCCATCCACTAGTAACCACTGTTTATGTGTGTGTTGGCCTGAGTGTGTTTCTGTGTGAATAGATGTGTGTATCTGGATATCAGTGTTTGAGTCTGTTCATATGCATAATGTGCATATGTCTGGGAGTATGTGTGTGTGTATAATGATGACAGTTCCCCTACTACTACCCCGTTCTCCAAAGTAGAGCATCACAGATATTACTGTGATAGGTCCTGTCTTGTATGTATCTTTTTAGAGTACCCAGCAAAAGGTTACTGTGTTTTTACAGAACACCAATGGGGAACTCCTATGCGGGCCAGCTGCGGACAACGCGCTTTGAGGAGGTTCTCCATAACTCCATTGAGGCATCACTGAGGTCGAACACTGTAGTTCCCCGACCTGTCTTCTCACAGCTGTACCTGGAAACGGAGCAGTCATTGGCACATGATGGTGGGTTGCGTGGATGCACAAGCGGTGCGATACTGAGTCCAGAAAAACAGTGTGATAATTTCCTGAAAATATCTCCATTTTGAATCCTGGCATCTGTGTCTCAGATTTTTTTTAGTGAATTTCAGTAGCAGGATAATAAAAACATCATCAACTCCTGTTAATCTGCAAGTTTAATCAGCCACTGTCAGCGGCTTTTGCTGTTTATTTACACTCTGTTGAATCTGTTGCTGCTTATCACTCTTGTTTACCATTTAAATTGCATGTTTTTTTTTTTGTTTGTATGTCCCCAACAGGCCGTGCTGAGAATGATGATGAGGATGATGAAGATGGCTCAGAGTCTAACAGCCCCCCAATACCCTACCAGATGAAGCCCCCACCTGAGGGATGCTGCACCACAGATGGTTTGTATACATAATCTCAAAAAATAACAACAAATAAAACATGCATTCCCAGATTTTTGCACTGTACTGCAGTCACAGTTGGCACAAGGAGAATTTTCAAGCAGGCGTACTGAACAGGAAGTAGTCAGTTTAAAAAGGCAAAGAAAATGTGTCTTTTCCTCCCCACAGGCTTCTGTCAGGCAGGCAGGGACTTGCGTCTGTCCTCTCTGGCCTCAGATCCCTTGGATGTGCCCCCTGGGTTTATGCTGGTTGGGATAAAGTCCCCCTCCCTCCCTGAGACACTGCTGGTGTGTGCTGTGGACCGCCGCTTCCTGCCAGACGAACGGGGTCGCAATGCTCTGCTGGGTGAGGCGGGAAACGTACACAGGAAAATATCATCGCTGTTTGTTGAGAAATGGAAAACTCTTTAAAATGTCATGCTTTCCCGGTTAAAGAAAACACCCTCGTGACATTATCCAGTCAGTTACATGTGTGTTAGTGTAACAACACATATGACACGCTCTCTTTAATCATACATTTCTTAATGTGTGCTCCCTCTAGGCTTCTCAGGGAACTGCATGGGCTGTGGAGAGAAAGGCTTTCGTTACTTCACAGAGTTCTCCAACCACATTAACCTGAAGCTCAGCACACAGCCCAAGAAACAGAAGCACTTGAGGTACCACCTTTACCGAAACAACCAGGGCATGCTGGTCAAAGGAGCGCTCATCTGCTGGAGGGGACACGGTAAGAGATGCATGTGATACATGTGTTGTATTTTGGCAGGTGATTCTAAATATGGTTTGTTTTTACATTTCTAATGCAACATACTGTAACAGAAACATACATATTCAAGTAGATTGTGGACATGGAAGCAAACAAAAAGCATGGGTGGGCCTGCTGTTACTGTGGTGGACCAGCATTTGGGGAATATATGGAAACACAGTGGAGTAATGAAGAATCCACTATTGTGTGTTATCATTGGATGTATCAGAGCTTGTTTACAAACATAGCTGATCATTGATGAGCTGATGACCTAGCAGTGGAAGGGAGAATGATAAATATTCGAGTATAACGGAAAAATAAAAAAGTGTTTGAAAGGTTGTCTTTTCTGTCAGCAGCTGTCTGTTATTATTATTTTGATGAATTTAGAGACTACAAATGAAAAACTTTGCCACCTTCAGATGACTATACGAATAAGTAACAGACATTAACTAAAGGAAAAGCTTCATATATTAATGCAGGGATGCTGGGAAGAGTTTGGTGTTTATTATTCTCTGCCTTTCCTGCATAGTGTTAATTAATGAATGAATTAATAATTAATATGAAAGAGACAAGCAAAATGTAAATAAGGGGTTTGAATGAGAGGTGAAAGTTTGTTGACAAGCACAGTTCCTACATTAAGATAGAGGCTTTTATATCCAATTTAGGTCCTGTATAAAAAAAAAAAAAAAGTCTAAAAATCTGACTTGTTTTGATCCGGAAACTGTGACTGTACAGGTCTGACCAGATGGATAGGTAGTGAAGCCTTGAGGACAGGTGAAAGGTGAGAGTACAGAGTGTTTACAGAGGCCACGGCCTGGAGGTAACCTATCAGATTAAAATGGTGTGAGAGGACACTACCTGGAGAAAACGCCTCTATTAAAGGACACTAACCCTGCAGATATTGTTACCTTCTCAGTGTTTCTATTCCTTTTCTGTTTTCACTTAATTCTTTACTCCTGTTGCCTGGGAGTGAAGCTTAAGGGTATAGTGTATCATCTGTTGTGTCCATCTATCACATGAAGTCAATCTTAAATTCCATCCATGCCAGACATTCACTTTCCCTTGTTTCTCTGCTGCTTCTGATGTAATTATACCTCAGTCAGGGTGTGTAGGATCGTTACGTCCAGTCCTGGAGTCTGTTTTCCAGAAGCAGGTTTAGTGAGTTACCTTGTTACCTTTTCTGAACAGGTCTTTATTACTCCAGTGCTCTCACATATATACGCTCAGACACACACACACACACATGCACAACAGATAGGTTATTATGATATTATATTATGATATACCTTGTTACTGCAAAGACAAGTTTCCATCCTCTTCGATAACACAATACTTAGTTTGTGTGTCTGTGTGTGTTTCAGATGGCAGGATGAGACAGATGGGGTCCAGCCTCTCAGAAGGCCACGTGACATCTGATGAACAGCCACCAAACCTGGCATCACACACACCTGCCAGCTACACAGGTAACATAAAAACACACATACATGTCGACACACTTGAGTGTCAAAGCAACGAATACCAAGATGATACTTTTGTTCTCATGGACAAAGATTTATTTTTGTGGTTTCAAACAGATGATTGACACAACCCTGTGGTTTGCCAAAACTGACAGTAACAGAATACAAAAACTATAATTAATCATCATAGTGATGTTTATAATGTGTCATTAAAAGTCACTAATTAATATCACTGCTGTCTCTTTCTTCATGCAGCGGGATCACATGTGGACCCTGTTGGTCTACCACAAATAGCTGACGTTCCCCACTCACTGACAAATGGCAACCATGCTGTTCCCTCCATCACCCAGCCGCCTTTAAATCAATCAGGGCCCGGAAGACCCTCAGTCACAGGTATAATATGTGCACTCTGGTGACTATAGCTCTAAAATCTGATAACCCACCATGTAACTGCATATAAACTGGGGTTTTAAGGCTGTCAGATTATTGTAGTTTATATGCTGTATGTTTATCCGATTTCCTACTTTAGCCTGCTTTCTCACTCTTATCTTTCTCCTTGTGTTTATGCAAACGTGGTCAGTTTGTATCTGTTGCCACCAGGGGAGGGGCCTTCTTCACACCTCTGAAAGGGAGAATGCCTACCACCAGCAGCCCAGTCAGAGAGAGAGAGAGAGCATGTGTGTGTGTGTGTGTGTGTTATAACACCCATGCATTACAGGAGCCAGCCAGCTGCATTGTGTGTTGGGGGCTGTCCTTTGTTTTCCCTTCTTTCATTTGCCAACACTTGGGGCACTAAACGTCTCTCTCCTTCTTTTCTTTTCTCTTCTGTCTGTCTTTCTCCCTCCCTCTCCCTCAGTCTGTCACCTCCATAAACCAGGGTTGTAAAATTCCCTTTCTGTCTCATTCTTTTTTCCTGCTTTCTCACTGAATGAAAAGCTTCCTTCCTGTCAATGTTTTTTTTTTGTTTTCATGGCCCTCTTAACAAGTGGACCTTTTATGTGTCTCCCTATTACCGCATTTCAACAGAAAGTTGAGAGGAAGAGGAAGAGACGGGTTAATATGTGACTGAAATATGGCTGTTTTCCATTACTGTATCAACGCAAGTCCGTCCTGAAACATGACTTAGTGATGTTGATATGTGGGATATTAGAATTAGAAAAGTGACTCTTCTGCTAGCCAGGAAATTACTCCTCGCTAGCTCAGTGTCCTAATGTTGTAGAAATTTAAGAAAATTTTAAAAAAATGCTTATTTAAAGATATTTTTGAAATGCATTTAAATTAATTAATATTTAAATTTGGATGTACAAAAAGGGGGTGACTACATTGAAAACATAAAATGTTTTAAAGCTAATACATGATCTAATCTTGTTTTTTTTTATACTCCAGGGCCACATGCAAATGCTGGACCCCCGAAAAAGAGGCACAAGGGCTGGTCGCCTGAGTCATCTGCCAACAGTCAGCCAGAGAGCACTGTGAAGACACCACCATCTTCATCATCCTTATCAACATTACCCGTGTCCTCTGCTGTAACAAATGGAACCAGATCAGGTAAAAACAGGAGATGATGCATATATGGAGATAAATGAAGAATGATGTGGTAACAGAAATTTATTTAATGCTAAATTTGTCAAAAAGATAGTTGTATGCTGCTTGATGTGTTACTATGTGTTTCTAAATGTAGATGTATTTCTGTGCTTCCTTACCTACTATATCCAGAGACTGCAGCTCCACTGAGTTCATCGCAAGGGTGCTCAACCCCTCTCTCTCCCCCAGGGCTGTCTGTAACAGTGCCTGATCAGCTGCTACACACCTGCAGACTACAACCGGTCATCTTCAAAGGTTTGATGGGCAATTATAATTTTAATTTAAAATGATACATTGCATTAAGTTGCATACAATTCTTTGTGCCTGACTAAATAATCAGTCAGAGTCATTATTGACTAGCTGATGCGTGGTGATCATTTTCCACCCAGATGTCAGTACTGGACTTTCTCAAGCAGGTGAACAGGTGAGGTTTTTTTAGTAACCACCCAGCAGATGGTCATTTTAGCTCGCCTCTCCTCACAGGTTAGAGGTCAGCTACTGCCCAAGGCTGTTTCTCAGCCTCTCTGCCCTCTCCCCTCATGCCCTCCCCTCCACCCTTTTCACCCCTTTGTGTCAGCCGTCAACTCATCCACCTTCCTTCTCCATCTTCTAGGCCTTAACCACTTCCTGCATCTAGTGTATGTACTTTCATCCTTTTCTCCTTTCTGTTTTCACTTCATATTCGTCACCTATCAGCTCTTCACCAGCTACACATCTTGTCCTTTCCTGTCTTTTCCTCCTCTTTGACTGCTCTTTGTTCCTCCCACTACACCACATCCCCATCCCTATGCTTATTCCTGTGCCTCTTGGGAATAGGTAGACCTGCATTTTCCCACCACTTGATCCGGCACAACAACTGGTCTAATCTGAATCTACCACCTGAGCTACAACCAAGCCTGAGTCCAGGTTGTCCTCAGCCGCCACCATGTGTTCATTCATCTATTTTATCTGTCTTCCTCTTGTTGAACGAAGGTCATGGTCCACTCCCTCAGCTGACTGGCAATGTCAGCGAAGTGCTCGTCAGTTCCCTGCTGCAGAGTTGTTACCTGAGCTCCCAGACACTCCCCAGAGTCTACCAGCACTACGGACCGTCACCCATTCAGCCACTGTCTACTGAGATGCAGATTCTGCTCACAGTTTACTACCTTGTTCAGCTAGGTCAGTTTTAAACCCTCTTCCAGAATAAAGTCTGTAATCATACACATTTCAGTAGGACTTCAGCAAGAAGGCAAGTGATTGATTCTTTATGACATTGTTATGCTTCATAATGGCCACTAGGAGGCAGATAGTTAGTAAACCAGTGAATAAATGGATAATTATGTGAGTTGCTTTGAGGATAAATTGTGGTGTTTTTTTTTTTTATTTTAAATTGATATTTTGTCCAAACTTTGGCTTCATATTTGACCCACACATTATCACCTAGTCAGTGTAGCCCATAATGTGTAAAAGCCTTTTTTGTCCCTTTGCTAAAACCTTATTCCATTAAACTACTGTATGGGTCATGAATAAACATGTTAACTACTTCTTTGTCTCCCACCTGCTTTCCCAAGGCCCTGACCAAGTGCCCCTGATTGAGGACTTGGAGCAGATATTCATGAGGTCGTGGAGGGAGTCTCACCTCAGTGAGATTAGACAGTACCAGCAGCCTCAAACACCAGCCACCCAAGGGAGGCACTATGGCATAGAGGTGAGACAGGACATATTATGATCATGACATTTAGGGGACCTTAAGATCCAGATTTATATGCAACTATGCAACTATTTTCCAATTCTTTACCTTTCAGCATCACAGACACCATTACCTTCCACATGAAGCCTATTAGCACATCAAAACATTCATTTCTACAGTCATTACAGTCCTCTCCATGGAACATTTTAAAGAAACAAATACTAATGACAATACATGATAAAATTAAATAAATGAACACATTGCTCATCTTCTTTTACCCTGTCTCCAGACTCCCTCCACCCTGCCTGGGCTCCCACAGCACCTCTGCTTACCTCCCCAGAGTCAACAACCCCTGACCCCCAGCCAGCTTCCCTGGCTCGCCCAGCTGGCTGCGTCATCCTGTGGAGAGGGCGTGGTAGTGTTAGGGGAGCAGATCAGATCTTTGGCTCAAGGCCTCCAGCAAACGTTGAGCAGGTTGATGGAAGGACGGCTTGAAAACACCAGCTATGTGGTCATTATTGTCACTGCACCAGGACAGGAAACGCAGTCCTGTGTGGTCGTTACAGGTGGGAGCTGTGTTTTTATATGCGTGTATGAATGTTGTAAAATCTTCAGAATGAAACAAAGAGAATATTTTAGCAGATATGAATTCAGTGTGTTTTACTCTGTTTGCAGGCAAACATCAGTGCCGTGCCTTGGCAGAGAGTATGTATTCTCCCAGTGAGGGCCTGAAAGAAATCAACCACCAGCTCTCCACTGGCGTGGCCCAGGAACTCATCCACTTCTGCAATTCGCTCGGACAAGGTGTTACTGACTGTCTGTCTTCTGATTCACATGCACATTTGTGTGTTCAGTACAGTATTGAGTGTGTTTTCGTCATAATTCACCAACATATTGTGTGACTCTCTGTTTCTCAGATGGCGATATGGATTCCCTCCTGGATAGTGCCACCGTCGACAGCAACGAGCCATCTCCTCTATCCAGCAGTCAGGAATCAGCTGAAGACAGAAGCCTCAAAAATACACATAGTCCAAAAGACACACACAGTCCAAAAGATTCACTCACACAGTGTCCAAAAGACTCACCCAGTCCTAAAGAAAGCGCTTCAAGTCCCAAAGACACATGTTCAGGTAAGACCCACTCAGGTTTAAGTGTATACTCTATGCAAAATGAATTCCCTGTCCTTGCATCAGTGTCAAATAGTGCTTGGACAAGATGTTTAAATGTTCTCTTTCAGCAGATGTCATGTACAGGTTACATCAGGTTTTCCACAGCTGTAATTCATACGATTTCATAGTTATGATCTTCACATTTCTACCTAATACCAATACTTGCTGCTGTAACTCTTCCCAGAATCAGCTTGATTTATTGTTGAACATGGAACCTGAGAATAACATCTGCATGTATTTCCACTCTTCCTTTAGCCAGGAAACATGCACAGTTGAGAGCAGGATAATCGTAATGTTTAAAAAATCTTTGATTGTGTATAATAAGAATTTGTGTGTGTGTGTGTGTGTGTAGAATACTCCGTAGAGTGGCGTGAGGTGCGACCCATCCAGCTGGCAGTGGCTAGAAAGCTGCTGTCTCACGTTTGTGCTATAGCGGACTCCAGCACGCAAAACCTGGATCTTGGCTCCTTCGACAGGGTCAGCTTCCTCATCCTGGTCCCACCGTCCGAGGTCACATTTCAGCAGACTGTGCTCCACCTCTGGAGCTCTGGTTAGTCACAGAGACCTTATTTTTCAGCAGCTGTATTTATGAATTCTTCTTGTATTTAAAAAAAAAAAAAATGCGAGTGTGCCTATAACATGATGTGTTTTGGATGTTGTCCTCTACCTCTCTCTCTCTCTTTGTCTGCATATCTCAGGTGTCCTTCAGGAGCTTGGGAGTTTAGACCTGGATTGTGTGTCTCTGCGAGATGCTGAACGTTATGTGGTCAAGATGGACCAGAGCGCTCAGGCACGAATTGACAGCCTCATTCAGGAAGCTCACAGTAACTCGTACACACTCTACATTTTGGTCCATGACCACGCCCACTGGGACATTAGCAGGTATGTCTGAGAAGTGAAAAGAAAAATCTGGATTATTAATGTTTTCTCTTTTTGTTGTAACATAGTTGTTGTTCCAGAGCAAGAGACTCAGTGAAGCAATCAAGCCTATTTACTAAGTCTCTGTGTCTGTGTCTCTGTCTCTGTCCCCCTCTCAGTGCATCCTACAGCAGCTCAGACAGTGGTTTGGGTCTGGTTGACCAGCTGTTAAACTCCCGACAGGTCAGAGATGCTCCAAACATCCTAATTCTCCACGTCACCTCCTTCCCCTTCGCTCTTCAGACTCAGTACACCCGCATCAGCCCTTACAACGAGATCCACTGGCCCTCTGCATTCAGTAATGTAAGATTCAATTCTGTGTTACACACGCTCTGCTTTTAGTGCTTTAACATACATTAGCAGCGCATATCTAGAGATTGACACGATGAAGAGTTTGAACTTAAATCACTTTCTTGTGTGTGTACCCATAACATTGTGTGTCGGTGTCTACAGGATGTGGACCTGTATCATGAGAGGACGCGGTACTTTGGTGTGTCAGAGCTTTTAGAGTCGACTCGTTCAGGGAGCAGCCTGCCTTTGATGCGTTATGATTCCTCCTTTGAAAGTATGGCATCTGCCCTGGAAGAAAGGTAGCACACAAACCCCCCCACTCTTCACAAACAAGTTTAAATTACTTGCAGGTTTACAAAAAAATGCTTCAAGAAGCCCTTAAAATCTCTCCCTCTCTCCCAGGTTCCCTAAGCTGCACAGTGCTGTGATCCGCACCACAGTCCTGATCCAGCACTACTGCGTAGCCCTGATGGCTGCATCCGGCAGAATTGGCGGCTCCCACAATCTCCACAAACACACCTCTGTGGAGACCCTGGAGATTGTACAATCACTGCTCTCTGCTGCCCAGCAATGTCCCGCCCACCACGGCCACATGGTCCTGCTGCGGATCCCCTCTTTGGCTCTGGCTGCATGGGCCCACCGGCGGCTCTCCAGAGTGAGGAGACAGCTGGGTCTGGAGGAGAGTTTTGAAATCATACTTGGAAATCCCAACCAAGCTCTGAATATTGGACAGACTTTCATCGATCAGATCAAGGTGGGAGAGTAGTTCATAGCATCATGAAATATAGGAAAAGCTTGCAAGTTGTGAAATGAGAGACACTGACTGACTGTGAAAATTTATGCTTTCTGTGCTTGTGTCTCGCAGATGTGGCTAAAGATCCAGGATTCTGACTGGGTTCCTCGTACCTATCTGGAGCTGGAGGCCCTTCCCTGCATCCTGATCCTGTCAGGAGCTGAGCCCCTGGGAGAATCACTGCCCAGGTAACCTCTGACCTAAAACCTTGGCCCTTTCTTCCCAACCCGCCCTACACTGTAGTATTATCACCAAGTATTATGTTCAGACTGTAAAAAATGTCATGTGAATTACTTGTACCTACAGGTCGCTGAAGTACTGTGACCTTCGGGTGATAAGCTGCTCCTACCTTCAGCGAACCACTCTCGAACAAGAGCTGGGCCTTGCTGCTTATCTAGTGAGGGCAGAGTCACGACCCCCACACAATCCCGGCCCAGGAAGTGACCTGCTGGAGAGTGATGCTGAAAAACTCAGCAGCACTGACAATGAGGAGGAGGAGGGACAGGAGAACGGTGAGATGAGATTCCACATGAACATGAACTGTTTTTTCAGATTTTAAAACGTGTTAAATGTTCAATTGTTGTTTGAAGGGAGATCTTAACTGATGTGGTGGCTAATTTATTGTTGTCTTATCTCTCCATTTCCAGAAGACTCCCCTCTGTCATCCAGTCAGCAGCCCCATTCATGCCCAGACAGTGGAGCTTTAGATCCCTTCTCTGCCCAAAGCACCACGTCTCCAAATGTCCAGAAGGGGACCGTGGACACCACACAATCACCCTCACCATCACAGACTCAGTTTCAGTCCCAGATCTCGTCTCAGTCTTTTCCATATCCTCAACCTACACCACACCACCAAACCCAACCTCAAGTTCAAAGTCATTCCCAGGCCCAGCCCATCTCCCAGTTGCAGCCACAACCACAAATTCAGAGTCAAAGTCAGCTATTATCTCAAACTAATTCCCAACCTTACACCCAGACACTTCCCCAGCACCAGTCTCTCTCACAGATGCAAACGCCCAACCCTCAAACTCAGCCTCTTCCCCCTACCCAGTCTCGTCGCCAACACTCCAAGTCCACTTCCTCTGGCTCCTTGTCCCCCAGAGCCTCCTCTCCTCACCTGAGCTGCTCCTGGGCACGAGGAGTGAGTCGCCCGCCCTCTGTGCTCCTCCCTCGTGCCCTCTATGACATTATCACGGCCAGTGACAGCAGCGGGCTTCCACGATGTACCTCATTCCTGCCACACATGTCTGTCGCATGGGCAAGCAGCTTCAGGTAAAACCGACATGTTTTTTACAGCCTGGTGTTTTCTGCTCATACAACTCTAACTTCTTGGGGGTCAGTTTCATGAACAATGTCTTTTGTGTGCAGGCCCTTGCTGAGTAAGATGATGACATGTACAGAACAGTCTCTGTATTATCGCCAGTGGACAGTCCCTCGCTCCTACCACATGGACAGCAGCAATCGCACTGAAGGACGAAGTGACAACTTTCACCCTCGCAGGCTGCTGCTCAGTGGACCCCCTCAGGTACTTCCTATTTTTACTTCTGTTCTTTTACTCAAACTCAAGCTCATGTTATACAGTAGACTTATAGTATATTCCCTATTTCCACGGCCAGGTGGGTAAGACAGGAGCGTACCTCCACTTCCTGGGTATTCTGTCTCGGATGCTGATAAGGCTGATGGAGGTGGATATCTATGATGAAGAGGACATCAACTACAGTCAGTATATTTGCAGCAATCGCTACCATTTCTGACCTACATCATGTAAATAATGGAGACCAGACTTTCTAAAGACTCTACTCCAAGTCGTTTCTTATTGGTCCTGTGAAGATCATATGATTGTATCTAGGATTTTGTCAGGATGGATTCTAAACTTGAGTATTTGCAGTGCTGTAAATGTGTCTGCAATGTGTTGTGTATTTAGGTGCCCAGGCAGAGGGGGTGCAGTACCACCCACCCAGTGCTCCCTGGCCCAACCCAGACATTATGAGGACGATGCCCTTTGACTACACCATACATGACCCCAAATATGATGATATCAGCGCTGTTTATTGCCCTGCATATAAACCCAGTGCTGAGGGTAAGCATAAGAAAACACACTGACACACAACCATGACTTTTAAAAATGTTTTTCTGTAAATATTACGAAGATTACTCTAGTCCTCATCTGTCTTTTCCCCTGTTGTCTTCCTAAGGAAACCCTGTGCGGCAGGAGGATGTGTACCTACGCAGGCGGACATCTAGGATCAAGCTGTCTAAATATGCAGCCTACAACACCTATCATCACTGTGAACAGTGTCATCAGTACTTGGGCTTCAACCCCAGATACCAGGTCGGCCTAACACATCCAAACACAGAAAAATTCTGATAAATTGACACTCTTTCGAAATGTAAATGTGACTGTCCTCTCTAAACATATTTCAGATGTATGAGTCAACACTGCATGCCTTCACATTCACCCATCTGCTGCTCGGGGAAGAGATCCAGCTCTACTTCATCATACCAAAGTCCAAAGAGCACTACTTCAGCTTCAGCCAACCAGGAGGCCAGCTCGAGAGCATGCGGCTGCCTCTCACTTCTGACTGGGTAAGTTCTTCCTCAGTGAAATTTGAACCACTGAATCTCTGAAAAGGCATTTTCCCCATGCCGATATCTAGAGTTACAAATAAACCAGCAGTGGGATAGTTTACTGTTTATCTCACAATACAAAGAACGTGTGTGTAGAGATATTAGAACAGAAAAAGGAATTAAGTAACAATGATGTGCATATTTTTAAAATCTCATGTTGAAGTTGAAGTCTCAGTTCAGTCTGGAATGCAGTGTCAATGTAAACACCAGGAGATATTAATTTACAGTTTGTAAGGGAATCTGTTTCTGTTAATCACTCCTAGATACAGACAGAAATACCATAATTACCTTAAAGCAGTGATTTGCTGTGAAGTACAGTGCAACAAACTGGTTGTTCCACAAGGTGGTGCTATAAAGCAAACTATGGCACAAAATGCTTTGGGGGAAAATGCATTACTATAGCCTCTTTGTATTTATAAAAATATGTATATCAGAGATTCCTATCGAAGGAGATATTTGAAATTATTTTGCATAGCACGATAAAATCTTTAGTCACACCAGTCAGAAAACTCTCTCTATCTTATCATGTTGCCTTTCCTCTGGCATTTACTCGCTGTATCATTTATCTTTGTAAACACCTGGGATGTCCCCAGAACCTGTTTTGGACGCTGCTACTCAAGCCTACATCCAAAGACAAAGTCATGACACTGCTTGGGTTTCAGTTTCCTTCATCAGTTTGAAAATCATGTTGTAATGTAGTATGGAAGTATCATATTCTACTTACATTATGTTTTCATGAATCACAGTAGTTATTGTGAATTTTTTTCCCACTTCTCCAGAGCCCTGACTGCATCAAGAGTCCAATCTTCACTCCAACCACTGGCCGACATGAGCATGGTCTGTTCAACCTGTACCATGCTATGGATGGAGCCTCACATCTCCATATTCTGGTGGTCAAAGAGTATGAGATGGCCGTCTATAAGAAGTACTGGCCCAACCACATCATGCTGGTGCTGCCCACTGTCTTCAATGGAGCTGGAATAGGTATGTTATTGCTACTACTGATGGGTATGTAGGAATTTCTTAAATTAATTACATTTCCAATACAAACCTGCACAGCAATCTCACTAACACATACTGAAATTCCAATTTCAAGCGCCGCTGATTTCATAGCCCCCAACTTTAATAACAGATCATGGTTATTATGCAGGTGCTGCTCACTTCCTCATTAAGGAGCTTTCATATCACAACTTGGAGCTGGAGCGCAGTCGGCGGTTGGAGGGAGGGGGCCCAGCAGGTGACGTCTGGCCCTTCATCATCCTGGCTGATGACTCCTGTGTTATGTGGAACGCAGTCGACCTCGACGCACGCAAGTACGTACAGTCACTGTATTTCTATAAATAATAATGAAGGACAAAATGGATGTTTCTTGAATCACTTTATGAGTTGCTCTTAACATAGCTATTCTTTGCCTGCCATTGTTTTTAGTGGTCCAGCAGAGCATGCTGTGTCACTGAAACAGGTCTTACAGCACATGGAGGCCTGTCCAGACCTGGCCCACTATGGGCTGTGCGGGATCAGGAAGTGGAGCAGCCGTGGACTCACAGGTCAGAAATCCAAGGAACATTTTTACAGAATTTTAGTCTTTGTAATGCAAAGTAACAGGAAATAAATTCTAAGTGTAACCTCAAAAGAATCACTAAGGTAGTACTTGTAAGTCTGCTGTACTGGACTGCACACGGTAAGTTAAAATAATAGACGGATACACTGTATGGCCATGGAATTGCCTTGAAAGGGCGGACTGTACTTGTAGATGCCTCAGATCTAAACTGCAGATACAGATTGTTATGTCTTCATCTGTTCAGTAGTCGTTCACCTTCATGACTTTTTTTTAAAGCTACATGTCTGGCTCCAAGCTATAGCTCTTTTTTTAGGCCCATTGACTCCCTGTGCAGCCTCAGATAACCAGTTATACAGAGACTCAAGACAAAGAACTTTGAAATGACTTCCCTGTAAAGCTTAGGCTGACAGAATCAGTGTAATCTTTTTAAATCACACATATGAAGCGATTTCTTTGGAAAATGTAAAATAAAACCTTTACTGGTGTATGAGTAAAATAACTTATTGGGGCTGTGGTGATTTGTGTTGGTTTTGTTAGGTAATAGACAGAGGGAGCCGTTCTCCAGAGGTCACCTTCATGACTTCCTCCTCCTCAATGTGGACCGGAGTCAGAACATACAGTACGACCAAAACCGCTTCACCTGTCACGACGTGGACTTCACCCTGAGGCTGCACAGCGCCGGACTGCTCGTCTGCAGGTTTAACAGCTTTAGCGTCATGAAGAAGCAGATCGCCATAGGAGGATACAGGACATTTATTATCAAGACCAAGGTAGATGTTGAAGAGAACACAAATACTATTTTCATATATATATAGCTAGATAGCTAGCTAGCTAGATAGATAGATAGATAGATATTACACAACCTTAGCAGCTTGTCTGAATTTTACATGTCATGTCATCATCTGCCGCTTGTCTGGGTCCAGTCCCAGGTCGCGGGGGCAACTGCCACCCAGTCTGAATTTTACATAACACAATGCAGTGATAAGTGTTCAATTCAAGCGTTTTATAGCACTTTATATCCATTAATGTACCAATGATATTAAACAAAAGTTTAACATTTCTCCAGATGACAGATGTTCCCACATCAGTGGGGCCTTCACAGTACGTCTGTGCCCCAGACAGCAAGCACCTTTTCTTGGCTACACCGGCTCAGCTCCTCCTGGAAAAATACCTCCAACACACCAGCCAGAAGCTGTTTCCACTCAGCACCAAGAACTACACACACCCTGTACTGTCTGTGGACTGTTACCTCAACCTGGGACCTGAAGTACGCAGCACACACGCAGATACAGACACTGTTTCAAGCAAAAAGAGACGCACAGAATCACAGCCTTTATTTTTGTGGAAGATTATTAACCTGTGAACTGAAGTGTAGGTTCATATACCCATAAATTCAAACATACAGTTTATAAAAGACACACTCGTCTTGTCTCCTGCAGGTGACAGTGTGTTTTGTGAGTTCCAGACCTCACTCTGTCAACATCAGTGCCACAGGGCTGCTGTTCAGCGGCCTGCTCCTCTGTTTCGCCGACTCCTTTGTGACCCCTGGGTTCCTCAAGAAGTTCACCTTCCTCAAAGGTACAAGGGCACATCAAATACAGATGATGGACAAATGTGTGTTAAATGTGACACATATGAAATGATTTACTTAAAAATGCGGGTACTGTCATGAGTACATGAGATCTTAGGTATCATTCTGAATGCCAAAAAGTGCTACATTTAGCAACAAAAAAAAAAAAAAAAAAACATCACTACAACAGTGTCCAACAGTGTTAAATGACATATAACTGCCACGTTGTCCGATGAATTCAAGCCAGAGACCTTTGTTGTTGTGTCTCGCCCCTTGACACCTCTAACAGCAGCTATACTGCTTTTGAGGGAAAAGGACAAGGCTACATGGTTTCATCCTAGTCATTTTGATTTCCATATTGTAGTTAAAGTCTCTGTCCCTCTCCCTCATGTCTGCCTCCCTGTAGGTGCGACTCTGTGTGTCATCAGTGCAGATCGTAGCTCGTTGAGGCAGACGGTGGGCAGGCTGGAGCTGGAGGAGGAGTGGAGGTTCAGGCTCAGCGACGAATTCCAGACCGCCAACGCCAAAGAGGACCGACCGCTTTTCTTCTTGACTGGAAAGCATATAT
The DNA here is from genome assembly GCF_017976425.1 of Toxotes jaculatrix. Taxonomy (NCBI): domain Eukaryota; kingdom Metazoa; phylum Chordata; class Actinopteri; family Toxotidae; genus Toxotes; species Toxotes jaculatrix. The sequence continues at coordinate 13,105,609 of NC_054394.1, read as the reverse complement.
GAAACAGTCAGGGTTGAAGTTACTTTTAATTGCCAAAGAGAAGAAGTGTTTTATGTAGAATGTACTCAGTCACTCAGGGTCTATATGGACAATGTTAGTCTACTAACATGTGAAGTGTTTCGTAGACTAACGTGTGGAAACATTGTGGAGGGAATATGAAACATTAGCCATGACCTGGTTATTATGTGAATAAGCAAGAGATTGGTCCAGAGGAATTAAGGATTTTCAGTAAACCTCACATGAAATTCTGTAAATAAAATTGCACCGTTTACATTTATGGTTCATAAAACATTTGAGTGCTAGTGTACCCAAAGAAATTAGTTTGATAAATAAGATATACCCATTATCTGATCGTATAGTTAAATGGAGATAAAAAGCTGAAAGGAATCATCCTGCACGCTTCTTGATACAGACAGTATCTTGATTTACAGTATATTGGAAGCAAACATGGAATTGAAATCATTTTTTTTTTTTTTGCCCTTTGAAGAAACTCACTAGACTGAGTAATTGCTGGTACTGCTTTTGTATTTCTTCATATGTGTTTGCATGTTTAGCTGTTTTTAAGTTCTTGTTGCAATATCTCAGTGTTCTGCACACATTTACACGCAGGTGCACACAACACAAGAAGCTTTTTACAGGTCAGACACAATCATTTGTGTGCAATGGTAGCCGATTTTTGGCAGCAAACATTTTTATTGGGGCGACTTTTGTAGAGGTTTGTTTTGCTTGTATGTTTCACATATGAAACATTTTGTCAGATTTGTATTATGTAAAAAAAGTACTTATTTTCAGTGTGAACAAGAAAAATAATTGGGGTGGTGTCTCTGTTTGGGTGTTCTGTGCTTTATGCTCCGTAGACTGCATGATGATTTTATTTGTGCTTGTGCAGGAACACAAATCTACTGTGTGCTGGCAGCATATTACAATGTACAGTTTTTTATGCCTTTAATTGTATAAATGTACAGACATTTTAAATTTCTTGTGTGTGTATGCATGTGTGTGTTTATATGTCTCTTTCAAACACAGAGCACAACTTAACCAGTCGCTCTAAACATGAATGGTGAAAACACTCTTGTACGTTAGCGGCCTGAAGGTTACTGTGTGCCACTTAACAATAAAAACAGGACAGTCATAAAGTTTATGTAAGCACCAAATCAGAAAAATATGTGGTTGTTTTGACCAGTTATACAAGCATCATATTTCTCCATCTAATTTGAACTATCAAGTTAAAGCATTTTATAACCTTGTAAGACAAAACAAATCGGTTTTCAAAAAAGGAAGCCTGACTGAAAAAGTCCTCAATCCACAAAAAGAATATTGTTCCCTTTCTGGCAGAGCTGTGTCCCACAGTGTCTGAGGGTTAGGAGATATTTGAGACCGCAAAGCGGAGACAGAGCATTCGAAGTCTAAATGGCTAAGTGTCACAAGAGGGACGGAGTCAAGTTGCAAACTTTACCTGTCAGTCAGGCAATGGTGCTGCCCTCAGATGCTCCCTATGTCCTCACATGGAAACTCTGTGGTATCTGTGTGTGTGTTTGTGGACTTTCAGGCTATAATAATATCTGTACATTTTGTTTTTATTTTTGTTTTAGGTTTAGAAAAGAAAAAAATCACCACCAGAAATACTTCCTCTGTTATTTATAATGTTACTGTCATAAATCATCCACTGGCACACATCCATAATCAGTGTATATATTTGCTGCACTGTGTGTGTGTGTGTGTGTGTGTGTGTGTGTGTGTGTGTGTGTGTGTGTGTGTCAGTGGAGTCTGTAGTGTCAGATGGGCATCTTAAACAGCAAGAGAGTATAGCAACCCCCTCTCAGATTTCCTCCAAGTACTCCATTCCTAGAACACACTTGTTGATAATTTTAGTCTATAACACTCAAGTACTCAAGTACCAGCTACTCAGTCAAAAACAGTTCCACAGATCTAAGACTCACAGGATTTATCTGAGTTAGTAGAGCAGGACCTTCAGAGTTCAAAGAGCACTCTGCATCTGCCCACAAGTAATGTCAGTCTGTGTTAAACAACAAAATCTAAGATTCTATAGACAGTTGACCAGGAAAGAGTCAGCTACCAGCACTCACTGATTTTTGATGCATCAAACATCTCAGAGGACTTTTTCCAGTTTGACTTTGTATTGTTTTTTAACAAGATTTCTGCTTGGACCACTCACTGGGATTTCTTTAGAAATCCTGACATGTTCTGAGACTGTTCACAGCATATTTCGCTGTAGAGATTGTACAGCAGCTCAGGATTGCGAACCTTGCAACATGGAGCCATGACCCTCATGGAAGAGCAAGAACAAGACTTCAGCAGTCACAGTGAGGATGACAGCCCCATTCACAGCTGGTCCTGGGTAAGCAAACTAAAATAATATATATACTGTGTATAGTTGTATGAAATAAGGAGAGTTTTACAGGGAAAGAGAATCATTATTGCCAAGAGCTTTGTCTTGTACAATGGATTTGTGCTGAAATCAAGTAATAATTATTTTAATCAGTAGACAGAATAAAATGTTCGAATTTGGTAGACAGAGTCTGCATCAGTTCAGGATGGTAGGTGATCAGTTCAGAGTTATTGTGTTGTCCTTTTCATTTTTACTGTCCTTATAATCTATGTTTTGCCGTACTAGCCTATTTCTTACGTCACAAAACATTCCCAAGCACAACCACTGTAACTGTGGCAGGACTGTTTCTGCTAAACGCAGAAAAATAAGAGCCCCAGCTTCCAGGGAAATAACAGAATAAAATGCAGAAAACCATGTTCTAATGTGTAGCATCAACTTCTTAATGAGAATTACTTGCAACGTGAAGCTTGATGATGTGCTCTTGTAAAGATGAGGCAGACGTAAGGGTCCACCTGACCCATCAGAAGGTCTTTCTTTGCTTTACAAGAAAACCTGACAGCATTCTTAAAATCACTGTGCTCAAATAACATGCTCATTCTGTGTTTGCGTGTTTGCATTTGTGAGATAAAGTGTGCTTGTGTGTCTCTCTGTTGTACAGCCATGTTCTTTACAGCCAGTTCTTGTATAGGTATGCTGACTCTGCAGACAGTGTGTGTGAGCTTTTTTTTCTTGTGTGTGCAGTATAACCGTGTGCTAGATCAACAGCTCATATCTCCACGCATGACCTCAAGCCCACATAGGTACTTATAAAGGCACATTACAGCACAGTTAGCAATGCTATTACATAATAGCCCCACAATGCTGGAGGCCTGTGAGTGGACCTGTGGGATCAGGCAGCATCTCCACAGTTCCTGCTTCTCCTTTAGAATTTATTTGCCTGAAGTTAATCTTTAACTGAGGTGAACTGTTGCCATTATTTTGTTCATCTGGTTACGGTTGCTCTCTGTTAAGATGTGTCAGTTTATTTGTTCTAATGTTTGAGTATTAGATCATTTATGGTCTCACACGTTTAAAGTTTTTTTTTTTTTTTTTTTAGAGGGGTAAGACAAAATGTAAAACTATCCATCAAGTCCAGTAAATAAAACATACAGAAAGAAAGGTTCTTGTGTTTGGGAGCAAAAATTTAAAGAGAAGTAATTTAAAGAGACATCAGTTTGAGAAGACATGTTTACATAATGTGTTTCATGCTAGAGTGAAAAGAGTGATGCATGTTTTAATTTGGAAATCTGTCATTCACAACTTTTGGCTGAATGAAAGATCAATTTACAAATTAACTGTTGTATTGCTAAAGATAACACAATGTCTATATGCAGTTTTTAGACAAAATGATGACTCTTTTGTGATGCTAATTAACCTTGGAATCTAACAACTACTTAACATTGCACAAGAGGATTTGTTACATCTGTCCTCTCATCCACCATTGGCAGTGAAAGACTGTTTTTTTCACTAACTAATACTAAATAAAAGACAACCCTCGGTCAAAATAGGACTGGCTGCAGTTAAGAGAGCTTTAACCAGCCATGTCTGGCAGTGGAAACAAAACTAATCAGATTTTCTTTTTCTTTTTTTAAAACCATGGAGCATGTCTGCTCAGACTTCACATTGGGGGCGGGTTCAATAGTTCAGTTGTGATGTGTGGCTCAAGCAGCCCTGTGATTGGCTCACAAAGCCCATCCCCCTAAAGACACCCCTGTCTCCGTGGTGATGAAATGAATGCATTCTGGACCTGAAAGAGAGAGTTCCTGGGAGAGATCAGGCTACCACCCCCACCCCCCTCACCCCCCGCCCCCAACTCTCTCCCTCCCTCTCACGTGTCTGACATGAGGTAACACTGAGGGACCATAGTTGCAGCGATAGAGAGGATATCAGTCAGCACCCACCCACACACACTCACACACACACACACACACACAGAGCAAACAGACACATATATACATGCTCACACAGTCACGTACAGTTCATGCATGTAGGGAGCAAATATTAACCCAACCACATAAACAAACAAAGCACATGGCCACACGTGATGTAATGAATGAAATAAATTCTGCATCAGTGTTTACATTTTCATTTTCTTTGCACTTAAATATGCTTCTGTTTAGCTCGCAGACATGCAGCCAATGTGACTCACTATATATAAAATAAGTTTCAGGTGAGGAAAGTGTTTATCCCATCACATTGGATATCTTTTAATTAATAAATAATTTAACATTACATAGAAATATAAAGTATTTCCTTAAATGATAGTTAAAATTTAGAGTTCATAAATTTGGGTGCCTCTCAGCTTTTACTACAGAAATTTGTTTTTGCACCATAAGCCGCAGTAAATCCATCCCACACACTGAGGTAAATATACCAGTTCTTCTCCTCTGTCACACCTCCACAACTGTTTTTCTCTGTCATAACATCCACATCCGCACAAACTTTAAATTCTGCAAATTCTCCCTCTAGCCTACTCTCCTATCTGTGTATTCTCTCTCTCGGCATCCCACCTCTCCCCTCCTTCTCCTCCTCTAGTTGGCTACTTGTTGCTCCCTGATGAATGACTCGGTTCTTAGAAAACCTAACACGTGTTTCCTTGTTCCCGCTCTGGCTGCCTGGTGTTGATAGTGTGTGCGTCTGTGTGTATATGTGTGTGTCCATCAGTGACTATGACAAAGTCACGTGGTGGTGTTCAGTATTTAGTAATGCAGTGCATGTATGTGTGCCTGACAGCAGAAAAGCAGAAATTGATCCAGAGCCATGAACTGTATCACATTTTGGGACTGGAGATTCTTCTACACAAACACACACACACACACACACACACACACACACACACACACACACACACACACACACACACACACACACACACACACACACACACACACACATATACACACTCTCTAGGCCCTCATTCCTCGAGAGATCTACTGCTCTTGCAATGCTCACATGTTGAGAAAGATATTTTGCAGAGTGTGTGTGTGTCTGTGTTACATTTCCACCCACCCTAAAAGAGGTCTCAAATAACAAACAGAATCAGGAGCACTTGGATCTGAGTGTAATTTGGGAACTGGTTCTGAGAACCACTGAACAACAACAAACGGCCATGAGACCCAAGTCAGGGAAAAGTATCTTACATAACCTTACCATAATCTGATTACAGAAGTCAGGAACATATTATAACAATTAAGAAAAAGACACAAAAAAGTATAATTTGATAACATTTTCTGTCCATGTGTAGTGGAAATGAATCTGTTGTCTTTGTTTTGTGTAGCAGCTGTGTTTATAACTTAACTTTTTTGTTCATGCCAAAGGAAAGCTTAATATGTTTAATGCATGACTGCAAGCCATGCATTAAAATCACATGAATTTACAAAAAGCATCTATTGTCAAAACAATGAAATCAATCTTTTATGGTTAGAAATTTAATTAGAATTTGTACAGCTTAGAACTTCTCAAAAGAAAGAGTTTTATACGTTTAAAACAACAAGGTAAGACTGACTGTCCTGCACAGATTATGTTCAGTCTCTTTTAGGAGCTCATTTGCATTTGCATATTTATTTGAGCAGATCTGTCTGGAAATGTCTCCCAGCTGCTGGCATGGGAGTGACGCCATTAAGTGATTTATATGGATTCTGGTTTATCTGGTAGATCAGCAGTTACCACCAGACTGTCCTGCTTCCTGTTTAGTCAACTTCTGCCACTGTGTCTCTTTCCCTCTTTGACACATGTATTTTCATGATCTCTCTTTGATTACTGTGACAGTACTTGGCACGTTTGCAGTCTCCTTCTATTTTTCTAAAGGGCACATGCACACCGTGCCATACCAGGAGTACACTACTCTGCGGGTTACACATTCTGTACCCTGATAAGCAATGAACGCACAAGTGTTTTGACTTACAATAGGACAGTGAAGGGGAAAGATGATGCTACATGTGTCACATATGTTACTTGTCTGTTAGCAAAGACTGAAACTTGTTAACGGGCTTCTCTCTGTCTCTGTCCCATAAATTTGTAACCTGTCAGTATAATGAGGCAGCTACACAACTATCTGAGTGAACTGAAAAAAAAAATAAGAAAGCACATACATACCGTAGGCCATTACAATTTTTATTACTTTTTATCAGCAGCTGTCAATATATGTCAAATGGCGTGTATGTTACTTTAACTTACTTTAAATGGGAAGATTGTTACCACTCACGTCACTTTTTAAACTTTTTTACACCTTTTTTTTTGTAGAGATTGAACAAATGACACAGTGAGACCACACTTGTCATATAACATGCTGCACAATGGAGAATAATGTAATTTCCAAAATGTTGAACTGTTCCCTCATAGTGGGGCCAAAAGAAGGACAGGAAAAACTCAGTTTGAAAATGTTGCAGTTTTCATAATGGTGTAGACGACCTGGAACTTCCTGGATGACCACACTATTTTGTATACATTGGTACAATATGCTTGGGGTTGTATATTGTGGGCTTAATACATGAAAACAGTTCAACAAGTCTCCGTCAATTTTTCAGAACAATTTGCTAGATCTTATTTCAAACCACATGAGCTTTTACTCCCTTGCTACAGCAAAGCTCACCATCTGAAAATCAAAAACAAACACAATAACAATGTCTTGGCTTTGCCTCAATGCGTCAGGGCAGGTGGGTAGATTTACATTTTGACAACTGGTACACAGTCAGTACATTGCACAAATACAGATGCCTTCGGGCCGCCTGAATGTCACTGCTATTCTTATCTGTCTTATACTAGACTTGTATTTCTTCAGAATACGAACAAGATCCTGTTTACTGTTGCTCCTTAGTTCACAGTGTGTACTCTGGGTAACTGTTTTTTTCACTGGGAAATGATACAGAACAGAATTTCAAAGTATTAACATTAAGGGAAATTTAATGCTTTAATAAGTATAAAGTCAGAGATAAACTTATCGTCCCCGCTGAAGATATTAATATTAAACCTCATCTGGCTTCAGATACTCTCCCTGGCTTTATCGTATGACAACCAAGCACTTAGTGTTTACAAATCATAAGATCCTTTGTTTTGTTCTTCTCTCTTTATGTACTATTAATGTTTATAATAACTGTAGTATATTCTTCTCTCAGATTTAAGTTAGAACAATAACAATAACACATCCAAACTGCAGAGAAACACTTGAAACCCCAGACAAAAAGGCCAGAGCAGTTTAACCTGCTTTAACCTGCAGATATGCAGCGTCATCTGCTCAAAACAGCTTCAGCAACAGAGAAAGAGATGTAAAATAAATGGGCTGCCACTTTAATAAAGCACCCTTTATACAGAGTTTACAAGTTGTAACAAATTACTTTAATAGTGTTTGTTTTCTCATGCTAAATAGATCAGTTACAGGTCACTGATAAGGCCATCTTTGGGTTGCCAGGTTGTGAACAATCAGGGAGTTTAGTCACTAATATGTAAGTTTATTAACAAAGACTGCAATAATCTAACAACAAAAGGACAGTAAGTCATCTGTAAACATAACATTTATATCTTTAAGGGTTCTTACAATAGTCCAAGGGTGCAAATTATTATAATAATTATGTTAATACATTGCCAGTACATTCATGTCGGTCCAGATGCCCTGCAGCCCTTTTCAGGAAGATTTGAGGTTGCACGGTCGATTAGAGTGGGTCTATCTGTTAAATTAATGCTGAAAAGACAAAGCACGTCATGGTGGAAGAAGATAAACACTAGTCACAACATGGCAACCCAAAAGGAGGTCTTCATAAGTGAGAAATTCCATGTAAAGAGAAAAAATGAATAGTATAAAAAGTATGAGCAGTAAATGCAGACATATGATAAAATCACAAACATATAATGATAATATACATGATTTCAAGAGGGAAATTTTCGGTCAACATTGTGTGACGTCAGCACCGGCTCAGCCAACCGGGTCGCTCCGTGTTTGCGGTCCCGGTAGCGGTGGGAGGAATATTTTAACCGCGGTTTAAATAGTGAAGCAGCTTTGAGCGGAGAATCCAAGATCAGATGTCAGTAAAAGCGTAACGAGTCCGTCTGTAACCTACAATATGTGATCTGAGGACTGACACGTAACGGGACTAAAACTGCAGAGGTAACGTCTGGTGGAAAAACGCTGAATGGCGGAAAGATCCCCGAGCGAGAAGCGACGTCGATAAATAATGTAAGTAAAGACAGAATTGCGACCGTAGCCTGCTGTCAGGGACATATTGAAAAAAATATAGATTTTAAAATCCTGTTTCCCCTCAGTGTTAACCCGAGCCTCTGCGCTGAGGCGGTGATAGTGTTGCGTAAAATAATGTGCGGCTGTTTGAATGAAGGCAGAGCTCCGGTGCAGACTGCAGAGCCTCACCCCGTGTGCAGATGTTTACATGTCGCCCCACAGGCCACACAGGACACTACGATCACAGCCTCGTGTTAATGCTTGTTTTCATTTGTGTTCATTTTTTCTCCAGGTTCAGAATAGATGCTGTCATGTCCGATACAAATAGTATTTCTGTTTATTTGTGTTGCTTTTTTTTCTTAAAGAAGAAGGAGGAGGATAAGGTTACATGTAAGTCAGTGTATATGCAAAATTACACCCCCTATCAAAAAGCAATGAGTAAATGAGTTGCCATGTAGTTGTGACACTCAGTAATACTGAAGTGTCATGCTGCTGCTCCTCTCTTATTAAATTGATTTAATTGGATAATCCTTCATACATCATCATCTGTCTGTAAATCCCCCAGCCTCTCTGCTCCCTATGTCTGCCTCCCTGAAGTTTTTTTTACTGACTAAGTTTTAGTAACCAAACCTCTGTGGGGTTTTTATGTGTTTATGTTACACATTATGAATGTAGTTCTGCGGTGTTGTTGTTGGTCTCTTGACTCAAAAATGACAGCACTTGTTTAGATAAGGTGTCTTTTAATGGTTTATGTTCATTTGTTTGCTTGCTTCTTCAGTAAAACAATACAGCAAACCCACTGAATGACGCCTGAATGACCTTATGAGTTGTCTCGTGATTGGTTATTACATAATGGAGGTCCACTGTGATTGGCTGTTCAGCAAATATGTCCTGGAAGAGTGGGCAAGGCTTTGGTTGTGTGCGTGCGTGCGTGCGTGTGTGTGTGTGTGTGTATGTGTGTGTGTGTGTGTGTAGGGGTGAATGAATGGTCGGGCCTGTCTGCACGTGACCTGTGTTGACAGTGATATCAGGTCTGTGGCATGCCCAACAATAACTGCATGTACATATGTGTTTGAACAAAAATGGATAATGGAGCGAGAGTGATCCCACTCCCAGGTCTTGAGCATTAAGTTAAGAGATTAAAGGGTTAATTCACTCAAATGACAAAAACATCCACTATGAATAATGGAGGTGAATTTAATTTAATTTTCTCTGCTTTCAGTGTGTCTTTCCAGTTACAAATGTCCTAGTTACTCTGGATAGTCCACAGACCTCGCTGTTGATTTGGAACTATGTATTTAAGTCCAAAATACACAAGAGGCCTCACTTTAGTTTTTAGTCTGTTTCTGAATGCACTGTGTGCATGTGATGTTTTTGTATAAACAAGCCCAGTTGTAATTTGATGTGATTTAAGCAGAGGTGCCATGAGGTTAAGCCTGGGCAGAGTGTATTAACTGGCTTAGTAACAGTGTTCTGGTGTGTTGGCATGTTATAGCAGGCTGGTCAGAACAAGCCTATGACGAGTGTCTCATGCAGCTCTTGTGTGTATAGTACATATAATGCTGGGTCATTGGAGCAGAACAGCTCCAGTCTGTGATTCACCGTAACTGATGCGTGTTAACAAATCATCCTCATCATTAGAGTGTTCTTACATGGTCTGCCAAAATATTAGGCCATCTGTCCTAGAGGCACGCTGTAATCGTGTGTGTGTGTGTGTGTGTGGGAGACAGAGATAGAGGTGACAGAGGATGCCAGTATCTGAGTCAGCATAAGCAGGTGGCAGGTGGAGATTTCAAGGGTCACTTTGTTATACAGACTAGACAGTGATATCACATATTTTGTGTGTGTGCGAGTGCATGTGCGTGCGTGTGTGTGTGTGTGTGTCCTGCTTCTGCCTCTTTCCTCCTCTCCTCTTAGCTTTATGTTCTTCTTCCCTCACTTTATCTTCTGTTATTGCCTTAGTTTCATTTTCTTCCTTTCTTCCTTCCTTTCTTATGCTTTACATATGTTTCAGTCCAAATGAACTGGCCAGATTAGAAATGTTTTGTCCCTTGTTTGAAGCTGAAGAAACACAACTGGCATGTAGTTTGTCAAATAAATAATTACCAAGGCCTGGTTTGATCGGGCACACAATCAGGTGAGTTGCATTTCACAATGCAACACACTTGTCATACCTGCGGTTACTCTCATGAATAAGGCATCATAGCTTTAGGGCCATTAGCTGGTATATTACACAGTTTAACATCCAAAACAACAGACACCAGGCGCAGACACAGAGCGGGTAAATAATCTCCTTAATCTTTTTTGTGTTTCTGTATTTGCATGAAAACAATGAAATAAAATATCAGCCATCTATCAACAATGTATGAACAGAGCTGTTCAGTTCTACTGAATGAGTTTTCTTGCTCATCTCTCGTCTCTGTTGTTTTGCTCGTTTCATTTACCCCCCCTCACCCAAATCAACAGCCACCCATCTCGCAACCGTAGTGAAAGCATTTCCCTGTCTGTGTCTCTCTCTCCAGGGCCATGTTTGGCATTCTAAACAGAGAGTTAGAGGCTGTGTATCAGAAAGACTGGCACCGCACCACATGATTAATCTTGTCCCTGATGGAGTGCATTTGCATTGCAGAGAGGAAAAGGCACTTTTGTGTTTCCATCATGATTTTTGTTTTCAACACAGAGAAGAAAAAAAACCTCAAAACAATATTTTTTATTTTTTAGGATAAGCAGAATGTTTTCACATCCATGCACCCACACACCAATCACACCCACAAACACCACCCACGCTCAGCAGCACCACACGAATAGAGAAAAGAATGTGGAAACTGTCACTGTGTATGGTTTCAATAACCTGCCTGACCAGCTGAGATTGCAAGAGTGGTTGGCAGGTGTGGGTTGTAATTGGACTCAGTGGATCAATAATTTTAATCTGACAGGATGACAGGGTGGTACTGTGGTCCATTAAAGCTCATTTACCCTGCTGCTGTGTGATACTCTACATAAACTGTTGCCCATAAAGTTGGAATAAAATATATTTTTCCTCTTCTCATGAAATGATTGTGACAATGTGATTTATTCTTGTGTGTATATCTTCTCAAAACTTTATTTGATCAGTCTCTTCCAATGTGATTACTGATATGAATAAATAGGAATAAAAAGAGGAATGTGTCTGAAAACAAAATTATTCCAACTTTATGGGTAACAGTGTGTGTTAATGAATGTAAAAATGGAAATATAACCTTATTTAAAATAAGTAGAATACATCAACAAAAACAATCACCTTACTTCTCTTTCTCCCTGTCTGTCTCCAGTTACAGACCATGAACTATGTGGGTCAGTTGGCGGGTCAGGTGTTTGTGCAGGTCAAGGAGCTGTACAGAGGACTCAACCCTGCAACCCTGTCTGGATGTATAGATATAATCGTGGTCCGGCAGCCTGATGGCTCCCTGCAGTGCTCCCCCTTCCATGTCCGCTTCGGCAAGATGGGCGTTCTGCGGTCCCGTGAGAAAGTGGTGAGTGCTCCCTCCTTTTCTCACACTTTAACTCCCTTTCTTGCTTTTCATCAGCATGTGCAGTGTATTTGTGTGTACCAGTAATTTGAGAGTTTTAATCAGTGCTGGAAGAAGTATTTAGGTCTTTTACTTACATGAAAGAAAAATGTACATGTACAAGTGAATGAAGTTTAAAATGTGTTAAAGGTCTCTTTATTATCTCCTGCAGGTGGACATAGAGATCAATGGAGAGCCAGTGAGTTTGCACATGAAGCTGGGAGAGAATGGAGAGGCCTTCTTCGTCAAAGAGACGGAGAACATGCTGGTGCGTAATGATTGACATTAGTCATTAGTCTGAGTCAGTAAACACGCACAAATATAGGACTGAACATAACTTACTGACATGGAGGTTGTGGAGCCTGAGCTAAAATACAGGCACCACTTGATTTGGACTCACAGGGAATTTAATTCTTGCCCTGTTGAATTGTGGTAGTTATAACTGGTTTTACCACTTACTAATTAATCCACAGATGCACATTGTTGTAAGTTTAATTGCTTGATTATTTGTTTTCATGCCTAGACAAGTTCAGATGAAGCAGAAAGCTGCTCCTGTTGTCTGAAAGACAACATGAGACAGAGTTCTTCCAGACAGCTGCTCATTTTTAAAATGTTATTTAACAATTAATCAGGAAGGCTTCAGTGAGAATAAAAATCTCTTTTTCAAGAGTGTCCTGGCCCAGATAGGCAGCCACAACACTGAGCTACACACAAACTACATAAGACAGATAAATGCCGCAAAATCGGAATTACCCTGAATGCAATCACTGAATCATGAATAACAGTTCTAATACAATAATGTAAAAGATTTAATGATTAAAAAACTTACTTTGCACCTTCAAACAACCCAACAGCTTACAATTTAATGTAATGAAACTAACACATCAAGAAATGCCTTAAAATGCAGCCAGAAGAGAGAGCACTCACACTCTTTGCAGCAATGATTTGATTTAGGATAAACCAACTTTTATCATTTTATGTCTTATTGCCATGGGTTTCAGGCAGAGGGTGCAGCACAGAAGTTCTTTTATTAACATCAGTGCGGACTGTGGCAACTGGCAACTCAAACTGTACATAAATAATTTGGTGTTAAATCAATGAATACTTTGTACTTTTCATATGCAAAGGTGCCTGGCAGTACAACACAATGACCTGCTTTGGAATCAGTGTGAAAGCAGAAAATGATATATAAACCAGCTGTTTCCACCACTTTGAGGCTGGATTTTACAACCTTGGAAAGATGGTCATGACAGCACTAATATTTTACTTCATCAAGCTGCTGCAAGATGCTTGCTCCAGTGTATTCTCCTTGGTGTGCGTGCTTGCATATACCTCACTGGCCTGTTTGATGCAGTGCCAGGTGGCTTCAACATTCACTGTGGAAAAGACAGAACTAGAAGCAACTGCACAACCATGTGTTTTTTTTCCCTAGAGCCACGTTTCACACTTGTCTGTGCGAAAAAGCCCTTAGTAAACCAGACAAACAAGCCTTACCCAGTGCAAGTGCTGGTTTACAGCACCAACTCTGCTCAGCTTAAAGCCTGAAACGGTGCAGTGAGACAAGCAAACAAGGAATATACAAAGTAGAAGGACCAGGATGAAATTGTATGGAAGAGATAGCAAGAGAAAGGAAGAAACAAAGATGTGAAAATGTAATTGCATATCATATTGTGTGATTGTATGGGGAAAGGGATCTTGGAAGAAAGATGCATGACCTTGCCAGTCAAATGGCATGTGGACAAATTACATCTGCTTGTTTTGAGTGTAAAACAAAACCATAAAACCACCAGCTGATCTGAAACTCTGTACAAAAGCAGACGAAGGCTTCAGCATGACATCTGAAATATAAGCTCAACAGCCACAGGGAACAAGAGCCTCTGTCCCTTTGTGGCATCCTGTTGACCAGCATGACTTTAGTTTCCTGGAAATGAACCAGCAGAAAGCATACATCATGCAAGCACAGCATGAGTGGCACGAATGCAAATATAGCAGAAAATAATCTGACATGGGAAAATTACCTTGTGTTGAAACAACTCATTTTGTAAGGTGATGATGGGGGGGGGGGGGGGGCATTAAGAGGAACATGTCATAATCCAAGAAAGTCTAATTCCTTTCCTATCTGAGGGATTACATTGGTTTAATTTGGTTTTCATTGCTTACTGTTTCTGTCAAAGATTAGGAACCCTTTTAGGCTTTTAATTTTAATACCTCAGACACAAAATTCAAGGAAACACTGAGAATCATTCAATTCTGTTTGACCATGTCTGTTATACTGTTTGGGCCTTGTGTCAAATCCTCTCCTTGACATAACTCTCCCTCCACAGAGTGGAAAACCACCAGGGGGCTATTTATAGCTCTGCCAAACTCGCCTTACAGTTGGTTGCACACAGACCGCTCTCAGAAACTAGCTGATCTGTGTACAGTCCACACAGACAGGAAGACAGACGTCAGACACACATACAGCGAGAGAGATGGGCAGGACAAATAGGACACAGAGCCACTGGCCAGCAGAACATAGACAAGATGACACACAAATGGTTCATCCTCCACAGGTGTTTTTGTTCCAGTAACGGTCTGCGTTATCGTCTCACTGATCTGAATGTAAAAAGATCAACAACATTTTTAAGGAACTATTTGGCATAGAGCCCAGTCCAAACCCCTTTTACTCTACCTCTCTCTGTTCCCCAGGGTGTAAAGTTAAACTCAAGGATATGTTGGGGCTTGTGTATTGGCAATTAGATCCTACACATGAAACATTAACCAAATGTTTCTGCAGAAATTCACCTTCAAGCTACAACATCCGGACTTTATGAATACCTGTGTTAAAAAAAAAAAAAACCCAACAACATGTGGTGTAATTTCTCTTGATGAGGTGGATCTGCCCTACAAGTGGAAACATATAAACCAGTGTAATTGTTTTCATGTTTATCTCACTGATATATGATCAACTTTCGTTTCATTGTGCGGCCGATCACAGGGATTTAAAATGCTGTGTGAAATGTTTTTTCCTGTTTCCAGTAAGGCTTGAGATCAGAGCAGATGAGCTGCATTCGGAGCACTGGCCCTTTTCCTCTCCTATCAAATGAATTGGGCTGTGTTGGACTGTGTTGTGACACGTGCCCTGCAAAGCATGTGTCGGTCTGCTCTGTTCGGATCATCTCTTTATCTTACATACTTATCTCTGTGTGTGTCTGTCTGGTATAGTCGCAGTAGTGAGATTCTGATGAGCCGATCAGTGTGAGTTTGCTAATCTGAGCTCAAACCAAATTCCTTCTAGATTATTTAGACCCACGTGGGAAATAAGCATTTCTGTATCATTAATCAGTAAATGTTACTACTGTGTTTTTGGGGTGTAACATATGCGTGTGATATTTTTTAGCCATTCTAGCACCATGGCTCTTGAGAGGGCAATAGTTTCCTGTCAGTTGATGGTGGTCACCACTTTGGTCCAGACTAAATATTTCATTACTACTAATATTTTACATCACACATTTTTAATTGAGTAGGAAGTTAACCATGATTTCTGATCACAGTGACTTCATACGATAATGTCATGTTCCTCTTGTTGACAGGAAGTAGTTCCGTCCTACCTGGCGACATCACCCATCATGTCAACGGGGGAGGAGTTACTGGAGTCCCAGCTGGGCAGGGGCAGCTCTCGTCACCATGGTAGGGCCCCCCCCAAAAAAAAATTAAATTAAATTGGACTTTGTGAAAATGTGAATGTGTTTTTATTTATTTTTTTAAACCATTTTCATGCTGCTGTCTCACATCACATAGACACCATCCCCTGCAGCTCACTTCCTGTCCAGAACCTGGGATCACAGCAAAGTGATGGAGGGATGACCAAGAAAAGGAGGAAGAGGAGGAGGAAAACGCGGCCAGAGGGGGGTGGAGGGGGAGCAGGAGGAAGGAGAGAGGAGAGCGGGGAGGAGTTCTCAGAGGATGAGGATATGTTTACCATTGACTTGAGCTCGGATGAGGAGAGAGAGTGTGACGACAGCAGGTGTGTGGGTGTGTGATTGTGTGTGTTTGAGGCTTTCAGGGATGCACGAAAATTCAAAAATCCCACAGAATTTCTGGAATTTCTAATCCAAAAGATTATGGCTTTTCATCTTTATCTAATAGAGGAGTTTGAGGGGCCTTCTTCTGCACATCATTTTGTTTGTGTGTCTGTATGTGCATGTGTGTGTTTGTCAGAGAGAGATTAGTCTCATTGCTGTGGTAAACAACCTTCGTCAGCAGTCACAATGTTGTTTGTGAAGCCGATGCACCACTGCCAATAACTCCCCTAATTGTGTTAAGTGGGGTGAGACTGTGTGTGTATGTTAGTCATGCATGAATGACTGTGTAAATGATTGTTCTGGCTGTCTAAAAAAGTGGGTTGTGCACTTGCACCTCCTGAATCAGAAGAATAGGAATACAAAAAAGCCATGTAAACTGAGGACATTCATTCACTCTGAAAAATCTCCATTTCTAGCGGTCCTAGATTTGTGGCTCTTAGGCAATGTCCGTCAGTGTGATCCAGACTGCAATGTCTTAACAACTACTGAATGGATTCCCATGACATTTTGTACAAACATTCTTGTGCCCGTATGCTCACAAGTCATGACGACTTTGGTGGTCCCCTCAAAATCTCCATCATCAGGTCCAATACTTACATTTATAACAGAAAATCAGTATCTCTTAGGATGTTAGGATTTGTGCTTTAATTGTAATTAAGAGGTAAGGGTTAGACTTCGTCGAGTTCAGAGAATGATTGTATAACAATCTAAATCTCCTACCATCTGTCATTTAAAACCCTTAAAAACTTTCTCTGTATTATTAAATATTCATGGCTAAAAAGCAGCAATTAAACCAGTGAGAAGAGTGCAGGGAAATGTGAAAGGACCAAGCAATTGTCCTTACTTTGGCAGAAAATTGTGTGTTCATGAAGGAAACAGTCACTCAAAGTAAGAAGCTGATTGGGAAAAAAAAAATACCATTGTTACATTGGTTTCATGTTTCTTCTATCTCAGTTCAATAAAACTGTAATTTCAGTGGCTCAAATCACGTGCTTAAAAAACAACTTAAGGAGCGAAGCCTGCATGTGTGTGCATGCCTGCGTTTATCTGTGTGAAGCCCTGTGGAAAAAAAAAAAGGCTCTGTTTGTTGGACGCGCTCCAGGAATTTGTCCTTTTCCCACAGTGTGCTCTGTCTCTTTGAAATAATGGCTCACAGTCCTTACTGCCATACTTACTGCAGAGGTTCCAAGTTTTCTTTTTTTTTTTTTAGGAGGTTTACCACATGGTGGGACAGGAAAATTCCTGAGACCCTTAAGAACATGCAAAAATATGTGTCTGCTTCGTGTCGTGCTTGATACTGCTATCCTTGATGAGAAAATCCTCCATGCAGGTTTTTGACCAGTGGTTGCAAAAGTCTCATATCTCTATATAGTGTGCTGTATGTAGAAGCTGTAAAAAAATGTGTGTGTATATGACTGACATCTCCCTGCATGTGTGTGTTTGTGATCAGATCGATGTACGGTGATCAGGGGTCTACAGCCATCACCCACCCCAGCACAGATTGGACCCATACACAGAGGTATTGTTTGGCCACAAAGCACAAACACACGCATGCACACCGCACAGACACACACTTGATGATGAACTAATCCTGGTCTAGTAGATTCATCTTAAATTCTGTTAATTTTTTTTATTTATTCAGTTCATATTGTACTACTCATTTAATAAATTTTCTGTCATGATTCACTGTCTCTCACTTTCTCTTTTTCTCTTGTCGCCGTTTTCTATTTTGTCTTTCTCTGTCTTTTTATCTTCCTGTAGTAATGTGCTTAAGGAGCCTCTCTCCATCCCTCCACCCTGTGGTCTGTCCATCTCTTGTCCTCAGCAGACCTCTCACTTCTCTTCCCTTGTTAGGTACCACCTTCACTTTTACCCGCTCTCAATCCTGGAAATGAAATGAAATAATGCACTAATGAGGGAAAAGCACACAGCCTGTAGGAAACATCATGTACTCATAATTGGTTGAAAACTAAAATCAGGATTCAATCAGGAGTATTATGATTTCAGCTTTATTTTATTCTTGTATTTTGAACTATATTATGCAGAATAAAGTTATTTTATTTTACAATCTGATCTAAATCCGTATGACTATCTCTCTCCCAGCAGCCTCGATGATTCTCGGTCTTCAACACCAAAGAGCGATTCAGAGCTAACCAATCAGAATAAAGACAACCCTGAAATGCTGTGGACTTGGGGGGAGCTGCCACAGGCTGCCCAGGTATTCTCACACTCACCAACACACCCACATTCTTGTTTCACTACAGTTGTGAGGGCACTCATTGACATAATGCATTCTCTAGCCCCTTACCCCCAACATTAATCTTCACAACTAAATCCAAACCCTAACCCTAAAAGTCTTATCCCTCAGACAGCCATTGTTGTGAGAACTGAATGATGATGGTTTCATACCAAAATTTGTCCATACAACCATAGAAAGACATGTACACTAACGCACACGCTGCAGAAAACCACTCAGTACTTCTTGCATATCTTATTCAGATCTTAAAATGTTATGCAGAACGGAAAAGCCTGACATAACTTACGTACAAGAAAAACAACAAATATTGTGTGACGAGTCTGATCTCTGTCTCTCTCTCTCTCTCTCTCTCATACAGCCGTCCTTCCTGACTTCCCACATGAAGCAGGACCCTGCCTCAGCAGTATCCATCCCGGTGTCAGACAGCACTCACTTCAGAGCCATCAGTGACACTGGACCTCCTTCCCTCACTCTCTATAACAGCCAGCCAGGAGAGAGCACTGCTCAGCCTGGGGACAAGGACTCTGAAGAAAGCAAAAATGGAGCCAGAGATGGGCTAACTGCTAAGACTGGGGACATGGCAGGAAGAGAGCAAGGTAGTAATATGGAGGACAATTTTGTTTCATTCACAGTATTTGCTGAGACATTGCCACATATCAAGCATTGTTTATTGTGTAAATTCATCAGTGCAAGCTGATTCTCTACTATAACTTTTTTTAGGGAGACAGGTGGAAAGTGTTGGGCCATCATGTGCAGAGATGGAGGGTCTAACTGCCTGCTCAGCATCTCCCAGGATTCTCCCTGATCATCTGGACGAAGGTGGGAATAGAGGAAGTCCCATCAGAAGAACCGATTCACCATCCAAGAAGAAAGGTACGGGTACTCTATCTGTAAACAATACACAGGATTTTCATGAACAGAAAGCATCTATATGCCTCAGTATCATCTATTAAGGTTTTCTACTGACAAAGTATGTTAATGTCTTGTTTAGAAAAGAGAAGCCAACACCTTGGTGCTGATGGCATATACCTGGATGACATTACAGAGCTGGAGCCTGAAGTAGCTGCTCTCTACTTCCCTAAAAGGTGCTGTAACAAACATGTACATGCACAGTACGTGATGAGTACAAAACAAAACAGCCGAGTTGACTTTGAGAGATTTAGATCTACTTGTGTTAGAGTGTGTGCGTTTCTCTCTCTCTCTCTCCTCAGTGATGGAGGCAGCAGCTCTATGAAAGGAGACTCAGAGATGATGATGATGATGGGAGCGCGGAGCGCTAACCAGTCCCCACAGTCAGTGGCCAGCAGTGGGATGGACAGTGGGGTGGACAGTTTGTCTGACCAATTAGGGGACCTGCCTCATGTCGCCATCTCATTGTGTGGAGGACTCACTGACAACAGGGAGATCACAAGGGGTAGGTTAAGGAATGAGCATGGGGACAGTGTCAGATCATACTGAAAACATGAGCAGTTTAGTAGCACGCGACTTGCACAGAAAAGAATATAAGGCAGATTTATCTCATCCGCTGCACGAGGGAAGTAAAAACTAGCCATTATATATTTTGCATTGTATAATATCTTTAAAGTGATTGTTCAGTTTTAAAAGAATAATATATTTTAAACCAGAGGACCAGAGATAGATGGAAAAATATAAGGTTACAGTTCTGATAAATTTAATTTATGTGAATAAAAAGATGCTTGTCTGATGTCCTTTTCTGCTTCACAAAATGTTTTCCACAAGAAAAAAATAACTTGGAACAATGTGTCTGTCAATTTGTGTGTGTGTGTGTGTGTGTGTGTTTCATGACACAGAGCAGTTCCAGGAGAGGGCAATTTCCTACCAGCAGTTCTCTGAAAGCCCTTCTATTATTGATGACCCGAACCTGGTTGTCAAGATAGGAAACAAGTACGTACTGAAACTATAACTGTATGAAACTGTGGCAGACATGAGAGTGGTATTGATTTTCTCACTAAATTCTTGACAAGAAAGCAAATAAGCATATTTCCTAAACTGTCAAACTATTCCTTCAGATATATTTCAGCTGAAGTTAGATGTGTACAGAAATACTTATAGCTCCCTCTGTCATCTGACGTAGGTACTACAACTGGAACACAGCAGCTCCTGTCATGTTGGCCATGCAGGTCTATCAGAAACCTCTGCCGCAGGTAAGACCACCACAGTGATACACACAAATATATAGTCTCATTTGTTCCCTTTTTTTTTTTTTTTTTTACCTATCTTTGAGCGCCTCTTTTAAAAAAAAAATGAATCAGTTACCTGTCTCAGTTATACAGCATAGAATAAGTGGGTGAGAAATTCCAATTTGCAATATTATTAAATTAGTTTAATTTGATCACTTTATTATTATTATTAGTAGTAGTAGTATTATTATTATATTTGTTAGATGGTGTTTGGTGTCTGTTAGTGTTCTGCAACCCCCTGCATCACTCCCCTGTGCACTCCAGTGCATTTTGCAATTAATTCTCCTTAACCCAATGTTTCACTTTGGTTCATTTGGTTTTCATTGTCAGCATCTTCTCATTATTTCATGAAAACTCAACCAAAGGCTACTAAATACAGTGTGTTCACATTTGTTTCTGGCTATTCAATCATTTCAGTTATTGTTGTAAAGACTATATGGTATGTATTTATTTATTTTGTTTTAACATAAGTAAAGAAAGCTGACAGCACTGTTACTGATGAAGACCCAGTCTGATATGCCAGCTGAAAACTGACTATTGATGAACACACGTGGGGAAGCTCACATCAAAGCTGCCAGTCTTGTACCACAGTGAAATATTGCTTTAGATCTAACTGTTCTCCTAACACTGTAATAATGTCATGTCTTTGTCCCCTTCCTATTTTTTCCCTTTTATTTACATATTTCCTTTCTCCTGCCATCCATCCGATGTTTGTGTGTACTAAGTGTTGGTGTTTGAGTTATGTGTTTTCTGCTTTTGGCCTCTTCTCATACTGCCTCCCTGGTCTGTTTGGCTCCAGCCCAGCCCAGCCTGTATGATGCTTTCTGGCTTTGCGTTGAATGTTGGTCAGAGCATGTCTTTGTCCGTCTCTTTTTCTTTTTTTTTTGTCATTTCCCACCATTCTCAACCTGTCTATTTGACTCTGTTTGTGTTGCATGTCTATCCTTCTTCTTGTGGGGTGGTTTTGTTTGACCTTTCCCACTGTTATCCAGTCACAGTTTTTAGAAATCTCTTCCTTTGCTCTTTGTTTGCATGCCATCGTGTTTTCACCTGTGACTGCCTTTATTTTGGCGAGTTAGTTAGAGTTAAGTGTGGTTTGAAATGTGTGGTTTCTCACGTTGTACGTACGTTGCATTTTGGATCGTAAATGTTTTTTTGTGCTTACCGTTCATTTGTTTGTGGGTTTACCTGTGTTTTCAAATTTGTTTTGCTTTGAGTATTTTATTTTCTGTCAGTTTTGAGTTGTATGTGCATGGTTGTCTCCAGGCCTCAGTGGAGAACATCATGAAGGAGAAGATGCCAAAGAAAGGAGGACGCTGGTGGTTCTCATGGAGGAGCAGGAACAGCGACTCCAAAACAGTAAGTATGCACATATTATTAATGAGTGCCCCTAGCCCTCAGTATTTACAATATACTACACAGTAAAGAGTGTCAGATGGGGGGAAAAGGATGTGAGCCATATTAGTTTTTCAACATCAACACATAACGTTTCAGTCGATTAACTCAGCTGTGACCTTTGACCTTTGTGCACTTCAGGAATCCGTAACAGAGGCAGGAGGAGACAGAGGAGAGAGTTCACTCACTATGACCTCAGTGAACAGGTGACCTGCTTGTTCAATTTTTACTCTTTACTCTGTCAATCTCCACATTTCTCTCACAAACACTCATCAGTTTTTTAAGTTTTTTAATAACTTCATCTTATACCAAAATGATTGTCTTTGATTTTCCAGGATGAAGGATGAGTCATCCTCGAGTGACGAGGACCACAGATCCTCCAATCAGGTGTCAGGATCCTGCCAGTCAGAGACCCTCATGGGTTCTGGTAACATCTGCTACAAGAAAACTCTTCGGCTCACGTCAGAGCAGCTGGTATGTTTTCCCACAGCTGGTTTTATTGACTTTAATGGGGAATTTCCTGTAGATAAAAACAGGCAAAAAAGTTAGTTTATGGGAACTTTATTTTTAATATCACATATTGCACGCATGATTCACTATGATAAAGTAGAAATTTGAGTGAAATTATAATATCTCTGCTTACATAACAAACATGGATCGCTGTCCTCACTTGAACCAGTCTCAGGCTAGAAATCTCTGCATGGGAAAAGCGGAGGCGCGTTGTGAAGCTCCACATTTAATCATGGTCCCCAAGTATAGAAACACGGGGCTTTGCAGGTTAAATTCTCAATCACTGTTTGCTACATTTTCTGTATCTTTAAATTAAGGATGTTATTGTCACATTTTAACAGTGAAACAGTACAATGGACTTTTCCTTGAAATGTGTGATGTTGCAGCAGATTTTAACATGTGTTCCTTATGTGGAGTACATAACAAGGCTAACACTGAATGGAAGATTTCCTTTTAACCTTCCTCATTTCAATCTGTGTGCGTCTGTGTTTGCCTCTGTGTGCTTTGTGTTGTGTGTGTGTGTGTTCACAGGCTAGCCTGCAGCTGAAGGAGGGTCCTAATGATGTGGTGTTCAGCGTGACCACTCAGTATCAAGGCACCTGTCGCTGCCATGGCACAATCTATCTTTGGAGCTGGGATGACAAGATAGTCATCTCTGATATAGATGGAACCATCACCAGGTAAGAGACAGCAAGTTATCTGCCCATAGCTGATGGTGAGGTCAGTTTCAGCTGTTCTCCAGTAGATGTCAGGCTTTACACAAATTTGGGGTTTAGTTTCTCTTAAGTACATGTGTTAAAAGTTGTAAATGAAATTAGCTCTTAAGCACATCTGCACTGATTGTGTGACGTTGCCTCTCTTGTGTGGTTCTGTAGGTCCGACACCCTGGGCCACATCCTCCCCACCCTGGGTAAAGACTGGACCCACCAGGGTATCGCACGGCTCTACCACAGAGTCAGCCAGTGAGTGCTGCCTTTTCTGATTTTATAACATATAAATAATTAAATCACATTTATGTATTTTTATTATTTATTTTTCATTGTTTAATTTCTTTTAATTTAAATATATTACGGGTAAAATGTTTTATATCTATATTTCATCCAAGAAACTGGTCATCATTCTCATGATTTCGTATTTAAACCACAGTGCACAGCTAAGTACAAGCTCTCTCTGTGTCACAGGAATGGATATAAATTCATGTACTGCTCGGCAAGAGCCATCGGCATGGCTGATATGACGCGAGGGTACCTGCACTGGGTCAATGAGAGGGGAACCATGCTGCCAATGGGGCCAGTGCTGCTCAGCCCCAGCAGCCTTTTCTCTGCCCTGCACAGGTCAGACACACACCACGTGTATAACATGGTTACCGTGGAGTAATCCGACTCCATGTGGCCTGAAACCATTAAAACAAACCAGAAAATATTCAGCAGTAGTTAATAATTGTTTATTTTTTGTGTTTTGTATGCACTTTCACAGTGATAGAAAAGGAAGTGCATTTTGTTGTTGTCATGGAAAATATAAATTATAGTTGCTATTCTGTGATTTACATAGATTTACATACTGGGGGTTGAAATAAAACTTAAATCACTTAGCTGTACATTGAATGGACAAAGACAAGCAGTATGCATAAAAATAAAAATGCGTTCAATATTATGTGTTGTGTGGTGTAGGGAGGTGATCGAGAAGAAACCAGAGAAGTTTAAGATCGAGTGTCTTACAGACATCAAGCACCTTTTCTACCCAAACACTGAACCTTTCTACGCTGCTTTTGGCAACAGAGCTACAGTAAGACTACTGCACACACACACACACACACACATTGAAAACTGCATTCAATAATTTGTACCAATTGATCTCAATTTTGTGTACTTGTTAATGAAATGCTGATGTAATGGTTCAATGATTGTGTCATATTTTAGCCTTGAAGTCTTTGCTTTTGGTTGCAATGCTGATCTTCTGTGTTTGTGTGATTTCAGGATGTGTATTCCTATAAAGAGGTTGGTGTTCCTCTGAACAGAATTTTTACTGTCAATCCCAAGGGGGAGCTGATACAGGAGCACGCCAAAACCAATATCTCCTCGTAAGTTATATTCTCTTTTTCTTTTGATTTTTCGTTCACATAATCTGCCTCTGCACACACACGTTCACAGATATTTGAATGTCTGAATCTGATTTAAAAATCTGTAAATGTCTATGTGTCTCCCTCTTAGCTTTGGTCGTCTCTGCGATATGGTCGACCATGTCTTCCCAGTGATAGTTCAGGATGAGGAAGCAGACTTTGCCTCCTCTGACACTTTTGACCAGTGCAACTACTGGAGCAAACAACTTCCTGAAGGCACCAACCAGGAAGAAGAGGACCCACAGCCCCTTGAGACAAGCTGAAGAAATCTCATCGAATCCAGCATCGAGATCGCTGCATTCCAGCTGGTCATTACATTGCAGCCAGTCATCGCACGACACTGTGGTCAGTGGTTTTGTGATTCTTTGTGAAACCGACAGCCCAGATTTAGGGTGAAGATTCTGAGTATGTTAGAATCAAAGACTTATCCAAGAAGTGTGTGTGTGAAACACATACGTGACAAATCCTGTCCTGTGACTCCTTCAACGCTCAAAGATGTTACTTAACATAAGCAGCTGCGAGTACTGATTCAGCAGTAAGAAAACAAGCAGTCCTGGAAACTCACACCACAAAACCCCAAGATAGGAAGCCATATTACAACAAACCTATAGGAGTGTTTCAGATGAAAACAAAAAGAGGAACAAGGGCAAGATACTTCAAAATCAGCACTAACGGGAAAAAACAGAAAAAGACTGCTGCATCAGGAAAAAAGTAAAGGAGAAAAGACTAACTGACCGTTCTGCATAAAGGAAGTGGAGGCACACTGGGTCAGACACTCACATATCACACATTTCCAAGTGCACTGACTCACAACTTACTGACTGACTTACAGTACAAAACTGCAGAACACAAGTAGGAGATACTTTTGACTGGTTACCATTTGCTCCTTCATCCCATACCACTCTGTATTTACACTGGTGGAAAGAAAAGCTGCCACATGCTGTTTGCAAGGGTTAAAAAGAATTAGGACTAAAAAAGGTATTACATCAGTTTATCTCCTAACACCCAGTGTTTTCTGAGTTTCATATGAAACGCACAAAAACATATTCATTGACGTGCCTATCTTCCAATAGGTCCCTACGCTTTGGTTAACGTTCATTAAAACATGAAAACTTATCCATGTGAATTGAATAAGACATTATCTTACAGAAATCCTGCTGTAGGCCTACTCCATAAATTCTACATCAGCAACCCTTCCAGATTACCAACACAACCAACTTCCACAACTGACAAAAATATATAAATTAGACATACAATAGAATACTGGCCCCCTTTTTTCCCTGTTTCATGCAGTGGAGACTCAGTTTCATCTGGTCCAAGTATGTGGCTGGAGTCATTTTTTCCTGACCTCAAGTACATAAGATACATAACACTTTGCACCAGAAACACCACATTACATTACAGTAAAACCACGTGGAACATGCAGATATTGCGCAGACATCTTCTGTGCCAAACTAACAAAATGTGTGTGGTCATTTCACCGTGCTACTGTGAAAGATGTGGCTCTAGCACATTTTCTAACAAATGTTCAGTGACTGTACTCAAGATAAATGCAGGACAATGCAGCTAACTTCAGTCTGTGTTCTTTATGTCTGTTTTTATATGTGTGAATAAATTAAATTATTCCTGTGATATGCTAGAATGTAGAACATAAATCACTGAACAGTGTATGTTTTTCTAATGACTAATGCTCATCAATGCAATTATTACTGTATAGGCTCATACAGGATATGGTCATATATTTTCAGTTATGTTGTCACTGCACAGATCAGTATACTTTAATGTACAGCACTAATCTGACCTGTAGTGGGAAATTAAATGCAGAATATTTAGATGCTGTGAAGTTTTCTCTTCTCAAACACATTGATATATATATTTTTGTATATATTTCTTTCTTTAATCAGGCATTTATGTTTTCATCCGTTCATCAAATAACATTTATTGTAATGCATTTATGGGAGATGGAGGCCTGCCTGTTTTTTTACTACATGCACAACTTAAAATAGGGGAAACCACTGTAAATAATGAGTGATGCTAATTTTTTGACTATATGAAGTGAACTTTTTTAAGCTGAAATATTCTCTAAAATACTTTGTTACTGGTGCTCATTCAAATGCACTTGTATCCGTTACTATAAATCTCTCACTATTAAACCAGCTGCCACCTGTTCTGCTAAGAGGTGACAGATTCACCATGTGACCACTAAAGCAATAGATGAATATGCAGTATTTTAGGAAAGCCAATAGATTGATTAACTGTCTTTTTTGTGATATAAAGTCAGATGTTAATCCACCGTCACTTTGTTTCATTTTTTGCCACTGGTTTATCATGTGGGCATCAAGATGGCTAGTTGCATGAAGTGCCAACTACTTGCACTTTTTGCAACATAGAGCATCATCAGGCCATATAAAACCTCCTCTGTTTATGTTGCAGTAAGAGGGGGTAGCTGAAAATAGCTTGAATGGCTGACAGTTTCAAAGAAAAAGAAAAAAAAGTGTCTGTTTGCACTTCCCTCATAATTTTTAATCATCTGAAAAAAATACTAAATCTCAAAGTAATTCACCAGATTTTAGTTAGAATTTAACAAAGATAGCTGTACTCTCATATTATTGTATCCTATATTGAAAAAAGTGAGATCAAAATGCCTGAATACTGTTAACAAAACCTCTGATTGATTGTGACTGAGCCTGTTATACTGTTTGTATGTAGGTTAGATGTGTCTGGTGCTGTACTGTGACTGACTTTGCCTAAAGAAAAACTAATCAGGTATTAACCTCTAACTGAATGATGTTCATTAGCCTTTGAGGAATCCTGTTATTTGTGTAAGAGGAAAAGATGCATGTTGTAATGTAAAGCTGCATATTCACGTGGATGTAATGACGACTGTATTGTCACCTGATATTTGTATGGGAAGATATTGCTTTTTTTTTAAAAAGGAACAAGGATAAAACAATTTGGCTTCCCTATGTCATAATTTTAGGATAATCTCCCCACAGTTATGAGATAAAACTGTAATTTGACATATTGGAGTTTACTTACTTACTTAGTAATTAATCAGGCCAGAAGCACTGATCTCCTTGATCTGTATGAGGTCAGTGTCACTTGATTTATAATTACTGTATAAATATCTCCCAATCATACGATCTGCTTGATGAAATATGGAAGTCAAAAGTAAGAGAAGTTTTTGTTTTCTTCTTAATTAACATAATACTCCCAAAATTTTTAAGAGTAAATCATCTTTTTGATGATTATCACCTAATTCTTTCTGTGAAAGATCTATTAAAGGTCTTGACTAGTTATCCAGTCTGTCTCTGTGTTGACATGAATGTTGATCCAGTTTGCTGTCCTGTGTAAAGGTCATGTTTTTGGGCACTAAGCAGCAGCCTACCAAGCAGTGTGCAGTGCAAGCTATTGTTAACAACAAGTAGTTTTGAATCTGTGCATTGGACACATTTTTCAATAAACTCAAATTTGATTGCTACATTGTTGTTACATGTCCTGTTAACTCTGGTGACACAATGCTTGTTTCTTTGCTGTTTTCTTACTTACTTTCTTCCTTTCACCTCAGACACAAAGCCCTAGCTGAACGGAAATAACGTTGAGTAATATCCTGATAAAGGTTTCTTCACCACTGTATTTATGGTTCTATTCAACTCCCAAACCAACCGACCCCTTGCCACTGATGTTTTTGAATGGACCAAAATTTTAAGCGGGTGAATTTTTTTGTACCAAAACTGTTTTAGTGTTATTTGAGTTTTTTATGACATTTTGAGGTCTTACAAAAATTTGACTTTTTTTGACGCCTTACTATACTATGACGTTTTTTATGACATTTTGAGGTCTTACAAAAATTTGACTTTTTTTGACGCCTTACTATACTATGACGTTTTTTATGACATTTTGAGGTCTAACAAAAATTTGACTTTTTTTTGGCATTTTTTGACGCCTTACGGCTGTATGACGTTTTCGATGACATTTTGAGGTCTTACAAAAATTTGACTTTTTTTGGCATTTTTTGACGCCTTACTATGGTATGACGTTTTTTATGACATTTTGAGGTCTTCCAAAAATGTGACTTTTTTTGGCATTTTTTTACGCCTTATGGCTGTATGATGTTTTTTATGACATTTTGAGGTCTTAAACAAATTTGACTTTTTTGGCATTTTTTGATGCCTTACTATAGTATGACGTTTTTTATGACATTTTGAGGTCTTACAAAAATTTGACTTTTTTTGGCATTTTTTGACGCCTTACTATAGTATGATTTTTTTATGACATTTTGAGGTCTTCCAAAAATGTGACTTTTTTTGGCATTTTTTTACGCCTTATGGCTGTATGATGTTTTTTATGACATTTTGAGGTCTTAAAAAAATTTGACTTTTTTGGCACTTTTTGACGCCTTACTATAGTATGACGTTTTTTATGACATTTTGAGGTCTTACAAAAATGTGACTTTTTTTTGGCATTTTTTGACGCCTTACCCCTGTATGACGTTTTTTGACATTTTGAGGTCTAACAAAAATTTGACTTTTTTTGGCATTTTTTGACGCCTTACGGCCGTATGACATTTTTTTTAACATTTTGAGGTGAAAAAAAATTTGACTTTTTTTGGCATTTTTTGACGCCTTACAGCCGTATGACGTTTTTTCTGACATTTTGAGGTCAAAAAAAATGTTGACTTTTTTTGGCATTTTTTGACGCCTTACTATACTATGACGTTTTTTATGACATTTTGAGGTAAAAAAAAATTGTGACTTTTTGTGGCCGATTTTGACGCCTTACTATACTATGATGTTTTGTATGACATTTTGAGGTAAAAAAAAATTGTGATTTTTTTTGGCCGAAAAAAACGCCTTACTATACTATGACGTTTTTTATGACATTTTGAGGTCAAAAAAAATTTTGACTTTTTTTGGCCGATTTTGACGCCTTACTATACTATGACGTTTTTTATGACATTTTGAGGTCAAAAAAAATGTTGACTTTTTTTGGCCGAAAAAAACGCCTTACTATAGTATAACGTTTTTTATGACTCTTTGACGTCAAAAAAAAAAAGTGACTTTTTTTTGGCATTTTTTGACGCCTTACTATACTATGACGTTTTTTTTGACATTTTGAGGTGAAAAAAAATGTTGACTTTTTTGGCATTTTTTGACGCCTTACAGCCGTATGACGTTTTTTATTACATTTTGAGGTCAAAAAAATTTTTGACTTTTTTTGGCCGATTTTGACGCCTTACTATACTATGACGTTTTTTATGACATTTTGAGGTCAAAAAAAATGTTGACTTTTTTTGGCCGAAAAAAACGCCTTACTATAGTATAACGTTTTTTATGACTTTTTGACGTCAAAAAAAAAAGTGACTTTTTTTTGGCATTTTTTGACGCCTTACTATACTATGACGTTTTTTTTGACATTTTGAGGTGAAAAAAAATGTTGACTTTTTTTGGCATTTTTTGATTCCTTACTATAGTATGACGTTTTTTTATGACATTTTGAGGTCTTACAAAAATTGGACTTTTTTTGGCATTTTTTGACGCCTTACTATAGTATGACGTTTTTTATGACATTTTGAGGTCTTACAAATATTTGACTTTTTTTGGCATTTTTTGACGCCTTGCTATAGTATGACGTTTTTTTTTTGACATTTTGAGGTCTTACAAAAATTTGACTTTTTATTGGCATTTTTTGACGCCTTCCTATAGTATGACGTTTTTTGTGACATTTTGAGGTCTTAAAAAAATTTGACTTTTTTTGGCATTTTTTGACGCCTTACGGCTGTATGACGTTTTTTTTTTAAATTTTGAGGTGAAAAAAAAATTTGACTTTTTTTGGCATTTTTTGAAGCCTTACAACCGTATGACGTTTTTTATGACATTTTGAGGTCAAAAAAAATGTTGACTTTTTTTGGCATTTTTTGACGCCTTACTATACTATGACGTTTTTTATGACATTTTGAGGTAAAAAAAAATTGTGATCTTTTTTGGCCGAAAAAAACGCCTTCCTATACTATGACGTTTTTTTTGACATTTTGAGGTCTTACAAAAATTTGACTTTTTTTGGCATTTTTTGACGCCTTACAGCCGTATGACGTTTTTTATGACATTTTGAGGTCAAAAAAAATTTTGACTTTTTTTGGCCGAAAAAAACGCCTTACTATACTATGACGTTTTTTATGACATTTTGAGGTCAAAAAAATGTTTGACTTTTTTTGGCAGATTTTGACGCCTTACTATACTATGACGTTTTTTTTGACATTTTGAGATCTTAAAAAAATTTGACTTTTTTTGGCATTTTTTGACGCCTTACTATACTATGACGTTTATTGTGACATTTTGAGGTCTTACAAAAATTTGACTTTTTTTGGCATTTTTTGACGCCTTACGGCCGTATGACGTTTTTTATGACATTTTGAGGTCTTACAAAAATTTGACATTTTTTGACGCCTTACTATACTATGACGTTTTTTATGACATTTTAAGGTCTTACAAAAATTTGACTTTTTTTGGCATTTTTTGACGCCTTACTATAGTATGACGTTTTTTATGACATTTTGAGGTCTTACAAAAATTTGACTTTTTTTGGCATTTTTTGACGCCTTACGGCCATATGAACTTTTTTATGACATTTTGAGGTCTTAAAAAAATTTGACTTTTTTTGGCATTTTTTGACGCCTTACGGCCGTATGACATTTTTTGTGACATTTTGAGGTCTTACAAAAATGTGACTTTTTTTGGCATTTTTTGACGCCTTACCCCTGTATGACGTTTTTTATGACATTTTGAGGTCTTACAAAAATGTGACTTTTTTGGCATTTTTTTACGCCTTACGGCCGTATGATGTTTTTTATGACATTTTGAGGTCTTACAAAAATTTGACTTTTTTTGGCATTTTTTGACGCCTTGCAGCCGTATGACGTTTTTTATGACATTTTGAGGTCAAAAAAAATTTTGACTTTTTTTGGCCGAAAAAAAACGCCTTACTATACTATGACGTTTTTTATGACATTTTGAGGTCAAAAAAATTTTTGACTTTTTTTGGCCGATTTTGACGCCTTACTATACTATGACGTTTTTTATGACTTTTTGACATCAAAAAAAAAAGTGACTTTTTTTGGCATTTTTTGACGCCTTAATATACTATGACGTTTTTTTTGACATTTTGAGGTGAAAAAAAATGTTGACTTTTTTTGGCATTTTTTGACGCCTTACAGCCGTATGACGTTTTTTTTGACATTTTGAGGTCAAAAAAAAATTTGACTTTTTTTGGCATTTTTTGACGCCTTACTATACTATGACGTTTTTTATGACATTTTGAGGTCAAAAAAAATTTTGACTTTTTTTGGCATTTTTTGACGCCTTACTATAGTATGACGTTTTTTATGACATTTTGAGGTCTTACAAAAATTTGACTTTTTTTGGCATTTTTTGACGCCTTACGGCCATATGAACTTTTTTATGACATTTTGAGGTCTTAAAAAAATTTGACTTTTTTTGGCATTTTTTGACGCCTTACGGCCGTATGACATTTTTTGTGACATTTTGAGGTCTTACAAAAATGTGACTTTTTTTGGCATTTTTTGACGCCTTACCCCTGTATGACGTTTTTTATGACATTTTGAGGTCTTACAGAAATGTGACTTTTTTGGCATTTTTTTACGCCTTACGGCCGTATGATGTTTTTTATGACATTTTGAGGTCTTAAAAAAATTTGACTTTTTTTGGCATTTTTTGACGCCTTACTATACTATGACGTTTTTTATGAAATTTTGAGGTCTTACAAAAATGTGACTTTTTTTGGCATTTTTTTACGCCTTATGGCTGTATGATGTTTTTTATGACATTTTGAGGTCTTCCAAAAATGTGACTTTTTTGGGCATTTTTTTGACGCCTTACCCCTGTATGACGTTTTTTATGACATTTTGAGGTCTTAAAAAAATTTGACTTTTTTTGGCATTTTTTTACGCCTTACTATAGTATGACGTTTTTTATGACATTTTGAGGTCTTCCAAAAATGTGACTTTTTTGGCATTTTTTGACGCCTTACCCCTGTATGACGTTTTTTATGACATTTTGAGATCTTACAAAAATTGGACTTTTTTGGCATTTTTTGACGCCTTACGGCCGTATGACGTTTTTTTGACATTTTGAGGTGAAAAAAAATTTTGACTTTTTTTGGCATTTTTTGACGCCTTACATCCGTATGGTGTTTTTTTATGACATTTTGAGGTCGAAAAAAATGTTGACTTTTTTTGGCATTTTTTGACGCCTTACTATACTATGACGTTTTTTATGACATTTTGAGGTCAAAAAAATTTTTGACTTTTTTTGGCCGAAAAAAATGCCTTACTATACTATGACGTTTTTTGTGACATTTTGAGGTCAAAAAAATTTTTGACTTTTTTTGGCCGATTTTGACGCCTTACTATACTATGATGTTTTTTATGACATTTTGAGGTAAAAAAAAAAATTGACTTTTTTTGGCATTTTTTGACGCCTTACTATGGTATGACGTTTTTTATGACATTTTGAGGTCTTACAAAAATTGGACTTTTTTTGACATTTTTTGACGCCTTACTATAGTATGACGTTTTTTATGACATTTTGAGGTCTTAAAAAAATTAATTTTTTTGGCATTTTTTGACGCCTTACTATAGTATGACGTTTTTTGTGACATTTTGAGGTCTTAAAAAAATTGGACTTTTTTTGGCATTTTTTGACGCCTTACTATAGTATGACGTTTTTTGTGACATTTTGAGGTCTTACAAAAATGTGACTTTTTTTGGCATTTTTTGACGCCTTACTATAGTATGACGTTTTTTGTGACATTCTGAGGTCTTAAAAAAATGTGACTTTTTTTGTCATTTTTTTACGCCTTACGGCCGTATGAAGTTTTTTATGTCATTTTGAGGTCTTACAAAAATTTGACTTTTTTTGGCATTTTTTTACGCCTTATGGCTGTATGATGTTTTTTATGACATTTTGAGGTCTTCCAAAAATGTGACTTTTTTTTGGCATTTTTTGACGCCTTACTATACTATGACTTTTTTTTGACATTTTGAGGTGAAAAAAAAATGTGACTTTTTTTGGCATTTTTTGACGCCTTACAGCCGTATGACGTTTTTTATGACATTTTGAGGTCAAAAAAAATGTTGACTTTTTTTGGCATTTTTTGACGCCTTACTATACTATGACGTTTTTTATGACATTTTGAGGTCAAAAAAATTTTTGACTTTTTTTGGCCGATTTTGACGCCTTACTATACTATGACGTTTTTGTGACATTTTGAGGTCAAAAAAAAATTTGACTTTTTTTGGAATTTTTTGACGCCTTACTATACTCTGACGTTTTTTATGACATTTTGAGGTCAAAAAGAAATTTCACTTTTTTTGGCCGATTTTGACGCCTTACTATACTATGACGTTTTTTTTGACATTTTGAGGTGAAAAAAAATTTGACTTTTTTTGGCATTTTTTGACGCCTTACAGCCGTATGACGTTTTTTATGACATTTTGAGGTCAAAAAATTTTTTGACTTTTTTTGGAATTTTTTGACGCCTTACTATACTATGACGTTTTTTATGACATTTTGAGGTCAAAAAAAATTTTGACTTTTTTTGGCCGAAAAAAAGGCCTTACTATACTATGATGTTTTTTATGACATTTTGAGGTCAAAAAGAAATTTGACTTTTTTTGGCCGATTTTGACGCCTTACTATACTATGACGTTTTTTTGTGACATTTTGAGGTCAAAAAATTGTTTGACTTTTTTTGGCCGAAAAAAACGGCTTGTTATACTCTGACGTTTTTTATGACATTTTAACGTCAAAAAAAATTTTGACTTTTTTTGGCCGATTTTTACGCCTTACTATACTATGACGTTTTTTTTGACATTTTGAGGTAAAAAATTTTTTTGACTTTTTTTGGCATTTTTTGACGCCTTACTATACTATGATGTTTTTTATGACATTTTGAGGTCAAAAAATTTTTTGACTTTTTTTGGCCGATTTTGACGCCTTACTATACTATGACGTTTTTTATGACATTTTGAGGTCTTACAAAAATTTGACATTTTTTGGCATTTTTTGACACCTTACTATACTATGACGTTTTTTATGACATTTTGAGGTCTTACAAAAATTGGACTTTTTTGGCATTTTTTGACGCCTTACTATAGTATGACGTTTTTTATGACATTTTGAGGTCTTACAAATATTTGACTTTTTATTGGCATTTTTTTGACGCCTTCCTATAGTATGACGTTTTTTGTGACATATTGAGGTCTTAAAAAAATTTGACTTTTTTTGGCATTTTTTGACGCCTTACCCCTGTATGACGTTTTTTGACATTTTGAGGTCTTCCAAAAATGTGACTTTTTTGGCATTTTTTGACGCCTTACGGCCGTATGACATTTTTTTTGACATTTTCAGGTGAAAAAAAATTTTGACTTTTTTTGGCATTTTTTGACGCCTTACATCCGTATGGTGTTTTTTTATGACATTTTGAGGTCAAAAAAAATGTTGACTTTTTTTGGCATTTTTTGACGCCTTACTATACTATGACGTTTTTTATGACATTTTGAGGTCAAAAAATTCTTTGACTTTTTTTGGCCGAAAAAAATGCCTTACTATACTATGACGTTTTTTGTGACATTTTGAGGTCAAAAAATTTTTTGACTTTTTTTGGCCGAAAAAAATGCCTTACTATACTATGACGTTTTTTGTGACATTTTGAGGTGAAAAAAAATTGTGACTTTTTTTGGCCGATTTTGACGCCTTACTATACTATGATGTTTTTTATGACATTTTGAGGTCAAAAAAAAAAATTGACTTTTTTTGGCATTTTTTGACGCCTTACTATGGTATGACGTTTTTTATGACATTTTGAGGTCTTACAAAAATTGGACTTTTTTTTGACATTTTTTGATGCCTTACTATAGTATGACGTTTTTTATGACATTTTGAGGTCTTAAAAAAATTAATTTTTTTGGCATTTTTTGACGCCTTACTATAGTATGACGTTTTTTGTGACATTTTGAGGTCTTAAAAAAATTGGACTTTTTTTGGCATTTTTTGACGCCTTACGGCCGTATGACATTTTTTATGACATTTTGAGGTCTTAAAAAAATTGACTTTTTTTGGCATTTTTTGACGCCTTACTATAGTATGACGTTTTTTGTGACATTTTGAGGTCTTACAAAAATGTTACTTTTTTTGGCATTTTTTGACGCCTTACTATAGTATGACGTTTTTTGTGACATTCTGAGGTCTTAAAAAAATGTGACTTTTTTTGGCATTTTTTGACGCCTTACGGCCGTATGAAGTTTTTTATGTCATTTTGAGGTCTTACAAAAATTTGACTTTTTTTGGCATTTTTTTACGCCTTATGGCTGTATGATGTTTTTTTATGACATTTTGAGGTCTTCCAAAAATGTGACTTTTTTTTGGCATTTTTTGACGCCTTACTATACTATGACTTTTTTTTGACATTTTGAGGTGAAAAAAAAATGTGACTTTTTTTGACGCCTTACAGCCGTATGACGTTTTTTATGACATTTTGAGGTAAAAAAAAATGTTGACTTTTTTTGGCATTTTTTGACGCCTTACTATACTATGACGTTTTTTATGACATTTTGAGGAAAAAAAAATTGTGACTTTTTTTGGAATTTTTTGACGCCTTACTATACTCTGACGTTTTTTATGACATTTTGAGGTCAAAAAAAATTTTGACTTTTTTTGGCCGAAAAAAAGGCCTTACTATACTATGATGTTTTTTATGACATTTTGAGGTCAAAAAGAAATTTGACTTTTTTTGGCCGATTTTGACGCCTTACTATACTATGACGTTTTTTATGACATTTTGAGGTAAAAAAAAATTGTGATCTTTTTTGGCCGAAAAAAACGCCTTACTATACTATGACGTTTTTTTTGACATTTTGAGGTCTTACAAAAATTTGACTTTTTTTGGCATTTTTTGACGCCTTACAGCCGTATGACGTTTTTTATGACATTTTGAGGTCAAAAAAATTTTTTAACTTTTTTTGGCATTTTTTGACGCCTTACAGCCGTATGATGTTTTTTATGACATTTTGAGGTCAAAAAAAATGTTGACTTTTTTTGGCCGATTTTTATGACTTACTATACTATGACGTTTTTTTTGACATTTTGAGGTAAAAAATTTTTTTGACTTTTTTTGGCATTTTTTGACGCCTTACGGCCATATGACGTTTTTTTTTTAAATTTTGAGGTGAAAAAAAAATTTGACTTTTTTTGGCATTTTTTGAAGCCTTACAACCATATGACGTTTTTTATGACATTTTGAGGTCAAAAAAAATGTTGACTTTTTTTGGCATTTTTTGACGCCTTACTATACTATGACGTTTTTTATGACATTTTGAGGTCAAAAAAATTTTTGACTTTTTTTGGCCGATTTTGACGCCTTACTATACTATGATGTTTTTTATGACATTTTGAGGTCAAAAAAAATTGTGACTTTTTTTGGCCGATTTTGACGCCTTACTATAATATAACGTTTTTTATGACATTTTGAGGTCTAACAAAAATTTGACTTTTTTTGGCATTTTTTGACGCCTTACCCCTGTATGACGTTTTTTATGACATTTTGAGGTAAAAAAAAATGTTGACTTTTTTTGGCCGATTTTGACGCCTTACTATACTATGACGTTTTTTATGACATTTTGAGGTCAAAAAATTTTTTGACTTTTTTTGGCCGAAAAAAACGCCTTACTATACTATGACGTTTTTTGTGACATTTTGAGGTCAAAAAAAAATTTGACTTTTTTTGGCCGAAAAAAACGCCTTACTATACTCTGACATTTTTTTATGACATTTTGAGGTTAAAAAAAATTGTGACTTTTTTTGGCCGAAAAAAACGCCTTACTATACTATGACGTTTTTTATGCCATTTTGAGGTAAAAAAAAATTGTGACTTTTTTTGGCCGAAAAAAAAAACCTTACTATACTATGACGTTTTTTATGACATTTTGAGGTCTTCCAAAAATGTGACTTTTTTTGGCATTTTTTGACGCCTTACCCCTGTATGACGTTTTTTATGACATTTTGAGGTCTTACAAAAATTTGACTTTTTTTGGCATTTTTTGAAGCCTTACAGCCGTATGATGTTTTTTATGACATTTTGAGGTCAACAAAAATTTTGACTTTTTTTGGCCGAAAAAAACGCCTTACTATACTATGATGTTTTTTATGACATTTTGAGGTCAAAAAAATTTTTGACTTTTTTTGGCCGAAAAAAACGCCTTACTATACTCTGACGTTTTTTTATGACATTTTGAGGTAAAAAAAATTTGACTTTTTTTGGCCAATTTTGACGCCTTACTATACTATGACGTTTTTTATGACATTTTGAGGTCAAAAAAAATTGCGACTTTTTTTGGCCGAAAAAAAACACCTTACTATACTCTGACGTTTTTTTATGACATTTTGAGGTAAAAAAAAATTTGACTTTTTTTGGCCAATTTTGACGCCTTACTATACTATGACGTTTTTTTTGACATTTTGAGGTCAAAAAAAATTTTGACTTTTTTTGGCATTTTTTGACGCCTTACTATAGTATGACGTTTTTTATGACATTTTGAGGTAAAAAAAAATGTGACTTTTTTTGGCATTTTTTGACGCCTTACCCCTGTATGACGTTTTTTATGACATTTTGAGGTCTTACAAAAATGTGACTTTTTTGGCATTTTTTTTACGCCTTATGGCTGTATGATGTTTTTTATGACATTTTGAGGTCTTCCAAAAATGTGACTTTTTTGGGCATGTTTTGACGCCTTACCCCTGTATGACGTTTTTTATGACATTTTGAGGTCTTAAAAAAATTTGACTTTTTTTGGCATTTTTTGACGCCTTACTATAGTATGACCTTTTTTATGACATTTTGAGGTCTCACAAAAATTTTACTTTTTTTTGGCATTTTTTGATGCCTTACGGCCGTATGACGTTTTTTATGACTTTTTGAGGTCTTACAAAAATTTGACTTTTTTTGGCATTTTTTGACGCCTTACTATAGTATGACGTTTTTTATGACATTTTGAGGTCTTACAAAAATGTGACTTTTTTGGCATTTTTTGACGCCTTACCCCTGTATGACGTTTTTTATGACATTTTGAGGTTAAAAATTTTTTTGACTTTTTTGGCCGATTTTTACGCCTTACTATACTATGACGTTTTTTGTGACATTTTGAGGTCAAAAAAAATTTTGACTTTTTTTGGCCGAAAAAAACGGCTTACTATACTATGATGTTTTTTATGACATTTTGAGGTCAAAAAGAAATTTGACTTTTTTTGGCCGATTTTGACGCCTTACTATACTATGACGTTTTTTTGTGACATTTTGAGGTCAAAAAAAATTTTGACTTTTTTTGGCCGAAAAAAACGCCTTACTATACTATGACGTTTTTTGTGACATTTTGAGGTCAAAAAAAAATGTGACTTTTTTTGGCCGAAAAAAACGCCTTACAATACTCTGACGTTTTTTTATGACATTTTGAGGTAAAAAAAAACTGTGACTTTTTTTGGCCGATTTTGACGCCTTACTATACTATGACGTTTTTTATGACATTTTGAGGTCAAAAAAAATGTTGACTTTTTTTGGCCGAAAAAAACACCTTACTATACTATGACGTTTTTTATGACATTTTGAGGTCTTAAAAAAATTTGACTTTTTTTTGGCATTTTTTGACGCCTTACGGCCACATGACCTTTTTTATGACATTTTGAGGTCTTAAAAAAATTTGACTTTTATTGGCATTTTTTGACGCCTTACTATAGTATGACGTTTTTTTTGACATTTTGAGGTCTTACAAAAATTTGACTTTTTTTGGCATTTTTTGACGCCTTACAGCCGTATGACGTTTTTTATGACATTTTGAGGTCAAAAAAAATTTTTAACTTTTTTTGGCATTTTTTGACGCCTTACAGCCGTATGATGTTTTTTATGACATTTTGAGGTAAAAAAAAATGTTGACTTTTTTTGGCCGATTTTTATGACTTACTATACTATGACGTTTTTTTTGACATTTTGAGGTAAAACATTTTTTTGACTTTTTTTGGCATTTTTTGACGCCTTACGGCCATATGACGTTTTTTTTTTTTAATTTTGAGGTGAAAAAAAAATTTGACTTTTTTTGGCATTTTTTGAAGCCTTACAACCATATGACGTTTTTTATGACATTTTGA
Organism: Toxotes jaculatrix; assembly: GCF_017976425.1. NCBI lineage: Eukaryota > Metazoa > Chordata > Actinopteri > Toxotidae > Toxotes > Toxotes jaculatrix. The sequence continues at coordinate 13,065,745 of NC_054394.1, read as the reverse complement.
GGTCAAAAAAAATGTTGACTTTTTTTGGCATTTTTTGACGCCTTACTATACTATGACGTTTTTTATGACATTTTGAGGTCAAAAAAATTTTTGACTTTTTTTGGCCGATTTTGACGCCTTACTATACTATGATGTTTTTTATGACATTTTGAGGTCAAAAAAAATTGTGACTTTTTTTGGCCGATTTTGACGCCTTACGGCCGTATGACGCTTTTTATGACATTTTGAGGTCTTAAAAAAATTTGACATTTTTTGGCATTTTTTGACACCTTACTATACTATGACGTTTTTTATGACATTTTAAGGTCTTACAAAATTTTGACTTTTTTTGGCATTTTTTGACGCCTTACTATAGTATGACGTTTTTTATGACATTTTGAGGTCTTAAAAAATTTGGACTTTTTTTGGCATTTTTTGACGCCTTACGGCCATATGAACATTTTTATGAAATTTTGAGGTCTTAAAAAAATGTGACTTTTTTTGGCATTTTTTGACGCCTTACGGCCGTGTGACATTTTTTTTGACATTTTGAGGTGAAAAAAAAAATTTGACTTTTTTTGGCATTTTTTGACGCCTTACTATAGTATGCCGTTTTTTATGACATTTTGAGGTCAAAAAAAATGTTGACTTTTTTTGGCATTTTTTGACGCCTTACTATACTATGACGTTTTTTATGACATTTTGAGGTCTTAAAAAAATGTGACTTTTTTTGGCATTTTTTGACGCCTTACCTCTGTATGACCTTTTTTATGACATTTTGAGGTCTTACAAAAATTTGACTTTTTTTGGCATTTTTTGACGCCTTACAGCCGTATGACGTTTTTTATGACATTTTGAGGTCAAAAAATTTTTTGACTTTTTTTGGCCGAAAAAAAAGCCTTACTATACTCTGACGTTTTTTTATGACATTTTGAGGTTAAAAAAATTGTGACTTTTTTTGGCCGGTTTTGACGCCTTACTATACTATGACGTTTTTTATGACATTTTGAGGTCAAAAAAAATTGCGACTTTTTTTGGCCGAAAAAAACACCTTACTATACTATGACGTTTTTTATGACATTTTGAGGTCTTCCAAAAATGTGACTTTTTTTTGGCATTTTTTGACGCCTTACCCCTGTATGACGTTTTTGATGACATTTTGAGGTCTTACAAAAATGTGACTTTTTTTGGCATTTTTTGACGCCTTACGGCCGTATGACGTTTTTTTTGACATTTTGAGGTGAAAAATTTTTTTAACTTTTTTTGGCCGATTTTGACGCCTTACTATAATGTAACGTTTTTTATGACATTTTGAGGTAAAAAAAAATTGTGACTTTTTTTGGCCGATTTTGACGCCTTACTATAATATAACGTTTTTTATGACATTTTGAGGTAAAAAAAAATTGTGACTTTTTTTGGCCGATTTTGACGCCTTACTATAATATAATGTTTTTATGACATTTTGAGGTCTAACAAAAATTTGACTTTTTTTGGCATTTTTTGACGCCTTACCCCTGTATGACGTTTTTTATGACATTTTGAGGTAAAAAAAAATGTTGACTTTTTTTGGCATTTTTTGACGCCTTACTATACTATGACGTTTTTTATGACACTTTGAGGTCAAAAAAAATTTTGACTTTTTTTGGCCGAAAAAAACGCCTTACTATACTATGACGTTTTTTGTGACATTTTGAGGTCAAAAAAAAATTTGACTTTTTTTGGCCGAAAAAAACGCCTTACTATACTCTGACATTTTTTTATGACATTTTGAGGTTAAAAAAAATTGTGACTTTTTTTGGCCGAAAAAAACGCCTTACTATACTATGACGTTTTTTATGCCATTTTGAGGTAAAAAAAAATTGTGACTTTTTTTGGCCGAAAAAAAAACCTTACTATACTATGACGTTTTTAATGACATTTTGAGGTCTTCCAAAAATGTGACTTTTTTTGGCATTTTTTGACGCCTTACCCCTGTATGACGTTTTTTATGACATTTTGAGGTCTTACAAAAATTTGACTTTTTTTGGCATTTTTTGAAGCCTTACAGCCGTATGATGTTTTTTATGACATTTTGAGGTCAAAAAAAATTTTGACTTTTTTTGGCCGAAAAAAACGCCTTACTATACTATGATGTTTTTTATGACATTTTGAGGTCAAAAAAATTTTTGACTTTTTTTGGCCGAAAAAAACGCCTTACTATACTCTGACGTTTTTTTATGACATTTTGAGGTAAAAAAAAATTTGACTCTTTTTGGCCAATTTTGACGCCTTACTATACTATGACGTTTTTTATGACATTTTGAGGTCAAAAAAAATTGCGACTTTTTTTGGCCGAAAAAAACACCTTACTATACTCTGACGTTTTTTTATGACATTTTGAGGTAAAAAAAAATTTGACTTTTTTTGGCCAATTTTGACGCCTTACTATACTATGACGTTTTTTTTGACATTTTGAGGTCAAAAAAAATTTTGACTTTTTTTGGCATTTTTTGACGCCTTACTATAGTATGACGTTTTTTATGACATTTTGAGGTAAAAAAAAAATTGTGACTTTTTTTGGCCGATTTTGACGCCTTACTATACTATGACGTTTTTTATGACATTTTGAGGTCTTCCAAAAATGTGACTTTTTTTGGCATTTTTTGACGCCTTACCCCTGTATGACGTTTTTTATGACATTTTGAGGTCTTACAAAAATGTGACTTTTTTGGCATTTTTTTACGCCTTATGGCTGTATGATGTTTTTTATGACATTTTGAGGTCTTCCAAAAATGTGACTTTTTTGGGCATGTTTTGACGCCTTACCCCTGTATGACGTTTTTTATGACATTTTGAGGTCTTAAAAAAATTTGACTTTTTTTGGCATTTTTTGACGCCTTACTATAGTATGACCTTTTTTATGACATTTTGAGGTCTTCCAAAAATGTGACTTTTTTGGCATTTTTTTACGCCTTACCCCTGTATGATGTTTTTTATGACATTTTGAGGTCTTCCAAAAATGTGACTTTTTTTGGCATTTTTTGACGCCTTACTATAGTATGACATTTTTTTTGACATTTTGATGTGAAAAAAAAAATTGACTTTTTTTGGCATTTTTTGACGCCTTACGGCCGTGTGACGTTTTTTATGACATTTTGAGGTGAAAAAAAATGTTGACTTTTTTTGGCATTTTTTGACGCCTTACTATACTATGACGTTTTTTATGACATTTTGAGGTCAAAAAATTTTTTGACTTTTTTTGGCCGATTTTGACGCTTTACTATACTATGACGTTTTTTATGACATTTTAATGTCTTAAAAAAATTTGACTTTTTTTTTAGCATTTTTTGACGCCTTACGGCCATATGACCTTTTTTATGACATTTTGAGGTCTTAAAAAAATTTGATTTTTTTTGGCATTTTTTGACGCCTTACTATAGTATTGCGTTTTTTATGACATTTTGAGGTCTTACAAAAATTTGACTTTTTTTGGCATTTTTTGATGCCTTACAGCCGTATGACGTTTTTTATGACATTTTGAGGTCAAAAAAAATTTTGACTTTTTTTGGCCGATTTTGATGCCTTACTATACTATGACGTTTTTTATGACATTTTGAGGTCAAAAAAAATTTTGACTTTTTTTGGCCGATTTTGATGCCTTACTATACTATGACGTTTTTTGTGACATTTTGAGGTCAAAAAAATTTTCTTACTTTTTTTGGCCGAAAAAAACGGTTTGTTATACTCTGACGTTTTTTATGACATTTTAAGGTCAAAAAAATTTTTTACTTTTTTTGGCCGATTTTTACGCCTTACTATACTATGACGTTTTTTATGACATTTTGAGGTCTTAAAAAAATTTGACTTTTTTTTGGCATTTTTTGACGCCTTACGGCCATATGACCTTTTTTATGACATTTTGAGGTCTTAAAAAATTTGACTTTTTTTGGCATTTTTTGACGCCTTACTATACTATGACGTTTTTTATGACATTTTGAGGTCAAAAAAAATTGTGACTTTTTTTGGCCGAAAAAAACACCTTACTATACTATGACGTTTTTTGTGACATTTTGAGGTCAAAAAATTTTTTGAATTTTTTTGGCCGAAAAAAAACGACTTAATATACTCTGACGTTTTTTTATGACTTTTTGAGGTAAAAAAAATTGTGACTTTTTTTGGCCAATTTTGACGCCTTACTATACTATGACGTTTTTTTTTTGACATTTTGAGGTCAAAAAAAACTTGACTTTTTTGGGCATTTTTTGACGCCTTACTATACTATGACTTTTTTATGACATTTTGAGGTCAAAAAAATTTTTGACTTTTTTTGGCCGAAAAAAACGTTTTAATATACTCTGACGTTTTTTTATGACATTTTGAGGTAAAAAAAATTGTGACTTTTTTGGCCAATTTTGACGCCTTACTATACTATGACGTTTTTTTTGACATTTTGAGGTAAAAAAAAATTTGACTTTTTTGGGCATTTTTTGGCGCCTTACTATACTATGACGTTTTTTATGACATTTTGAGGTCAAAAAAAATTTTGACTTTTTTTGGCCGAAAAAAACGCCTTACTATACTATGACGTTTTTTGTGACATTTTGAGGTCAAAAAAAAATGTGACTTTTTTTGGCCGAAAAAAACGCCTTACAATACTCTGACGTTTTTTTATGACATTTTGAGGTAAAAAAAAACTGTGACTTTTTTTGGCCGATTTTGACGCCTTACTATACTATGACGTTTTTTATGACATTTTGAGGTCAAAAAAAATGTTGACTTTTTTTGGCCGAAAAAAACACCTTACTATACTATGACGTTTTTTATGACATTTTGAGGTCTTAAAAAAATTTGACTTTTTTTGGCATTTTTTGACGCCTTACGGCCACATGACCTTTTTTATGACATTTTGAGGTCTTAAAAAAATTTGACTTTTATTGGCATTTTTTGACGCCTTACTATAGTATGACCTTTTTTATGACATTTTGAGGTCTTACAAATATTTGACTTTTTTTGGCATTTTTTGACGCCTTACTATAGTATGACGTTTTTTATGACATTTTGAGGTCTTACAAAAATTTGACTTTTTATTGGCATTTTTTGACGCCTTACTATACTATGACGTTTTTTGTGACATTTTGAGGTCTTAAAAAAATTTGACTTTTTTTGGCATTTTTTGACGCCTTACTATAGTACGACGTTTTTTATGACATTTTGAGGTCTTAAAAAAATTTGACTTTTTATTGGCATTTTTTGACGCCTTACTATACTATGACGTTTTTTGTGACATTTTGAGGTCTTAAAAAAATTTGACTTTTTTTGGCATTTTTTGACGCCTTACTATAGTACGACGTTTTTTATGACATTTTGAGGTCTTAAAAAAATTTGACTTTTTTTGGCTTTTTTGGCATTTTTTGACGCCTTACTATAGTATGACGTTTTTTATGACATTTTGAGGTCTCACAAAAATTTGACTTTTTTTGGCATTTTTTGACGCCTTACTATAGTATGACCTTTTTTATGACATTTTGAGGTCTCACAAAAATTTGACTTTTTTTTGCATTTTTTGATGCCTTACTATAGTATGACGTTTTTTATGACATTTTGAGGTCTTACAAAAAATTGACTTTTTTGGCATTTTTTGACGCCTTACTATAGTATGACGTTTTTTATGACATTTTGAGGTCTTACAAAAATTTGACTTTTTTTGGCATTTTTTGACACCTTACGGCCGTATGACGTTTTTTGTGACATTTTGAGATCTTACAAAAATTTGACTTTTTTTCTGTCACTTTATGACGCCTTGTGGCCGTATGACGTTTTTTATGACATTTTGAGGTCTTACTAAAATATGACTTTTTTTGGCATATTTTGACACCTTACGGCCGTATGACATTTTTTGTGACGTTCTGAGGTCTTACTAAAATAAACAGCCCGCCCCTGATCAATAGATCCCAAAAACACAAAAAAGTAACAGCGTGTAAATTACATGTTTTTTTAGGCTTTAATGTTGGCTATTTTAACATGGGGGTCAATGGAGAATTGCTTACTTCTGGAGCCAGTCCCCAGCGGCAGCCGAGGAACTGCAGCTTTTTGAATGCGGAAGTGATCCTCACCTCTGAAACCTACAACTCCACCCTTGGTTGTTACATGTCCTGTAATAAAGTTCTGATCAAGGCAAGGCAACTCCTTGCTTTGCCTTGATCAGAACATGATGGAAGAAAGGAAACATTTAATCTCTCGCAGCTGTTTCATATTTTAAAAAGTCATCTTTTTAATTAAGCCCACCCCCCTTTCCTTCTGTTTCTGCTGTCTCCCTTCGCCACCTTATCCTTCCCGTACACTTTTTGTTTCCCTGCATTTTTTGTTATAAATCTCAATTCTGTTTCATGAATGAGGAAACACAAAAGCACACATTGTGTCCGCTTTGGAAAAACAGGAAATGTGGTCTCTCTTTACTTTCATCTCCCTCATAGACTTCTTCTTCACATTCCTTCTACTTCTCTATTTCAGCCCTGCCCCCTTTGTAACCCCATGTGCAATGGGCTACTCCACACCACACACATACACACACACACGCACCCCTCCCCTGTGTTTTTGCTGGAATGAAGGAAGGCTTGACTCTCTTTTAGGAGTCGACCATTTTGCACTATTAAAACAAGAATCGAGCATGTTGTTAATTCTTTGTTGTCCTCATTCAGTAAGATAGGTTTGCAGACAGCTTCAGTGAGCTGCTAATAAACAATATGATCTAGTAGTTTCTAGTTTATGATATTTTGTCCAGCTGTTTATTTATTTATTTATTTAGGTTTGTTTTTTTTTTTTACAAATGAGGGTAGGCTTAATTTCAGAAACACGTCTCTGTAGAGTGCAGAGTAGTTCAAGAGCACCACAAACTATATCCTCCAAAATGATGGTTCATTAGAGTCAATTCACCTCCTCCCATTCTGCTAGAAGTAGTTCCAAACAAAACCTAAGTGCATTTTTTTACAAGGTTACCATTCCTTCTTCATTTCTCTCCATGACCAGTAAAGGAAATTCATCTACAAATAATAATGATCAGTGATTCAAATGACCGCTCGTAACCAGCTCAAAATAAACCCGGTCGTTCACAAACCGCCCCTCGGTGTTACGCTGCTCCAGATGTGGACGTGACGCGAGTCATTACATGAGCTAAGGCTGCACTACAGTACCGACCGCACAGCTGCACAAGGTCTGGCTGCTTATTTATTTATTTATTTATTTATTATTTAAATTTTTTCTAACATCTTTGTTTTGGGATGTGACACTTAAAGAATAATCTTGTCCACTTTACACTGCTCTTTGATTCGTAGACAGAAATTCCTAATGTTTGGCTTAACACTAAAACTTCAGCTTAATGCCGATTGGCGGAAAAAAATGATTTTGATTTTGAGAGAAACGTTTGGCACTTACTCAGCACACGATTATCAGTTTTGCAAGATGTCAGCATCAGGATTAGATGGCGATAAAGCGTATCTGACATGCAGAGGCTTCTTCTAAACCTGTTTCCTAACTGGCCTGTAGCGTAACTTCTCCGTGGGTTTTCACATTAAGAGTCTTTTCTCAAGCTCAAACTGTGTACAAGTGGTATTTTGTCCATGTTCTAATATAAATGCGTATCCACTGCTGTACTAGATAGTTACATTTTAACACCATGTTTTAAACGTTGAAAATAACGGATATATTTAAACGACATCATATCCCATGAGCTACAGCCATTGAGATCCAGTCAGAGCTTCATGGGAGCTGTAGTTGTTGAACGCTTTTTAAATTGAGAACATGTGAGTAGCCTACTCTTCTGATGTTGACATTGTCGAGTAAAACGTATCACACAGAAAAAAATATCCTGATGCCATAGTGTATACTGTAAAACTTTTAGCACAAAAATTGTGCTAAAAGTTTCACAGTCACAGCTGAGATACAACCAAATTAAATCACTGTACAGATTTTTGTTGCCAAAGAGGAAGTACATCTGCATGAAGGAGCGGGCACAGTGTTGTTTAATATGTATACATATGTACAGTCATGTTGTCCCATTAAGAAGCAGACAGCTAATACTAAGACATCAAACTATATACTATAATACGCGTCATAGTCCATGTTAATGTTTTCAGTTTGTGTGTGTGTTTGTCTATAAGATGTCTGCTGAGCTGTACACTGCGAGTGGGTCAGGTGGGAATGATGCAAGTCCTCAAAGCACCACAGTGGGCGGCAGCAAACCTTTGCACCGCTTCATGAAAGGGCAGCCCAAGATTATTGGCGTGAGACACACACACACACACACGCTCAAATTATTATTTATTTGATCACGATGTTCCACAATAACTTCCTAGTTCACGAATTTGAGAATAATTTAAATCCACAACTAAAAAAAATCTGAATAAAGAAGAAATGAAGAGGTCACGTTAGATTGTTTTTGATTTTCTCTCAGGTCATTACTCTGGTCTTGGGTATGTCCTTCTTTATCATGTCCATCGCAGTCTCAGGAGAAACCCCTGGTCATCAATTATGGACAGCCATCCCACCTGGCTTCCTGCTGGGAACACTGGTTGGTAGCTCGACAAGAGGACCATTAATCAGTAGCGTGTGGAGTCTGAATTTTACTCAGCTATTTATCCTATAAACAGTCAATTTATTAACCACCACACCACCACAAATACTTCAAATTTGTGCAGGATTTGATTGAGGGCTGACAATAATTTTAAGTCACTTCAGTAGTTAAGCATCAACAACAGTCCTGTTTACAAAATGCAATCTAATGCATTATCGTGGTATCCCAAAACAAAGGGATGGATAATAAAACAGCTTTTCTCCTCTTCCTCCTCCTCCTCTCACAGTTCATCATATGTGGGATTCTGTATATTCTGACAGAGCACAACCCGACCAAGAAAACAGTAAGAGCTATTTTAATATTTCCGAAGCAATACCGGCAAGTTTTCTAAGAAGAATCAAGAGAGCAAAGCAGCTAAAACAGCTGATTAGAAAATACCACTCTTTATTAAGGTGAAAATCAATCCCTTTATTTCTATTGACCAATTCAGTATAATTTAGTTAAGTGAATTGTTTGCAGGGCTGCATGAACTGTTACCAACATGTGTTTCTGTATGTTTGTGCCTCATCTCTCTCTGGTTCTGTCGATACGTAGGTCACCTTATCGCTGGCTCTCACTATCGTGGCGATACTGGGGGCGTTCTGGACTATCTTGCACATCCTGCCCGATATAATACATGCCCACAACTACAGGAACTATGATTATTTTGAAGACCATAATACAGAAACTGAGGAAGCAAAATGGTCATCAATCTTTGAGGTGATTATTATTTTAATTATTAGGTTGTATTTGGGGTTTTTTTTTGTGGTGGTTCCCATTCTAATCTTTACTGCAAATCTAAGGTTTTGAGATATGGTGTAGAACAATCTAGATAAATGAAAAACAGTTTGTGTCACAGCTTGATATAAAATGGTATATTGTATGATAAATGGTATGATAAATTGGTATGAAATGAAAACTTCAGCTTCAAATGGTCAGCTTTCGGGATTTGTGATACTTGAGGACTGACACAGTTTACATAGCGTATTACACGTTTAATTTATTTTTGGGTCATAGCACTTGTCCAGCATATAAAAGTGTGAACTGGTATTCACACATACTCCAATAAACACATTTAATATTTCTTACACTGTTTTCTATACTTAATAGAATGTGTCCTACTTGAAGATAAAATGTGACAGTAGGGAAAAATCTTTGTGCTTTGTACTTTAGAGAAAACATTTAAATAAAAATTGCTTGAATTGAATTAAAAAAATGAACTAAGAAGCTGACTGGGAAAACCAAAACAATTCACCATAACTTTAAAATAGTGATTAAATGTTTGGATTATTTCACAATGTCATTGTGACAGTGTAAAATCAATTCTCCTAAAAGTTGATTGATACACAAAATTTCATGAAAGTCAGTTATATTTTATTAAATGTTTTTGTCATACAGTGTATCTGAGATATGTATATATGTGTGTTTGTCCAGGCCATGGGAGTGGCTATAGAAGGGATCTTTCTATTCTACAGTTTTGCTGGTGCAATTATTTTCATTGTAATGTCAGCACTTGCTGGGGCTGCCCTGCGTTCCACAAAGAGCCAGGTAAAAACGACCTAAAATTTAAAAAAATCCTTTGCACACTCATTACAGAAGGATGTGCATGTCCCACTTGCTAAGAGACCACAATATTCTCACAATATTTGAAAAACTTAAAGTTGCAGCATGACTTAGAACCAGTTAAGTCAAGCGTTAGAGTGCTCTTCTTTCTCTTCTCTTTAGGCCATTGTAGTGATGACTACTGCGCCAACTGAAACTCCAGTTGAATGACGAGCACAAGACAAAGGTCTGAAGTGTGGACAAACTGAGCAGAGAGAAGAAATATGAAGCATACTGAAAAGTATTTCTCATGTTACCTGACTCCTAATTATTAACCAGTTCTCATTAGCATGTTGTGATCATTGTATAAAATACAATACAGATTATATATGTGTATGACGTGTTGCCTTGTGGTATTTCTGTGATATATGACTATAAATCCTTCTTTTGAACGTTTGCCACCACAATCAACAGGATGATGGCATCGACTGCTTACCGTGTTGCCTGGCGCTGACTGACCTATTTCCACATTATGTTTGCTTTACTGCACCACAGGACAAAGGTCTGGGTGAAGCCAATGTCCTTCTGAGATAATTCAACAAAACTTGTGTAGAAAAGTAATCCGTCAAGGGCAGGCTTAAACTGGGATAAGGGTGTTTGCTACAGAGATAGGTACCAAATTTTAATACGGCAACATCTGTCTATAATTATTTTGTAAAGCTTGTTTCTAATGGCTTTATAACTGTTTATAGGTCATTTACTAATGCTTGATAGATCAGTAGTAAGCCATCAATGAGGCAACTTTCTCTCTGGCTAGTGTTAATGCTTAAGTCTTGCACAGCATAACAGAATTCACAATGAACAACGTATTAACATAACTGCAGGTGTTCAATGTATGTTATAAATTATTAACCATTAATGACACATTAACATTGATAATTCCAGAAGAGTTGCAAACGTGCTAATGGCTTATAAACTCATTAGAAAACATTTATTAAGGATTTTCCAACATCTTAAACAGAATTATTAACAAACAGAAACATGCAGCCATGTTCATTCTGGAACACTTTATAAGTAGAGGGCTTTTTTTTTAACTAAAACAACAGAGAGGGAACATCTGGAGCATGAAAATGTGAAAATATAATGTCAACAAGTCCAAACATAAACATGCCACCTCTGGTGAACTGTTTATGGTTGGTTATATTTTTACTGCCTGAAGTGTTGAACAGAGAATAATGTGATCCTTTTCCACCCTCCAGTCCCTTACATAAGACATTTGGCAAGTTTTGGCAGAACATGCACACATCATGGCTGCCCTTGACACTTAAATGTTTTTTTTTATTCTGTCAGCTCTTGTTTCAGTAGCAATTCCATTAAATGCTAAACACTGTGACACCCAAATATAATATCCTCACTTATGAAGGACAGCATGTGAGACAGATCACAAATAAATGTCATAGAGAGAACAGGGAGTGTGATGTTTTTCAAATCCTTAAGTGTGTTTACATCCTGTGCAAGTGTCTACATAAGTTTGCAAAAAGTATTTTCAGTGAAATCTAGGGAAAACAGGGACACAATTTAGAACACATCTGTCTGACAATTTGTACAAAAGGGCCTTTCGAAGAAACAATTTCTAGTACTGATATTTTTTTTAAATATTTAACCCTGTCATAACATCAGAAAAAAAGGCCAATTTCACATTTTCACTTTGAGTACAGAATAACACAAATCAAAAATACAAACACATTTGAAGTTCATGTGATTGTAACCAAAATGTAGCCAAGAGAAGAAAAATCAACAAAAAACTGATTACACACCACATGAACACAGGAGAACAATGACATGCATAAATAAAGGAATGGAAATGCTGTTAAAATTGTTTTCATCAATTCATAGTTACATTTGCCATTAACAGCACTTTAGGAGAACAGAGTTTGACATTTAACCTCCTACACAGTCTTAGCAGGGAATACAAGAATACGAGACAAATAAATGACGTGAAAAGCAACTGTTTTACAACATCCTTGTAACTGTTTAAGATGTACTGTGTATACTCAAGAGCAATACAGACGTAGGTAATTCAATACATAATTAATCCCCCCCTGCGACCCTGGTGGATCAAGCGGTATAGAAAATGGATGGATGGATGGATGGATATTGATTTATCTATATCTGTTCTCTGTTACTGGGGTTGCTGGGTTTACTGAGTCACACTGAGTCCTGCTGACAATGCAAGTGCCAAGAATATTCACATTACCTCGACAGTCCATGACAGTAACATCATCTTTGCTGTTGTTCTCAAATGTGGAAAAGTTATGATTTGCAACTGTCAGTGATTAATTATACTGTAGTGCCTTTCGAGTAGAGCAACTCTATAGTACTGAACGGAATGGAGCCAAAATGTAAATTTGGGAAAAAAAAAAAAAAAAAAGCTACCAACATTGTGCTAACATGCTAAAGTGAGAAGAAATAGCATTGTTTAAAATGAGAGCATGTCTGCAAATCCATATATGTATGTATATCTCTGGTTATATACCAAATTTTATGCCACTTCTTGCTGAAAACATATGTGAGAGCAAACCTAAGCAGTAAAGTTGCAAGCTGTAAAACCAAAACAAAGCGCTGAAAGACAAAGATCTGGGGGAAGAGTTGGGTGATAATTTGCTCTGGGGTCATCGCTTTGAGCAACCCCATTCAGATAAAAAGGTATTCATGTCTTAACATAAAAATCTTGATTACACTATTTTATTTTTCTGCCTCTCTCCTCTTTTTCTCCTAATTTGGAATGGCCAATTCTTATTGCGCTGCAGCCTCATCAGGATTAAGTCCCATTGCTGGCCTCTGGAGGGTGAAGACGCCCATGGATTCTCAGAGTAATCTCAGAATTTAATCTCAAAAATGCCCTAATCATCTTCTGTCTTAAATGTGTTTGCGAAATACAAGAAAATTATTATCCTGAGCTACTGGAAACAAATCAAAACTTTGAATAATAACATCCTTCAGTGACAGGAACCATACATTTCACTTTTGTGATGTTTCCCCATTGTCTCAACTTTAAGAGGCAGGGGGCTTGTGGAAGTCATTCCCCAGTGTACACCGCTGGTGAACACGCATGTGCTCTGTGACACGGTACTGGCGTGAAAAGGTCATGGGGCAACAGGGGCAGGGGAAGGGCCGTACGCCAAAGTGGCTCCGCACATGTCTATTCAGAGAGCCTCGCTGACTGAAGGAACGGTCACAAAGAGAACACTGGAAAGGGTGGTGAAGAGGAGTTGACAGATGAGCTGATATATCTGTTGGCCTGCTGGCTGAAAGGGTAGAAGGCATGCAGGCAGACAAGGTAGATGACATGGAGGCTTGTACAGGGCCTTGTGAACAGTCTGTCAAGGTACTGCTCTGGTTGTCACCCTCTTTTGAGTTGGAAACCTCCTCCACGACCCCAGCTTTATGTGTGACATTAGCCCCTGGCATGATTTGGTCTTTATGAGCAGACTTTCTTTCCTCAACATTTGTATCTCCAGCGGAAGATTTATTCTCATCAACATCAAAACTCTCAGCCCCAAATTTTATCTGAGCTCTAATTGTTCTCTTGTCAACCTCTGCTGCAGATGTTGCTTCATTGTTGACCCCAGTCCCAAATATATCATTTTTACAGAATGCAATGCCTTTCTCTTCTTCTTCTTCTTCATCGTCTTCTTCTTTGGATCTGTGTTTGTAGAACACAAGCAACTCAGCTGGTTTGGCGCTAATGTCCAGCAGCAGAACCTGGTCTGTTGACCCTGCAACAAAGTGCTGCCTCAGAGAACTGTGACCTGAACTGGCAAAGGTCCCATCTTCCTCCTCATCACTGGAGTGGTCTGAATAAACAGGGGGGCTGGACTGGGAGTGTTCATGATTAGAGTCTCTGTGCAATAAGTGTGTGTCCTCCTGGGGTAAGCAGTGATAATGAAGATGTCCATGGTATGACTGTCCCACAACACTATGTATGGGATCAGATATGTTGCTGTCCAAAGGCCTGGTATAAGTTAAGTGTGGCTGTGGGATTTCAGTGTAAGGGACCTTGTCAAGATCCAGAGATGTTTGGCGTTCAAAGGCAAAGACACCACCAGTGACACGATCCAAGCTTGATTCAGGTGTGGTGGAGTTAGGCAGAGAAACATCTGCACTGGGACTTTTGTCTTCCATAGTTGTGTATTTGTTGTCTAAGTCATGTCCATGCCGGCTAGAGGCAGTGTCTTGAGTTCTTGTCTCAGCTTCGTGCAGTTTTGGGTGCCAATCTGCCTTTCTGTCTCCGTCGGGATTCAAATGTTCACAGTGAGAGTCACTTCTCATGTCTGAGTCCTCCACAGGAAGTGAAACTCCAGCTCTCTGATGTTGAGAGAGCTCCTCTGCTGCAGCTGACTTAGAGACAATGTGACAATCAGACCAATCCAGTCGCTGATGTTTGGAGGGCAAATCGTTATCATCAAAGCTGAGGTCAGTTTTATACTTTAATCTCCTGATGAAATTTCTGCAAACATTATTCTGTGGCACCGAATCATGTTTTCTGTGATTCTCGCTCTGAAATGAATCACAATGAGCACGGTGGCCATTATGACCTGTAATGTGGGATAATCCGTTGTCCATATGTTCATCATTCTGTTTCATAAAATTACCTTCATTGCTGCTGTTGTAATCTTGTTCTAGCATGTCAGATTGATCTGTGCTGGATTTGTAACAATCCTGTATTGCACATTGATCTGTACTATTCTGGTAATCCCAGCTCTGTTCTCCAGTGTGGTCTTTATTGTTTCTGTAATCCTGATTCTGTACCTCATTGTAATATTTGTGTTTAGTAGTAATACCTTCAACAATGCTGTCACTGTCTGTGCTTGCTGATAGTGAGACAGGGGCCCTGCTGGAGTTGCCTGAAGCCTGGGATACTGGATGATAAAGAGGCATTGTTGACACTTCTGCCAGCTGGAACATAGCTGTTCTACTGCTGTGACGGATGACAGGCACAGCCCCACAGCACGGATGTGGAGACGAGGACGAGGACGAGTTCCTCCTGTCCTCGACTGTCCTCACTAGCTCCTCTTCTGTGCTGTTCTGCCAAGTTTCTGGTTTTACAGTGCCAGGTGAATGAAACTGATCCTTTTGAACCTCTTTGTCCACTTTAGACACTCCATGGACTTCAGCGGTGCAAGGGATATTTTGAATCAAATCTCGAGATGTCAGATAAGTTACTTGTCTGCAGCTACCTGTCTTTTCCCTGCAGTTCTCAGATATGCTACAACCAGCACTTCCATTGCTTAAAGTGCTTACATCTTTTCTACTACAGCAGTTTGCATCATGTATGTCACTAGCTCCACATAGATCCATTTCTCCGGCTTTTAAACAGGAATCTGTCCTGGCTGAATGCATCTGAGCTTCATCACATGTTTCTGCATTGACTGAATACTGATGATCCGCTCTCTCCAGTGAACTTGCATCACTTTGTACACTGCAAGTGTCATTTTCTTCACATCTTCGAAACACATCAGTGCCGCACATTAAAGGTAGATACTTACTGCAGGAGTTCACAGTTTTACTATGAGTGTTGACAATGTCTTTACATGGCTCATTCTCTGTTCCAGTGGAAGCGTTTGTTTTATCTGCATCTGTCACCTCGGCCTGTTGCCAAGCCCTGAGAGCCTCCTGCAGTTCATCCATCTGCAGGTAGTGGGCGGCAGTGAGCAGACTGTAATAACATTGCTGGGTATGAGTGTATGGCAAAGTCCCTGTATAAATGTAGTCCAGAAGAAGTGCCAGCACAGAACCAGACAGACATGGTGCCTGCAGTTCTACCAGGACTCCAGCAGAGGACAAGATAGATGCCAGCACTGGACTGGAAGCTGCCAGGACACACCTGTAGGAATAAAGACCAACTATACTGTGATGCTGCAACATGAACAACATATAAGACACACAACTGTCAATATGAACACAACTTTCTAATATTTATTCAATATGTGCACATGGGGGTGGTTGTTTGCAGCAATAAAACCGATTTATGTTGCTCACCTGTGTGCAGGGTAGAGCTGACCTGGGCTCTGTCTCTGTCTGACCACACAGTCACAGAACTGAGCCTGTTCTCTCTGGAGGTTCAGCCCTGTCAACAGTGATGCTGTGTGGCTACTAAGGTCCTGGGCACAGTGTGACGCCTGGAGAGTACAGAACTCTTTCAATAGTAATTTCTGCTTAGACAACAAGACTCAACACAAGAATAGAAGTTAAAAAGAAAAACTACAACAAAGCCAAATAAACCCCAAGAGCCTACATGCACAAGAAGTCCTCTCTCTTATGCTACACACATTTAGAATCATGTAGAAACATTCACTTGCAAGGCTCACCAGTTTTCAAAAACTATTTTGTAGTTTAAGTACTTCAACAGGACAATAAATGTATATTTTCAATGTGCATATTTTTCAATACGTACAGTCAGCTACTACAAAGAACAAAAGTAAAAAGCCATGACCTCAACAATGAGCAGTTATTCTAATATATCAGTGACAGTAACGTTACTGATATATATCACTATCTCTATAGCAGTAGACTGCTTGAACATATAAATCACTTAGAAATAAATATTCTCTTACCTCCATGTTGTTTTGGGAGAGGAGCAACAAACCCCCTCTATCCTGTGATGTGCAGTGCGGAGCTCCCTGTGTGCAGAGTCTTACCAGGTCTAGCTTGAAGTTGAATGGAGAGAAGAACCTCCATGAAGGCTATATAGTCCCAGTATACTATCTACGCACACTGTCTCATTCGGAAAACAATCACACGCTTTTCATATTGGGAGCATGGCATGACGCAAAGGGACAGGTGCTTATAAGGAGCGCTGGCATCTAACGTCAGATCTCCATGGCCTGTTATGGAGGGGGACTGAGTCCAGCCCACAGAGAACCAACAGGAGACCACAGAACTGTAGTAAATAGATCCGCCATTTCTATTCACATCAAAAGAAGGTGGTATCAGGGAAGTCTTTTTTTTTTCAACGACACAAATATGCACTAAAGTTGTCATTATGAAGAATAAAATGACCACACAAAAGAGCCTGTCACTCATACTTAGGATACCAACCAAATTCTCTTAGGGAGCTTACTGAATCTTAAGTTGTGGAGTTTAGGGGTGAACTAAATATCAAACTGGATCTGTTATTAAAGCATTCATTTTCTTATTTGTCAACTTTAAGTCCTCACAACAGTTTTCCACTGCACTGTTGCAATTATACACAAGACACTGTGGACGCGCATAAGAGGAAATCTGTGAACATTTCTATCTGCTTTAATTTTACACTAGGAAGCTTCTTCGGTGTCAGGAGCAAGAACCGGCCCCCTAGCTGACGCTTTGTTGACAACTCCATACTAAGCCATTTCTCCACCCTTCCACACCATGTGCTTGTCATGCTTTTTCATCTCCACAGCACTCTAATCTTACAGCTAACCCTCTAGCTCTCCACAGGGCAGTAGTACATTTTCCCTGGCAACTGTGCAATGGAAATACTACTGCAATTCACACCATCACATAGTGAACCATTTAAAATGAGTCTTGTGGCACTAACCACAAGTTAATAATAACTTATTGCAAACGTAATTTTGGTGCCATCTAAAAGTATGTAAAATATGTATATAAATATGTATGTATTTAGAAAATGTATATACAAACTGGATATACAAATGTGAATATATATTTATATATATAGAGAGAGAGATAAAAAAATGTCAGGTTTTTAAAAAAAAATACACCGTGTTATAGGGTTATCATTTTTATATTTAACATAGTGCTTTCAGTGTATGCACAAGGTGCCAGAGTGTAAATAAGAATATTAAAAAGTAACGCAAATTAGTAACACATCCCAGCTACCTAATGACCATAGCCCTCTCTCTCTCCACATTTCCTGTCGCTGTCAAAAAGGCAAACCACACAAAAAAAATTTAAAAAAGTATTAAAAATTAAATATGAAAATTCAAATTCACCACCATGCACAGTAATACTGAAAGAAATTATGTTATAATTTAAGAAATGAGGACACATAGAGTAGCACAGTTGTGCTGGACACCTTGGTTTTGAGTGTTTCCATTCACTGGGTGCTTGGTGACATAGCTCACGTACTGTACTGGTTGTGTACAGAGAGTGTCTCCCTTGGCACACACACAGCTGCAGCTTTTGGAAACACATCACGTTCCGAGACTGTATTCATGAAACATCCAAAGGCCCGGGGCCAATTTCAAACTGGAATTACCGCCTCGCGGTTGTGATGCCTCTGCCAACGAGTCAAGTTGCTTTTTACATCCATGTCTGTCCAGAGTCATGTGATATATTTAGTGAAGACTTTGAAGGAATTTAATAAAAGGTGTTAAGTGTATTTTGTCATGAATGAATTCTTGAGTTATGGCTAAAAATGTGTTTTGTGAGGTCACAATGACCTTTGACCTTTGACTACCAAATTCTAACCAGTTCATCGTTGAGTCCAAATGGACATTTGTGCCAGATGTTATGAAATTTCCCCAAGGAATTCCTAATGTATTGCTTTCACAAGAATGAGACGGACGTGGGGTCACAGTGACCTTTGACCATTAAAATGTTTTCAGTTCCTTCTTATGTTGAGTTCAAGTGAACATTTGTGCCAAATTTGAAGAAATTCCTGCAAGGTCAAACAAAAAGGTAAGATGTGGGTATTTTCCTTTAGCGCCACCATCAGGCCAGACTTTATATTCAAATCTTAAAAAGCCCAAACGGCTATGGAGGTTTAATAAGATTGCACTTTGTTCTCCAAAGTGCATGAAACTGACACTTGTGGTTATATTTAATGACTCTCCGGGTTATATTTGCTATGTTTATTACTGAAGCAACGCTTGCCAAAATTCCCTGGCACGCACAAACACACACACACGAAAACAACTGCACTACATCAGGCAGCTGCATGCCAGTGTGACGTAGCACTCAAACAGCTACCACAGGGACACTTTTGTTGAGCTGTTGAGTACTCCCATAGCTAACGTTCTGTACTGCCTTCCTGTACATTTTTATTTACACACACAAAGTGGATTCAGCATCCCTCTGGCAGAAGAGGCACTTCAAAAACACACCACAAAGGCATGTACAATTTTGTACAAGTGCATCCTGTTCTTTTCCTTGTTTCAGGAACAGGTGTCTGTCACAGCTGTAACAGCTGGATGACGTACAGATGAGACAAGAGTCTGCAGCCATGCTAACCACTCTGTGAGGCTGTAACTGTGAAGAAAATTCACAAATACAGCCACATCACAACACATCAAAATAATGGACAAACCAAAATTTTGATCTGATAATGAAATTACCATTAAAATTACTCCATTGAAATGACCATTTTAAAGACACAACTAGCACTATCGTCATCTTTCTCCATGAAACGAAGCGACGATGAGCATGAGTTTGTCATCGCTCTGTTCCAATGCGCAACTGTCAGAAAAAAATGATCGATATAATAACTGATAAGCTCTGAGACGTACCACTGCAATGGATTGGACCATTTGGAGCCGGTTCTTGAGTCCCATCCCTAACGCATGGTAGTCCATCCAACAGTTGCTGAGACAGTTCCCTGCAAGCAGAGCTGGAGGAAAGTCAGGGGATCACCAGTCATCAGTGTGTGCACAAAACTTCATGTAAATCCATCATGCAATCATAGAGATATTTTAAGGAATGGACCGACTGACCAACATGGCAATCCCTACAGCCACGCTGCTTCAGTAGTGTGGCGAAAAAACACATCCTAACAGTTTTTAGCCTTTCTGGCTCCAAGCCCTCAGTAAATGGTTTTCATGTGTACCCAATGATTATTCCAAGATCTGTGGCCTGAGTTCCTGTACTAAAAAAAAGGAGCATGTGGCACTTCAAATAAAGAAGATGCCGTAACACCCATACAGGAACACAGACACACACATCATGCCATGCCCAGCTGACTACATACCGACCCTGCCTCTGCAACGCATACAAGGTTCCAGCTGTTTACTTCTTGTCCCAGTTCCATTTTTACACATGCATCACCTTCCTCTTGCCCCCTCTCTTGTACACACTGTACACATTGTACACACTGACCCCTACAAAAACACACACACAGTAGCAGCAGAACAGTAGGCTTAAGGACTCTGCTGCCAACAGAAGTACCAGGGAGCAGAATCAAATTAGACTGGAGAGCATTCAAGAGTTTCAGAGTGTGTGATACACTGAAATTAAAATATCCCTGGTTGAAATCCAGCTGGAGGCCTTTAATCCAAATCATTCTCCTTCCTACTGTCAAATATCATTAAAAAAAAAGGCTTTAATATTACAGAGAGAAAGAAAGTCTGTCAAGAATTTTAATTTTTAAATTACAGCGGCACTTAAGTGTTGCAGCAGTAGTAAAATTATCAGATACCAACCCAATTATACGCACACCATCCTTTCACTGTAACATCCATTTAATACAGAACTGATCACACACAAGGTCATAAGTCAATGATGCAAGTTATGAGGGTAGAGCAGTGAGTGTACACCAGCAGACAGCTGCTCAGAACACAGTTACTAAGGTGTCACAGGTACATCCTACATGGTACGGTCCGAATACCTCAGACAAGGGAAATATTACACACCTGAATGTTTAAAAGTTTATCTGATGAAGATCATGATTACTGAGATATTTCCAGTAAATGTCTCATTTGCTTAAAATGGAATCATGTGCAGGAGATTCTTCCTTTCAAAATAAATCTCCAAAACTATGCGGACATCCAAACATTAAAGCTACATTAGTTGCAAAATCCATGGGCAAGTAATAAATAAGCAGTTGGCCCAAGTTTGCTCCTGTAAGAACAATTACTATTCTGGGAAGGTTTTCCACAAGGGTTAGTTGAAGCAGGGCGCTGAAATCCTTAGTACAAACTATTCTACTGTGAATTTCTGTCAGTGGCGATTGCATGACTTCATGATTGATTTTGTGCATTTTTTAGTGATGGCTGTTCGTGACACAGCTGAACCCACCAATCAGTAGGGGTGTTTAAATCTGTGGAAGGGTACAGTACATTACATTCAGCTGAGGGTCGGTCAATAAGGCTCCTCCTGTAGTGCCTTTCAACAGCCTCTCTCCTGTCTTTAGTGTTTAACATATGTGCCCTATTCTTGGATCCTTCTGCATAGAACTGGGAGTACCAGCGACAGTAGAAGTGGTAGCAGTGGTACTACTTTTTCAACACAAAAGTAGGTCTATCATAACTTTGGTCGCCAGCCTGAAATACATTTTTTTTAAAAATCTTATTGAATCAATTTATACAGTCTATTGGCTAGAGGAGCTCTCAGGCTGAGTCAGAGAAAAGATCTCTAGACCAATCACACGCCTGGTTCTCCTCATCAAGGACGTAACCTTTAGATCCATCCAGACTCCTTTCGTCAACCATGTCACTGTCACAACTTCCTGCTTGTTCCAGACCTCTCTGTGATGATGTGAGAGATGATGGATGATGAGCCAACAGATATCCTTTGCAATTAACTTCGTGCTGCTCTTTCCACGTAGAAACCAAATCACTGCTGCTGTTATCAGTCTGCCTTCTTCTTCTGACCTTCACATTTAGTTGTGTTTTAGCAACAGGAGTGGGAAGAACAATTATGTCACTGTCTTCATAATCACAAACAGTCACATCGCAAACACTTGAGTCACGTTTGTGATTAACCCTTTCTGCCCCTCTCTGGACCCTCAGGTGCTGCTGAGCCAGCAGATGGTTTTTATGCTTGTTTGGTTTCCAGAACCGCCTTTTTGGGGTAAACCTGTGGTTGCGTCTGCTGGATTTTATGTCCCACATCATATTTTCTTTTGCAGACTCTCTGCCACAGTCAGACAGCTGGTCAGTACTGACAGCGTTCAGTCTACAAAGGGAAGAGGTGATGCTGGCTGTCTTCCTACTGTCCACTTCAGGCAGATTACTGTAAAAAGCACACAAATCTTGACTGTCTTCTTGTAAGATGAATTCACCTACTGTCAAGGAGGGGTATGAGGAGGCAGGTGACCCTGACAAAACAGCTCGCTTTACAATTGGGGTGGACTGAGAGGGAGGGATAAAGTCAAGCTCCTGTGTGCCTAGTGGAATTAGACTGTCTCTGTTAATGCATTTATTAGTTTTCAGTTTTGGTTTGTTTGGTGTTGAATATGCAACATTAGCATTTTCACTCCTAAGGTGCTGATTGTAATGCAGTGGGCAAGCTTCTGTGGCCGTCCTGACAGTTTCTGCATCCACGCTGAGAGTCTTTGTGTTCATGTCGCTCATGAGCGAGCTACCGAATAGGTCGGCTGAACAATTGTAGGTATCGCCTTCAAGGTGCTCTTCTTCTTTGTTTTCAAAAGACAGAGAACTAGCCTCCTCGTCCTCCTGACGGAAACAAACGCTTTTGGCTTGACTCCTGTTTACACATACAACAGAGTTCTTGCATACCTGGTCAGATAAATTATGTCTGTCACCTCCACTGTTCGCTGCCGGTGTATTAGTGACATCCAGTAACATCCGCGCGTAGCTTTCTGCTGTCTGTGAGTTACTGTGAAAAACAGACGTTGATTCAATTGACGAATTCTTGCCTTGTGATCTAATTTCCAGGTTGTTTCTTACCATTTCTTTCTGATTTTGCACATTTTCATGTGGCTCAGCTTTGCTAGCAATGTGAAAATCTTTGTGTTCCTCAACCACAAACTCTGTAAGACTCTCAGAGAAAGGCAAATCCTCCCAAGCCAAGGAGCTTGACAAAAATGTTTGGGAGAGCTGTCTGGTAGGAAACCTCTCTGTCTTACAGCTGAGTGGTGAATCCCTTCTGTGCTCAGGCTGGGAGGGACTGAGCCAAGTGTTCAAGATGGGCGTGTTAAAAGAGGTGTATGGGTATTTGGCAAACGATGGACTATTATAACAACTGCGCTCTAAAGAAAGAACAGGTGACAGAGTTCTTTCCTCTGTGGCTTTATGATTCTCCAGGAAGCCTCTCTGTACACGATGCGGTGTTTTGTTATTGTCTGTCTGCTGGCTGTTCCCATCTCCAACGCCCTGTGTATTGCAGCCTTCCTCCTGCTCTGCTGATGAAGTAACTAGTCCTAGTGATTGCTGCCATGGAGGGGTCGGACTAAGGGTGCAGTCTTGGTCCTGCGATCTAGAATGACAAAAACAAGACAAAGGAAAAGGTCAAGAAATGCCACAAAAGTAAGAAAATTTTGAAAAAGAAGATGTGAAATATAATGATAAAAGGCATGTAAAACTAGCATTGTTTTAGAACATAGACACGATGTGAGAGCAGATGTGCTGGACTGTCCATGGTGAGACAGCCTCATCTCCAGCTTTAACATCTTTACGTTTATGGTTTGAAATTTCAGTGCCTCATATTTGTATTTTCTTTCTCCAAAGGACACTTTCAAGTGAGAAAAAACTTTCTGAGGCACAGTTAGTTTGATTTCAAATTTCCTACATCGATCTCACAAACTTCCATTCATGACTAATTTGCTTTATCTGATAGAAAACAATAGTTAGCATTAGCTCCTTAATTGCATTACCTTAGCAGTGACTGGGAAAAAAGGCGTGAGGCAGAAAATGTGGAATTATTGAAGCTGCTGGCTGGAGAATGGTGAGGAATCAGGAGCAGGGTTGTTTCTGGGGGTCTGGTATTGCTGGGATCAGTGGATCCCTGCTCATACTCCGCAGCTTTCTGAAGAAGGAGTCGATAATAGCTGACCACTGTGCAGCCTCCCAGGCCTGCAGCTTTGGGGAGAATCATCTGACTGGCGATAAACTGGACTGTATCTTTACTGCTGGAACCATTCACAACAGGTCCTTCAAAACAAAGCCCACTTTTGGCTCCAGTTACCTTAAGGACACAAGAGGACAAGGACGGTTGAGAATGGAAATAATCATTAGTTGCAGCCCTAGTTCAAATACTCAGTATTATCTAATTTAAATACACAAATACACTGATTAGGATCGAATTGATTAAAAAAAATGAATCAAGTAATCAATGGATTTTCCATAAATTTTAAGATACTGAGGATTCACCACTGTCCTCTGGGATTTCATAGAAATGTAATCCACTATCCACTGTCAGTCATCAATCTAACAGTAAAAAACACTTTCAGTATTGATACATATATTGCATAAACTATACCTTTATACCAAAAATGAAATGTCTGCCAAGGAAACAGTCCTTGACAGCTTTTGCCAACAGTGTCGTTCTGGTTGCTGCTCCCACTGGTCCATCAAAGTTCTCCACCAACCTACAAAATTACAAACACAAAAAAAATGCACACTGCTTTTCACTTAACTGGCAAAAAGAGCAAACTCTAATCACAAGTTGTACTTGTCAGATGTGCCTCATTAAATGCTGGTAAAGTACAGTTAACTGTAAGAGTATTTGTAAATGTATTTCCTGTGACAAAGCATTTGCCACTGTGTTTTACGACACATACAGGTCATCTTAGCTGAAACAAAAACTTGTAGTAACGTAATAAAAAGTACAGTTTTCTGAGATAAAAAAAAAAAACCTTCTGGTACAAACCCCCCCCCCAAAAAAAACAGAGGAACTATTTAATGAGTATCACTGCTGTTTAGGCCACCATTTACTAAGTAAACTTCTCATATTATCTCTGTTTAACAATTTTTCCAGACCTGGTCCATCTCATTCTACTGTATGTATGGAGCAACATACCCTGAGACTTAACTGGTAAGCTCTTAAAAACCAGACTTGTGTATGCACGATGTTCAGTAAGTGGTTCAACTATGCAACAGGAACTGCCTGCGGAGCTGAGGGTGTTTAAGATACCTTTAAATTTCTTTGCTTTAAAAATCCTCTGCTTACCTCTGTAATCCACTGGCATGGATGCCAAAGAACGGGTTCAAGCAGGCTCCAAATACTGTTATTCCAAATATGCATCTGTCCCGTGTCACTTTCAGTGAGAGACGATACCTGTAATCAACCTGTTCCCTCAGACAGCTGTAACCACATTTGGAGCATCTGCATCTGTGATAGGTAGACAGAGAATACAGATGACTGTGTATGTCTGTATGTACACAGACATACACAGATGACTGTGTACATGTGTAAGTGTACAGGAAGTAGTTATACAAAGTTAATCTGCATTACAGGTAAAGGTTTTGCATTTTTATAGGTGTAACATACACCAGTGGCATAACTGGTTCACTTTCGGTTTTTAGCTTGTTCAGATATAACTTTTACACAGCTACAATATATGCCCTTGGCAGAGAGACATAATAAAGAAGGAAAATTAATTCTCAAAAACTTAGACAAGTTTCTTGGATGTTTAGTCACAGTGAAGTTACGGACCCACTGTTTCCTCCTCAGACGAGAAATAAAATTAGTCTTTTGGGCTGGTTGTGTTTTTACCTCGTCGCGTCCTGCCGCTCAACATCGATCCTTGAGAAGCAGCCTTTACAGCAGGGATAAAACACACAGGCGTCTTGCACAGACAACACAACACACTCCACCAGAGCCCGTCTAACAGACATTTAGCCTGCACAGAGCTTCATCTGAGGTACAGACACTGGACTGCAGCTAGCAGGCTAACATTGGGCTAACTGAGACTTCTCGCGAAAGACACGAGTGTTATTTTAACTTCACTATAAAAGCAACAACTTCAGAACCAAAACATTATTACATGTAAAATGTAATAATGTAAAAGAAAAAAAGTTTAAAAAATGAAATACAAAGAAAGATAAACCCTAACGTCTCCTCAGCTGTTTACACTTTGTACTTCTTCTTTAGTTTTGATTCGCTGGCGGTTGACGAGTCAGCTTATAGGTGCGTTACCGCCACCTACTGGATGTGGATCATAGAGTCTGTGCTGTGGATCAGTAAATCGGCAAATGTTTTCAAGATCTTGAGGAAGCCTTTCCACAAAAAATAAATAAATAAATAAATAAAACTGAGTCTGTTTTAAGAGGAAAGGGAGGCCCCGTGCTGTATTAGTATGGTTTTCCTAATAAAGTGCCTGGTAGGGTATGACAT
The DNA here is from genome assembly GCF_017976425.1 of Toxotes jaculatrix. Taxonomy (NCBI): domain Eukaryota; kingdom Metazoa; phylum Chordata; class Actinopteri; family Toxotidae; genus Toxotes; species Toxotes jaculatrix. The sequence continues at coordinate 13,039,620 of NC_054394.1, read as the reverse complement.
CAGTTATCAGTGTATTCTGCTTGGGCAGTTATGTTGCAATAGATCAATTCACCATTTTGTTCTCTCAAAAAATGTTGTCACTCTTCTACTCAGAATTAGTCTGTGGCATAATATGTAGTATGTAAATGTAAAAAAGAAAAAAAAACATATCTGTTTCTCTCCTTTATTTCTTTCATTTCATGGTACAAACAACATAAGGGAACATCACAGGTCACAGCTGGTCATTTGTCAATCTGTTGATGAAAGGTAGGCTGCCAGAGGCCCAACACAAAAGCATACCAAATATGTTGTTCCTCAGTTATACAGATTTGACACACTGAAGTTCTCACTACATTTTCAGCCAGAAAAAATACATGGATAGATAGATAACAGATAGATAACAGTTAATTTACTGAAAATACTTTTTTTTTTTTTTCAAAAAAAAAAAAAAAAAAGGCTGCTGGTTTACCACAGAGGGGCTCTGGTCAGGAACCCCTTCCAGCTGTGAGAATCTGCAACCTGCAACAGAGCATGACCATGTATGCAAACATGAAACTGAAATATAATTGCAGAGACAATGTAGAGACTTGGAGAATACTTGAAAACATTCCTTACAAATTAAAATAAAAAAGAAATAAAAGTGCTGCCAGTTTTATAAGCAAAGTTCTTGGACAGTAGGAAGATATGCTTATTCCCATAACAGATACGGAGGCTAAGCAAAAAGCCCTGAACTCTGAATTAACTTAAGAATCGTAACTGCACTGTTGCATGCTTATTATGTTTAATCAGACTGTCTCACCTGCATTCTCCTTTGAAGAAACCTCAGCTTCTGGTTGAGACATTCAATCTCCTGAGACAGGACAGAGAGGCCATGGTGAGGTGGATGTAGAAATGTATATGAATGTAAAATACCTGTTTAATCATTACACCAACTATCCCGTTCAAATTGTCACGTAAAGAAAATAAGTAAATATTATCATATGTAACCGGCCAAGGTTACACTCATTAGCATGGCTGTGCAATGTGCAACATTGTGTCCACTGCTGTAAAAGGAAAGTTCAAATACCTGGCCAAGCTTTTCATTGTGCCTGAGTTTGATCTGAGGCAGAAGGTCCTCCAGTCTCTGAATCTGTTATAAAACATGGGAATCTCAAAGATTAATTTACTGGCAGGATATAATAGTAAAAAAAAGCTTTATGGTCCAGACAAAATGAAAATGGCACGAAGAAATAGTACACAGTGAAAACTGAAGTGAATATATTTACATTATGGCAATGGATGGTCTGTATGGTGCATTTATTTTTCATGTATCCAGATTCACTTTCCTTATGTACTGGATGAAGTCAAATCAAGATATTGTATCTCAAAAACTTTGAACACCGCAAAATCATCAACACATGGTTAATTTCTCACTTGACAAAGTTCCACCTTATGTGAGAAAATTTTTCTCAGCTGTATTTTTCTGCATTCAATCATTTCCTTGTTGATACAAAATAAATTAAACTGCTATTTTGATCAATTGTTTTAGGAGAACTGGAGTTAAACATGAATTAATTACTAATTTTACTGTGGGCAGGGAATAAATGCACCAGTACTGTACTGTATTGGTTAGTGTGAATCACTCATACCATGCCACTATGCCAAACCACTAGCAGTTATTTATCCTGTGCCATACCCTCCTGTCAATGGTCTGTAGCCTGGTCTTCATGCTCTTGTTGATCACAGTCATGGGAATGGTTCTGGGCTTTGGATGCACTGGAAACAAAAAAAATAAAAGTAATTATAATCATCAAAAATGTGTAGAAAATTTAAGAAAACACTGTCAAAGAGATCAGAAGTTGAATCTGCTCTTACCATGCTGAAAGATCTTGGCTACCTCAAGCACATAAGGCCTGTGGTGAAAAATATATGTCACCAGTTAACATGGCTTAGTGCTTAGTAAATTATCCAAGTACCCACTGAATAGATGCATTGAAATATAGAACTAAATGCCAAAAGTCAAAACTCCTTACATGTGCTTGCTGTTAGCAGAGATGGAGCTGCTCAGAGGGATCAGGCAGCCACGGTGATTCCTTATCTGCACACAGATGAAAGCAGAAGTTATGCATCTCTAACCCCATATCAATAGTTTCAGCTACAACCTACAACATATTTTTCTTTCTTTTTTAACAATATTTTTGTTGTACCTTGAATATTACATCAGAAGAATTGAGTCCAAAGGTAGTGGTGATGATCTGAAAAGAGAAGCAATGTGAAATCTAAATAAACATTGCACTGATCGTTCAAACTCAGTACATTTTGGCTAATTACATACTGTGCATGTACAAAAATACAAGCAACAGGTGGACCACTTGCAAACCTGAATGACCGTGGGGACATCAGCCGCTGGGGGAATGGACACTTCTCGAAGAGCCACCACTCTGTCATCTGCAACACACACACACACACAACATGAGGTGCTACCACTGTCTAACATGTCGTTAAATAGGGTGGTAACTAATGTCTTTATTGATAAATTATTAAGAATTTTCACATTTTTTCTTGAGAGGGGGGCAATAGTTACAACCACAAACCACTTTACAACATTTGAGATGATTCAGGCATAACACTCAGCAGTCAAATGCAGCTGTTGCTGTGTCCTCTTTAACCCCTCACGGATAGTTAGCAGTCACACCTGCCTATTCATTCGCCATAGCACATAGAAAAAACGCCATGCACAGTTATGAATAACGTGTATACGCTGGGTTTATTTATTTCCATGGCCTCAGTAAAAGACGAGGGCACAATCTCCATTTAGCCTTCAACGGGGTTTAAGTGGCTTGTTGCCATGGGCACGGACGCAGAGAGCGAGACGTCAGTGGCTGAAAAATAATTAATCACTAATCGTAAAGCCGAAAGAAAAAAAACTAAAATAAAATACAGAAAATCTACAAACCGTGTTTGTCAAGCCGCCTCAGAGCGATCCAGACCTTTGATACCCGTGGTGATTTATCAAAACTGGCGTTAGACATTTTAAACTCAGCTCAGCAGCAGTGGTTAGACACGAGGGTACCTGCTACATCCGGCCAGGAACTTTCAAAATAAAGCGTCCTAAATCAAGCTGCTCACCAACTTGGCCATTAATTGTGTCCATAAGCTTTATAAGCTTCAGCGGGACATGCAACATTAACTGTACAAAATAGTGTACACACAATAAATGTAGTACATTCAGTACGTGTTTAAATAGGGCGTTTATTTTTGATAATTCAAATATGTTTTGCTGCGAATACTTAGTACTATGGTATTTTGAGAATAAGTTCCGCTATCTTCCTGGATGGGACCCTCTCAGCATTAAATTACACCAGTGGAGGAACACTGTGTGTACATCAAAAGGTGGACAAATGCTACAGATTTTTAAATGAACAGCCAGGCATTTGAAACCAAAAATTCACAAAACGAAAGTGAACGTTACTGAAAAAAGAAAAACCTTATACCTGACATATCCCTGAAAGCAGTGGAAACATGTTGGTGCTTGTCACATCTCCACAGAAAACCAATGGACCAAATACGCAGAACTTCTCCCTTTCTTTTCATTTATGGTTTTTACCATATATCCTCATTTTATCTTATGTGTTTTTTTTTATTTTGTGACACCTTTTGAACAGAGATAAGATAAGATAAGATAAGATAAGATAAGATAAGATAAGATAAGATAAGATAAGATAAACCTTTAATAGTCCCGCAATGGGGAAATTACACCGTTACAGCAGCAAAGAGCAGATACAATAAGGTACAGGCGCTCAGAATATACAGACAAGACTCCAAGAAAAAAATACTTATTAGAGGAAAATAATAATAAATACTATAAACAGAATGACCAAAGTGACCCTGTGCACTGTTTGAGCAGTATGGGAAAAAGAAGAAAGGCTGTTCATATTTATTACTGCAATCAGTGAAATTACTTTCGCGCTTTATGTGTTTTTTTATTCTTCGTTTCTTCTTAAATTGACTTCCCTTGTGATGACACACACTAGAATCAGGAAGTTAGTCATATACTCGCAGCAAACTTCAAAAAGACGCATATTTTCCCAGGAAAAGCGTCGAGTCTGAATGATGTTGTTTCCGAAGAAAATGGAGTTAAATAGGTCATTTAAAATGTATTATTATTATTTTTAATTCTCTCTTTGTGTCCCGGTTTACAGCATTGTACTGAAGAAAATAACGAACATGTTTGGTTTCAGGCGACCTTGTAACTGGATGTGCTTGATCCCGCTTTCTCTTATGGGAATCATATCTACTGCGTTACCTCTCTCTGGTGCGTACAGTTCATTGGATTCGGACTCAGCTTTCGATCAGGCGATGTAATAACGTTCCTTCTCATGGCTTGTGTATTAATGTCTGTCTCATGCAGAAAGTAAAACATTTTCCAATCTTGACTGCACCAACGACCTTGAGAATCATATGTGTTGTTACTTTGAAGCACAGAATTGCTCCTTATACAACTTGACTCTCCAGAGCAATGACGGACATGGGTGAGTCGTTGCTTTTTTCAGTCAGTGTATTGATTGATATGTTACATCAAAGACGCCAGAAGCCAGAAATATAGATGCGACATATTAAGAGCATGTTGTGTATTGTTGTCTTATTTCACAGGATGAAGCATTGTACTCCCAATCAGTGTGACAGTGGACAGTGTTGCTGCTCTGTCCAAATGACACTTGTTTTAGGGGAGTCTTTTACAGCAGTGGTTTTGAAAGAAGGCCAAAGAATGGAGTCCAAGATCATCAACATCAGAGAAAGCAGTAAGTTGTCTTTTTTTGAATAGAAGTCCGAAAATCTGCAGCTGCTAGAAACAGATGGATCCAAAACCACAGTAACAGTGAATTGATGCAACACAGGATGGAGGCTGATTAAGGTTCTTTCCTCTTACCTGTTCTTATCTCCATTCCTCTACAGTAAAGCCCAAAACCCCAACAATCATCTCAGTGGAAGATGTCAATGGTAGTTTTCGAGTCTCGTGGAAGACAAATACAATGGGTGTCTTTGGTGATGACTTGAAAGTTAATGTGACGTACCATAAAAAAGGAGACACAGAAATGGTAGGAGCAATTTCACAGACACAGAACCACACTGAGGTTATTTGTCCTGGAGATGTAGACATAGGCATGAGCATTTGATTTCTTGTTTCTCCATACCAGGTCTCTGAGTTTGTCAAACCAGCTACCATTAATGGACTGAAATTCCATGAAATTTCTCGTCACAATTTGGAGCCAAGCACAAGATATGTGGTCAGCGTGAAGAGCTACACTGATCGGAGTGGCAAGTTCAGTGACAGTAGCAACGAGTGGGAATTCACAACTCGTAAGAAAGAAGGTGGTGTCCACAGTTCTGCTCAACAAACATTTTGCTACTGTTTTTCACAAAGACATTAGGACATTCTTGAACACTATGTTTATCCTTCAGTCTTTGTCCTGAACTAAGAGCATTCATGTTTTCTTCCAGGTGATTTTAAATTTCTCTGTATATTCTAAACACGGATATGGTCACTGCAAAGTAATGACCATTATCTTGGCTGGAATTTCCTATGCACCCTGAGAATCTTTTAGATCTTTCTTCAATTCACGGCTGCGCCCACTTTTCCATATACAGTTTGTTGTTCAATAAACCTCAGTAAAAATTGTAGTATCCATATATGACCTTTTTCTGACATCCGTTTTGATTGTCAAATGGATCTGACACTAGATCTCAAAGCAAAATAAGGTATTCAGTACACTGTGTCAATGTACATCTTCTGTTAAATAAAAATGAATTAAAATTGTAGGTAAATGAAAAGTTGTAAAAAAAAAAAAAAAAGGAAAACAAATCTTTTATTTTATTATTTATTTAATTTTTTACAGCTGCCTCCCCTCACATCTGGCACTTGGTTGTCATTGTCAGCTTGAGTTTTGCTGCAGTCATCATCACTAGTGCTGCATTTGGCTGTTACAACAGGTAAGTAATGCTTCCATGTTAGTGAAATACCATAAAACTGTTTCCGTTCAATACTGTAATTATCCATGTATTGCAGCGTAGATGTATGTCTGTGGATTTATTTGTTCGCTTAATTTTAGCTTCAAAGCAAAGTGTTTGGATACAGTGGCCATATGTCCGAATCCAAAACTTTTTGACATGCGCCCAGGTGAAGAACAGGTAAGACACCCAGTGAAACTTGATGTTGGTCAAAAAAAAAAAAAAAAAATTGCAATGACATATGAAATATAACGTTGTTATACTATTATATTATTATGTTTTTTTTTTTAAATTGGTTCATTTAACTAAAACATTTCAGGCCTGGAGATTTTTAACTGTCTTCATCCTTTTTGTTGCAGATCTTAAAGTTGCCAGAAATCAGCCTCTCATCTATCTCCACTGATTCTGCTGTTTTAAATAACACTAAACCATGGTTAGTATGGCTGTAGTGGTGCATCGCAAATAAGAGACATTTATGTTTTTTGTGTGTATGCTGGTGTCATTGTTTGCTTTTGCTTTAAAGGATTCAGCAACCATCTATACATGGGGTTGATCATATTGATTCATTATCTAAGTCGTTGTTTTAAATGGCATGTTTGTTTCACTGTATTCAGGTCAGCGGGGTCACTGACAGACACTAACACTGGGAGCCCTCAGCAAAGCAGTGGAATCAGTGCTGGCTCTTCTTCTCACACACATACTAATACAAAACCTGTTGACATCAAGGCTGGTGTTCAGGATGCCCTTGGTAAAGCCTTCCCACTGCTCAGGCCAGTAACATCAGTGACCACCAATCAGCTTAGAGAGTCAAACGAAGCGAGTGGTTTATTCTCCGCTCCCTACAATCCAAGTTCAAACAATGATCCTGGATCCACTGACTTTGAAAACATGAGCTATTTCATTCGCATTCCCAGCTACCCACATCAGAAAATGACAGACAGCTCTGAAGTCCAGACCCAGGCTGACATGGTTGGTGACTCTGCATACCAGCCTATTGAGGGTGACATGGTGACCTGTCCTGACCAGCAGGTACCAGCTTGTCCACTTCCTAATTTATCATCAGTGGCTTCATCTCTTATTCCAACAGATATGTCATGGCGACAGTGCAATCCAGATTCTGGGAGATTTTCTTATGCTGAGGACTCCAGTTTAGCCTCTACCTCTAGTGACTCCAACACAGTTGGATCATGTGATCCTGTGTCCAGAGTTGAGGCTGGATGTGAGTGTTTCGATGATTGGGTCAGTGGTGCTACAGAGCCATATGGAAAAAGTGAAGAGGCCATTGTATGTGATGAAAATCCCTGCTACGGCCGCTTGCCTGCTGGTTTACACAGCTTTCATGGAGTGGATAACAACTACCAGGCATTTCAAAATGTAGTGGGGCAGCCTGATGTTTTGTTTCCTGAGCAGAGAAGTGGGGAGAGAGAAGAACATGTAGACAAATAACCAGAGAAATCATTCTCAACGTTTGTTTCATTTTAAACCCTCTAAAACTGATGTAGCAACTAGAGGACTCTGACTCCAGCTTTCAGTACTGAGCTTTCAACAGTCCTGTGGAGCTCCTGGTCAGAATTGTAGAATTAGGCATCTCTTCTCTGAACCCTATGGCCCGTTTACACAGAAATACACACCAACTTGAAACATCTGTGTCAGCACCAGAATGACACATACACCTCTCTAAGCATAGATAATGAGTGTTCCTCAGAGGAAGCTCATTTTTCAGTGCATGTGGAGAAATAGAGGTATTCAGAGAAAAAGTTCAACAAATGATGTTCTTCGAGAATATGTCCTTTGTAGAAAGTTCAATTTGTCAACATTAAAGTTTGTTAATCAGCCTAAGTAGCAGGGGCATTTCACATGGAGAGACACATTGCTTCTGAGTTCATAACACTGTTTTTTTTTTTTCTTAATTCTTTGGCCATCAATACAAAAAATCTTACATTCAGCATATTTTTTATTGCTTGTAAATGCATAAATTGTGTTAAATGTGTATAACAAGTAGTGAGATTACACTAGTATCTCAATTTTGTATTGGCAAACATGCAGTTTAGTACATAGTTAAGCTATCAGACAGAGCTGAGCACTGGAAATGATTGTGCCTGGTGTATTTGTATGTAACCCGTTGCATGTCAGCAGAACAGCTCTTGCAACATAAAGATCTTTTGTGAAATGCACCTCTTCTCCAAAAAGTGCATTTCACAAAAGTGTTGCTGTGAACACTGTTAACAGGATGTTCACCCATTTACCAAGACATCCTGGCATTGGTGAATGAACTGATAATTTCCTCTAAAGAGCTTCAAAAGTTAAGGCCACACGTGTCATATATTACTGTAACTCTGCCTCCACCTGGTGGTCTGAAATGAATACAGCCTGTCAGTGATGCCACAGTAATTCATGTATTCAGTGAGCTTGTTATACACAGAATATGGATCATGTACATTTTACAATAAACATAAATGACATGAACATATTGTGTTGATTGATCTTTGTATTTACAATGTCATATCCAAATTATGTTCAATGTGTAAATAATAATTGAAGGATTAGAGTAATAAGGGGAGTAAAATTTATTCACACACGCGCACACGCACACACGCACACACACACACACACACACACACACACACACACACTTATTTAAATTTCATTATTTCTATCTGTTTGACCAACAATGAAAACTGGATAAATGCTTGACAGATATTGTTTATGAAGAGTCACTGTTTATATTTTCAACTTTTTATAAAGACAGAGATAAGGACAGAGCAGGTCCAATAGATACATAAAGGCTACGGTGAAGAACCAGTACACATGAACGGAACACATGAAATACTGTGGCAGCACTGTCACAGTGACTTCATGTATTCAGTGCACTTGTTATACACAGAATATGGATCATGTACGTTTAATTACAATAAACATAAATGACATGAACATATTGTGTTGATTGATCTTTGTATTTACAATGTCATAACCAAATTATGTTCGACGTGTAAATAATAATTGAAGGATTACAGTAATAAGGGGAGTAAAATTTATTCACACACACACACACACACACACACACACACACACACACACACACACACACACACACAGAGCGAGAGAGAGACACACTTATTTAAATTTCATTATTTCTATCTGTTTGACCAACAGTGAAAACTGGATAAATGCTTGTCAGATATTGTTTATGAAGAGTCACTGTTTATATTTTCAACTTTTTTCCTGCGTCATCCGGTTGAGGATTTTCAAAAATAATTATTGTCTACGTGTTGTAAAACCGCAGAAGAAAAGCCAGTGTGCTTTCATGGAGGTGCTGCTGATGTTAACTGTCCTCAGTAATGCGCCGCAGCGCAAAACAGCATGGAAACTTACGGTTCTTGACGCAGACTGTGCACAAATGTGGACTCCTCCACCACGTTTAAAATAAAAACAAATTCATTAGCCCAATTTATAATATTTTTTTATTTTGATATTTAGGTTGTTGCGTTTAGTATTTCCCAATATCAGCTGTCGGATTACGTGCGTATATTGCCACCTTCAGGTTTTTGTGAGTAAATGGGAGTGGGACGCAGTTCCCATGAACTGATGGCGCAACATTTCCCGAAACAGCTTTCCAGATCAGGAAGTCTGAGAGACCAGTACTGAAGTGTTATCTCGCAGCAAACTATGTTAACATTGCCTTAAAACTCGGGCGTATCAAAGGGAACTAGCGGAATAAATCGTTTCAGTAATGGAGATAAACAGGTAAAGTAGATTCTTGGAGACAGTCTGTGTTATTTATATCATCCAGTTCGTCAAAGGAAGGAAAACAGCTGCTGTTGTGTTTTCTTTCAGGCTTGTTCGCAGTAGGACGTGTATCATCCTGCTGATTTTGGGGAATACTGCGACTCTTATTGCTGTCGCTGGTTCGTAAAGTGAACATGTAGACAGTTTTAAAAAGTCTACTTCTGCAGTAACTCAGTCTCACTATCAGTTTCTTCCTTTACTGTCTCGTTTCGTGCAGGTGTTAGTGATGAAACAAGCTCCAGTCTTGACTGTACCAACGACTTTGATAAACAGATGTTTTGCCAGTTTCAAGCACAAAACTGCCCTGAATACAATTTGACCCTTCTGAGCAACGACGGATATGGGTGAGCTTTTTTTTTATTTTAGTTAGTATGTGTTCCACCACTGTGGCAGTGAATTTACAGCGTTAAAACTGCACTTTTTAAGGTTAGCTTCGGTTGTGAAATCAAACAGCATTATAACAATGATCTTTTTTTTTTTTTTTATCAAAACAGTCGATTCAGTTGTTGTGTTTCAATGTTTTATATGTAATATATAAACCGACAGAATCAAATACTCAATATATTCAGAGCATGTTGTGTATTGTTGTCTTATTTCACAGGATGAAGCATTGTACTCCCAGTCAGTGTGATAGTGGACAGTGTTGCTGCTCTGTCCAAATGATACTTGTTCCAGGGGAGTCTTCTACAGCAGTGGTTTGGAAAGAAGGCCAAAGAATGGAGTCCAAGATTGTCAACATCAGTGAAAGCAGTAAGTTGTCTTTTTTTGAATAGAAGTCCTCAAATCTGCAGCTGCTAGAAACAGATGGATCCAAAGCCAGAGTAACAGTGAATTAATGCAACACAGGATGGAGGCTGATTAAGGTTCTTTCCTCTTACCTGTTCTTATCTCCATTCCTCTACAGTAAAACCCAAAACCCCAACAATCATCTCAGTGGAAGATGTCAACGGTAGTTTTCGAGTCTCGTGGAAGACAAACACAATGGGTTTCTTTGGTAATGACTTGGAAGCTAATGTGACGTACCATAAAAAAGGAGACACAGAAATGGTAGGAGCAATGTCACAGACACGGAACCACACTGAGGTCATTTGTCCTGGAGATGTAGACATAGGCATGAGCATTTGATTTCTTGTTTCTCCATACCAGGTCTCTGAATTTGTCAAACCAGCTACCATTAATGGACTGAAATTCCATGAAATTTCTCGTCACAATCTGGAGCCAAGCACAACATATGTGGTCAGTGTGAAGAGCTACACTGATTGGAGTGGCAAGTTCAGTGACAGTAGCAACGAGTGGGAATTCACAACTCGTAAGTTTCATCTTTATGGTCCTTTTGTCACTTCCAATGCTGTATACCGTACATGTACAGTATGTATCATCTGTATCATGATATTAGTGTTGGTCAAGCCACAGACATATTCGTAGAACAAGGAAATACTGTGTTTTATTGATTAAAAGCTAGTGAGAAGGGCTGGATGTCCTTTTACTGATAGAAAAGGAGTCACAAAACCAAGGAGACAAATATTAAAGCTGAACCAGAGGATGGGTCTGTTGTGTCAAAGTTCAATCACAGGAGGGCTATGTGAAACAAAACGTGCATCTGACCCATTATTTGAAATTTAAGAGCCCTGCAAACCTCAAAATTAAAACAAAATTGGGGAGGTCTTAGAGAGTAATCAGATTATTTTGAGTTATTTACTGTATTGAAATTCACATCAGAATTTTGAAGAACAGAGTGCAATTTATTGTGAGCATGACTATTAAACATCTGTCACAGGAAGAAGAATTACTGTCAAACTGCTAAACAGCTGCAGAGTAGCTATATCAGCTGTATATTAGCATTATCTCACAGTGTCATAAAGAATATACATCCAATAGACTGATGTTATTGTTGTGTCACACCCCACCTCCTTATCCATAGCAGTGAAGTGTGAGAAACCAAAAATTAGCAAACATTTTCGAACAGGGAGAGTTGATGACCAGTTCTGTTGTCTTGTTCTCGTGATTCAAAGCCATTACGTGTGGGTCCTTCAAATCAAAATAAATATTTAATCATGAGCCACTTTAAATGACTGTTTAAAGAACTGGTGATGCCAACATCTTTATATTTAAATGTGTTGGATAGTAACACTAGCTGTCACATAATATGAGCCTGGTTCCAGGAACCAGGAAGTACCAGGTACTTCTCTCTACAATCTCTCTCGTTTGTATATCATCTAAACGAAAATAGAGTGATTTGTAAACTTCATGCATGTGTCTTCCCAGGTGCCTCGAATTATCCCCTGCTCTTGGCTATCATCATCAGCCTCAGTGCTGCTGCAGTCCTATTTACCAGTGCTATATCTTACTGTTGTATCAAGTAAGTCATGCAGATGAAAGACTGACTGACATGTTTCTCTGTTTGGGAATTGTGCGTAAGGCTTTTCTCTTAAATGGCATAACTCCTGTGTGTTGTGTTTATGTGTCATGTGTGTCATTATTTTTGCACATTTGATTTTAGGTTGAAGACAAAGTGTTGGGACAAAGTTGTCAAAATTCCAAGTCCAAAACTTCTTAATATGCTTCCAAAGAAACAAGAGGTGAGTCACCCAGTGATGTAAACTCGATGTCAGAAATCAGAAACTTGCAGCTTCGATTGTTGCATCTAAATCTTTTACTTAGTTAAACTTAAACATTAACACTGTGATCCCGACAATTTTCATGAACTCATACTATTTATCATCAGCATCTGCACTTACTGTTCTGTTTAGTCATTTTCATGGTTAGCAGCAGGGTCCATTAACTACTAGCTACTATTGTAGCTATGTAACCATGGTAACCATGGATGCCGCCCAGCCATGACGGATTGCAAATCACGAGGGTGACAACTCTGAACCTTTCCTGATACTTTCAAAAACACAAAGAAATCTATTTAAAGATGTCATGTTGGGCACTGTCCAGTAGTCATTGTAGAATCCATTGTAAAGTGGACATACATGACTCCTTTAAATGAAAATTTTCAGATATGTTGTTTTGATTCTGATTATCTGTCTTGTTCCAGGCCTTGAAGCCTGAGAAACTCCTCATCTGCAAAGTCAGTATTGAGTACCTTATTCGAGATGACGTCAAAGGATCGTGAGTATGGCTACATCAGTGCATCAACAATACAGGATTTCCTTAAGGCTTTCTGTGTGATTATGTCTGCATTGTATATAACCCAGCTTCTCTGTATTCAGGTCGACGGAGTCCATGGCAGACAGTGAAATTAGTAAGAGCCCTGAACAAAGCAGTGGAATAAGCACCGGCTCCTCTTGTCTCAGTTATGCTAACACAGAGCCACATGACATTATAGCCACTGTTCAGGATGCCCTGGGTAAAGCCTTCCCCGGTATCAGCCCGATATCTCCTATGACCACCAGTCTGCTTACTGAATCAAGCAAAGACAGTGGTTTATTCTCCGCTCCCTTCAATCCTTTTAGTGTCAGAGCCAATGACACGAGTTCTGGATCATCAGACTTTGACAATAAAACCTATTCCATCCACATTCTCCGCCACCCAGATCAGAACCTGATGGACAGCTCTGAAGTCCAGACCCAGCCTGACATGGTTTGTGACTCTGCATACCATCCTAGTGAGGGTGACATAGTGACCTGTCTTGACCAGCTGGTACCAACTTGTCCCGTTCTTGATTTGCCACCAGTGGCATCATCTCTCATGCCAACAGATATGTCGTATCAGCAGTGCAATGCAGATTCTGGGAGATTCTCATACGTCGAAGACTCCAGTTTGTCCTCCACCTCCAATGACTCCAACATGGTTGTGTCATGCGATCCTGTGTACAGAGCTGAGTCTGGGTGTGAGAGTTCCGATGATTGCGCCTGTGGCACGACGAAGCCAAATGGAAAAAGTGAAGAGGCCATCGTATGTGATGAAAATCCCTGCTATGGCCGCTTGCCTGCTTTTTCACATGGCTTTCCTCAAGTGGATGACGACTACCAGGCATTTCAAAATGTAGTGGGGCAGCCCGATGTTTTGTTTTCTGAGCAGAGAAGCGGGGAGAGAGAGGAACATCTGGACAAGTATCCAGAGAAGTCATTCACCAACATCCCTCCAGTGATTCCAGACATCATTAACAGTGTCCAGGGTGGCCAGTGTCTCCCTGAGCTCCAAACACCTCTCCTGTCTTTGATCTGTGCTGACCAGCCTATGGCAGTAATCACAGACAGTGGCTATCAAAGTGTGTAGGGCTGAGTCTTTATGCATTCATGTTTTTCCATTATTATTTTCCGCATCTTTAGATAGTAAGCACTGTTGACATCTGCTGTTTATGATCAAGTGATATGACTGAAAGCTCCAGAATAGTCAGTAAATGGACCTTGAGTAAATGTTTTCTCAGCAGTGATGTGACTTTTTTAAAGGATGTAGATATTTATTTTATTTTTTTATTTATTTATTTTTTTTGCTTTGCTTCAAAGAAAGCACACTTTTGCAACTTAAGTCATTTGTGAATACTTTGGAACTGTGCACAGTTTTTAGATTGTATGTTTAGTTTTGATGTAAAAACATCCTTAAAGTTTGTACACAACAAAAAAACCTTCCTGTACAATTTCTGTCAGTAATGAAAGGCAGTTGTTTTGAGTATGCTTGCTACAAATGCTGTCAACTCATGTATCTGTAACCCACATGGTAACTAATGTCCTCTGTTTTTCAAATTTAAATGTACATAGCTCACGATGAATGCACATGTGAAATGCTGTTGAACCACACTTTCTGAAGTTTGTTTGGAATGTATCAAGCCCATGTAAGACTTCTGTGATGTTTAAGTTAACTGAAGAGCCATTTTTGGTAGAATATTTGAATCTTTTTATTTGAGCACCAACAGTTGTGTCACAACAAGCCAGAGCAGTCAGCTGATACGCTGAAATTACTTCCTCATAGCTCTTCTCTGGAACTGCTACAGCACTTCAATAGAAGCACTCTCTACTGTCACACAGTAGACAATTATCATCATCACAGCTAATACGTGTGACTTAAAACAAACCTATTTCACTGTATTATAGAATGAAACAGTGTGAGTGTGAGCCAGTATTAAATGTTACTATTAAGGCTTCCAATAAAAGTTCCTCACATTGTCCTGAGCTGTTTTTGTTTTTGCCATTGCTGCTGAGTTTTTAAACTGCAGAACAAGCAATTTTCATTTACTTCAACTGCACTGTTATGACAGAAGGCATCTTACATGGCTAGACACAGTGAGAAGTATGTAGCAGTTGTATGTTGTTGTGGTTGTGTGTTATCACAAGCACAAAAATGCCAGGTCATATTTAAAAACGGCTCACAGCGCTGTTGGTAGGAACTTGTGAAAGATTGCATAAAAAGGCTACCAATAATGCCCTTCCTTAATTTGACATATTCTCTGTTGAAATTGGGCAGGACATTTTTTGAGAAAGAATATTTCAAAAGTGTAAATAGTGATACTAAAAAGTTTCATTAATTTGGAAGGGCCCATGATGGGGTTAAATTAAATTGGGATTAAATTAAATCACATCATCATATGATATAATTTAAATTATAAAATCTTATGCTTGAATTCATCAATTGATTTTACATCAATACACATTTTGTGTAATAAAGTGTAAGTGTAATAAATAAAGTGTCACTTTATTATAGACTCTCATGTACATATGCAGAATTCTATCATTGCCACTAATATAAAGACAGTATTGTACGGTGGTTGACAGTCATATATATAGTGAGTAATGCCCGCATGCATGCATGCAAGTAGTATACAGTATAGTTAAATGCCACATGTAATCATTTCAAATGCTGATCTGATAATGCAACTCAGCACTGTATGTAACATTGCACTGTACGATGTGTTGAGGATGTGAAGTTAAGTTTAAGTTAAGTTAAGTTAACACTGATGAACACTGTTGGGGGTTTAAAGGTAGCCATTCTTGTATAAAAGCTTGGAGCTAAAGGTGCAGTTGCATGTGAAACAGCTCATCTGTCACACATAGTATTAACTCTGCTTCCCCCTGGTGGTCCTAAGTAAACACATCGCCTCACTGCTGCCACGGTAACTTCACACAGAGCCATGAGTAAAACAAGCACTAGGTTAAACCCAGCGGGTGACCATTGTATGCCATGCCATTAAGTGCAACAAACTCATATATTGCACACTGACCACAAGTTTGATTTTGAAGAACTGTACAACTGAACAAGCGCTTATAGTGGTGAATCTACAGTTTCTACAGTCTGTAGATATGTACAAAACCTCTGAAAGGACTTTCACAATTCTTATCTCCTATCATAATCTACCTGAGTCTCGCTCATGAGGAGAATATACTGTACTTACAGTATTTCCTGTAATTGGAGGACCCACTTAAGCATTGAAAAATGTAATTGGAGGCACTGTCTTAACTGTAAGCTCTTTGATTGGAAGAATCGGGGGGAGGAGCAAGGGTGTCCCAGAGTAACCTCTGATTTAATCTGAGCTCCTAAGAAATTTTCTGTTACTGCTGAAATTCCTGTGTAGCTGTTGACACATCTATACCGAACACCTTTTAGCACGCACACCTGACACTTGGATTGCAGCATGCAGCAACCAGGCCGGCTGAGGCTGAGGCCATGGCTGGAGGAGCAGATTCAGTCTGGGAGGTATCCAGGGGTCAGCTGGCTGGACCAGGTAGACCTCTCTGTCTCACACTCATCCCTACACACACACACACTTCAAGATACTCATGCATAATACATCTGGATGCAAACAATTTTGTTATAAAGCACGAATCAGAAAATACACACAAGAATGTAACATGTCTAATGCTACCTTATTGTACTTTTTTCGATAGTCAGCACGAATCTTCCAAATCCCATGGACACATGCCGCTCGTCATGGCTGGAGTATTGACCGAGATGCTACACTCTTCAGGAGTTGGGCCATGCACACTGGTAGGAGCCCCCCATTAAATACACTTGTGTTTTCCCAGACTTTTTTCTTATCTATCTTTTATATTGACTAAGGTCAGACCAAGGTACTTTGCCTGACAGCTTGCATGCAGGTGATTTGATGCTTTGATGCTTTGAATGTATGAATAAATCCACAGATCTCTTATTACAAACAACTAACAGAATGCACTGCTGGGGTCAGAGCCTCAGCACCACAGCTGGGCAATTTACTTAAAATCAACATCAAGATACAAATGAGAGTATTTTTATCATGTCAAAATATAGCACAGTGTCCCAAATTTATTAATCAGTGTTCCGTGTATTTAACTGTGTTCCACTGTAAAGCATTCACATATGTAAAACAGAAACTTCAGATTATACAAAAAAAAAAACAAAAAAAAAAACAACTGGTTTTACTAGATGACTTCACTAAAGCAAAAATCCATCTTAGGTCTTCGTCTTTGGTCACAAGAATAATACTCAGTATAGCGTATCATTACTTGAATTTACATACTTTTTGGAGGATAAATAGTTTCCAAATGTCATCTAAAGTTAAAATGTATATTTTGGAAATTGCTCACCCATCCTGATGTGACTTGCCTGCACACCTGCTTCCTCCTTGGCAGAGATGTTTCCAGTGAAGAGCAGGCATCGTTGTACTGTTGAGCCCATGTCTATCTAGATTTACCACATTCCTGGCATCATCCTAGTTTCCAGCTAAGTGATGAGAATGGCACAGCGACTATAGATAACACCGGTGTGTTTACAAACTTTCCTAACCAGTTGCTACCCAGATATGTATTTACATTTTACACATTTTATATGTTCACAAGACCTGTAAAACTAAATAAATAATCAAGTACAAATAATTTACAGTAATCCTTTCACTTCATTTATCTGGCATCTTCTCATGGTAACCAAAACATTTTAGAAAAGTAATACGTGTCAGGTTGATTACCTGCTTATTGTAATCAGATAATGAGTGCTTGATTTTGCATATTTATGTATTACTTTGTGTTAAGAGTCCACAGGATAAGAAAGAGAAACATACATAATTCCAATTTCCATAATAATATACTATAATAGAAAAGAAATATTATATTATATTATATTATTACAACTTTGTTATTATATAACAACTTGTGTATAGATGCCATATGTATACACACACACACACACACCTGCACGCATGCGCACACACGTGTGAAACCCCTCATGCATTTCTGTCTTGGGAAAGTCATGGTTTGTAACTGTAGCGGCATCACATCACATGGGAAAGCTCAAGTTGAATAGCTGTGAATGTACAGGGTGATCATATTTCTGTCAAAGTTCAACAGGACAGAGCAAAATTTATCTGATTTAAAAAATAATAATAATGATGCTTATTATTATTATTACAATGCCCAGAACATGTAACAGTCGCCAATGTAGTTATTCAAAAGTGAAGTTGTCACAAATTTATAAGGTCTTTGAAACAAAAGTCAAGAGTCAAGTCATTAATGACAGTGGGAGGTTGCAGTGTGTGTCTACTATAGCTGCTGCTACCTGTGCTTCTTTTTTTTTTCTCGTTAGCCCTTGTGTGCAGTAAATGATCCATAGTGGATCCTTTTAAGCTCCAGTGACTTTTTTTCTCTGAGACTGGCGATCATGCTCAGAGGACTGGCTCAGGTCCAAATCCCACTATGCTGCTAAATATGAGAAAGGACTCTGCCCAGTGGGTGAAGTCATTTGGCTGTACAGTTAATGATAAATGGTCTGCTTTTTTTTTGAAGGTAGCAGCACAGTCAAAGTTGTTGCAGTGATATCTGAAGATAAAAATTGTATAAATCCTGACATCAATGATGCCGATATAGTTCTGGTCTCATTATATATTTTATACATAATGCTTAGCTTATAAACACCAAACAATTCATAAATGATTTCTAACATGCTGTAACACCCAATAGTGTAGTCATACACAGACATAAGGACATTTTTAAGTGTTAATTGTTTTCGTTAACATATAACTCTTCGTTGTGAAGCATTCGCAACTGGTATGTAAACAATTGATGAATGCTTCACACTGCATAACGTCTTAGTTACATTTAATCATTTGCCATTAGTAGTTTTGAACTCATGCTTAAATTGCTTTAAACCTGCTGTTCAGGAGTACAAACAGGTCATAAATTCTTTATCACACACTGTTTAATTAATTTAAGATAATATGCAAGTATCTAATAATTCTTAATGTTTACAATTATAAACCCCTACCCTAGCCTACAAAGGATTTTTTCTTTATTATGTAATTGTAGTAGTCGATTATCAGGCTTTCAAAAGAATTCAAACGAGCATGTGTACCCATCCATCCATACATTCATTCTTCAAAAGAAAACTACTTTGCTGATTTCTCCACCTCTGTGAATTACTCTCCAGAAATGTGCTGTTGGATGCTGATTATTTATACAACCAAATCAGTTTATATTTTGTGCTGAGGAAGATTGATCTATGTATTTAGAACTGGGGGCTGTTCACAGAAGCAGGTTTACTAAGTTATCTGGAAAAACACGGAAAACACAGAACCTCAGCAAAACCGGAACATGGACTCGTGTAAACAGGCCTGTTCTGAAGATGTATCAGCCAAGTTATCCAGATAACTCAGTAAACCTGAATCATGCACTAATGAATAATTATTATATGTGAAATATAAAATTAGACAAGTCTCATTAGTCCTGTGGTGACTTGACAAAAAAGGGGATAACAAAACAAAAACAGATAAGATAGATGCTTCTATTTACTGATAACATTCATGAATTCCTGAATTAACTGTTCATGCAAGTTTGAAAATTGAAAATTTCGTTTTTTATATATTATATATATTATATATTTATATATATATTTGTCTCAATGCTTGTTCACGTCAGGACGGTACCGTCCAGGCAAAGACAAGCCAGATCCCAAGACATGGAAAGCGAATTTCCGCTGTGCCTTGAATTCTCTGCCTGACATCTGTGAGCTGCGGGAGCACAGCAGGAAGAGAGGCAGCAATGCCTACAGAGTCTACAGGATGCTGCCCAGCACGCAGACGCACAGACGCAGGAGAGGTAGGACATGCACATAAAATGTATGTATCCCTTCAAAATTAAATGTTTTAATGTACAATACTCTCAGAGACCTCTTGCAGTGACAGTGCTGTCCTGTCCTGTCTCCCTGTCCCCCCAGGGCTGCGGTTCAGCAGGCCCAGAGAAAGACAGGCGAGTTTAGGTGATGATACATACACCATGCACACTTGGCAACCCACAACAACAAGACCTATTTCAGACATGCCACAGAAGGTGGAGATCCCTGCAGAGGATGTATTTAGCAGCACTCAGACATATGGTGAGAGGTTTCTCATTGTGGATGTTGATTCAAAGTGTTGATGTTGTGGAAGACATTGCCCTTCTAGCTTGTTGTTAATGTTGTTGTTGTTGTGCAGGGATGTGGGAGGCCAAACCAGAGGAACAGGAACAGAATGAGGCTGTGTTTAAGGTATCAGACCTTCGCCTTACTGACCTTACTACTGACTAAACGACTAAATGCAGTCAGTTTTATTTGTCTCACCGAATGTCATGTGGTTTATCCTGTTTTTGTCTGCCCTAGCTGATGGACCACTTAAGCAACACTGACCTCTGGAACCAAACTCCGGAGCAGAGAAGGTGGAGGACACATACGCTGTGGGATCACTGGCACTGTAAGGCACTACACATATACTGTGCATTGAGATAGTTCTCAGACCCCTTCATTTCTTTTCACATTTTCATTTTTAAGTTCATTTTCAGCTTTCCCCCCAACCCTGACCTGGGATGGTATTGGGCAGAGGATGAGCAATGTCTAGTTTCCTCCATGATGCTTAGAATCAAGGCCAAACAGTTCAATCTGTGTTTAATCAGACCAGAGAATCTTGTTTCTCACAGTCCCTTAAGTCCCTTAAGTGCTTTTTTTTTTTGCAAACTCTTGTGTCTTTCGCTGAGGAGAGGCTCCCGTCTGGCCACTCTGCCATAAGAAATCCAGATGGGTGGAGTGCTGCAGTGATGGTTGTCCTTCTGGAAGTTTTTCCTTCCTTCACACAGGACCTCTGGAGCTCGGCCAGAGTGACCATCGGGTTCTCTGTCACCTCTCTTACCAAGGCCCTTCTCCCTCTGATTGCTCAGTTTGGCTGGGCGGCCAGCCCCAGGAAGAGTCCCAGTTGTTCCAAACTTCTTCCATTTAAGAATAATGGAGGCCACTGTTCTCTTGGAAACCTTCAATGCAGCAGAATTTTTATGTAGCCTTCCTCTGTCACTCGACACAATCCTGTCTCTAAGCTCTGCAGGCAGTTCCCTCGACCTCATGGCTCGGTATTCACTCTGATATACTCTGTCAGCAGTGAGGTCTTATATTGACAGCTGTGTGCCTTTCCAAATGCTATCCAAACAATTGAATTTACTACAGGTGGACTCTAATCAAGGTGTCGAAACATCTTGAAGATGATGAAGAGAAATGGGAGGCACCTGAGCTTAATTTCAAGTCTCACAGCAAAGGGTCTGAATACTTATGTCAGTGTGATATCTCAGGCTTTTCTTTTAGTTAAATTTTAAAAATTGCAAACATGGGAGATTTAAAATACCTAAATAAAAACAAATTAAGTGAAATACAACACGTTGTCGGACCTGTTTCCGTTTTAGATGTGCATTTACTGTCATAATCAAATGAAAAGCACGCGTGGAATGGTAATTATTCAATCATTGTGTCTTTAATGTTTGTCATTATCATTTTGCAACAGATGATGTTTTTCCATCTCAACAAAAAAAAGTTTCCTCACCTCGTCATAAAAACTAAAGACTTTTCATTTAGTAACAGCAGGTTTGTGCTTTCCTGTCTTAGACAACACTAAATTGCAATACACTTTCTCAATTTGTTTTCTTTGTTGTTGTGATTTTAATGTGGCATGGAAAATTAATGTCACAGTAAAAAACAACTAATTCGGTTATTAAAGAGAAAAGGCAAAATAAATGTCCTTTTCAACACATTTTTCATTTAATAGTGTCACAGTAAATGCATACCTAAACAAGGAAATATATATTACTATGCATTTTGTATTTTACTTTATTTATTTCATTGTTTGATTTGTTTTTATTTGGGCATTTTAAATCTCACATCAGGAAAGTAGGAAAAGAATGTGGATTTTGTTGTGAGTAACATCATATTTCTTAGCTGACCAAACTGCAAAAGACATATTAGACATGTAGGACAAATGTTTATGTGTGTGAATAATCTCATGCTGCAGTTGTGACCCTGTTTCCGTCTTTTGTACGTGTGTGTAAATGTTGCTTTCTGCTTCTACAGGTGCTGGTGATGATAACCCATACTCTCTGCACCCAGAAAACTACAGTGATCTCTTTGGTCAAAACTACATCAAGGAACTCTCTGATTGGTCCACACATCAGCAAACACTGTTGCCGTAGCTGTGCACCACTGGCTCGTCCTCCTACCATTTGTGTTCATCGCATATTTGATCTAAGGTTGTGCTTCCTTGCTAACCCTCAGCTGTTTTCCTCCTGCTGTCTCTCTGCTGAGCTGACCACTGAAAAAGAGAAACAAGAGAGGGCGAGTGGACAGATATATTGCTCTGTCAGTCAGTCGGTCGGTCACCCTCTCCTATTTTGCTGCTGAGTATGCTGAGATGAAGATCCTGTTCCAAGCCAAGCTTTACCTCTGTCATCATCATTTGGGTTCGCTGTGGTTCAGTGCCTCAAACTCACTGAACTGACACCAAGCTCACACCACAGCTAACAGAGTAAACAGATATCATTTCGCTTCAGTGCAGGATCAGTTATTGCCCGACTATTATATATTATTTTAGTTTTACTGGAGCCAACACAGTAAAATAAAGTGCACAATACGGAGGCGGGACATGTGGCTCTACAGTTTGTAGGTTTGTTGATGAGTGGAGCTCTAAGCTGACTTAAATTGCAATGTATTTTTGTCCATATATAAAGTATGTGTGTAATTCCTTTATCTTTGTATCCTTGTTGTTTTTTTTCAGTTTTAAAGACTTTCTCCATTGTACTCCTGGTACTTTTAATTTTTTTGAGGCAGCTGATGGTGCTGATGGTAGTTTGTTTTGTGTGATATTGTACATGTTTCTAGTTTTGTATTTTTTTTTTTAAATAATCCTGCATTAACAAAATGTAAAAATTATTAAAGGACATTACCTTCTCTCTCTACATATAAATATATATTTGCTGTGTGTGCTTGACATGTTATTTTTGCAAATATTGCTGCAGAAAAGTATCTGGATAAAATACCATTTCTCAGTAGGGCTTTACCATAATTAAATGTGTCTGACTTATCCTGTAGCTGTAAAAAGAAATGCATGTGAAGTACCAAATAAATACAGCTACACGTACATTTAACTCACAGTCCCGCCCGTGATTTGTGCCTGTACTTTACATGTTGTTTTTATAGACATACATTTTTGACTTGTCAAAGCAGAAGCACAGGTGCAAATAATAACACTAGTCAGGGCCTCTGTTGCTTTGAAGTGTCACAGCGCTGTTCCAGAAATACTGGCTCACCTGAATGTAATGCAAGCCTTTAATTATGCCGGCGTTTTTTTTTTTTCTTTGTTCTCCTATTAATCACCTCATGACTGCTCAGATTGAGGTAAAACATGCTCTGACTCAACCAGCTACAACAGTAAACATACACACTGATACCCGTGAACAGAAACAGTATTAGTCATCTAATAATGTCATTATCATTTATATATATACACAAGAGCAGAACGGTTACTTTCACTTTTAACACTTTAAGAACAACTTTAGCCTATGTAGGACTTTGAATACAGTACTTTCATTAGTAGTGGAGTATATTTACATTGCTGTACTGGTACTTTCACTTAAAAAAGAGACTTATTTGCAAGAGTCCTTTTGTATTTTTAGAGTTAAAATGATTCGTGCTTTTCTCCACAATGAGCTCAGCCATCTCTCTCACCCCATACATGTGGGGTTTTGGCCTGAAGTGGAAAACACGGAGCACACAGTCGTTGAAACGTTAACAGATAACATTTATTTCTCAGTGTTTATTCTGAAAAATGCAGACAGATGAATGTCCCTCAAAGTGGGAACTACATTATCAGGCAGATCCTCAGGAAAAAAAAAAAACACTGCTGCAACCTTACCTTCCCTGTAATGTTATACAGGAAAGAATATGTATTACCCTGAATACATATAAACCATGAAGCTATTACTTTTATGTTACGTATTTACAGTATTATCATCATAAAAGTCCTGTGACAGGAATCCCAAAAGGAAACAAAGTTTTTAAAGTCACATTCAACCAGTCCACCAACACAGCCTGCTGGTCACATAATATACTGCAATCCCAGTATGTCTGCACATATAATACTACAGCATTTAACCTGGAGCTGGAAAAAACAAAACACAAACTAGTCTACACACGTGTGGATCTCTTTCTACACAGGAATTACTACAGAAACATTTAAACAAAAACATTAGATCTCTGTGAGAGTGTGTTAGCCTGATGAACCACATTATTAAATCTGTCAGTGAAAATTGGGAAAGTGGTTACCAGCAATTTTAAGGCTATAAATGATAAGATATTACAAATGTGACTAAATAAATGAGGTGTCTTTTTTTTTATTATCTGATATTTTACGTTGTCGGGTACCAACACCAAAGATTTCATTCTCGTATCACGAATAGTTTACAATAGCACTAATTTAACACCAATTTACACAGACTTTTGTTCGACTTCATAATACAATCATAGGATGCACGTGGAGGACAGACAATCACATGTATTGATCGAGGTCCGCTGGTTTGCTTGACACTTTAGACCTTTCTGATTTAATGATATTTTCAATGGAGTCTGGTTCAGAAATATGATAATACTAGGAAACGACAGATGTACCAGTGGTAATGGTGCATTTGATAACCAAAGGAATCTGGAATTAAGAGCTGCATTTCTTTATCCGCAAACAGAAGAAACGTGTATTTAAAAAAAAATCCTATCTGCTTGAAAAAGGTGGGTAAACATTTGCACAAATAGAAAAACTGGGAATAACTTAACTGAATGTTCATAGTGGGTCAGATGAATTTTTTTTATCAATGTTTCATGACAAATGTTTTTGACAAAATAATGTTGACATGACATGAAAATATCTTTTAATACTGAAGCAATGGAATCACAAACACTACCGCAGAGGTGGGCCAGATTCAAATAAATGCCATTTAAGAGCCTCTGTCAACTTAAAGCTAACCAGCATCTGAGTTGTCAAAAAAAAAAAAAACGTGCAACTATTCAGACCAGCAGAGGAACAAGAACAAACAAGAAGTGAAAAATGATTTTCGTCCAAGAAGTCATGACCAGACACGTTATGTAACACTAACTGTCCAGGCCAAAAGGAACAGCAGTTACAGCTAATCAGGTGGGATATGATGGACATATAGTAGGTAAATGACTGTATCAAAACCTGACCCACATTTGTGACAGTGTTTGCAGTGGTAATTTGGTTACTTCCCAAGTTTATCTCTTTATCTACAAGCTCTGAAAAGAAAAAAAAATGCATATAAAAATATGAATCTTTTTGAAAGCACTAAGCTACAAATTACACTAGTAAAACAAATAATGAACATGACTTCAGAAGACAGATTAGGAAGTCCATAGTTTATTAAAATTCTATATGGTTCAATCTAAATGAATATATATATTTAAAAAAAAAACAGTTGAAATCAATGCGAAATTTCTAAGCAAGTGTGAGTGTACAATGTATGGTCCAGTGTACTCTACTCATTTCAAGTTTATTACAAAACAGCAATCTTCAACCCTGAAAGCAACTCAGAGAACCGTGAGTATTTTTCAGAGTAAAACAATGAACTTGTCACTTTTTGCCTTGCTACCTGCTACCTGTCCTTTGATAAACCTCTGAGAGTAAAGAAGGAATCTGAATGTTCCACATCTCCAGCGTGGCCCAGCCACCATGAGGTCCGTTTACAAATCAGATAATAAATACAGGCATCCAAATGGGCTACTACAGCAAATATTTTTGAAAATATTTTCCTCATGCATACACACAAGCATACATCTGACTGAGACTAATGAGCTCTCTAAACCCTCTTATCTACTCTTAACAGTTACTCTTTACAGTGCAACAGTATGGCAGCAAATGGATAGCAGTGCTTTCATTTAAAAAAAACAAAAAAAAAAAGAATGGAAAATAAAAATATATACAACATTATGGAAAAGCAGTAGTTTCATCTTTTGGTCCTGTGTCCATTACAGACAGAACTGCTTTTTGAAAACGCTTCCTCATATCAACGACAGTAGTTTCCACAAGACTGTGAAGGGCTGTGGGGGGGGAACAAAAGTTAAGATTAAAAGTGTTGCTGATGATGGGGGGGTGGTGGGGGTGGAAATCACACACAACTTTACCGTCAAATCTCAACCTGGGTGGTTTAAATTTGGTGAAGAATTGATTTGTCATTTTTGTGGTTTACCCCACAGATTTAGTCACAAACTGGTTTCCTTAGTTGGCACCAAAACACATTTGATATTGCTGGTCTCAATCTGTTTCAGGCACACGTACAGTAACAGGATATGAAATGAAAAGGTGAAAGTAACCACGAAAGCAGCCAGCGGGAGGTTAGAAATAAATACTCAGTGCAACATTAACTGTTAACCAGTTGCACTGAGGTCAGTGCAAAGTTATAACACTGCCCAAACCAAGCCACTGCTAAAAAAAAAAAGCAAAACTTTCAAAGGAAAAAAAAAACACTCATTTTACTGACAGCTGAGTCACTGTCACAAGGAAAATGGAAGTAATTATCAGCACAGCAAAGCTAATCAAGAGGAAAGAGGACATACGTTCTTTCATGCAGGGATGAATTCCCCTAAGAAACCATGACTATATACTGTACATCACAGTACAAATGTGTGCTGTGTGGTATTTCACCAGCTTCTTTTCAAAGCCACACAAATCAAGCTTGCAGTTGTGTTTCAGCATGATTTGCCATTATTTGCTATGACACATAATGGGTGGAGTCAAGTTACTAACTGGAGAGTCTATAAATTTCCATATTTATGTTCTGTCTCACCAGTGAAGAGTTGAAACCAGAGGCCAAAGGCAAGAACTTCACAAAGCCTACATTATATTTATGTAGGTCGTGATTCCTTATTAAAAAACTCGAGTGACCTACATTACAGAGTGGGAAACAGGAAAATTGCTCGTTTTATTCTTTCATGTTGGTGGTGGTTGCTTATCAGTGTTTATCAAGAACACTGCACAGCTCTGTTAAATATTGCAAGAGATTTTTTTGTTTTGTTTTGCATAAACCCAGTTTTTACATGTAAAATCTACAAGTAACTGAATCCCTTTGAAAGTAGAAAAAACAAAGTTGACCTTTTACAAGTCACAAATAGCGATTTGCATAAAACATGCCTGAGTGCAGCCTGTATGAGGTAGTGAAAATTCTGTGGCTGAATATCAGTTCCACAAAGGGATGAAACAGTGTCTCTCACCTTGTTATAACTGAGAACCTTCAGACCCTCCATGCGCGTAGCCCCCTTTAGATTTCATCTGGGCCTGAACAAGATCCACCTA
This sequence comes from Toxotes jaculatrix, assembly GCF_017976425.1. Classification (NCBI taxonomy): domain Eukaryota; kingdom Metazoa; phylum Chordata; class Actinopteri; family Toxotidae; genus Toxotes; species Toxotes jaculatrix. Next base: position 13,012,322 of record NC_054394.1, on the reverse strand, counting down.
CAAAACATCAAGGTTGAAATGTTAGTTAACTGAGAACCAGTCACAGCTGCACTCTGCTGGTGACATATTCTGAAGAGAGGACCAAAAACCTACTGATGCCAATCCCAGGCCCATGTCCCCCGAGCCTACGTGTGTGGTGTGAACAAAGTTTGTTGGCTCTCCGATCATGGAGCGATCGATCCGTCGCCGCCGTTTCTGAAAAAGGGTACCATTAGACATTAACGTTTTTGTTTTTTTAGCCTAAATATATTTAAGGAGATATTACTAATCAGTGTCAGTGGAGAAGAACTAAAAATAAGCTGAAACAGAACTTAGTCATTTTTCTCCTGTTTACTTTCTGAAACTGTGTTTCACAAGCAGCAGACCTGTGCTGTGGAGCACAAACTAAGGCAGAGGTCGATGTTTGTGATTTAAATTGTCTGTTAGTGGTCAGACTGGCTGACTGCAATGTGACAATGTGGTACAACCACTGGTTGTTCACTGTCACAGAAATGAACCTTACTGGACCAGACATTGGGATGTAGTTACCTGGAGGCCCTGCCGCTTTTGTATTTAATCTACAATCACAAGAGGGTGTATTACATATATTTTCTCAGATATGACAAAAATATAATACATCCTTTAAAAAAGAAACTGTCCAAGAACAACATTTAAAGTAAATATAAAGTATATTCACCATTACCACAACTTGAGTAAAATGGAAGATGTTTGGTCAAGCTCAGCTCAGTCATACCAATTTCCACTTTTAACAAGGCACATGCATTTAAGGAAAAAAAAAAACTGAGAAAAAAACTGAGTAAACCAATTTGTCTTCCAAGCTAATTTCATACTCACAGGTTGTGGCTGCTCTGCAATGCAGCAGCTGAAACAAACCCAGAACTCAGTCATTCTGAGGCTGATGAAGAAGCCACAGCAGTTTCCTCTCTTAGTTCAGACGTCTCTGCGCGTCTGTCTTCCTGTTCTGTGTTACCAGACCCACAAGCACACGCAGGAAACTGATGACATACGCACGCCACTGGCTTCTCTGGGGGGAACCGTTGGCACAAGATCTGTTTTCCCAACACAGGGCAGCACACTCCTGTCCACACATGGAAATTGTAGGGGAAAAAAAACTTGATTAAATGTTGGCATATTTTATCAAATCAGCCATTATGGTCATGCGTATCCACTATATGTACATTTCTGTTTTGTTTGGATTTGCAACTTATGGGCAGCACTGGTTCCATAGCCAATGAGGTCAAACATGCGTCTCTAGAGAAAGGGACAATGGTGTACATACAGTTCTCCTACTACTACAATTTTACAATGTTTGTAGCGTTACATTTTTGTATTATCTCACTCAGTGTTAAAGTATAATTTTATGACTGATTTCACTCAGCTTTTTCAGACTGGCTTAAAAGTCAGACGACTTGTTTCCAAACTAACTGCAGTTACACCCATCTGCTGCATTTACATATAATGTAAATAAACTGAAACTTACAGGTCTTGAAGTGAAATCTCAAAATAGAGAAACTGGGGCAGTGTGTGTGTTTCAGTGTGGGATCCTGAGAAGTCACCTAATATCACAGAAAGGGAGTCCAGGTGATTATTATGTTTCACTTTTTCTTTTGTGGGTAACTTTCCCACGTAAAGTAGAGTATTTGATTATAACCAGCCAGCATTTCACTTTTTCAATATGCTGTTGTTCGCACCGTAGGCTTGATGAGTTATCCAATTTGATTAATATCACCATGGAGCTGAAATATTCTTGACACTTTTTTTCCATCAATAGAACAGGAAGAGAAAGTCTGGAGCATCATCTGACAAAATGACTGAAATCGCCTGTAGTGCTACTACATGACTGCCACATACCCTATACTGTAGGCGGACTAAGATGACACTTTTTATATTAAAGATGTGCGTGTTAATATACCGTGTCCCACTAGGAGGACACAAATAAACAGTGCGTACAACAGGAGACTGTAGGCGCTGCAGTTACATTTATTAGACTCATTTCAAACTTTCGGAGTATAAATTAAACATGAGCGTGATACGATATGAGTCATCTCTGGGAATGGCAGAATCAGACAAAAACCAGGATCAGGCTTTTTTTTTTTTTTAATTTCCCCAGCTATTCTGGCTGTCAGACAGGAGGTGACAGGAGGATCAAATGATCTGCCAAACGCAAAGAGCTCGCTGACATAGTAGATTTCCTAATTTGTAACTCTGGCTCTGCAGCTGAAGGCACACATCGCTGACATTGAACTGTCACTGTGCACTCAGTGCAGGTGAATCATATTATCAGGTGGCAGAGAATCACAGCAGAGGTGCTTCATGTTGATTTTAATGACTGTTGAAATCCCTAAAAGGATCACCTACTCTGACTCTGATCTCGGATTAAACGGCTGTAATCGGTATTTACAAACAAATGGGCGTTATGTAACTTCGCACCGCTGCGGCAAACACACTTTCTCTTCACACGGCGAGTCCGAGCCCGAGCTCAATTCACAACTGGGCCCACATCAGCGTTGACACCCCGGCGTGTCAGAATTGATTTAAATTGAATAGCTTTAGTAGAGCGGCGTCGTTGCCTGCAGCAAATCAGCGTTAGCATTATCAGCTGCTAACGGAATTAGCTCGCATGCTAACGTTCACTAGCGCGCTAACGGCAGCAGCTCCGTGTTTTTTCCACTGACAGCTAGCTAACCAGGCTAACCGAGCCCGTTTCCGAAAGTCTGACCTGAAAGCTCAACAAAAACGACATATAAAACAAACGAATGTTTGCGTTCGCTGTTTACCAGCAACACAGTAAACCTATTTCCGAGAGTTATTGTATTTTCAAGTGAGGTAACTTACCGGATGGCAGCCGGGTAGCCGGAGTAAAGGAAAAACACCAACGATCGACTGAAAGCTAAAGAATGAAAAAACCAGGAACTGCGCTCGCTGATTACGTCTACCGACTTCCGCTCTACAGCGTGACCGCTTCCGTGTTGACCCACGTTTTCACGTTACCTACACGAAACAGTTATTCGCCGATAAACGTGTTTAAAATACTCAAGATGAGGCCATTAACTGAGGAAGAGACGAAAACAATGTTTGAGAAACTGTCGAAATAGTAAGTGATCATGGAGGACATTTTTGCTTTCCTGTTGAGATTCAAATTAGACCAAAAATGACTAGCAGTCTTGCTTGTTAGCGTGTGTGTGATCCGTGTCTTTTCTCTACAACAGCATTGGTGAAAACATAAAACTATTAGTGGACCGACCTGACGGTACCTATTGTTTCAGGCTGCACAATGATCGCGTGTACTACATGAGGTAATCCAAGATAAACGAACATAAATGTTGTCTTATCTGCTAACACTTTAACATCGAGCAGGTTACGTATCGTGTAATCGTTTTCTTGTTTTCCACAGTGAGAAAATTCTTAAGTTGGCCACAAACATTTCCCGGGACAAGCTCGTGTCAGTGGGAACGTGTTTTGGAAAGTTCACAAAGACCAACAAGTTCCGCCTGCACATCACAGCTCTGGATTTTCTGGCGCCCTATGCGAAGGTGACTATGGGTGCATCTAATTTGTATTATTTGTGTATTTGCTTCCATCATTTGCAAACCATCCTCTCTCCTTAGCTTCTGCCAGTGAAGGCTGGAGTAAGAGGTGCAATGAGGAGAAAGGTACTGAGGCAGCACAAGTATGTAGTGAAGTGACAGTTTGAATTCATGGCAAGGCAAAGACAGCTGCACCACTGGATCATTTAACACTAGGGCTGAAAGTAGCAGTTATTTTCATTATCAATTAATCTGACTTAATGAATTAATTTGTTGTTTGGTCTGTCAAATGTCAGAAAAAAAGCCCATCACAGTTTCCTGAGCTCAAGGTACTGAAGAGTGGCACATCATTAGCCACGTTTTTAGTTTATAATTGCTGGCACTTGCAATTTTTGAAAGTATTGGCCACAACTGAAATCATATTGCATGTTCAAACAGCTACTTTAGTTATATTAGTCAGTGTTTGTTCTTTCTTTAACATCATGAGTGTAAGCTTGTTTACCCAAGCTACAGTTTCTGTAACTAGGTTGCTAAATCAGATACACATCTGCACATGGGCCCTCAGGAGGCAGGATTAATTAAGTAAGCTATGTGTAACTTTGTCATCTGAAGCCCAGAAAGCCCTTTAAATATTGAACATTTCACTGACTGAAGTAAAAACAGCTGGTCCAAGTTTTACTGAGCAACCAGAAGCTTTTATCCTGTTCCATCAGACAGCTCCCTGGTGTTTACACCTGCATACACACACATTTACACCAAGAATTGCAATATTCATTCTAGTATTGACTATAATAATTACATAACAAACATTAGAGATAGTGACACTCCTACTTCAGTGTGATGTCGATGTACTGTATGTATGTGTATCTTTGTTAGGCTCTTCTGGATGCCTGCCTTCAGTTACAAAGATTTGTGTTGAGAATTTACTGGGCAGTAACTAATGTTTGCACACAAATATTTAATCTCTGCCACTAAGATTAACTTAGGTATACTCATGCATGTATGAATAACTTGGAGCTTCCCGTCATGCCTTCAGTTTAAGGTGTGGGTGAAGCCTGGAGCTGAGCAGTCTTTCCTCTATGGGAACCACGTGCTAAAATCTGGGCTTGGGAGAATCACTGAGAACACTATGCAGTACCAGGGAGTTGTGGTCTACTCCATGGCTGATGTGCCCCTGGTAAGTTATGCTGAAACGTGATGGCAAACACGCTTAACACGAGATGTTAGAAGTGCAGAGGTGTGGCCTTCAGTGCTATTTCCTCTAATTTCACCCCTGAACTGAATGCATCCACCCATCCTGTAAACAATCATTAAGTTAACAATAGTGTATCTGCTATGGCTAAATCAGGGTATCTTTGGATCATACTCATAAATAGATGTTGAATTGTTCTTGTTCTTGTTCACCAATTATGTCTCAGGGTTTTGGAGTTGCAGCCAAGTCTACACAAGAGTGCCGGCGAGTGGACCCCATGTCCATTGTAGTGTTCCACCAGGCTGATGTGGGAGAGTTCATTAGGAATGAAGACACATTAACATAAAGATGCAGCAGCAAATGAACTGTCAATTCCCCCATTTCTTTACAACTTTCAAACCCAGTAAGTCAGTAAAAGTCACCTGTACTGACTCACTTTGGGATGCCGCTAATCTGCAGTCTACAGGATTCCTTTGTCACAGAGCCTCTTAATGTTCCACTATGACTTTGAGTCAAATCTTGTTAAAATGAAGCAGAATGTTTTTTTGTGATTTTCTTTTGTAAATGTCATCTTTCAAATAAATCCATAATGTCTTTGTATTTATTTCCAAGTTGCCTTCTTATATGAACTTAAATTTTACAATACTTTCTTACAATACTAACATGATTAATGTAGAAACATTAGAAAAAAAATACCTCTGAAGTGTAGGAAAAACCCATATTCCTCGGAAAACAAAATTTCATCAAAGAAAGTGAAGTCCATTGTACTCCAGTTGAACTTGTCTTGAACCCGCTCAGACCATGTTTAACTTCTTCAGTGTTCTCCATCTGTCCTTGAGGTTCACATTTGTTCGATCACTTAAGATGTAATATGCCTTTATCTTACTCCAGTTCCCCTCTCCAAATTTTTTGACCCCTTCTTTCAACTTCTGTGTCTCACTTTCAGTCCACTTCTGCAACACAACAGAAACACGTGGTTACCTTTTTGATGATGTGACACACATGTCCAAAAGAAGTAACAGCGCTTTGTTTTATTTTTGTCATGGTAACTTAAGAAGCAGGCCGGCTGCAACACATCAACTTTTTGAACACTAGAGTGGAGCAAATCCAGGTTATCCTTTTTACATCAATGTTTGCTGAATGACTGTGGTTCAGGTTTGATATTTCTACAAAACACCTTGTCAATGTAGTTAACTCTCAAGATATCGATTTTTAAACTTTCTGTCAGCACCTGATGCACCACAAAAAAATCTGTTACATTACAAATGCATGTCTTGGTATGCTTACCCTCCTCCTGCGGCCTGAATTTGAAATGGTGCTCTCATTCGATCCTTTGGGAAAAACAAAATATTTTACAGCATTGGCAGCCAGATTTAGACAGAATGAATGTGAAGAAGATATGTGATGGAAAATTTACCGCTGCTCTTTCTGGAGGTGAAATATGACTCCTCAAAGCTCCATATTTCCTTGCTCTCCTTTGCATTATTGTACAGTTTGCTGTGAACAAGAGCAGGGTTTATTTTTATTGTTTGGAAGCCTGATCAATAATGGTCACTGATAAACAGCAGTGAAAGAGAAACAAACAGTAGCTCCAGCTACATCTTAAATAATTTTACAGAGTTACTTAACTCTGCTGGGGGGCATTCTGGTGTGTGTTTTGGGAGGTTTGTAGTGAAGCTGGTAAGAAACTTCATTCATCTCTTTCCAGTGAATAATCTTTTATAGGTAAGTCATTAAAATATGTAGCTTTTGTGAGGTGTTTAGACACCAAAATCAATACCTTCAATACATTTCTCTCTTTTAACGGTAAGCTAGGATTCATTCACAACAAATGAGTCAATCCATTCATTATCCAGAAAAGGAGAGATCTGAACTAACTAAAGAAACAAGACAGATGCGTTAAGCTACCTAGTTTAAACTTAGCTTACAGTGAGTTTAAGTAGCACAATGTTGGGATTTCTCATTGACTACCACTGGTGTTTAGAATAAACTGAAAATCTTGATACAACCAAACATCACATATCTTGGTAAACTTTTGAAAGCAATGTGTCAATATAGCAGTTTAAGGTCTTTCAGGCCTGCTAAATGATGCTTACTTGATGTCCCTCGATCCCAGATTAGAAGGAAGACAGCATTTACTGTCTTTAATACTAAACTTTGGAACAGACAACCTCTTATTATTCAGTCACGTATTTCATTTGGCATTTTTCAAAAACAAAATCTGTATGTAAATACTGGATCTTTTGTTTATGTTATTCCTTTAGCTGAGGTTTCAAAACTTGAGTTTGATCAGTATATAACACATCAGAGGGAATTTGTAAAAGGGGCTTTGTGGTAAAGGGTTCTGGATTTGAACAGTCTATTTAAAGAGCCATCAGTGGTCCATACAGACCATGCTATTCCTTAAACTTGTAACTGACATAAGCTGTTTCGACAAACTGATACTACTGTTCTTACATTACGCTAACATGGTTCAACATTTCAACATGGTAACAAATTTTATGGCAGCCCAATGTGAGGTGACACTGTACATTTGGACTGCCATGCTGAGTGAACTGTTGGATTGGTTATGCTGTTTTCCCACACAAATGTCCCTGTTGGCCACAAAGCCAGGAGGGTCCTCCTGTGAGGCTCTGCATGACAAAGCAGTGTTTTAGTGCCATACTCTCATTGAGGAATACAAGACCACAGGCAACCTATTCATAAGGATATATACTATACAAGGGCAGGTGTAAAAATTACCAGGTGCAACTTTTGCTGGTTCGTTTGTGGTGATTCCGTGAGGGTTTGGTAACCTCACTGTCTGTTAGTGGGCTCTGTGGGTCTTGTTTACTGGATACAGTCGGTGTCTGTGGTGGGTCTTCTGCTCTGGCTTCAGTCTCCAGCTCCTGAGAAGCCGCTGAGCACTGCGAGCTCGTCTGACTGTCCGGTTCGACCACCAGTCGTCTCACAATGTAATCCCGCCTGTTGTCCTCTGCACTGAGGGTGTGTTTGAGAGTGAACCTGCCTGTGAGGTCAGCTGGGGAAGCCTCCATCGGGCTGCCCAAGTCTCTCTGAAACAGGCTGTCTTGCTCCGAGTCCTCATTGGAGTCCCTCTTGGGAGAAGGTGAGAGGCGCAGGGAAAAGTCTGCAATTACCGCCTGGTCCTCTCCCTCCACCTCTTCCTGAAGCTGAGCAAATGTTCTTTTGTGTGAACCTGCAGCCAAGGTCTTGTAGGATGCCTCCAGCCTGGTTCTCTGGATAGTTGTATGTTTACTGAAAAATAAGATGGAGACAAGAAAAAGAACTTGAGCAGGATATTTAGGCTCCAAAAATCAGAGGAGTTATCGTTGTTTATTCTATGCTTTTCCAGTAATGACAGACAAATGATTTGATGATTTTGATTTTGACTTGGTGATGCCAGACAAGACTAGGACAAAACCCAACATATGGCTATACCATTTATGGTCAATGTGCTGAGGTTGAGGACATAGTTGAAAACTGTTGTGGAACTGCTGTAAACACCCACTTTCAATGGAAAGTAGCTATAGCCTGATTGAGAAGTGATAGTCTCAGCCCTTTATCTGTTTGCTTAACCCCAACTCAGTGTGCTCATGTGTACAGTATTTTAATACAGCTGAATTCCCAATAAAGTTGTTCCATTAACATGCTTCTCTGTTGTCAGACAACAGCGACTGAAATGCAGCACAATAAGAATGCATGTTAACCAAGAGTCACTTCCAAGCCATTTCCAAGCTGCTGCTCTGAATCTGGAAACACAAACCGAAGTGGACATGTTTGTGTCATATTTTAAAACTGTGAAGAGGCCCTTTAACCACTGCTATGATGCATCCCAGCAGAAACAGAGTGTGGCCAATGATGTTAAACGAATTAGCCAAACTGCTTCAGCAATTTTGTATTTTAACAGTCAAGATGAGCTTCTTTGAAATGCACTCAAATAAATGGAGAGGGAGAGAGCACATACTATGGTGCAAACAGGGTGGTGTTTATTTGTGGATAATAGGATGGGTCAGGTTTCATTTGCTCATCAGGTGCTGCTGCCTTGTCGTCTTGCTCTGTAAGTCTTTTATCAATATGCTGTTGTGCAGCCTGGAACACAGACAAATCAGATACGCAAAATAAGATGTGTATTAAACTAATCAATCCAATCCAATGAGCCCACATCTTGTGCTTAATACACACCCACATACCTTGTGCAGAAAGGGAACACCAACTGGGCAGAGCCTCTGGCAAAAGGCCAACATCTCTTCCCTGAACTGGCGGAAGTCGATTTTCTCAATGACTTTGTGCATTTTACTCTTCTTACTGATCAGACCCATGAACACAGCTTTCTAGGGCACAGAGAAAACAGAAGCTCAGTAATGTGAAAAACATGATATGCACACATGATGTTCACTTAGTAGCTGAACTCACCTTGCCAACCATTGGTTTGGGAAAGTATTTGATCAGCACCTCTTTTGCTTTGGCAAATTCATTGTTCTTAATGAAAATCCCCACCATCTAAAGACAGAGGAAAAAAATTGATCAAACTTTGTGAAAGCAAACACACACACGCAGGGTGCAGCACTAGAATCATAATTTAAACTGCAGCTTTTGATTTAACAAGGAAGAGTACTTGTTTGCCTTTTTTCATAAAGGAGATTTAACACTTGAACCAGTGCAGAACATGAATGTTTGAGAAAAAATAAAATAAAATAAAATAAAATAAAATAAAATAAAATAAAATAAAATAAAATAAGAGAAATACTGACCATCTCTCTAACTGAAGTGCATACATTCTCATAGTCCTGCTGTGGAATATTGCAGCCCTGGCTCATCTTCTCCAGCAACTTTAAAGCTGATTCCAGAGGAGTTATCGACTGGTCAGACTCAAAGTACACGTCTGTAGGCAAAGACAAAGCAATGCTTATATTTTCTCACCATACTTGGTTGGTCTAAGTGTTTTTGTGTGTGAGACATAACTTACATGGATGGAACAAAACTCAACTGTGTCACTGTGAAATTTCCAATATTATCAGGCGCTCTTAACTCGTGCTGCACTGAAAATGTGGCAGTACCCTACTAGGCTGAATCAAACTGTCTTTTACGTGTACACACCCTGGGAGGTTATTTACTGGGAGGGAAGTAAATATTACACATTTTTGGTATGGGGTATATCTTAATGTTGGATACTATGCACAGATAGAAAATGGTACAGAGATCCAGCTAAATTAAATTCCCCAAAATACACATTGTTACTGAGCTGATGTGCCACAATGAGAGAATTAACATTGATCTCACCAAGACTTTCACCCTCCTTTATCCTGGAGAGAAACTGTAGTACCAGAATCTTTGTTGGCAGGACATCGGTAGACTGCAAAGGGCGGGCCAAGACACCTGCAATAAGATGATGTTGAGTCAGCAGTAAATAATTAACACATTTACAGAAATTACAAGGAAAAACCAACAGAAAGTGTCATAGTACTTGGCATTGATAGATAACTCTCTGGAGGGATGAACACCATTCATCCCTCATCTGGTGTTTTGATTACGGTGGTGGACAGCGCTGTCTCACACAACAGTCCAATCTGTCATGGGTGTTCAACTGGGTTTAGATCTGGTGTGAAGGCCATAGCATATGATTCACATCATTTTCATACTCATGAAACCGTTCAGTGACCCCACTTGCCCTGTGGATGGGGGTGTTGCATCCAGTTTCTCCACTCATTTTTCAGGTTTTTCCTTTAATTTGTCACCGTCTGTAGCTCGCAGACTTAATACACAAATACCATACCATCAAAGAACACGATAAAAAAAAATCCCATAAATAAAGCAAAAGGAGTTTCGCCCAGATTAGTTTTAACCGGTTGTTTGACAACTTAAACAACATGGAAAGTTGTTAGTCCTAATGCATGCTACATCCAAGTCAACAACACTACCGGTGACATGAAGCACAACTCAGGCAACAGACACGTTTTAAGACAATACGGTTAAAGTAAATAACACAGTCCTGTAACGCCAAGGTTGGAGCTAGTTAAACAAAGTGAAGGCAGTTATTTACTTACTGTTAAGTACATCTCCGATACCACGGAAGTCATCGTATCGCTCCTTTTTAAACGCCTCCACAGCCAGAAACAAATAATAATCCACTAACCAGCGGTTGACGATACTCTCGTAATCAGTCTGGAGCAGGTTTACAGTTGCTTTTGGCGCCATACTCACAGCACGTCAGCGGAAGCGGGAGGGGGCTCAGGTTTTCACGGTGAAGGCGTTTCCTGCCGTCACCCATTTTCTCACCTTTCCAGCTTGTTGTCTCTGTAGCAGCTGCTCTCTCTCTCTCTCTCTCTCTCTCTCTCTCCCTCTCTCTGTGGTGTGTGCTCTGTCTGTAACCCCCGTTCTGGCTGAGAGTCCACATTCAGGGACTAAAATACACTTAAATCTAAACTAAGTCCTTTCTGAATTAATCGGCAGATCTCACACCAGAAGAAAACATTATGCTGCCACCCATGTTAGTACTAGGACTTCTTATTTTCTCTGCGGTTTTGGGTGTTTATTTCTCCTTTTTGATGACTTCTAACTTGATTTTGTCTAGAAAGTTTTTATTTCTAAGCAAGTTTTGTTCACACTGCCAGCTCTCATATGCACTCTCATGTTCCTGTAACATCCTCTTAAACACTGTATGTTTTCATTACATGAATTTGTTGCCCATGTTTATATTTTCGTGTACTTTTTTGTGATACTCCACATCCCACTTCATAACATGTCTTCTAACTACAATGCTGTACTGCTCACATGATTGAAACTTGAGAGCAAGCATACGATGGCCAATACGCTTCACACAAGAGCATACACCTCACTGAGGTTTTAGAAGTGCCGAGGTGTGGCCTTCAGTGCTATTTCATCTAACAATTTCACCCCTGAACTGAATGCATCCATTAGTTAATAATACCGTATATACTAAGGTTAAATCAGGGTATCTTTGCATCATACTCTGCCAAACAGATTAAACTTTGTTCACCAATAAATTATTTTCATTAGTTCATTCCTTGGGAATGAAGACAGTCACATGAAGATGCCGCAGCAAATGAACTGTGCCATCCCCCCTTTTATTTACAACTTTCAAACCCAGTGATATCCCTAAAATTCACCTGTACTGACTCAGTCTGGGATACCGCTAATCCGCAGTCTACAGTCTCGCATTCCCGACACCATTGCGGCTTTTATAACAAAGAGACAACTAATCTTCCAAATTGAGCCCTGAAAATTTATTGAACTAGAAAGTCCTATGAACCTTTACAATACATACAATACTAACATTATTGATGTAGAAAACATTAGAAAAAATACCTCTGAAGTAGAGGAATAACCCATATTCCTCTGAAAACAAAATTTCATCAAAGAAAGTGAAGTCCATTGCACTCCACTTGAACATGACCTGAACCTGCTCAGACCATGTTTAACTTCTTCAGTGTTCTCCATCTGTCCTTGAGGTTGACATTTGTTCGACCACTGAAGGCGTAATATGCCTTTATCTTACTCCAGTTCCCCTCTCCAAATTCTTTGACCCCTTCTTTCAACTTCTGCGTCTCACTTTCAGTCCACTTCTGCAACACAACAGAAACACGTGGTTGCCTTTTTGCTGATGTGACACACATGTCCAAAAGAAGTAACAGCGCTTTGTTTTATTTTTGTCATGGTAACTTAAGTAACTTCAGAAGCAGGCCGGCTGCAACACATCAACTTTTTGAACACTAGAGTGGACAAAAAAAAAAACAAAACAAAAAAAATCTGTAACATTACAAATGCATGTCTTGGTATGCTTACCCTCTTACTGGGGCCTGAATTTGAAATGGTGCTCTCATTCGATCCTTTGGGAAAAACAAAATATTTTACAGCATTAGCAGCCAGATTTAGACAGAATGAATGTGAAGAAGATATGTGATGGAAAATTACCGCTTTTCTTTCTGGAGGTGAAATATGACTCCTCATCGCTCCATCTTTCCTTGCTCTCCTTTGCATTATTGTACAGTTGTTTCCTGTGAATAAGAGCAGGGTTTATTTTAGCTGTTTAGCAGCCTGATCAATAACTGTCATCCATTCATTTCGTTCCAGTTAATCAATTTAAAATATGTCGCTTTTGTGTGGTGTTTAGACACCAAAATCAGTGCCAGGAGGGACACAAGCACATACCTCAATTATGTGAATTTGGAAAAAGGTGACTAATTAATTTTTTTATTTTTTTTTACTTTTTAAACTGTTTTCCTCATTCTTTTCAAACATTTATTTTTTACAGTAAGCTAGGATTCATTCACAACAAGTGAGTCAATCCTTTTTTCACAAAAGCTGCTGATGTAATCTTCACTAACCATTTTGAATGAGAAATTTTGTCCTGAGCAGAGTCCCTATGTGGAGTGGAGCTTGTCTGAGGGACGGGTGGGTGAGAGGCCAGACTGGGCGAGCTGTCCATCGAAGAGTCTATGACACGGACATCATCCGCACTACCTGGATCACTGTATAAATGAAGTTGCTGTCAATCTCTGAATCATAAACTAACATACTGATAATTTAATGAATGGAACTGTATTTGGACTTGCTTGCTGGGAGGATCGCTGGTCAGTTGTTTCTGAGTTCTCCGCACTGGGGTTCTGAAGGAGGTCGAGGACTCCTGTGGGTCTTCCTCACAGTCTGATGACAACTGTTTTGACTTGGTGGAGTTTCTGCATGAAGAGAGTTGAGTCAAGTCAAAAATAATCCAGAACAAGAAAGATCTGTTTCAACAAAACTGATCATCGTCTTAAATTAGTTAAATTCAATAGCTGTGTTTTCAAAATGTCAAGGTAGTTAAGTTAACGAATTTTATGGCAGTTAGTCCTGTGTGAGGTGATCTTGTGCATTTGAACTTACCTGAGTGATCTCTTGGTCTGGTTACGCTGTTTTCCCACACAAATGTGCCTGTTGGCCACAGAGTCAGGAGGGTCCTCCTCACTGTCTGTTGACAACTCTGCCAAACTAGTTGAGGCTCTGCATGACAAAGCAGTGTTTTAGTGCCATACTCTCACTGAGGAACACAGGACCACATCTCTATTGACAAATATATTTGTCCATAGAAATACACAATCTGCATCATTAGAATCTACGTAAAAAATAAATTACTGTTTGTGCTTGGAACATACGATTGGAAAAATCCACTATCAATAGAATCAAGTGACACGATACCGATAATATTGATTCCTGAAAAGCTTACTACTACAAAATCTTAATGAATTCTGCCATCATACTACTTATTTATTTCAGAGCTGACATTATTTTGAGTGCACATATCATGACATGTAGTTGTACTTTGAGACACCTTGCACATGGGAAAACTATCTGGTAGATTGTAACATGCTCAGCCTAAAGTCCTCAGACAATAGTGGCACAAAGATACTGCCAACATAGCTACATCTTGAGATGCCACTAGAGTCAAAACTGTCACGACTAATTATGAGGCTACACAAGATCAGGTCTGTGTGATGGAGACATATTATTCTGTCTGCCACTGATGATCAGAGCATCCCCTAAAATGTGTTTTTTTCTTTTTTGTTTCTTTGTTTACCTGCTGCCTTTTTTGCTGGTTCGTTTGCGGTGCTTCCGTGAGGGTTTGGTAACCTCACTGTCTGTTAGTGGGCTCTGTGGGTCTTGTTTACTGGATACAGTCGGTGCCTGCGGTGGGTCTTCTGCTCTGGCTTCAGTCTCCAGCTCCTGAGAAGCCGCTGAGCACTGCGAGCTCGTCTGACTGTCCGGTTCGACCACCAGTCGTGCCACAGTGTAAATCCGCCTGTTCCTCTGCACTGAGGGTGTCTTTGAGAGTGAACCTGCCTGTGTTTGACAGGCCGCATCTGTTTGTGGTGGTTGGTCTGCTGGGGAAGCCTCCATCGGGCTGCCCGAGTCTCTCTGAAACAGCCCGTCTTGCTCTGAGTCCTCATTGGAGTCCCTCCTGGGAGAAGGTGAGAGGCGCAGGGAAAGGTCTTCATTTACCACCTGCTCCTCTCTCTCCACCTCTTCCTCAAGCTGAGCAAATGTTCTTTCGTGTGAACCTGCGGCCAAAGCCTGGTAGGCTGCCTCCAGCCTGGTTCTCTGGATAGTTGTATGTTGACTGGAAGATATGATAGAGACAAGAAAAAGAACGTATAGATAGATGGATAGATAGTTATTTAGGCCCAAAAAAACAGAAGGATTATTTTTGGGAAATTATTGTTGTTTGTTGTAATCTTTTCCAGTGATGGCAGACATGGCAGAGAGAGGAAGTGGAGAAAAGATCTGGAAACACAACACAGCGTAAATGTTTGTGTCAGATTTGAAAACATCACAGTGGCCCTTCTACAGCCACGGTGATGCATCCCAGTTATGACACTAGTAGAGACCAAGTGTGATGTATGACATTATGTGAATTAGCCAGTCTTATCTGGCAATTTTGTGTTTTAAAAGTAACAATGAGCAGAGAGGGAGAAAGCACCTACCATGGAACAAACAGGGCGGTGTTTATTTGTAGGCTACAGGATGGGCCAGGTTCCTCTTGCTCATCAGGTGTCGCTGCCTTGTTGTCTTGCTCTGTTAGTTTTTCATTAAGCTGTTGTGCAGCCTAGGATGCATACACAAATCAGAAACAAAACAAATAAATATAAAGATATGTACTTAACCAGTAAATCACAATGTCATATCTGTGTATTGGCTGAGTAAATGCTGAAGTCATCACAGGCAAGGGTTTCTTATTGAATTCACGAAAGTCTTAAGGAAACTTTAGACATTAAGAAAGCTCACAAAAAAACCCAGTGTTTCAATCCAATGAACCTTTATCTTATGATTAATACACACCCACATACCTTGTGCAGAAAGGGAACACCAACTGGGCAGAGCCTCTGGCAAAAGGCCAACATCTCTTCCCTGAACTGGCGGAAGTCGACTTGCTCAATGACTTTGTGCATTTTACTCTTTTTACTGATCAGACCCATGAACACAGCTTTCTAGGGCACAGAGAAAACAGAAGCTCAGTAATGTGAAAAACATGATATGCACACATGATGTTCACTTAGTAGCTGAACTCACCTTGCCAACCATTGGTTTGGGAAAGTATTTGTTCAGCACCTCTTTTGCTTTGGCAAATTCATTGTTCTTAATTAAAATCCCCACCATCTAAAAAAAAAAAAATTGTTGAATGAAATCTTTGTGAAAGCAAACACATACACACACACGGTGTAGCTTTTGATTTATCAAGGAAGGGTATTTGGATGCCTTTGTATAAAGTGAATGTAGCAGCTGAACCAGTGCAGAACATGAATTTAAATAAAATAAAATAAGAGAAATACTGACCATCTCTCTAACTGAAGTGCATACATTATCATAGTCCTGTGGAATATTGCAGCCCTGGCTCATCTTCTCCAGCAACTTTAAAGCTGATTCCAGAGGAGTTATCGACTGGTCAGACTCAAAGTACACGTCTGTAGGCAAAGACAAAGCAATGCTTATATTTTCTCACCATACTTGGTCTAAGTATTTTTGTATGTGATATAACTTACATGGGTCAAACAAAACTCATCTGTGTCATTGTGAATTTTCAAATTTTTCAGGTGCTCAGGCTTAAATATTACGCTTACATTTCTACATTTTGCCATGGGCCTATCTTATTGTTTTCTTCTATGCGCAGATAAAAAATGGTACAGAGATGCAGCTAAATTAAACTCCCAAAAATACACATTGTTACTGAGCTGATGTGCCACAGTGACAGAATTAACACTGATCTCACCAAGACGTTCACCCTCATTTATCCTGGAGAGAAACTGTAGTACCAGAATCTTTGTTGGCAGGACATCGGTGGACTGCAAAGGGCGGGGCAAGACACCTGCAATAAGACAATGAATAAGTCTGTCATTTCTCGTACAATTCATGTTCAAACAGAAGTAAATTATTTACATTCATAACTGGCTCCACACGCTATGGTCTTCATTTCGATCAATTTCTTCACAGAAGATCCAGGATCAACTCACCATGGACCTGGGAGGTCCTTGGTGAATGTCCCTCCCCTAAAGTGTTCATTAATTAAATGTTCACATGACTACATACTGTGTATTATGAAAAAGTCTAGGCTACACGAAATGTTTAAGGATCCAGTCCGATGATATCTCCTTTGAAAGTCTTGTTGTTAGTCTGCAAAACTGAATACCATTAAAATTAAATGTAACTTTAGGGTCAGCTCTTGCTATGTTGCAAGCGTAATACACAAATTGCATACTATTAACAAACATGATAAAGCTTCCCTAATAAAGCACAACCATAGAGTTTCACCATACTTTGTTTTAATCTGTTATTAAAATTCAAATTAGCTTTATTGGCATGACAGATCAGACACCTATATTGCCAAAGCAGTACAATAAAGTGTTAACTTTGACAGATGATTAGCAATTACTATACAACAATACGCAAATATCAATTATCATATCAAATACGATGTGATAAAAAGCATTCAGTAACAATTCAACTCAGCTCAGAGCCAGAGAGGACAGAAAAGCTGTTCAAAATGTATGGAAGGACATAGAATAACATGGGCAGTTATATAAATAATCAGTCTGTGGTAATCACGTAAACATTTACTACTCCCCTTGTTTGTCTTCGTGTATAACAACAGTCAACATATTTTGCAGCTAATTCTGTACATAAGTGAGATTCTGTCTCAGCCTCTCTTTGAGGACAAAGTGACAGGGGACACAGCCTGGCCTCCCTGTAACGGCCTGTTTCTACGGCCAGGCTGTGTCCACTTAGTCCGACCCAATGCATGCTACCTCAAAAACAGTAACACTGTCGGTGACAAGAAGGACATAAAGCACAATTCAGAACAGGTAAGAGACACTTTTTAAGACAGTAAGCTGAAAGTAAATAAAACAGTCCTGTAACGCCAAAGTTGGTCGAACACAGGAGCTAGTTAAACAAGGTGAAGGCAGTTATTTACTTACTGTTAAGTACATCTCTGATACCACAGAAGTCATCGTATCGCTCCTTTTTAAACGCATCCACAGCCAGAAAGAAATAATAATCCACTAACCAGCGGTTGACGATACTCTCGTAATCAGTCTGCTGACTGTTTACAGTTTCCGTTGCCGCCATACTCACAACAAGTCAGCGGAAGCGACAGGACGCTCAGGCTTTCTCGGTGAAGGCGGGGACAGCAGCAGAAGAAAACATTATACTGCCACCCACTGGGCGGAAGGGAGTGTCGCTAATACTGTGACTTTTTAAAATAATTTCTTTTCAAAGGTTTCGGTTGTTTATTTCTACTTTGTGCTGAAGTTTAACTTGATTTATATTATTATTTATATCTGGCAGGTTTTTGGTATCTGGTAAGATTCGTCCACTAACCACTGCCAACTGTGCAGACTGGCAAAGTGCTGTAATATGCTCACAAACACTTCATGTTTTCACTTCAGCTCTCTGGTGTTGAATTGATTGTTTATATTTTCACACACTTTTTGTGATATTTCACACAACCCACTCATTAACATGTCTGTGTCTGTCTGTTTCCTGGGGGAGGTGCAGAGAGGGATTCCTGCATTTTGTCAGCAGGCTGACATGAAAAACTCACAACCAGTGGATTTTGTTTCTTTGATCCTGCAGCAGCCGTTTTCTCCAGTTCCCCAGTTTCAGTTAATCTCTTCCGCATCTTGTGGTATCTCAGTTTAAAGCGATACAAAGATCTATGGCAAGCCCATCCAACTTATCTAACTCACCAATCTGACATCTACTCCGCAGCACAAAGCACATGAGTAGAAAGAAAGTAATTGCGTTGTTACTGACAAATCAGTCACAATTTGACTTTAATTTAATCAAGTTTATTATGCAAAAGAATGACATTAAAGATAGAAGACAGTATAAGATTATGACACATTAATTTTAAAAAAAAAGTTCGAATAAAACATTCCATTTATATATTGTTAATAGTAACCTTTATAATTTGCTTATAAAGCTGAAGGAGTTTTGTTCTTGAAGAAATGTTCTCTTGGGAGAGTAGGAAATAAAACCTTTCTCAACTTTTCATGGCAATGTTATCGGTAAATCTGTGATTAAACATCCAGCCTGCTAAGAATCAATACTATACATCACAAAACACTCTTTATCTTTGATTTTCTGCACAAATCCCCAATTAGTGTGAGAAAAACCTTTGACAGAATAGTGTTATATTGGTTTGCACATCATACAATTCTCTCTCCACGCTGATTGTTGTTTTCCATGGTCATACAGCAGAAAGGGGAGAAAGGCTCAAAATACATTTACCGGTATAAACCTTTAAAAATCATCATTCGTTGATTCTATTGCTGAATGTAAACCTACATACCCTGTAACAGAATCCCAATTTAAGACATTATGATTACAGCTTCTGAGTTTGGTCATGAAGCAGGATCTTATTGTGAAATAGTCATATATATTTATACCAGTCAATGCATAAGATTTGTGAATCCATGATTAGCTCTGATATTCTGCTACAAGTACAATATAAAGTTTAGCAGTGTATTAGTCCTGCATACTGTTAGCTCAAGTCCTGCTTCAGATATTTACTTGTACTCTAACGGTATTTTGTGTTTATTGGATTCTAGGCCTCTCGTTGGCTCCAGATATCATTTTATCACTAATACCTGCAACTATTTTTTTAAACAAAGGCTGTTGCTTGATTAGTACGATATTTGTGCATCTGCAAAACTAAACAGTACAAATTTTCCTGTTGTTTTCTGAAAAGTCTTACAATACAATACAATCTGTCTTATGCCTATGATTTTTATGGACACGCCATGTGTTTGGCTTAACTTGACTTGTTTTCACTTTGCTACTCATACATTAAAAAAGTACAGTGAGAATGAAATAAGAGTGATATTCTCCCAGCACTGAACCAGGAAGTTGTTGCTGAGGTGACGCAGTCTAGCAGAATAAAATGAGAAATAAGAGGCCAGCATTAATAAATTACCCTGATATGAGTTAGCTTTAAGTGCTGTGTCCCTTAGTCCCAAAATAGATAAGTTTTACATTCTAATGACAGCATGTGTCTTAAAACATCGTAGCCAGAGAGCATCAGATATCATCATTTAGTGTAAACAGTGGAGACAGAGTTCCTTCTCTTGACAACCACAGATGAGAACAAACAGCAGTATATTGTCCAGCACGCCAAAAAAAAAAATAAAAAAATAAAAAAAATGAGACTTTGAGAATCTAGATTTGACAACACTACCAGCCAGGGCTTGACTTTAAATCTCGAACTCTAGATTCAAAAAGCCACATTCATCCAGTGCATACAGGCCCATTACTTATGCAGAGTAAAAATAGGAGACATAGTTGTCACAAAGTGAGGAAACACGTTCATAAATATGGCAATAATAACAAAATCTTTCAAACTGATAAATTCACTTGACTGAATGATTTTAAAGGCATGGAGTAGTGTTCTAATAACACTGGGAAAGTATCTGTTCTGCCACTAGATGTTAGAGGCCTGACATTTCTGGAGTGAAGTAGGAAAGGCCTCGCAAGCATCTGCTGAGCTCCCCGAGACTTTGTTCAGTATTAAAGCTTGTATAATGAGCCTAGTACCTCAGCCTCTTTCAGCAAAGCAGTTCCTTTACAATTCCACAGGCTGGCTGCACAATAGAGCTTGGCTCTGTAGATCAGAATGAGCTCACAACGAGCCAGAGGAGGTTGTACTAGTATTTTAAATTCTCCTTTTCAAAACGTTGTACCACTTGGTGGCCAAGGAGCATGCAAAGCCGGCACGTCTGAGACTTGGCTCTGTCTCGGGGAGTTTGTAAGGTTGTTTTCCATGGTTTAAATGCTATGAAGTCTTATCCAACTGTTTTTGCATATGGATTTCTACTATACACAGAAGTAGCCTCCAGTTTTCCCACACAGAGAAAAACTGTGTGAGAAAAACAATTTGAACTTAATAACATTCGGTCTTTCCAGCAGCCAAGTTGTTCAACCTGAATCACTTCATTATGAAAACACAGGGAGGCTTATTGGTGGTCTGTGGGCCACTGATGGGTTGTCGAGAATGAGACGTGGAGCAGCATGTAGGAGTGGTGCAATTGCAAATTCATGAACACCCACTTATGACTGACACAAAACTGTGAGATTTTTTTTTCCCCCCAAATGAAAATTCAGAATAACAGCAGTCATCTCCAGTGAGTCATTATGGTCAGCTGTTGAGGAGTGGTCAGGGTGATGAAAATTAAAAGTTTTTTCTTTTTCTTTTTTTTTTTTTTAAAAAAACAGGACAAATTAATTTATACTGGTTTGAGTTACCTAAAGAATGAACAATTTCAGCCCAAGGCAAGAAAATCACAACAAAAGAGACGAACAGATAGGAAAAGCCACTCAGTCCTCTTGAATAAGAATGAGGCTTGTGTTCACAGTAGCCTGTTCA
Source organism: Toxotes jaculatrix (assembly GCF_017976425.1). Taxonomy (NCBI): domain Eukaryota; kingdom Metazoa; phylum Chordata; class Actinopteri; family Toxotidae; genus Toxotes; species Toxotes jaculatrix. The sequence continues at coordinate 12,991,192 of NC_054394.1, read as the reverse complement.
TTCATTTGAAGATAGTGAAAGCCTCATTTTCTGGCTGAGATGCCGACTGATTGAGCTGTCATACATGCAAATCAAGGCAGCACAGTTCCATTTCTGATGTCCACTGTGCTCCCTATCCAGGCTTTTTCTCAAGAGCCATGTGAACAGTGCTTGTCCTCCACTGTGATTCCCTTGTCTGGTTTCCAGCACAACAGTTTCAAGCATTTCCCCATTTAGATTCACTTGTCTGGGTCCAGTGATGATGAAAGATATGTTGCTCATCTCCCCTCAAAAAAAAAAAAAAAAAAGATTTCAAACACTAATCTTGAATCTCATGTGCGCAGCAGAGAAAACAAACTGCTGAAGTCGTGAACTGATGGTGCATTAGTTGAGTCCAAACAGCACCTTGGGTGATTCTCACGAGGGATAAATGACTCACTTGAGTTACATACTGCATGCTTTACTTAAAAACACAAACAAACCAAACAACTGCTCATGTTAAAGACAAATTTCCAGTTATTCAGCATACTCGTGCAGACCAAAGATGTTGGGTCTACATCAGCATGTACGAGTGAGAATACAAACTTTCAGTGGTGGCTGATTGATGCACTGGGGTCCCCACTGGGGCAGCCAGTCCCCGTGTCACCCACACCTGAACGACAGGCTCAGGGAGCAGAGGTCCACCTTTGTCCCTGCCAAGGAGGGCATACAGGAAGTCTTGCTTTAGAGACGGTCAAGTGTTGGTGAGCTGCATCAGTCTGCCCTGCTCTCAGACAGAAAACTCAGACCCGCTGCGGCGACCGTGGGTCAACAGCAACAGGCGCCGCAGACGCAGGCCTGTGAACGGATTGCACCATAGCAGAGAGGGCGGACCCCCAAACACAGCTTTCATTCCGTCCCATCTCATGCGACGCTCCCACGTGGGCTTCTCGTTTTTAAGACGTTCAATCTCCTGCAAGACATTCAAACCCGTCCATAAATGAAAGACTCCTCAAGTTACACGTTTGCTTGGGCTCACCGGCTTGGTAAGAAACCTGAGAGTAAACCTCACTTTGTTTGTCTCACTTTGTTGATACTGTTTCCTCATTTGAGAAAACAAAGTATTGGATTAAACTAACTACATATTATATATCCTTCAAGAGCCAAAGGCATTAATCAAGACTCCGGTTCCTTTGTCTTATATTTTTTACACACCCTCATCTTACAGTGACCCTCACTGCCACACACACAACTTGCTGAGTGGAACAAAGCTTGTGTGGTGTATTGGATACTGACCGTCTCGTCATTGCAGATGGAGTGGATCTGCGTACCAAACATTACGGCTGTGAAAGTGAGGAAGAGGATGGCTTCGAGACAGAGGAAGATCAGGAGTAGCACAGACACCCCTGGAGAGAAGTCGCTGCACTCTGGTCACAGAAAGAGAGGAAGCAAGGTTTTTTTTATTTTGCACTAAACAACTGTAATTTCAGATGGAACACCAACTAAATTAACAGGGCATCTTGAAGAAGACATATTCCAAAGGCTTACATTCCTCCCCTTTAAGGTCCTAAGAGCCAAAATAGACAAATTGAAATAGTGAAGTTATGCAAGCTGATACTCTAAAATGTGCACATAGTAACTCTAATGCATCCTACCCAGAGCTATTACCCAAATCTAACTAGCTAGAAAATGAAATCTATATACAAAGAAGGTTGGCAACTAATTATGAGCTCTGGTGTAAATTTGACTGCCATTTTGCACCTGTAATTGTATCCTGGAATACTCGATTGTTTAGAAAAAATTGCTATATATAGGTAGATGTGTACACTTTGCTCATTCAGAATATCGTCCTGTAGAGGGCAGCAGAAGTTGGAGTTCTGACACTGAAATATCGTCTTCATTTTCTGGTTCATTCCTACAGAGAGAACCTCAAAGGAGCAAGGAAAAGATCAATGGCAGCTCTGTGATGATTGCACTGCTCCAACTCCAATGACATGTACAGAGCAGCTGTTCTTACAACAGGATTACGATCTCTTTTTTTCCCCCACTCTGCTCTGTCTCTCAAGCAGCTTCAATCACTTATATAAATAGGTGTGTTTCTGACTCTGTCACATTCTGTGTTTGTATTTTTCACTCAAACTCATGTTATAGTTGATGCTGGAAGACAGAGAGGCCTTACCGTTCCACTGGACTTTAATACAGGTGAAAAAGTGCATTCCACTGAGGCCCAGGGCATGGGCAGAAATCAAGGCTATGTACATCTGCAGAGAGTAGATCAGAAAAGGGGCAGATAGTGAGGAAAACTGATGGAGAAAAGGCAAAAAGGATGAGCCATACCACTGATCCCACCAGGTCAGTTTGCATATACTGTGGTAATGCAGCCTTTTCCCTTTCATGTTTGCAGCTGAGCTTTAAAGCCCTTTGACTTGCAGTTACTTTTTCTAAAAGCTATAATTTCAGGCAACATATGTATGTATGTATGTATGTATGTATGTATATTTTTACTGTTAACTTCTCTATTTTTGGCAGTCTGAAAGGAGAGCAGACTAAAAGTTTAATCGTGCAGGTGACCTTGCACTGCTCAGCCATACATGATGGATATATGTTTCTGTCACCTAAAAAGTTCCTGTCAGCATATGAAGCCATAAAAAAGTGCTGATGTTGTCAGAAGAGCTGTAAATGGCAAAAAAAAAAAAATACATTTAACGTAGACCTGTGTCTGCTGTGCACTGCATCACTGCTGAGTTATGAACCTCAACTGGTTATTTCATCATACACAAGCAACTGAGATGATTTTCAACATGGGATAGCAATTTGGAAATTTTTTCCCTCCAGTCTGACGCAATTTACGTAACTGTACAATTAAAAGAATGTTTACTAGTACATGAGACTCAAAACAAATGCTATTTTTAAATATAAATAAATAAATAATGAACATTTAGTGATTTAAATTAATTACTGCATGTGAAATGAATTTCTAATCCTAACAACACTCCCTTGTTAAAATTCAGCAGACTAGTCCATGAGTACGTCTGTGTACTTACAGTGAAAAGAACAAAGAATCTCTGATTCTTTTCTCCCACACAGTTATTGACCCAGGGACAGTGGTGATCCATCTTGCGGATGCATCTTTTACAAATACTGCAGGCAGGAGAGAGCAGATGTTAATACATGACACACTGACTGCTAATGCTACTGCCATCTAACTATACTGCTGCATATGTGTATATATAGATGTTTTTTTTAAAAACACATTCTGGATGCTACAAGGTGTGGTGGAGGAGCATTTCACAATTTAATTCTGTGCAAAACTGCCCACAGCAGCTTTACAGACCTGCAGTGGTGTGCCCTCTCTGGCTTGATACTGCAGCACTTTGGGCACTTGTAGATGACCTCACCAGGCTTCAGCTGCAAGCTCTCCATGTACTCCTTGGTTGCATTGCCCTTAGGAACTGCACCCTGTGACAGGCAGTCAAAGACCAATGCTGTCAGTTACAAATAAATGCGTTATGTCATGGGCTTAGAGAAATCAAGCTGTGTGTTTTTCTGCATGCCGCAATTTAACTGCATACACACATTTTTGCATTAGCTTTTTAAGTTTCTAGGCTTGTGAAGACTTAAAACACTCACTACGTGTCCAATAAATATTGGTCTTTGAAAGTTAAGAAGGTCTGGATGTTTGATTTTAACCAAATTTTCAGGAAACACTGACTCGACTGGTTATTTCTTCACACTGACACAATGTAGGGAAACAATATGTTTTAACTTAAGCAATCTCTTTGGTCTGGCAACCTACAATATAGCCATTACTTAAGTAGATCACAACTGACCAAACCACCACTTAAAATGAAAGACACAAATAAACTTCAGAACTTCAATACTTAGTAAAAACCCTAGTTTAGCACAGTGCTGCACAACCTTCTGTGTACTATTTTGGGCCTTTAAATGGAGCAATTGTTAAGGCTGGGGTGTTGGGTTAGGAAGCACCAGCAGAGCTGTCATCAGACATCTAGTTTCTCTGAGTCAGTATGAGTCAATGTTGCTGCAGCAGCACTAACAGTATTTGACCTAAAACCCCCTGTGGCATGAATTCAACAAGACTAGTCATAAAGTATCAGTAACAATGCGGAGTAATCCCTGGGGCACTTAGTTTTGACTGTGCCAAATGCACCAAATCATCGATTGCTTGGAAATATCACATGGTGTCACATCATACAAGAGAAATAAAAAGCTGCTGCTGATGGAAGAAACAGCATCGATTTTACAGAACTTTGAGGAGAAAAGGTTTCACTAATGAAATTGTTTGACTAAAATTTTTAAAAACATTTCTGACGGGTATGGAAACAATAGTTATTATGAGACCCTTATACAAAAGGTCCAAGAGTTCCTGACTTTGATCCTGGGGTGTTTAATTTAATGGGAATATTTGGCTGAAAACTCCCAATACTATTAACAGATTAGCAAATTAAATTGTTGTGGCAGACGACACTCAGACTCAGACAGTTCAGTAAGCTGCTCTGCACAGCTTTCTCACACAGCGTTCCCTCACACACTGCCCCTCAGCTCAGTGTCCCAGATTATATCAGCGAGTGTCTACAAGTGTCTGTGCTTCCTGCTTGTGCTGCAACAAGCACTGTCAAAAAGTGTCTATCTATAAAAGTACTCAGATTGCATGTCAATAAATTTGTATTGATGTGAGATGATGACACAAAATGCCAAAAGTTTATTTTAATTACAAATACAGCATTCATGTTTATGGAGTCCCTTTATTGTGTTGTGGTATTTGTTTTGGAAACAAAAAAAAACCTCTCTAAGTCAACCATGTTTGCTCTACTCTTACTCTCTTTAACATCCTTACCGGGTCAGTCAACATGGTGCGAAGATGTGAGGCCAATGCAAGCACAGCCAGAGAGTTGAAGGTGGCCCCATTTAGGAGCGAGTACCAGAAGCTCTTGGCGGGCAGCAGCATGACAAAGTTCACCACGAATTCAGCGTACAGCACCAGGAACCAGGTCATGGTTGCACACACCATACCACAGCTGTCCTGAATGAACCACAGTGTGCGGTTCCCTGCGGTGTGGCCCGCGTGGGGACTCCCAACCATCACTCCGGCTGCCAGGCTCCCTGTCTCGACATCTGCACCTGCCGACAGCAGCGGGTGGTGCTGCTCCATATCTCGCAGTCGGTGGTTTGAAGACTGCATCCTGCCCTAAAAATAGAGGGGACATAGGGGAAATTGAACTGAGCGATTCTGTCTCTGTCTCCCAACAATAAAAAAGTAAAAATATACAATAATTATTTCCATAATTACACACTGTTTTTACAACTACTGTTGTAGCCACAAAGGTACACGGATGGACATTTAACACAACAGCTATTAAGAGAATTAAAGCAAAAGGACTGTGATGAAACTCGTCAGACATCTTGCTCAGACCAAAGCGTTGTACAGACAACTAACATCACCATCCTTGCACTGCCCTGCAGTGGGGCAAAGAAAAGGTATAAAGAAGGGTGGTTCGACCTTGGACTCAACTCCTCCAGCTCCGTGCCCTTTGAGCCATGCAGCTGTTCTTACAACAGACATGAGTCATTGGAGGTTTCGTCTTCTGTTTTCATGTCAAGGTCACAAGAGAACATTCAGGACCAGCCCGAGAGACCATGTCCGTGGCTTTGAGATAAATCAATGGATGCCCCGGTCCCTTAAGGAAACTGATCCGGCAGCTGAGGTACATGTGCATGAGGAATACAGGCTAATAATAATCTGTAGACCCAGTTACCTGCTGCTGGCAGGCTTCACTGTGACTCACTGAGACAAAGCAAAGCAATAAAACAAGGCTCTATCAAAATGGGTGCATTCAGAAAGTATTCAGGCCCTGTCGCTTCTTTCAGACTTTGTTATGTTGTAGCCTTATGCTAAAATAGTTTAAATTAATTCCCTCATCAAATGACACTCAATACCCCATAAAGACAACGTGGAAAAAGAATTTTAGAAATGTATGCAAATCTATTTAAAAGGAAAACCTGACATAAGTATTCAGACCCTTTGATATGACACTTTACATTTAGCTCAGGTGCCTACAGTTTCCCTTTATTATCTTTGAGATGTTTCTATACTTTGATTGGAGTTCACCTCTGGTAAATCCAACTGATTGGACACACAAGGTCTCACAGCTGAATGTGCATATCAGAGCAAAAACAAAGCCATGAAGTTAAAGGAACTGCCTGCAGAGCTCAGAGACAGGATTGTGTCGAGCAACATATCTGAGGAAGGCCACAAAAAAATTCTGCTGCATTGAAGGTTCCCAAGAGAACAGTGGCCTCCATTTTTCTTAAATGGAAGAAGTTTGGAACAACTGGGACTCTTCCTGGGGCTGGCCGCCCAGCCAAACTGAGCAATCAGAGGGAGAAGGGCCTTGGTAAGAGAGGTGACAGAGAACCCGATGGTCACTCTGGCTGAGCTCCAGAGATCCTGTGTGAAGGAAGGAGAAACTTCCAGAAGGACAACCATCACTGCAGCACTCCACCCATCTGGGCTTGTTATGGCAGAGTGGCCAGATGGGAGCCTCTCCTGAGTGAAAGGCACGTGCAGTTTGCAAAAAAAAAACAAAAAAAAACCTAAGGGGCTCTCAGACTGTGAGAAACAAGATTCTCTGGTCTGTTGAAACAAAGATTGAACTGTTTGGCCTCGATTCTGAGTGTTATGTCTGGAGGAAAACAGACACTGCTCATCACCTGCCCTCTAACATCCCAACGATGAAGCTGTGGGGGTGTTATTCAGCAGCAGGGGCAGAGAGATTGGTCAGGGTTGAGGGAAAGCTGAGCGGTGCAAAGTACAGAGATATCCTTAATGAAAACCTGGTCCAGAGCACTCCGCATGTCAGACTAGGCCAACGATCTGAGAATGCAGGACATGTCGTCCCATATCTCAGAATCTCAGAATTTCAGCTGTGTCTGATTCATGGCAGTATTTAAATCAGTTTCAATGCTTTTCCTTAATGACTAAAGAATTTGTTTGGTTCAGTGTATCTAACAGTACAGGGTGACAAGGCATGCAACTGAAAAAAGGTATTACTAAATAGATACTGTATTGACATAGTAAGATTTTTGAAGTCGGTCACCATCTCACACAGGAAAGACAAAAACTTGTTATGCACGTGTTGTCTCCCCATTTGTGACTGGCTGAACAACCCTCCATTGAAGAGTGCTGTTTAACACACTTTGACACCTTATCAGCCATTATATTGTTTAATCATTACTAAGCTACAAACCTGACCTATGTTGTATGGTAGACGTGCTTCATTTCATTTGCTGATGTAGTGCTCTGGTGAACTCTGCTGTAGTGCGTTGAAGAAAATGACTCCTTCCTTTTGCTAAGCATTTGAATCAAATGAGACATTTCCTGTGAGATGGGTGGTGCAGAGCTAAGCTGTCAGTCTTCAGCTGACTGGCCGACCAGGCTTGCTTTCTAAACACTGCGCTGCTGTTTGTTTCTGCTTGCATCCAAAAACTTTCCATGTCAGTGGGTGTCACTGAAATGGCTTTCAAAATTGAAATGCCAAAAGAGGGGATGAGCTGGTTTTGGCCTGAGGAGCTTAAAACCCCAAACCACAGAAAATGTCTTCCTGTTCAGGCTACACAGTAATTTCATGGTAGCTGGTTCAAAGTAATAGAGGAATACTTCAAAAAAATTTCTTGTTATACAGTCTTCATTTAATTAATTATATCACTAGGAACTACTGTTATATACTATTGGGAAGCACTAAAACCTGATTTTATAATCAATATCATCCCTACAGGTTTGTTTTCTTACATATTTTCATACTTTGTTTGGTATGATGGTGAAACAGGTTTTAAGCTACTTTTAACTTAAACTCGGTTGAACCCTGCAGAAACCCTGTACATGTCTGTCGTTGCAGGTGTCACACCAGTGTGAAGTGTCCCAGGATATATCACTGTTAGTGATATTTAAATCCACATTACTTCCCTGAGACTACGCTGCATGAATGCTCTAAGACAGAGGGAGAGTGGCTTTGAATTAAAACTTATTTGATACAGAAACAAATATTTCACACAGAGTGGCAAAAGCCTATACAAAATAAAACAAAACAAAACAAAATGGACGACAGTTAATACAAATTATGCAAGCTTAATATTTTAATGTCTGAGTCCAGACTCTCTGCATCTGTGTGCGTTTGTAATAAGATTAAACAATTGATGGAATTTTTTTGTTAGCAACATTTCTAGAGGTCACGGCTGGGTCGGCGTTTCAGGAAAACTTGAATCTGGTGCCAAAGAGATTCCCTCTCAATGGCACGTCGTGTTCAGTTGAACAGAGTGAAAACACATTCACTGACACCCATACCCAGGAGGGGCTGATGGGAATTTATGTGGACGTGTTGCAGATAAGGACTGCAGTATTTTTAAAGTTGAATTCTCATCTGAAAAACTGACACACAGTTTTGCAAAATAGTTACTAGATTTTTAAAAAGCTATATTACTGGAATTTTTTTTAATTTCATGTCACTCATTTTTTTCATTTCATTTTCTTTATTAGACACCTGATATTATTGTTTTCTTTATATATATATAAGTATATCAGGCTACCATACCTGCCTAGCAAAATAAAACCCTTCTAGAGATAAACTACTTCATATGTTAGAATGATGATTTTATAAAGCTCACATTTTTGGAAGCAAACCTTGTCTTTCAGTGGGGACTCAGGACTGGTATAAGGACAGAGAAAAACACTGCCCTCCTCTTATTCTTATTAGGACATAGCATTTGGTGAGTCCCACCCTGCTTCCACACTGCATTACTCAGTGGCATAATACTATGCTGTGTGTGAGCCACATGAAAACACTCCAGAGAAATTTAAAAATATGCTATTTAATTATAAGTTTACTGCTATAAGGTTATAAACGTTATACTGCTATAACGTTATTCTCTGCTATTAATTTATGAAGCACACATTATATATGTAAATATCCTAATCATTAAAATTAATCCGAGCAGAATGTTGCAATGACAGGAAAAAAAACCCCATTCTTGATCTTTGTTCGTTGGGAAATACTGGAGACAAGACAAGAGGCTCAATCAGTAACAATCATCGAGAGCTGTGTGGGGAACAAGTCATGGCAAGTGCACAAGAACACCGCCAGTCTTACGTGTGTCAGGATGAAGTTATATTGAAGTCTGATGTTCACAAAGTTGATGCCAGTGGAATCTGAAGAGCAATGCTGCACAATGCTAGAAAGCATTTTTTGACTTAAGTTCCAGGACAAAACCCTACCTCCTGTCTATCTCCAGTCTGTAATGAAGTCTACTAAATAAAAATGTAAAGAATTATTGTGGTAACGTCCAGAAAAATGGGACCTGAAAAGAGCAAAGCTATTTCCAGAAGCTTTTTGTGTGTCTGACAAAGGGCGCCTGTGTTAATAGGACTTTTAACAAGTGTATTCAGTTACACACAGTGTTGTTTACTTGACACCACCAACATCTGATGCCATGCTGTTTTTGAAACAATAAATAAATAAATAAAAATAGCATTGTTCTTAAGAGGGCAGACAATCGCTCTTGGCAAGTTTAGGGTATATTGATTTCTCTGTGGTCAATGAAAGGCAGGTCCATTAAAGCCACACCAGCTGCTTGTCCAGCTGTCTGCCCTTCCCATTCAGAGGGCACAACACAAGAGCCACTGGTCCCTCTCCTTATCTTTACTTCTCCTCTCTGACATACAAAACCAGAAGTCACCGCAGCGTCATCGGGCTCAGATCACAGAGTCATCACATAAGTCATAAGTCATAGCAACCAGTACTAGCGTGTACTGTCAAAAAAAAAAGCAATAAGATAAAACAAAAGTGAAAGCCTGAGAACTGGGTTGTGATTTACTGAGTGATTTTATGTTTCACTGCCACATTTCCAAATTGCCAGTAACAGCTTAATGGCTAATTCTTCTTGAAAAGAAGAGGGTTCTTATTCTTCATACGAACATTATGAAGAATAAGCACAAAAAATAAAAACCACCCTTGGGTGGAAATACTGACACAACTTAATAAGTCGTGTGTTATTTTTATGTCCTCCTCTGTAAAAAGATCCCACCTAATAATACCAAATAAAAACCTCTGTATCAAATTCCATAAGGTCCTTACTCAATGAAACATTTGTCCCACACCTGAAGTGGCTATTTGTCAAAACTGACATTGATGTCCTCACTCAAGTTATTCAACACCCCTTTCATAAATCTTTGAAGACTTGTTTTCCATTTCTGGTGACTGATGGCAGTTTTGCCTTTTCAATTCTTTCATTGTGTTTTTAAGCGTAAATAAACCATTAGCATTTAAGGTGGCAGGTTCGTTTTCAAACAAAAAAATTATAGATGAGAAATTTCAAGATGTTCAAATGAGTTGCAAATGACTCATCAAGTAACTGGTCTCTGTTTGCTGACTTTAAGTCTGCTCACTACTCAGAGCCTCCCAGGAGGAATGCCACTCTTCCAGCTTTTGCACAAAAGTTAAACAGATGACACGAGGTTAGCTGCTTTCTCTGTTTGCTCTGAAAACACTGGAACAAAAGATGCAACCTACCTAATAGGTTTCCTCTTCACAATAGCATGCTGTGATGTATACCTCCTGGATCAGCATCGAGGATGAAATACATATGTAGACTGTCATGTAAGATGCCCCCTGAAAATAACAGACACAAAAACGTGTTAAATCTTGACTACTTCAGATTAACTCGCGTACACTAAACTGCCAGTTCATTAGGTACAAATAACTAAAAACAAAGCCGCCTATTACAGCTCTGTTTTCATGACAGTTACATTGTTTACTGACTGCAGAAACCATTTTCATTCATTTTATGAATGCAGACAAAATATTAGAAACATCTCTAAATAAATAGCAATACAGTTAAAGATCACAAACTACAGCTGAACCAACAACTAAGGATGCATAGCACGGCAGCTGTATTACATTGCACTGATCTTTAGGTAAGTCAGGTACATTTAATAAATTGGAAATGTATAAACTCAACAGTTACTACACGTTGCTATATTTTGCATAATGCTTGCTTCCTGTTTGGTTCTATGAGGATGTGTGGTGTTCTCTTTTCACTCCTAGGAAACACACCCATCATGCCCGCTATTCATGGCCATGTGGTGACACTGCAAGTATTTTCTGCCAGTAGTCTGTAGTGTGATCTCAGATTTTTTTCTACTGACTTGACTCTGAGGTTGTAATTCAGACCTGTCCACACTGTTTTGACCACCTCAGTGTAGCTGAGGTGCAAACGGCCAAACAGCAGCAGTAACACGAACGTGCAGCAACTACTGACATATACTGACAAACAAAATCTACCACCTCCAGATTGTTCTTAAATACCACTGTGACTGTCTCCCACCTTTCTGAAGCCAAACTAAACACACTGGTCGATGCTAATACCAACAGCAACATCCATGATGGTCTGTGGTAGGATACTACACTGAATCGTTACTGATATTTTCACGTGTTTTGTGAGTGAGGAGAGATCAAGTGTATTAAAGGCTGTCCAACCTTAAATCCAACCAGACATACCACATACTGAAGCACCTCGACAGATTAGTTAGCGAGATGTGACTGAGATTAGGACGCGTCCTCGCATCGACGAGCCCACAAATCACCACCTTCTCATTTATCATCCGCCATCTGTGTTGATGCTCCGTATTAGTGAATCTATGCCTGACCGACAGGAAGCTGTAAGCACTGACCTGGGTGTCCCCTTAGCTTCAGGGATAACTGTAAAGGTCGTGACTGCAGCTGAGCACACACCGGGCACAGCAGCTTGCTAGCCTGACACTTCACATGCAACCGGACTGGCTGGTAAATCTCGCTTGCTAACTAGCCACTGACGGAAGCTAGCAGGGTTAGCAAGCTAACACTGTATGCGAGCGACGAGTGGAAAAGCTGAGCATCCCGAGTGACAGCTAAACTACATACCTTAATATTCCCAATTTCTCCTGCTGGTGACGTCTTCTTAATACATTGTGATGCCCCGTTTGAGTCAAACTCCAGCTTCAACGTAGCCGTACCCGCAGCAGCAGCAGCAGCAGCGGCAGCAACACATCACTCAAACAGATAGCGACCCGTAACGACGGAGCTTCCGGGGTTTCTCTTCGGGTTTCTCCGGCACCATTCGCAAATGTCCGAACAGAATAATAGTTGGTTAAACAGCGCCACGGTGTGGTTTGTCAGAGAATTACACCCATTATACTGCGTTAATCTCAGTTCTCCACTCGCGGGTGCTATTGTCTAAATTCAGCACAAGTCTACACTATTTGTTGGAATTATAAAAGGTAACTTCTTAAATTATTCCCTCGAACTTTCAAATGTATGTCTTACAGGTTAGGGTTTCTGGATATATATTTTTTTCACCTTTCCAATCAGCCATTCATTCTCATTCATTTCCACATGGTATAAAAACAAGTGATTAGAACTCTCTTTGAGTTTCATTTCTCTCACATGATGGTGGTATGAATACTTCCCTGTACTTGAACTGTTCCAGCGACTCAAACTAAAGAGGAACAAGCAGGTATAGAAAGTGGATGAATATATTACAGTCCTCTGGTTTGCCTTATCTGAACCCAGTCTCTCTCAAAAGCCCAAACCCAGTGAACTCTTCTTGACAGTGCTACAGCGACCACAGCCTTGAACTTCACCCAAATCCATGCACGAGGAACTCAACAAAGCGGAAAACTGTTACTGTCCTGCTCTCTATGAAACTAAAACATTCAAGTGTGTTACACCTCTGGTCCAGTCACCGATGTCACAACAGGTACTTGTTGGATTGACAGCTGGAGAAAAACACACGGTCTGACTCATTGAAATATTTAGCTTGGCCTGGACAGGGTTTCTTATGGTCTCCTGGGGACAGATGCCCTCTTGTAGTAGCATGTCCCCAGCAGGGAGCAGCAGGACCTTCCTGGCAGCAGTCTCTGCTGTCACGTGTCTCTCTCAAGAGTGGATTATAAAGCCAAGACAAAGCAGCTTGGCCCTTCCCTGCCCTGTGTCTGCAGCTGCGCAGTGAAAGCTCAGGGCTTCTGCCCTCTCCTGTTCTGGTTCAGAGCCAATATCAGCTGTCTGTTTTAGAGGGAGGGAGAGAAAAAATACCCAGCAATCCTCTAAAGCAGCTTAAAGGCTGAATCAGGGGACTGAAGCCCTTTCCATTTCCAGAACTACTTCTCTCTCTCTCTCCATTATGGCTAGATGAGCATCTGACTGACTGCCAAAGGAGCAACCACCGTGGCAACATGTAAACTGTCTGCTGTGTCCTCTTAAAGGCCATCCCCACCTGATATACATCACCCCCAAACATCTCCTACTTGGACGAATCCCAAAAGGCATTAGAGACTGCGAAGAGCATCTGAGAGTAACAGGGGGCTATTTGATTTTAACTCTTGATGTAATCAGGAGTCTTGTATCCGCTTAAATAATGAATGCTAAGTGCTCATGTAACAAATAATATCTGCTGCCGGGGGCCTTGGGTTCCCATGTGCATTATTATTTTGGCGCAGTCCCCTCCACCACCCTTTGCTGACACGCTGGGTTTTTGGAGTGAAATGAAGTGAAGCAAAGTGGAGTGGAGAGTAGAGTGGTTTGGAGCGAGTATGCGATGCGACTGTAGCTGGTCCCCTTGACAGTGTGCATGTTTTTGTGTGTGTGCTCCTGTTGGTCTGTGAGTGTGTGTGTGTGTGTGTGAGGAATGAAAGGAGGAAGGAAGATGTGGGGCTTCGCTTACATCAGAGAGGATGAGAGGAAAATACATTTGGAGACTGAGAGAGAAAGAAAAACACAAGCAAAACGAAAGCGAAAAGGAGGGTTCATGACAGGACAAGACAACCTCAGACCAGTGTTAGCACAGAAACCTGTCTGGCGATGGAGCCTGCTTTATTTTCATTTGGCTTGGGAACAAAGCCACAGCTGGGCTGTCTCACTTATTGGCAGTTTCCCAGATAAATCAGAATGATAGATTAAGATGTAATGAGTGTTTAAAGAGTGTATTAGCATGGCCTCACTTATTAACACCCCTGCAAAACACTTCATCTTTACAGGATGTAATTTACCTTTGTGTATGGTTTAACACTCATCAGAATAATTTAGGATAGTCTTACAGAAAAAAACAGCTATTTATTCGTACGTACAGAGATGGTATAACACCATATACAGTATAATGTTCAGGGACAATACAAGCAGTTAGCAGACGCTGTCAAGTTAAAGTCATAAAATTGAACAATATGAAGGAAAACTGGAAAATAATCACCAGTGTTTTCCTAAAGCAACAATTCAAAATTGTGGCAAATATGTTTATTTGCTTTCTTGACGAAAGTTAGGAGGTAAGACATCGCTCTCATATTTGTCTGTCAGGTGTGAAGCTAGCAGCCAATTAGCTAAACTTAGCACAACAAGTGGAAATGGGGAGAAAAGGCTAGCCTGACTCTGTCTGAAGGCAACATCTCCATCTAAGAACACCTTTACATTTGAACAATTAAGACACTGGAGGTTGTTTTTTTAACCCGTACAAAAAAGAAAGCGTAAAAACAGCACAGTGGTTTTTACAGTGGGTTGTGTGAGTAGTTATTTCTTGGCTGGATGAGATTTGAGACTTCCTGAAGTCTTGATAGAATATGTTAATTAGTGAGCTTTAGAGGTGGTGGTAGGCAGATCTGTTATCTTCAGACAGAGCCAGACAAGCTATATCCCCCTGTTTCCTGTCTTTATGCTAAGCTACGCAAACTTTTGTTAGCTTTCTGTTTACTGCACAGAGATGAGAAAGTGTTGTTAATTTTCTCCAGTAACTCACAGGAAAAAAAGTGATTAAGTGTATTTCCCAAACTGTCAAACTATTCCCTTAAAAATCACGATTTCATTGCTTGCACATCTTTCCACTCCAAAGCCAAACTGTATTCTGTGCAAAGACAAACATCCAGGCCTGAGCTGCTTTGAGAGCCATCAAAGTGTGGAGCAGGGTGTTGAGACTTGAGGGAAATATCTTAGAGGGAGAGAGAAAACAGAAAAGTCTTCATTAATTCATAATGAGAGAAGCATCTCTAGAGAATCTGCTTGGGTTTTTTTAATTATTATTATTTAAATTATGTTACCTGGCATCAATCTGTCTGTGGTAAAGAAAGAGAGAAGAAGAGAAATGGGAATAGTTATAGTTGGGTGACATGTATGCTCATATATGCAGTCATAGGATGTAAGTACTGTATTATATGGGATAACAGAACTTGATTTAGCTAATCTTAAAAAGATTGCATTAAATTAGCATTGGTAAATCTGTTGAATAGATTTCACATTATGATATCTTACAGTTCCTAAAGTAGCTTTGGCGATCCTTTAGGTGACTTGAATAATATGTCAGTCTAATCATGATTGTCGAAAAACCAAAAAACCTTCAGATTGAGGATGAAGATGATTCATTGTCTTCTTCCCTCTATTTATAAAGGCATTGCAGCATATGATATTTATAAATCTGTATGGTTGTAATTGTCAGTGGCACTGAGTTCAAACATCACGTGACCCCATGTCTTTAAGGCCTAATTCTACTAATGCACTCTCCACACAACTGATCTCACTGGGGTGACTGTACACAACCATCTGTCTACACTGTAAACATCCAAAGAAAAATGTATGCATTCAAACTCTCCTTCAGACACGTAAACATAACTGAGTGATAGTGGGCTAACAGAAAATCAGAGCAGACCTGTCATAGACCCAGGCCATGATGGAATGGCCTCTAACCTTGCACAGGCTTATCTCTGCTACATCCACCTTCACCCACACAAATCCAAAGTAGAAACCTTTTAGAGGGGATTTTCTGAGAAGGGAAATCTGTTGGCTTCTCTAAAAGTGCAAGAGTGAAAGAAACAAGGGCCAAGACCTCCCCCGGCTCCTCCACGGCATTATCTCTCCTTCAAAACACCTGGCTGGAGAGAAATGAGCATCACAAAAATGTAACAGATAACAGCTCAGCTCAGTATTGTTCAAGGTCACTAATGCATCTCTCTTATTGACTACAGAGAGCTCTTACAGTGTGGTGGAGTTGAATGTCTTTTGAAAGCCTGGTGCATCTTTTTAATCCACACATTGTTTCCTCCTTTCACTGCAGTGATCTGTTTTGTGCAGACAGGGACAGGTACAATGGATTACATTAAAGCTTTGGTGAGAGGAGCCAGCAGACAAACAAGTACCTCCTTCACACACACACACACACACACACACACACACACACACACACACACACACACACACACACACACACACAGAGTGACAAGCTGGGCAGACGGCAGACTGTATACATTTTAACATGTCTTTATTAGAGACTGTGAAGTGGAGAGAGACAAGTGGGCGACAGAAAGTCTGATATCAGATAAATGTTATGAGGTTAATTCAATCCAGCAACAACCAAAATGATATGGTATGTGTCTTAGCCTGTTATGGTGTTATGCTCATGTTATTCCCCAACCATATTCCCTTTTGCCAGAGGTCCCTCGGGTTCTCTGGAGTTTACCTCGATGTGACAGGATTAGAGCTAAGCCTTGACACAGCAGATGCCACGGATCCTTCTGGCTCATCTCAGTTTAGCATGGAAAGCGTACTATATACTGCAGCACACCAGAGAAACTTACTCTGCTTTAAAAAAAAAAAAAAGAAGTTCATGCTTTAGAGCCAGCCCATTCATCATCACTTCTAGCTGAGGAAATCTATGTTGTTTCTTTCTCTCTCTTTTTTTTCATAAATACACATACACACACACACACACAGATACTCACATATCACCCTTCCTGAGTGCTGCATCACATTTTCCACAATCAATACAGAGTTTATATGAGGGCTTTTAAGGTAAGCTTAGCTTTCCTTTTCACAGGGAGTCGAGAGAGGAGCATTATTTTGTGTGTGTGTGTGTGTGTGTTTGAAGTCAAGGTTGAGTGGTGATCCTCTTCAGTCTGGGCCTTCGTGGAGTTGAGGCGTGACTCACGGTTCACCCCACTGCTGCATGCTGGGCCGTGTAAGAGACCACATAGTGGATGAGGTCCATCAATAATTCAACAAAGACAGACTTCCTCTTTCTCTGGTTCTCTCCCTCTCTCTCCCTCTCCCTCTCTCTCTCTCTCTCTCTCTCTCCCTCTCCCCAGTGCTCTGTTTCTAACTGACTGAATCTTCCTCGTACTTCCACAGACAGCCTCCATCTCTGGGCTCCCTCATCCGCCTGTCTCTCTGCTAACCGTCCCAAACCACTTAAAATAAGCTGCAACACGTTTCCAAATCTAAATCTGGGGCCCAGCCAAGTAATCTTTGGCTTTTAAGGGATTTTTTCTACACTAGCAACAAGACATCAAGTCAGCTTTTCGTGATCATGTAAGATTAGGGCCACACAGACTGCTGTTTCTATTCTGGACACTTTATCAGCTGATGTGGGCATCACTTAGTAAGATGTCAAACTTGGAGGCGTCAAATTGAGCGGTGATTTTAGGAGATGATATTTTGACCACACAGTGGATCAGTGGTTTGTGGTTACTGCTGACTGGCTCACTGCAAGAAGATCCTGGACTTGAACCTCATTCAGGCTGAACGGGTGCTTTCAAAGAAGAGTTTGTATGGTCTCCCTTGAGTTTGTGATGATTTCTTTTGGGTGTTACACACCAAAATACAAGCATGTTAGGTCTGACTACTGAATAATCCATCAAGCGAACACTGGGCTCAGATTTATTTTTGTCAGAGTAACATCACTGTTGTCTGGGTTGTTAGGGTGAAGCAACCAAATTTACTCTAGTCTTGTTAAATTATCTGTGAACCAGTATGATGCTCAATGTGATGATATCAACACCAGTATGCAACATCAGAGCAAACAGGAATTTTCTCCTCTACACTGTGCTCAGTATGTCCAATATGTACTCTTTCTCCAGTGGTGGTCAATGGAGATTGTGTTACAGGTGAAAGAAATCCTATGTGTCTTTTTACTGAATATTGTAAAACCGATATATTTCCATACAGACGTTTATTACTAGCAGAACATCTTGGTGATTGCAACAACACAAAACTTAGTGTGGGTATTATCTTGAAAGCATACATGAACGTTAGAGGAAAGTGGAGTCAGTGCAGGAGCTTTTCACTGGGATTATCAACAGGGCTGGCAGTGGTTATTCAAGGGTTTTCTAATGTGTTTGCTTGGGGCATTATTGCACTTTGAGGGAAAACATCTTTATGTCTGTTCAGCCTTTGGACTGTTATCTGATGAAATGCAGTGAGTTCCAGCGTGTTCTATTTCATGCCTAAAACCATTGATTCCATACGATGAAAATGCCTGAGAGAGAGATGACCACCTCCATTAAAAGATACATTAGTGGGCATTATATTGCTAATCCCAGGACCTTTAGGAACCTGTTAATCTGGATTATAGCCTTTGTAGATCATTTCATAGCATCAGTTGTCGACCCCACCCCATACTAAGTTATTTTTCCTCTCCTTTAGTTTCCTCTTCATCTTAACTTCTTGAATCTGGGGATGTTTTTGCTCCTCTTTTGTTTTAATTCCAAGCTCTTGGTCGTATCATGATTTCCCTCAGCCAAGCTATATTCTTATTCCAGGACAGTGTTTGGTATCATAAACTATAAGCTAGGTTACATTTTATGAAAAAAAAAATGTTTTGACACAATATGTGTCCACAGGGTTGAAGGTTAATAATCAGCTCTGCTCAGTGAGCTCGGGGCTCCACACTTTAAAATGTGATCTCCTCCCATATCATGTGTTGACATGATATCATGTCAACACAGTCTGCCATCCAAGGACTCCCACATTCAATTTACCGTACCATACCTCTCACATGACTGACTTAACCTGCCCACTGATGGTTGGGCAAACTTCTACCCTAATTTTGTATTACACATAGCCAGGTCAAGTCAATTTTATTTAAACAGCCCAATATAACCCTCAATTTGGATAACGAACCAACACCTAGCAGCACCTCTTTTTTTTTCTCAAAAACTAATGACATTTTCTTAGAATAATAACATCTGGAAGTCCTCCCTCTCTTGTTTTTCTCCACTGTGTAACAGCGAACCACAGAGCCTCTTGCACAGGAATCACATTGAGTTTTCCATGATGTGTTCACTCTCAGAGCAATCAGTACACAGCATGTGTGCCTCATCCTAACACTTGAATCTAACAGACCAGCTTATTAGCAGTCTTATTATAGGAATGCGGACAGGCACCGCAGCCAATTTTATTGTGTAATCCTGCAATTCTGCCTTTACACTGTCAGCACTTCCACGTAAAGGTGATAAAGTCGAGATTGAAAAGACACGAATTCCAAAGTTTCTTGTCACCAGGCCTTGGATCTTGTTTGTCTCACGCACTTTGACTGATTTTCCACATTTTAATTTTTTATGACAAAATACATCACACTACGTAACATGCAAAGATCGTAAATAAATTGATGATTCAATTATTTTTTGATTTATTTATTTATTTTCTTTTAAGTTTGGCTTGACCCATAAAATTAACATCAGCTGATTTCAAAACAGAATCATCTACACTATGAAACAAACAAGAAATTAGCTAAAAGCCCTCAGGTCACATCGAACCATTCACAATGTTCTTGCAATTAATCCAACTGTCTCTCATGAATTTGTCTGTGAACAGCTTAGCTGTGAAACTACAACACGAAAGATGATGAAAATGACTGCTGATAATTTTCTGCACCATCAGTAATTGAATACCTTGTGGAGAAATAACTGAAGAGTGCTTGCCAAGAGGTGAGAGGTTGCCATGGAAACCTCTTTAAAGGAAAGAAGATCCATTTGCCAAGATCTTAACAAAACATGTGACTCAGATATTTGTCACTAGTCAGACATCACTGTAATCATTGCCTGCAGTTCAAATATATGGTGTTTACAGTACAAGTGGAGCAGAGACACATATAGTAAGATTACACTCACCTTGTGAAATGGGGAGTTGCAGTAGATGTTAACCCATAGGTAATGATGCACACAACTGAGGGATATACATGACGTTTCAGTGAGTGAGTGAAACTGTTTTTTTTTTTTCAAACTAGGAATAAATGGAATAATAAAAAAAAACTGAATGTCAGAGCAGATGCCATTTAAGGCAAAAACAAACAATGAACCTCTCCACCCAGTTCCTCAGGCATCCTCTGCACTTCAGTCCATTAGCTTTACACTGCAGTAGCTGGATCATTAGGCCCCATCAGCTTCAATAATGCAAAAAGAGCAAACGAGGCAAACACCACACAGCCCTATCTGCCTCTCACCTCTCAACACAGCAGGAGTCAACTAGGTAAACAACACATTATCCAACCAATACTGTGTGCAACAACTGGCATCCTCCCTGCTCCCTGGCTGTAAACTGTGTGCAGGCCACGTGTGTGTTGAATTGGCTGCAAGGTGTGCAACTATGTAAAAAAAAAAAACGGAGATTAAAAAGCCTAAAGAGAAATTAATATGTGATTAGCCACAAATACAAACGTTTTACACTGTTATTGCTGTTATTGTCCATTTTCTACACTACAAATAAAATCAAGTAAATAAAAGGGTAAATCCCACACTGCACTGACAGCTGAGCACTGACAGCAGTTGCTTCTGCAGACCTGAATCTCAAAATCACATCAGCCTAGTTAAGATCTTCGGCCATTGCTTCACTTGCTTCCGCTGTCAACACATGGAAGAGATTGTGATGACAAATGGCAGATAGCGGTAGAAAGGTTAGGGGCTCTGTGATTTGACATCACCGCTGATAGGCATCGCGACCCCGCCCACATTGGGGACCGAGTAGCCAATGACAAGACGCGTTCACTGCGCGAACAAACCAATGGGATGGGGAGTTGCTTTTGTTTCCCTGCCTGCCTCTCCGCCTGTCGCTGAATGTTTTGTGTGCACATGTGACCACACAGAAGGCGCTTACTGGTATTTAAACATCATCAATTGGGTGCTGAAGTGGACAGCTCCCCATAGAGATACAGTAACCCTAAACTAAAAACACAATGGCTGCTTTGGCTCTCAGTTATTGGACGTTCTGAGTCATTTTTTCCCTTCTTCTTTTTTAACTCTGAATGAAGATCTCCATTTTCCCAGCCGCCCAGCATCTTTCAACATTTACGGAGTTATTTTAAGCTGCTGCTGGCGAGAGAGAGGCACCTTTTTCACCACACAGACAGCACTTGGGCCGATGTTTTGACACCTGTAGCTGAATCTGAATTGCAATCTCCTAAGAAAAAAAGAAAAAGAAAAGCAGAAGGTTGGATTGCTTCACATCCATTCGCATCCGTCCTGCAGGAGAGGTGCTCCGGCGCCGTTTGATCTCGAGTGCTGAAGCGCAAACGAAGCCTAAAGCCATTTACGGACGCATTAATTTCTAAGCCGCTCTCTGTGCCTGCTTGCAGACAGGAAGCAGCATGGATAGAGAGGAATTTGCTCTGACTAGTGCGTTGAGGGGATTTGTAGGGCTCGGGATGTGCTCCCGTGGAAACTGAACTAAGGACAACGTCTGAAGCATCGTTACTAACCGCTCGCCGTTTCTCCTCAAGCCTCTTTTGTTTATTATTTCATAATTTTAACGAGGATTCTGGTTATTTTTTCTAACCAGTCATGGGGAAAGAGGAGTGCAAAACAATGCTGGACGCTTTGAACAAAGTGACCGCCTGCTACAGGCATTTGGTCATCGCCCTGGGAAGCACCTCGGACTCGCAGAACCTGCGGGAGGAGCTGAAGAGGACCCGCAAAAAGGCCCAGGAGCTGGCTGTGGCCAACAGGACTAAACTGACCTCTCTGCTCAAAGACAAGACCATCAGCAAAGAGGACCGGGCCGAGTACGAGCGCCTATGGGTGCTTTTCTCGAGCAGTATGGAGCTCCTGGAGGTGGACATGAAAAGGTCCCTGGAGATAGGACAGGATTTCCCCCTCAAGGTGCCGACGAGACACCTCATCCAGACCGGGATGACCGGGAGCACCACCGGCGTGGCGTCCCGGGCTATGAGCGTGCAGAACATGAAGTACGAGGCGGACAGCAACATCGACACGGCGGACCTCAGGGACCTGCAGTCCGAGATCACCCAGGTGAGCCAGATGATGGAGGAAATGGAGATGAAGGTGCAGGTGGCGCCGTGGGCCGTCGAGGCGAAGCAGGAGGCAGGAGCGGAACTCAAGTCCAACATGAGCGTGGGAAATTCCTCCGTGGGTGTCATCTCCATCTGCGAAGAGGAGCCGAAAGAAGAAGAAAGTGGAGGCAACAGGGATGCTGGTTTTGCGTCGATCTGCGCCGTGGTTGGATTCTTTGTCATCGTTACTGTCGCTGTAGTTCTAGGATATTTGGTCGTCAACATGTCCTGAACTGCAGCGCCCAGGCTGATGGACATCCCTGCGAAGCTGCCCCACGGAAGAGTCACCGTGGGTAAGAGCCAGCAGCTCCACATGAGAGAGAACGAGCTTTTTTTTTTTTTGTTTTGTTTTGTTTTCGTGAGTTTGAGGGGCTGGAAAATCATGGACAAGTTATTAATCTTTTTCGGGTTTGTGAATGTATTCGGTGGAGTTGAGGAGTTGCACTAGATAAAATGTAGGCTAGAACAACATAGCCAGTGTGTGTCACTGGGAGAGACTGAGAATGGACGATACACACACACGCACACGCACACACACACACACACACACACACACACACACACACACACACACACACACACACACACACACACACACACTCACAAAACAAAAAGTATTTTAAGGGGCCAAGGGGTGGTGGGGTTTTTTGGGGGTTTTTTTTTGTTTGTTTGTTTTTTTTTTTGGAGGAGGTGGGGAAAGAAAAAAGACATAAAATTACGTGACAGTGTCTGGCCATCAGGATGATACAAACAACACGTAATCCAAGTGGATTAGTGGAAAAGCTCAAGCGTAAATGTAGCCTACTGTTAAGTATTCCCCTCGATGTTCTGCTGATTGATGCTTTAAATTTATGATTTCAATCCAGCAACGTCAGATGTGTTGGAAGGAGCCGGGGGGATCACCATCAAGTCAGAGAATTAGAGGTCATGTTAAAACTAATAGAACCAGTGTTACAGTTAACCTTTGCTCTTCACATCACACAGGTTGGATGTGAACAGATCTGCACTTCTTCTACACTCCTGTTAGCACAGTTTTAATACACCACAAAATCTTTATAGCCAGATTGTAGTAGGCCTGCATCTTACTTCATTGCATCTAATCACATATGTGCTACATGAGGGCCTTGGGACCTACAAGAGACATCCACAGTCTTTTAATCATGCACCCATTCACTGTAAGCCTGTTCATGTTCCTTTACAGGGTTTTTCTTGCAAACAGTGTTGAATGTATACATTGCAGCATATGAATAGAGGGTTTGTACATACAGTCTATTGCTGTGTCAGATAATGTACATACAATCAAGTATATTTATTATAATAAAATTTTGAAACACACTCGAGAATGTGCTTGTAGTTTGAAGAAATAGTTCTGCAGGTGCTATACAGGACAATGCTGAAGCAGTTTTTATTTTACACAAATAATCACCATGCGAGAATTGAAAGGCTTTTTCTATTGTGTGTGAGGCTTTGGAATATTTGTTTTGAGTTAAAGCTTATGGTTTTAGCCCAGTTTGTAAAGACTGCAAAGCTAGAGCCATATATATCAGATGTGCATAGAGGTATTTTAAGTAGGGGATTATAATCTTAGACGTAACCACCCTAGGGTCAAAATAGCGTTCGATTTAAAATGGAAGGGAGGCTAACATAGGTTCTTTAACTCCCTAATGGTTTTAGTTGTAAGAGTCTTTGAAGGTATTTCTGGAATGGTCCATAGGTAAACTGAAGGCTCTTGGCTGTCAAAGCCAAAGCCTCTACCCTACATGGCTGTTGGGTAAGGGTGAGGTGTAGTTATCCTTTACCACGCATTAACTCAGAGGGGTCCAGAACAACTAATACAGATCAGTCCGGGGGCCAACTCAAAAACAATTTCTAGTGAGAAATCCCCATCAGATGCTCTCAAAGACCAAAGACTGGCTGACAGCTCACATAAATGTAAATGTGAAGAGATGAGAGAGACTGCCTTTGGTATTTAACTGAACAAATCTTGTGCAATGGGTGATCACGGTTTCCTTGAAAATGAAATTAATGAAAATGTTTGTCTAAAATCAAGATGCACTTTCAGTGGGTAGATAAATACATTTCGTTTTAGACTGACTTCAAGTGGACAGTAAAGCTCACATGCACATGATAATAATAATAATGATAATGATAAAAATTACTCATTTGAAACAAATTTCTTTGTGAGTCTTACAGGTCACAAAATAGATTGTATTTGAGTTTTCCAAAATGAAATTGAGATAATTAATCCACAGTTAAATGAATAAAACTATTATATGATAGGGGTTGATTTAAAAGGCTAATTGACAACAAGTTGTATATGAAAGATATAGGCCGTAAATCAATACTTTTGTCAGTAGTTTTTTAATTATCAGTGCTGGGATGTTCTTATGCAGAGTCTGTAAGGATTCTGTGTCTCCTCTGTTAGGGCAGCTAAACAGAGGGACCTCAGGAGAAGTAAACCCATATCTCTAATGATCTGCAGCACAGTTGCTGGAACACATCAGCAACTCATCATCATCATTTTACAAATTACATTTTTTTTTTAAATTATTACTTTATTAATTACTGTGACTTCTAATGAAGAGTCTGTTGTAATCGCTTGCAGCTCAATAGCTACACATCAAATGAGCTGTAAACTGACTCTAATGATCACCAACCCCATTCTTGAGGAGGTTATTCGGTAAATAGACCCCTGGCATTTAAAGAATGTTCAGTCTTAGTTGCCGGCCATGGAAGTATGTGGAAATCTCACAGGATCAAATTTAATTACAGCTACCCTTCTAGAAAGCAGAGGCCTGATGCCTTGTGGGAGTAATGGATTCACTGCAACAAAATAAAAATTTTTGGATATATAAAAAATCTGGCAAGTATAAAATATTCAAATTGCAGATTAAGATAGCAGTCACTTGGGACATTAAATGTTTATTCAGCAGACTACTTAAATGCCTTCTTCTGTTTTTCCACTGTGCTTTATCTCTCCTTCCTGTCTGTCTGTCTCTTCTCAACCTCTTGTGGTTTGAAACTTGTGGAAAAACATTAATAGAGCACCGTAATAAGATAACTCGACTTTTAAAAGCGCTGAGGCTGCAGAGCCGAGAGGATTTTTTTTGGCAGGACTTTTGATGCAGGAAAATCAGTGGCATGCTACGCTCTCACACCCGATTTGCAGTAGGCTTTCTGACATCTTGTTTGTCCTTGTTGTCATTTCACAGAGGCACTAAACTCTGTTAACAGTGAGTCAGGAACCTCTTGAAATTCACAACAGACTTACATTGTCATCCAAAGATACAAAAATATCAAGGTGATTAATTAAACATGGGGAAGAAAGGGAGGAGACAGAAATAGTGGATGAGATAAAGCCTCCTGAAACACTGCGCTTTTAAAATTTGTCCCCCACGGTTGCTCAAGCAAAAATACTATTTCAATGCAACATGCAGACTGGGCATGCTGAAATGATTTTGTTGCAATCTCTGTTATGCAAGCTGCTTCTCAAAATAGCCACAGCATTAAAGTTTTAGAGTATGTGCTTCATTAGGTATAAAAATTTACCCTTTACAGGTGAGTAAATCTTCTTTTCTCTACAGTTGTTTGGAGGCGTTTTATTTGAGCTTATGTGTTACAGTCATTTATTAGCTTCACTCTGTCGCTTGGAAACAAAAAAAACTAAGCAGACTGGTTCACTGAGGGGCGAGCAACACACTTGGCAGAGACAGACCGCTGCATCATCACCTCATCTGGACGAAGATAGTGGGTTTCCAAGGCTGTGGGTTGCCATAGAAACCCTCAGCGGACTCTCCACCGCAAACAGCACAGAAGATTGAGCAGTGTTATTTCAACTCACCCGCTTTCTGACACCACCATCCCACACACACACACACGCGCGCACACACAGCACTCTGAGGCAGAAGGAGATGTGGTGTGTGGACAGCAGACAGAGGACATAACCTCAGTATGTTTTCTCATGCTAACAGATAAAATGTGTCAAAGTAAGTGTGCCTCATCATTTTAGGAGAAAATGCTTCAACAACGTCAGAGTGACTTAAGGGTATGGTGTTTTTTTTTATGGTGCAGACACGTCCAGAATCAAAAGATTCAATCTCTACTCTGTATTTGTCTTTTTTAGGGCCCGAGCATATAATGTGCGAGAGCCCTATTGTATCTGAAGGAATTATTATTTTAAATAGCTGTCCATACACCTTTTTCTGATTCAGCTTCTTCCCGCTAATTTTGCTCATCTCAGCAGCCCTTGAATTAGCATAACATCTGTAGTGACAAGAAATTTAGAGTTTAACACTTAAGATCAACACAGACGATTTATCAGTGCATTCTACCAACCGGAAGCAGACAGAAGCCAAGATACTGAAAAAAACAATCAGATCTTATGAGCACTATTGATCTACAGTGATCAGTGTGACGGTGCATAGATATTGCATCAGTTACTAGCATGCTTTGTGAAATCAGATCTGAAAATTTATCAGGCACCTTTCAGATCCATAATTTTGCCCGATCTGTTCGTTCACTATGTGTTTTCTCATGTAAATCACAGACCATCAGACGAAGATGTAGCACAAATCACCTTAAAGCAGTTTGAGACAGCTATAGTGAAAAGATCAAATTAATAATGAATAAACTGATGCGTTTAATAATAAATTGATTTATAAATGGCAGACACAGGGTACAACCCATTTGACAGAGATTATTTCTTATGAGTCATTAATTTGCCATGGACGCTGCTGTGAGCAAGGAAGACACCCAAAGG
This sequence comes from Toxotes jaculatrix, assembly GCF_017976425.1. NCBI lineage: Eukaryota > Metazoa > Chordata > Actinopteri > Toxotidae > Toxotes > Toxotes jaculatrix. The sequence goes on along the minus strand of NC_054394.1, from coordinate 12,964,332 downwards.
AGAGAGGGTAAAAGCCCTGTAGAGCCTCCACCACTGACATATGCACTCCTGTTGAGAGGGACCACCATAACACACACACACACACACATCACCTATTAGCTGCAGGTGTTGTCTCTAAATCCCTTTGATATATTTGGTAGTCAGCCTGTTTCTATGGATACAAGCTGAATTTGGTCAAAATAAAAATGGTTATGTAGTTATTTTCTTTTTAGTATAGATGTGGGGGTGGGGGAGAAATTTTGGGAGCCCTCACAACAACTTTGACACAATACACAACAAAGACAGATTTAACTTTCATATTTAAAATTCTTTAATCAAACAAAATCTGGCAGCTTACACTAAAATTCTAGGTGAACCAAGCCAGAAATGAATATATGGGCAAAATCTAAGAGCAGAAATCCTGTGTAAAATATGAGTATGCAAGTGTGGGAGGGGCAGAGATTGACAAGGAGGTAGGATTTTCTATCGGGTGCTCATCATGAAATTTTCTGCTCTTTTTTAATGCTCTTTTAGAGCATTTACTGCCACATTGAAACTTCCTGATGCTGCGATGGTTATACTCAGGTGAGTACAGCTCATACTCAGGACTGTTGTCTCACAGTGAATGTACTAATAGTGATGGTTGAATTGGTAAACAGGGGAGACTGACCGAACACATGGTTGCTCACTTGTGGGTCAATGATATCAGGTTCAGTTACTGTTCTTCCATTCTGATCTCTAGTTAGAAGCACATCTCCCTGGGCCTGAAAATAGGCAACTTCTGAATGGAGAGATTCAAAAATGTCCTCTTCAAAATAAGGATAATCTACTGGGATTATCCTTGGGAGTGTACACATGTTCTGTAATTTTACAGAGGACACCATGACTTCATTATATCCTGGAAGACAGTGATTGAGCAGATCATTTTGACACGTTTCTGTTGTGACACAATGTCAACATCTTTGATAGGATTCTAAGAATTCAGGGTTTTCATTCTTCAGCTCAAAGGTGTGGGAATGGAGACCCTGAATTTTCCAGCAGCTTATATCAAATAAACACATAAAAAAAACAATCCAAAATGTACCCGTGTAGTGAGACAAATATGAAAACACCTGCAACATATTTATACATTTAAAATAATACATTTATAATACTGAATAATAATTTGATATATATTCTATGGAGGCAATTTGTTTTCTTATATTCTCAATACTCTCGTGTACAATCACTAGGGCTATAAAATATATTTCCATGTTGTTCTGTTACTCAAGTGAAAAAGTGTTCAGAGTATGTAGATCTTAGCTGAACAGACCCTGAAGCACACGGTGTACAGCATAACAACATAAATTTACTATGTTGTTCTATTCTGTATTCTGCACACACACGCATCTATTATTGTGTGTACAAAAAAATATAAGTAATATAATAATAAAAATAAGCAAGTGAGGAAGCCAATGGAGGGAAAAAGAAAGAAGCACAGAAACTTAACAAGTCATTAATACAAATCAAAGTTTATCAGTGACATGACAAAACTGACCAAAAAAACCTGAGAAAACAAAAGAGCACAGTCAAATGAAATCATAAGGTGCACTTCAGATTGCCGCTGTAAATAAAAATGTATAATAATATAATTATTAGAATGAACTCAAAGCTGACTGGTTGAGTCATGTGACGAGGCTGGCTTGACAACTGGCAGCAGGTGGTTGTACTTGGGCGTGATGGTGATTTGTAGAGATGTATTATATGGATTCGTGATCACCATGCGGTGCAGTGAAGAATCATCCTGAGCATCTTCCCGCTGATGGTCTGTGCTTGTATCCGCTTGAGTCTGTCCTGAAGGGTAAAGTCCGTCACCTGGAAGGAGTGGAAGAGGAAACACCAGACAGACTCATTAAAATAATGTCTAATGGAGTTAATAACCCCACCTCACAGTCATTCATCACGTACACAAAATCTCATTTGATGTGGATTAGATGAAACACACAATCAGCACCTGGGAGCAGTGATATGTGGTGTTCATCTTTTAAGACAACAACAGGCAGCCACCGCTCACAACCCTCTGTGGCTCGCTGGCTGGCGAAGTTGTGGAGGTCATTCACAGAGGGGAAGCGACACATGCGGCTGAGCTCATAGAACTGTGGAGGGGCGATCCACAACTCCTTTGCCTGGTAGCTCTGCAGGATCTCTGACGGCGTGGACCACTGAAACACACACACACACAGAGAGGAGCAGTGTTTTACAACTGTACAAGTGTGGGTTTTTTTCCCCTTTTAGTTTGGTAGACAGAACAATTTTCGTTTAACCGATCCACGATGAAAACAGAGTATTCAGATTTTTAATAGATTAAATTATATACCGACATAGGTGGAAGCTATTTACTATTTATTTATTTGCTTTAATTTGTGCCTATTTATTTTCATCTCTACGTGTTTAAATGTCTTCTCCAAACAAATCTCTGTAAAACACTTAGGTCTCCATCTGACGCTTCAGTAAATAGACTGACTTGACTCCCGTATCACCTGAAACCGCACTATCTCCTTCTCATCTTGGAGCGTGTGCGGTGTCTCCTGCAGGCAGCAGATGAAGAAAGCTGTGTCAAACCTCTTCACACCGTATCGGGCCGCGGGGGTCAGCCAGTTTCCCCACTCGTGCAAAGCCCAGATGTTGGGCAACACCTGCAACTCTCTGCACATCTTGATGAAGTTGGAGGGGTTTTGGTTGACCAGAGCCCTCCACTTGGTGAGCTCACCACTGTCGTCCTCGTTCGCATTATAATGTAGCACTCGGTCAACGGCACATCTGTCCTCTATGCTTTTCAACAAACTCTCCTCTTCCTGTTTGGACACAACCAGCAGCACACCAGACTCCTCAAACGTCTCCCTCACGGCGCAGATCCTGAAGGCGACCTCCCCCGGGATAGGAGAGCCCAGTTTCAGTCGGTCTGTGGCGAATATCGGAGGTCTGGTCTCCGGGGCTTGCTTGACACGTCTCAAACCAAAATTGGGAGAGTTCGTGAAAGGTTTGAAAATGTCCAGCCATTCACTGGAAAAGTCCGAGGAGTCCACCATGCCGCCGGGAAACACATACGCGTTGGGCATGAAGCCGCTTTTACTGCTTCGTTTAAGCAGCAAAACGTCGTAATCAAAGGAGGACATGTGCGGCAGGGGTGACCGTCCATAGCTGCTGCCCAGCGGCGACGCTGTGGCGGCTGTCAGCGGCGTCCTCGACGATAAACCGTCCGCCCCGAGCCTGTGACCTGCGGTTAAAATGAGAGTGGCCGCCTCCTTCCAGTGCTTCAGAGTGGTGTTCATTCTAAAAATCCGAGAGTGTCAGTACTAATAATAACAATAATAATAATAATAATTTTCACTCAGTGCATCTGAAAGTTAAATTTCTGGTGGCGGAAGTGACCGCCAAACAAACCCGGGACAAACCCGAGGTGCTATCGCCCCCTGTAGGCTGGATGACCTGCAGACATACAGGTGCCCCCCAAAAACACAGTTTTTAATCTTCCTTTTCTTTCACCGTGTCTCTGATAGAACTGACTTATTTTATGATTTTTTTCCCTCAAGATCTAATAAATATGTTTGTTTTTTTTTTGCAGATGAAAAAAAAAGAATCAGGAAGTCCAGAAAATTACAGCAGCTAACTATTGAGTTAACAGAGTAGCATCAGATACCGGTCAATAACACTTGCAAACACTTGGTTATTGTTATTTATTTATTGTAATGCACTTCTAAAACATATCTTATTGTAGTTACACATTATACATTGTAATATTGCACAAGTTTGATAAACTGCACCTGATTAAAACATTTAATTATAAAAATAAAGCATCTATTAACAAATACATATAATAATTGTTTTACAATCTACTGTGAGGCATCTTTGCCTTGGTGTGAAAGTTCTTTCACTAACAAGGGTTACAACAATACAAAGAGTATAGTCTATATTTTGAACAAAGTACCTATCAATGTGAACATGATACCTTTTTTCTTTTATTCTTTTTTTACCATCTTGATGTATATTGGAAAATTCAACATAATATCCCTTGAATCATTTGTATTTTGTTATTTTGCACATACACATTCCTAAATCAGTTGATGAAACTGATTAAAATTTGAGAAACTGTACTTCTTTGTGTTTTCTGGAAGTTCATGATTTAATGAGTTAATGGCTGTTTGATATTTCAATGATAGCAAGTTGTCCCTGTGTTAAATAAAGCATACTTTATTTTTATTTATTTATTTTTATTACACAACTGAAATATCACTATACACTAAATAAACACTTACAGAATCTCTCATAGATTAGTTTCCTAATTTGGGAGGAACAGTTTCTTCTTAAATGAGTAAGCAGCACTGAAAGCACTAAGTCTTACAAAACTGAATTTGTTGCTGTAAATGCACTTAGTCCGAACCTAAGCCCCAGTGAATGTGTCTGAAACTTGCACTCTGTTGTTGGTCATAAGTTCTTGTTCTCAGGGTTACTGAGTTCATATGAAAATGTGTTCTTGTGTTAGCAGATTACCATGAGCAGGCAAGGCTGTCTGTCTGCAGCCCACTGTGTCTGCGGCAACTGTTCAAGTTCTCTCACAGGCTTCATGAAAACATTACTATTTCAGCAAGTGCCTCAGGGAACTGCAGTCACCAGAGGAAGCAAGTGTTACAAATTAATAGTGGGTTAGAAAATGAAACTACCAGCTTGTTGCCATTTGCCTGTTCATGGATGTCCTATTATGTTGAAGATGTCCCACTGAACCTTTGTTTACTTTTACAGTATTATAAATAGTGTAAATATCATACTACTAATAATAAGTTGGAAACGGATGTGTAATAAAATCTGCTGACAATGCTTTCTGCTCAGAAAATAACATCACAGATTAAAATGCAACTTCTCTAACAGGGGAAATAGAGGAGAAGAAGGGGCAGAGTTGAAGGGGAATGCACTACACAAACATATCCACACACAAATGTGCATGCACACACATACGGGGGTGTCATATGTCTGTATCAAAGAGGCATTGTGAAGGAAGTCAGGCTAGGTAAACTCAGAGAGGAGGAAGTGTTTCAGAGTTTTCTTTTGAAAATTGAAACTGTGTTTAAAAAAACAAAAAACAAAAAAAAAAAACTAAACTAATGGAATGTTGAAATGTCTCATATTGGATCAGTCACATTTAACTTTGTGAGTCCCAAATAGCATCTTAGTTGGGTTTCTGAACTGAACATGAACTGATCTGTCTCAAAAGCTAATGACAGAATTTGTAGTGGCATTAATGTATAACATGGTTTTCTTACTGCAAGCTGCCATTACACCTGTACATTATCTATAAAGTAAGAAAATATTGTTTATATTGCACAAGGACTGTTGTTCAAAACAGTCCCAAATCCCCTCTTCTCTTACTAATGGGTAAACTGGACACCTCTGCCCTGAGCTCTGATCATTGGATTTCATTAGCCTAGAAACTAACCTATCTTTGCTTCGCTCTCTTTTCCTGTCTTTACCCACCTCCCTTTTCATCTAGGGCTGTCCAGGAGGTCCAATCGGATATGGGAACCTCCCACCAGAGGAGTGTGCTCAATGTCAGGGAGCCCCAGGTTTTCATTTGCATCAGACATTCCTGCTGCTTTCTTTCATTTAACTTGGTTCAGTATCACTTTAGAGTTCATATCACCATACCTGGTTTGGAGAAAAAAAGACAAAAAATTAGAAAAAAAACCAAAACAAAACAAACAAACAACAACAAAAAAACCCATTCAAAGTTCATGGAGCGTCACTGAGGTGGTCTTAGTCCGAGTCATATGTAAGTGAAAAATTTGTTGAAATGTTTATTTATTAATTTATTCAATTATTATCATGTATCAAATAGCACATTAACAAAGTAACTATCTGTAACTGTCAAATTCAGGTTAGCTGTTCATTACATCCAGGACTTTCTGTTTTTAAAATCACTCTGTGAACAAGACAGAATGTTGGCATGTTTGTTAGGTATTAACAAGCCTACTCTCCTACTCTCTTTTGCAATGTTTGCCTTACCCACAATTCTATCTATCTATCTATCTATCTATCTATCTATCTATCTATCTATCTATCTATCTATCTATCTATCTGATATACATCTTTTAGTACTAACATGCCAAAGGCTTTTTTCTTATCAAATCAGAAAATGAGATATCACATGTTACAAAAAATAGCCCTGTGGTATGTGCACTGACTGAAATTTGCAGCAATCTGACTTAAAATCTCCACACAAACAAAGGTTCATACAAGGTACGTGACTTCTTGGAATTTATGGTGGTCCTTTTTACAGTAAAGGGAAAATCCACCCTAAACCAGAATAAAGAAGTTTAGCTGCTTTTGAGTAGGCAAAGTCTCTCTGGAAGGCTAAACCTGTCAGCCCTTTCCACTGACACTTAGTGCTGTAAGATGTCCCTTGGTGTGGCTAGGCTTGTGGCTCAGAACCACTGTGTCACAGTGAATTAGTCATCGTCTAGAAACCTTAAGAAACATTGTGCAAAATCAGAATATGGGTAGAAGATCTCCTTCAGTGCCTTGTAGAGGAAGTAGGATCACAGTACTAATACTGTGAATGTAAATAAATTTGTTTTGGGGTGGACTTTCAGTAATTTTGCTTGTGTGAGCCTCATTGTTTAGCTAGATGAGAGGAAACAGCACTGTGTTTCCCTGAAAACCTTATCATACCTTGAGCATTGTGTGATGACCTTGGATAGAGATAAAGATTAGATTAGATAAGCTAACTTAACTGTGCAACTTGTAAAAGTTAATGTAACTGGTATAAAATGTGTGCATGCATTTGTGTGTGTGTGTTTTGTTGTTGTTGTTGTTAGCTGCCAGCAGACAGAAATGGATGAAAACAGCATTAGGAAGAGGAAGGAGTCGCAGAATGGCTCCACTGGCCACAGTGTGGACTCTCATACTACAGACAAGCAGCCAGTGAAGGCCACTGTGCTTCAAAAAGATGTGAGTGTGTGTGTGTGTGTCTATGTTTGCTTTTCCTTTAGTGTTCCTGAGAACGCCTCTTGTTAGATGTTCACACAGTTGGATCCCACCATCATCTGTACTTTTTTCAGCAATGGGGGCTGGGACTGAGTACCAGTCTGTGCCACTACAACCATCTCTTCTTATTAACTCCTCAGTGATCCACTCAGTGGTGCTGTCCAAGCCCCCTAATCTCCCTAAACTCTAGAATGAATTTAGGGGGCACCAAAATTGTTTCAGTGGATAAAATAGGATTATTCTGTCAATTTTTCTGAACAATTAATAATTAGAACTACCCAATGTCCAACTCACTTTACCAAAGAAGTACTCATGTTGACTTATCTGGCTAGTTGAGATGGAAAAAAATGGTTACTGCTACTGTGTTTGTGAGGCCATAGTTATGCACAGTGGTGCTTTGAGCTAAATGCAGACACCACCATGCTAACACGCTTTCAGTGACCATGGTCACATTGCAGTGCTCAGCAGGTATAATGCTCACCATATTCACCTTATTAGTTTAATATGTTAATGTGATAACATTTGCTAATTAGGACTAAAAAGAAAGCATGGCTGACATCATTAGTTTAGCAAGTATTTTGTCATAGATCAAAGCATTGGACAAAGACAAATGTTGACCTATTGTTGATATAGGAAAAGTTAAGTGATCGCCAGAGTCATTAAGATTAAAGCTGTTGGGCCCATGAATGTCTCTACAAATTTTCACAGTCATCCATCCAATAGTAGTTGAGATATTTCAGTCTAGGATCTGGATCAGCTGAACAACATAAACCAGCCACACAGCTACAACACAAAAAAATAAACCAAACATCAGTAATTGGGAAGGTGGAGTAGAGTGGATTTAAAGAGGAGTTAAAAAAAATAGTTGTAGTGATTGTAGTGTCTTTAAAGTTTTTGCATTGGTATTTACTTATATTGATTAAAAACAAACTGTTACAGGACCTCAGGTGTTGGACTGCATCAAAACACTGTAGCCTATATCATACTTTACTCCGAATAAAATTTATGCCTCAGTGCAACGTTAATGAAAAACTAACAAACAACAAAAACTTAAAGCTGCACTGAGTGATTTCTGGCCATAAGGGGGGAAAAGCACAACCCTGTTGGCCCTATCAAAGGCTTACGACTAAAGTGTTTACAATATTGTCTGCTTACAATCCAGCAGCAGACAACATGAACTTCCAATCTACTTGTTGCTAAAGTTAAGTTTGCCTTTTATTTATTTTTATCTGAGTATTTAAATAACATATTTACTTTTCCTCTATGTATGCTCCGTCAGGTTGGTCTGCTGAGCGGCATCTGTCTGATTGTGGGGACTATGATCGGTTCCGGCATCTTCATTTCCCCCAAGTCTGTTCTGTTGTACTCAGGAGCTGTTGGACCCTGCCTCCTCATCTGGACTGCATGTGGTGTTTTATCCACTCTGGGTGAGAACGACGTTCAGCATCAGAGTGGTGCTGTTGTTTTAGGGGTTTAATGTTCTTTTACCCTCACCTATGTAAAATGATAGTGGACAAAACATATACAAACACCTTTCCTGTAGGAAGCCCAGGTCGGGTAGGACTGCAGGAATTTGAGCACTTGGTGTTTCCCAGTAGCATGGAGCAGCATGAATACATGACTATAGAAGACACAGTCAAAGAGAGGAGATTATTCTGTAAAATATTGCTTTTATAGGATAAATTGCCTGATTCTAAAGCAAAAACATAACCTCATTCTAACTTACTTTCATGTACACGTATAGCTGCTCCCTCTAGGAAGGAAGGTCTATCATACCAAGCAGCTAGTGTTGCTTTTCAGTGCTCTCTGTCCTTGTAAACATGATGTAAGTCATCCTTGTAACACTTTGACTGAAGAGCCATTATGGACAGAATGATGTCACTAAAAATGGGCAGAGAAGAGACACAATAAACTGTCAACAACAGAATGAATTGCTTTAACAAGGGGGAGTGTGATTGCTGTTGTAAATTCAGTGTCTGTTGTACTGTTCAGCCAGTGTGTTTCTGTAGCAACAACAGATGTATTACGTCATGCTGTTGTGGCAGTTTTTTTTAAATGAAAAAATGCCAAGATTTGCACATAGCAAAGCTGAACTTTGGGAGTTTTGTTTAAAAAAAAACATTCTGGGTTAGTGTGTTAAATTTCCCAGAATTTAGATACATGAGACTTTGTCCTTTTTTTGAAGGCGGTAAATGTTAAAGTTTATCAGCAGCACAAAGGGTCGGTTTACAAGTTTGGCAAACAGTGGCGTAATAATCGTTAACACACTAAACAGTTCTGTGTAATTAAAATTATGAGCTGCAGTGATTTGTCCTTGCACTAAGTTCTTTATAAGCCTTGATGTCAAGTAAGGTGGATGGAATTTTCCCTTAGTTTTCAGGTCACTGTTGCTTTGCCATGCTGACTTGTCCATCCTTAGACAATAAAATCCCATGGGAAACACTGGATCTGGTATCATCTTAAAGAATAAGAAAATGTCTCCTCTGTAAAAGGATCATTTATGGCATTTTGTTTCTAAAGTCTACTGAACAAATTTATTTTCTTTTTTTATAAAAATAACTAAGCATGAAACTGGTTATAATTCTAACTCACATAAACTCTCACCATTAGTAACCTTTAGTCTTATAGTCTACTGTCTGTCATTGGGGTTGCATTATTATGCTTGGGGATAATGTTATTAACACGGATTTAAAATTTTAAAATGACTGGCTTTGACTTTGGCAGAGAGTTTGTTTAAACCAAATGTTCCTTGGTAGGAGACAGTTCCAAACTTTCTTTTTTAACCTCTCACCAGAAAAATAATGATGAAAACACCGTCTATTGGCTTGTTTTACATCTCTCCCCTTCTCTCTGTCTCTCTGTGTGTGTTTGTATGTGTGTCCACACAGGAGCGCTGTGCTATGCTGAGCTTGGCACCATGATTACCAAATCAGGGGCAGAGTATTCATATTTAATGGAGGCTTTTGGCTCCCTCTTAGCCTACCTTTACTCCTGGACCACTGTCATGGTATTGAAGCCCTCCTCCTTCGCCATTATTACACTGAGCTTTGCAGAATACGCCTCCACTCCTTTCTACCCTGGCTGCACTCCTCCTCTTGTTGTTACCAAGTGTCTGTCAGCAGCAGCTATATGTAAGTTTTACTTTAATCCTTGTAAGTTAATGGTTAAAATCACTAAACTGGACATGCAAAAACGGGCACTGTTATTGATTGTATTAAAACCAGACTGGCCACTGAAGTCTGTGTCAGTGAAGAAAAAGTCAATAAGCTTCTGTTAATCTTCAAAAACCGTCTTTCTGAATGACCTGCTTAACAGATATTGTTATTTACAGCACAGTATGGTCAAATATGACACTATGGCATTAGGAACACGTTGTGCTGAAAAGTAACAGCAAACCAGTATTTAAGGCTTTAAAGCCAGTTAATCATTTTAATGTTTACCCCTGAAACCATTGACAAATTGTTCAGAGTTACCTAAAAAAACAAACTCAAAATTTACTTTGCAAAGCACAAATGTGAAGAAAAATGTATCTAAAATTAGGACAAAGCTAACCTAGTGAAACTTATACTGTATGTTCAACAGTTTTTTCCATATGGGCGATGTGATAATAAACACTTCAGTCATTATTATTCAAATTCAAATCAAATCAAATCAAAAACATGAAACAAGGCACATTAAACAACACGTCAAGGCACATAAACAATGCAAATACTATAAATTTTAAAAGTAATAGAAGTGCAATGGGTAATGATTCTTCCAAGAGAGATGCCATTGATTTCACATGTAAGAATGTTGTGATGCATATTATTACATTTCTTTTTCCTTCTCAGTGTTAATCACCATAGTCAACTGTCTGAGTGTCAAACTGGCGAGCTACGTGCAGAACTTCTTCACTGCAGCCAAACTCTTCATTATTCTTGTCATAGTGGTAGCTGGCATTGTTCTGTTGGCTCAAGGTGGGTTTTCTTTTACTATCAGTGTCTTTGATGCACAACTCAGCTTTTAAAGTTTTTTTTAAATATCTGATAATAACAATTTATTCATGCGTTATTGTGTGTCCCTATCCAGGACACACTGAGAATTTCTCTTATGCATTCACTGGCACATCATCGTCTGTTGGAGCAATCGGACTTGCATTTTATAACGGACTCTGGGCTTATGACGGATGGTAACTGTTACTCTTCTCTTCATTTTGCCCTTTAACAGGATGTATAGGATTGACCTCACTCCTCCATAAAGTACTGCAATGAAGTGCCTTTTTCCGCTGTACTGACTTGATATAAGGAGCACTGTGACCCTACTCAACATCAAGTTAAATGCTTTTTTTCATGTGGCAGTGGCAGTGGCACCCTTCTTTACTTTCCACAAGGTATACGACGATACAATACACGAGGCTATCTTTCAGCTGCTCTCTTGCCTCTTGCCTTTTCTCTGTCGTTATCTCCAGAATAGGCTATGTTCCACATATAGAGCAGTTACGGAAAAACGTAACCAGGAGAGCTATATCTCTCAGACCATGTTTTTTAAGGCCAGATACATGGTGATGCATGGGTCTCTGTCTCCCCATGTTTGGCTACACTAAAAGGATGTTTGTCTTTATCTTTACTCAGTCTGTCCCTGCACAGTAAAAGATGTCTGTGTTATTTTAGAGAGGTGAAGCCTTTCACCTTCTTGGGTTATATTCTCTTCTGAAAGGGTTATAAGCGAGGTCTATGTCTGTATCTGCATTGTAACACTGGGGTTTCCCCAGCCATAGTTGTGTCTCCTGGGCTGTGACCAGCTGGGAGTTTTTAGTTGGCTTTCCTCCATCTTCCTCCTGGCACAAGAGTGTGAGGCAGAGTCCTGTTGTCTGACTGAAGTTAATTTCTTTGTACCTAAAGTCGTTTTCTCTGAGGGGACCTGAAAAGGTGGTCTTACCTGATTGATACACTTTCATTTTTATCTCATATTAGGATTGTAGCAGGGGTGCAAGTGCCAGGATATAACACTTTGTGTGCCAGTAAGGCCATATAAAATAGCATGTCATTAACACTGAAGATGCTGAGGTTGGATTACAGTGATCCCTTACACAGGGTCAGCACCGCAACTAAAACTGGACTTGTCTGAGCGATTGAGCAAGTACATGCAAATATTGATTCTCTGCTCTGAAGAGGAGATGATCAAACCTTTAGAGTTTGCAGAGGGATACAAGCCTGGGATTAAATAGATGCAGTTTGTAGATGATCATGATATCATCACCACTTGGCTTGGCTCTTGATAGCAGTATGCTACAGTTCAGAGTAACTTTTTCACTCCATTGTTTTCCCAGGAATCAACTGAATTTTATCACAGAGGAACTGAAGGACCCATTCAGGTAAGAACTCAACTCAACTCCTTGTTGAAATGCTGCAGTTTTTAAGTGGTAATTTTTAAGGGGCCCCACAATTCAAGTCTGAACTTATAATATGAGATTTTAAAATGAAATTATACAAAGTCAGAACACAACATTGAACAAATGCAAGTTTTGGAATTGATAATTTGTATCAGTCACAGCATATATCCCATTAAAATCTGCACAATATACAACATATTTCGCTCATCAATGGATTTTTTTTTTTTGTCACTCACTCTCAGGAACTTGCCACTGGCCATCCTCATTGGGATCCCCTTGGTCTCTGTGTGCTATGTGTTGGTCAATGTTGCTTACTTCACTGTTATGACCCCCACTGAACTGCTGTTGTCTCCAGCTGTTGCTGTGGTAAGGAGCATGGGAGGCTGCCATAGCTGTAAGGAAGTGAAGAGCCTCGGATGACTTTTAAAATTAGTTCATATTGACTTGTCAGTGTAGTATTAAATTAAATATTAATAGAAATTAATGAGCACTGTCCTGACATGAGACAATCATTGTTTCACACATGTGTAAATGTGTCATTTATTCCACAGAATTGTAGCCTAAACTGATCAGTGTTCATTTACTCTGCTCCCTTTGTCTTTTCTGAAGTATTTGTTTGTGTCTCCTTAGACTTTTGGAGACAGAGTCTTTTACCCTCTGTCTTGGGTTGTTCCTCTCTTTGTTGTCTTCTCCACATTTGGTTCTGCCAATGGAAGCTGCTTCACCGCTGGCAGGTAAAAGAGAGAACTGGCATGTTATAAATAAAACACAGATGCTAATGAACACATTTTTGTGTGTGTAAAGCCATATGGTGTGTATATTTGTGTGCATGAGAAAGAAAAGTGAAGGTGAGAATATTAATGTGTTAGAAGTGGAAAAACTTGACAGACAGGAGAGACAAAAAAAACAAAAAAAAAACAAGAAAGTGCAGTACAACAAGAATACTCAGTGTCACAAAACTCAATTTCCATTTTTCTCTTCCCACAGATTGGCCTATGTAGCTGGCAGAGAGGGTCACATGGTGAAATTCTTATCTTATATTAGTTTAAAGCGCTACACTCCATCTCCTGCTCTCCTATTCAACGTGAGTCCTGCATATTTAAGAAGTATAATTAGTGTATATTTTTCAGTTTGGTTTTGCCATCTGACTCTTTTAAAGTTAAAAATTTTGCATGGTCATTCACTGCGTTGTGTAAGGTTTGTTGCTCTTTAAAGCAGTTCAGATTTTTGGTTTACCTTAATATTTTATGTTTTAGGGTATTTTGGCTATTCTCTACACTATCCCAGCAGACATAAACACCCTCATTAACTACTTCAGCTTTGCCCAGTGGGCGTTTTATGGCCTGACAGCACTGGCTCTCATAGTCATGCGTTTCACAAGGAAGGAGCTTCATAGACCAGTGAAGGTGAGGCTTTCTGATGGAGGCACAGTTTTTTGCTGTTCTTGGAGGACATTCCTCTTTTGTGTTGTTCTATCCCAACGACAATATTTGTTCTAGTTACTGAATTCGTTAACTTGAAAATGTCTTCTTTAAATGTGCACACATTAACAAAAATCACAGAGCATCTGGTGCTGTTTCTGAAATAGTTTTGACTCATTGCTGCTCGATAAGCATCAATCACTGACTGGTAAAGAAACAGTGAATATATCATTTACTAAAATGATGAATCTAGACAATACTGGCCTTGTCGGCTGGACAAATGCAACCTGATCATCACTGTTAGGCGTAACCACAATACATGATAATGATATTCCTCCAAATGACCTTACAACTATCAGACAATAATCTTGCATACTTTCTATTACCATGAGGAATTTAATTGGTATTCTATATCACAGGGCAGAAGTACAAGTAAAAAGTAAACACTTGATCCTGTGTAACTCTGTGATTACTTGAAGGTGCCGATTGTCATAGCAGGCCTGATGGTGGTGGTGTCCTGCTACTTAGTCCTGGCCCCCATCATTGATAAGCCAGAGCTGGAGTACCTCTACTGTACAATCTTCATCTTCAGTGGACTTCTCTTCTACTACCCTTTCGTCCACCGGAAGGTCAAGTGGGCACGTAAACTCATGAGTAAGTTTACTTTTCATTTTTTCAGAATTGAAGTTATTGAAATATTGTTATTGGCTCTTGACCGTCAATAGAAAATAAAATGGAAAATAATGTGAAATAAAAGATGTTGTGCTGACCTCATGGTGAACCCACTTGAACAGTGCTGATATAACCTTTGACCTCCATAGGGCCCATTACTATGCATGTCCAGCTGTTGATGGAAGTGGTTCCTCCTGAGAAAACTGAATGAGAACGGATGGAACTGACAACCAGGACAACTTCTGTTGCTGATCATGAAACACATCAGGCCTAGTTTTGGTACCTGGAGTAGGGTCAGAGTCAAAAATCAGAGCTCAATTCAGTTTAATAGCTGCATGATAAAAGTAAAAGTGCATGTACCGTGTATCGAGGTAAGATGAAATCATGTGTCATTTGGGTTCAGGGCTGAAAAAAATGAGGATTTGCGTTTCTAGAGTGTGTCCCACAGGAATACGTCTGCTGTCAGACTGACCATAATCTCATAATGTCTGTCTCCACATGAAGAAGTAAATCGCTTACAAAAACTTTTCTGTGGTGACAGTTAGGCTACGACTAAATGATGTTTGATAGAATTTTATTTTTAGATACACAACTTTTTTATGATGTATATAACCAGCACTTAAGCAATCATGTTAACCATTTCCTCATGTAGTCAATGTGCAATAGAGTTTTTACTGTGCCAAAGATCACTTAATGTAGAGCTGCTAGAGGATTTAGATATGCATGAATCTCCACTTGATCAAAGGGAAATGGTACACATTATAAATGCATTAAGGAAATGACATGAAAGATCAGCAGGTCATGCAACAGAATGTGGAAACATGTTTATTTTCTTTAATGAGGTTTGCACATTATTTAATAACACTCTCACTCCTGTCTTTCACACTGGTATATACTGGAAGAGTGCTGCATTGTGTTACCTGGTTTTTATTAAAGGTGTTAATCTTGTTGAGCATAAAGTGGACATGGGAATTAAACAATTTGTGATTCCAGCAAATACTTCCACTGTGTCCTCCTGGTCTCACTGCTAATTTATCTTTTTGAGAAACAGTGTTAATAATATCTCTTATGGGGTATAACTCATAAAAATACTGTCCTATGTTGGACATGTGATCATGAGATATATAGGTGGTACTTTAGGTAAGTGATAGTGAATCAGGCAGCATGCATACTAGTGAGAAATATCAAACGTGCAAAGGGACAATGAGCTTACAGAGCCTCTGGATGAATTTTTGGTTCATTACTCTAGTTTATAGTTGGTTGGTCTTTGTTGCCCTCTAGTGGCACTTAAGGCTTCCAACTACAGTCAAACTAGGATTTCCTATGTGTGATCCCCTGGTGTAAAAGTGAAGATTTTCTCCAGCAGGTGCCAGCAAATTTGCATTGGCTGCACTGAATGAGAGGACATTTGCAGAGAAGCTGCTTACTAACTTCTGCCAAATTACGCTGGAACTGTCTGAAGAAGCAGCATGTCGGTTGTGTAGCCTGTCGTGTTTGGCTCTGTTTAAATGTGCGTGGTGTTTGTGGTAAAGAAAGCTGTTGTCCTGCAGAATCAACTCAACAGGTCCCACAAGAAGACTGAACAAATGTTGACAAAAATGCAGGACTCTCCCGGCACTGATGGGCTCAAAGATGGGATTGTGATTCACTGCACATTGCTGTAACACAACACAAATGCTCAGGATTTTTCTATCATATCTTCTCCTCCTAAAAATTTTTTTGAGTTTCTGAAATTTTGCACTGAGTAGAGATGAGCAGTTACATTCTGTTTCATCACACTTTAATGGGCATTGGGTCCCAGGATGAAAGAAACAACATTTTCCATTTGGGTACTGGGCAGAAAAAGTAAAAAACCACTCAGAATTTAGTTCTGTCTTTATGTAGTGTCGGTGCTTTTGAGATGATGCAAGACAGTGTCGCCATTCAGTGTCAGTAGAGTTCAGGGATTCGATGGCATCACAGAATGAGTCAACTTATTTGTAATGGTGAAATTTAATTATTCATATTCAGTGAACTACACCCACACCCCCTTAGATCCCTGGGAGATTTGAGTGGTGGTTCAGTTGGATATAAGCATGTATTTTCATGAATAACTCAGTGTGCTTGACAATATGAGGCATCATTTATCCTACAGCTGATGGGGTGGTGGGCAGTACACTGCTCAATTCAATGCCATGAATATAAGCCTGCTAAATAGATCAGCTGCATACAAATTGTGTTTTACTGCTTTGACATTTGTCACCTGTCCAACAGAAAAAATACTTCATTACAAGTCCTGCATTTAAAAAGTGTAGAAGTGCTGACAGCAAAATGTACTCTGAGTATTAAAAGTAAAAGTTCTGCAGTAAAATGTCTCCAGCAGCTGATATATTATCATTCAGGACATAGATTGCTAATACTGATGCAACAATGTTTAAGATGCTTTTTACCTTCATAGTTGGTCAAGTTGGAGCCAGTTGGTCAAGTTGGAGCCAGTTTGTCAGTAGATGCAGTTAGGTAGTTTAATCTAGTGGTTCCAAACCTGGGGGTCAGAACCACCTGAAGGGAGGAAGGACAGAATCACACCCAGAAGAGAATCACACCCAGATCTTTCTGGAAGGAAAACATTAAAAAAAAAAAACCATTGTGCATTAAGCTGTTATCTTGAACTTCAACTCATAGCTGCATATCTTCATTTCTAAACTTTGCTAAGGAATTGGTCACGTAAGCTGTAAATGCAGTTGCTTCCGTTTGTTAATTCCTTACTGTGGGCATGTCTTAATCAGACTTTGCAGTAGTGCAGTGCCAGATTGATTGAAACATTAATATGCTAAATCTTCTGATGACTGTGAAGCTGCACTCTAACATACACACATTCTGTACATATACATGCAGCCTTGCCTACACACACACACACACACACACACAGAGTACACTCAAATATCATCTCATTAATGGATAGACAGCTCTGATGAGAACTCATCTGCATATCATTTTCGTCACATTATACTGCGCTTTTCCAATCAGTTACTGAATTAGCACTTGGATTGGAACCTCGCAATCATTCAGCGACCTTTCCAAAAACTGTATTATAATGTGTCACTAATGAACATGTGCTACAAATGAAGTCTTTGATTGTTCTGATTGTTTTTGGATTATCAGAAATAGTGCTTCAAGACTTCAGGGAGCGTAAAGTATTTGGTTGCTGATTTCAATTTGAATTTTTCCAGGGCTTGCTCAAGGTTTATATCCATGATATTTGACTTGACTTATGCACTGTTTGCGCCACTGTGTATTTTTTCCTGATATTATTTTGCACTCAATGGTTACAAGTGCCTGTGATTTCAAGAGTCTAACTGTAAAGTGGCTCTAGAAAATTCACTCAGTTCACTGATTTTGGCACCTGCGGGCAGAGTTAAGTCTGAGTGAAAAATAACATTTTTTGGAGAGTCCAAATACAGGTGGGAAAAAGAGCCAAGTATCACTTTAACATCCAGCAGAGGAGTCTGTTTTGTCAACATGACCTGTTTTCCTCCATTGGAGGGCACACTTGAATAAGCAGTGGCGGTGCAGTGAGCCACAGCCATTTCACACACACACACACACACACTGTGATCCTTTTACAGTAGAGGAGCCACATCCATTTTTCTCAGACATGTCCCCCAGATTTGAGGCATCACCCCCACCTGGCACTGATCCCAGAAATGTCTTGGCAAGACCTTTAGTGTGAAAAAAACATTATGAAAAAAAATGCTCTTCATTTTGAATTTTTATTCAAATGACAGTTCTCTCAAATATCTCATTAATAAGTTTGTTTGACAGCCTTTCTCTTACACAGCCGTATCTAAAGTTTTCTTGCACTGGCTAAATTTAGCCAGCGTAAGCTAATGGTCGTACCAGACCAAGTCATGGCTGTAGAAGTGTACTGAATTGAGCAAGGGTGCATTTCATTGTTTATGAATGAAATTTTTTGTTTGGGAGAAGATGAATGTTTTCTACCATGTTGCAAAACTTACATAGTCTTACTGCACAAGACTGGAACTGAGACAATGATTAAACCTTGGTGAGGTGGTGTTTTTCTAATCTACTTTAGCTTTACTGCTGCTTTACAACATTTCTATTATGATAATGTCGTATACTATACTCAAATCCAAACCATTTCACATCTTGAGCTGCCTTTGTGTCTCACACGCAAGACAAACATGCTCACTAATCTTAAAAATGTGCATTTCTTTGGGTTGATTCATGTTTCAACCAGTTCCAGGTGTGGATGAGCTGAGCCCAAGGCGGTGGATACTGCTGCTGATAAATTGTTAATGACATGAGGCGACCTCTGTTTTCTCTGCCAGCTTAAGGGGCTTTAACAATTAAATGACTTCTGCGATGACTCCTACATTACTTAGTGATGTAGAAACAATTAATTAACCTGAATATCTGGGTGACTTTTTTGTTTACGCTGCCATCCCCTCTGTTTCTCTTGCCGTGCCGCACGCTGTCTCTCTTTCTGCTCACTCCATCTCTCTCAGTGCATTCCCCTTGTCAGCCTCTTCCCTGCCTTTCTCTCACTCATATCCTCTCTCTCTCTCTACACCCTCTCACACACACTCTTCCTCTCTATCTCTCTCTTTGTCCTGCCAGGGTTTTCTCTGTATTTCCTTTGATCTTTCTCCTCCTCCCTTTGCTTCGCCCTGTTAAGGCTCTTCACCAACTTTAATTGAGCAACTTAGAGATCAGTGGCTGATGCCATCGCATAGTCACTCACAGGTGAAAGCACAGCTAATCTTATTTTACATATACTGTATGTGAGTGTGTGTGTTTACAAAATGCTAAATACAAGCGGATGTATCTACGTGTTTGTCTTCATTTGTACTGACCACATTTGCATGTGTATATGTGCAGGATTCTGTATATGTGTGAAAAATGTCAGGGATCAAGGGAGGAATTCAGCATATAAAAAAGTGCTGCTTGCTAATTGTGTTGCTGTGCATGCTCCACTCCTGCACCCGCTGTAGTTTCTGGCTGTTTAGCGGCTCTTTGATCATCAGATAGTGAGATGGTAGGGAGGCTGGTTATGCTGGCTTCCCCTGCCTGATGCACGGGTGGCTTCACTACACACTCTGCACTCAGTGGGGGTGTGTCTTGGCATTTGTGTGTATGTGAAAGAGCAAAAGAGTGAAAGAAGGAGAGAGAAAGAGGTACATAGGCAGAGAAAGGTAAAGAAAGACATTGTTTGTGGTTTGAGAGGGAATAATTAATGTGTGGGGGGGGGGCATTTTGCCTCATACGAAGGAGTGCAAACTGCTTTTACTGGCTGCCTGGCAGGGTCCTCTCTGATGTTTATCCTGCCTGTGTGTAATTCTAAACATTGCCTACAGACACTGCTGCTTCACAGCCAAGTCATGATCTCTCAGCTCCTTGTCAAAGATAGGTTTCCTCATCTGTCATCTGTCTGAGTATTTGTGTGGCATGCCACATTGATGAAAAAAAAAACATTTAGTATAATTTCACTCAATACACAAAAATGCAATACATTACACTACATTGCCAAGCATATAGCAAAAATGCAGTAAAGAGAATGATACAAGAGGCTGAACTTGGAATAATGGAATAAGTCCGACTACATCAGCTGTCTTCCTCTCCATTTTTTTCCAGTTGGCAGGATTGTTATGTTATTACATCAGTAAATATCCCTAAAACCTGGTCATCAGTCACCATTAGATATCCTGTCCAAATAGCCAATCTATTCAAGTCAATAATGTAGTTTTCACACTTAGTTCACTAAATTAATCCTGCTTTGTACCCCCCTGCCGACAGCTTGTAGCAAATCTACAAGCTATGACATGTTGCTTGTCCTCTCCAGTCAATAACAGCCAGCCTACCTATCTGGGAATGGCATTAAAAGATAAGAGAATCTCATTTATGGACAAATGTGTTCACATAGATTTCACATACAATCCATTTATAGCATGTTGTAGAGGGCCTGCCTCTCATGTTAGCAGCCATGAATCAACTCTCTTTATCAACACAGGGAGTGTGCAAGTATAGCTGGGTAGTCAGTGGTAGGGGTGGAAGCTTAAGTTAGAATAACAAAGTCGGTCTTCAGTGATTTCATTCTTACTTGAGCATTTTTTAAGCGCTAGGATTTTACTTTGCTGCATTTAAAGTTGAAATCCTTACAGAGGAAAAGCAAAAGTCACAAGATGAAGAACCTGCACATGCAGCTGAGAAGCTGCTGCTGAGTCTGCAGCATCATGGTCTGTGGCCGCTGGAGGGCAGAGCTCTGTGTTCAGAGAGGAGCTGATCTCAGCTCATGGTCTACATATGTGTTCCACATGTTTACATTCGTTGACCAATGAATGGGTCAGGGGGTTGCGAGGGGGTTGTTCGCACCTGGGCCGGGTCTAACTATGCAATAAAATGAAGGATGGTGTCATTATGTAGCTGTGGTTAAGATTAGCATTACCTTGGCATAGATAAAAAAGGTTGCATCTACCTTAATTAATCACTGATTTAATGTATCACCTGGCGACCACTGCAAGTGCCCCAAATCAAACACAGGTGCCATGTCGCATGACCAACAGGTGCATGTTGGGTCTGACTAAATGCTAGATGCTAAAAAGTTGAGGATGGATGCTTCAGCTGTGACTTCTACCTTCATTTTTACCATCAGTGAGGTGTGCACCACCTTTCTGTTCTTTTTGATAATCTTTGTTGTGCCTGCAGAGCTCATTCAGGTCAGTGTTTGAAAACTTGGAGGAGGCAGGGAGACAGAGGGGCTGAGTGGACTGAGACATGACAAGCAGAGAAGCTGGATTTAGAGCAGATTTATGCAGCTTGGCTTTGCTGCATAAAGTCTGTGGACACCTGCCATGGTATTCAGGTGTTTCTATTACCCCCCCCCCCCCCCCCCCTCATTTGAATCAGTGAATGTAGGCTAAGTAACATAACATCATTGTGTATAGTGCAATACAGCTCAACAGCACCACACACTACATCCTCCAGAGTTATCATAGAGTTGAATCAACACCTCTCACAAACAATTTTAATAAAAACTGAGCATTATGACCTTCATAAAGGGGGATTTATTGCAGGTCTGTTGGATTATAGTGCATTGGTTTTAGCTCAGTGTACCTAATAAACTGCCAACTGAGTGTACATTTGTAATTATCAGTTGTATGCACACGCTGTAAAGTACCTGACAGGAATTTATTGGTTGCTTTCAGTGAGGTTCACATTTGGGAACGGAGTATATGCGCTGATATACAGATGCATATATGCTTGCATATACGCCTAGTAGCCTAGAGATGTTCTTTAATTTAACAGTGTCACCACATATTATTATTATCACCATATAAAATCTTTTTACCCCGACTCCCTTTTAAAAATATTTTTAAATATTGTGCAGCAGGGTTTACTTAGAGTACATTTTGAGTGATTTAATTTGTACTTTTATCTGAGTACATTTTTACACCAGTAATTTTACTGCTACTTCAGTAAAAATTATTTCATGTAACATTACTTTTACTTGAGTACTATTCTCCAGTAGTCTCTCCATCCCTGGTAATCAGCATGTGCTGTACAGGCTGTGATTATGCTGGCAACGCAAGGGCTGTGAGACTGCAGGATGGAGAGGTAACATCTTGGATATTGATTAGACCATAGTGAATCACCCCAAACATAAATGGAAGGTACTATAAAACTACTCCACCTTTTCACCTATAACATAAACACGATTATGTGACGTTTCACAGATTGTCAGAACCTCTGCTTCTTTGACGTGAGCCATGGGAAAATGAATTTGGGAACTGCCCTCGTGGCAGGAACTCTCTTTAAAGAACGAGCCTTCAAGGAGCATTGCTGTATCAAGGAAAATGATCTTTGCATTTCTTTACAGGGCTGTGGTGCTGTCCCCCGATGTGAGGAGCAAAGCCTGCAAAATATCGCTATCCCCATATCCCTCAGTGACTAAGAGAGGGGTCAAGATACAGCCAGTGTAAGCTGTCATGCCGGATCTGATATGAAATACAGGCTTCTACGTACATTTCAAAGATAACCCACATGACAAGAGGATATAGAGCTCAACATGTGATTACACTATTCCTGGTATCTTCAGTGAGCTGAATTTACTAACCCATGTTTGATCCAGTGTCTAATTAATTCCTTAAGTTCTTGTGTTTATTGCGGGGGGGGGGGGGGGGGGGGGTTATACGGTATATAAGGAGAGGGGGTCTGTCTTTGAAGTGGTGTTCAGCAAATCTCTAGAGGACGACCAAGCCCGAGGCTGGACTCAGGCTGTGGGGAGAGAAGCAACAACCACTTTTCCACTGCGGGGCCAAAAATGGGGCTTGCCATGGCTGTGTTTGCTACACTGAATTACCATTGTTATTTGTTTATTTGAAACAATATATCCCATTGGAAATAGAAATGTCTTAAGGCGGCAGAATGTCAACAAAGAAAAGACTAAAAGTTTGCTTTGATTGAGTCTGAGTAGCAAATATCAACTAAGGCTTTGCTAGCATTGTTTGGTCCTGCACTGGAACCTGGGCTCTTAGCAACACTGAAAAAAGAGCTTCTGCAATCCTCTGTGGTATAGCCCTCCCTGTTCCTAACTAGCTAATGAACTATCAGCTATCTATCTTCATTCCACCCAGGGCCCACTTGTCCTTCCCTGCAGAGAAAAGCTACTTCTTGGCAGTTCTTGCTGAGGGGAATCCAAACCTCCTGGCTCTGAAGTAAAGTGCTGAATTCTTCTGAAAGTCATTTTGAGGTGAAAAACAGAATTCATTGATGCTATTTCTGTTGTCGTAGACAGCGCTGTCAATATTTGTGGGAACATGAAACAACCCGATTCCCAAGCTGCAGACCAGACATCTAAGGCTGTGATCATTTGTGATATCAGCAAAATACTAAATCTTGGGTTTCTAAACAAACTGCTGGCCAGTTCAGTGGAGTAAAGTTTGGATTGTGATTCATCTCACAAGATAACTTTTTCCTTGGGGTTGGGTTAGCTTTATAGCAGCCAAAATGTGTTGACTTTTATCAGCTTTTTTGATTAATACCTAAACTGCTACAATTCAAAATCAGCAAGATTGTATGCTGTTAATGATATAATTTATGTAGAGATACACAAGACAAAAGAGTCCTTGTTTCTTCCTCCAACACACACCTTGTTGGCATGTTCAGTTTTGGGACAGATATGCATGCAAGAGGCAATGTTTGATAGAGATAGAACCAGTTCACATTTTCACTTCAAAAGTGAAGTAAATTGTAATAAATACTTCAGAGGTGGGTGGGAGATATTGACTGATTGTAAAGAGTGCACAAAATAATAAAACAAGCCTCTTTCTTCCAATGATCTATAAAAAAAAAAAAAAAAAACATAATATCACAAGCTGTTGGACTGTTGATAATGTGCTAACATAAGCGTGCAGATCAAAAGGCCTGTAGTTAACATGCATGATAACAACTAACAGCAGGAATTTTAATGCCTCTGTTATATTGAGTTGTGCTAGTAAGCTGTGTCAATGAGCCAGCATGTGTAATGCCCTGGAACTATGTACCTGAACTGAACACAGCCAGAAGTGGTTGTATTGGTTATTCCTCTGCTTGATGAGTCAAAATGAGAAAGGCCTATTGGTTGCTGAGTATTGATATTGAGAATGTAACATTTTACATGTTAGCCAGCTGGTAGCATTGATCTCAAAGCGCAACTGATGCTGAGAAGAATTTGATCATTACTTTTAGCTATATCCTGTCATGAAGTGTGTTGAACAAGTGGAAATCTTGATCTGGTGGTGTTGGTGCTGGATGAAATGTCAGCAGTCACCTGTACTGGCTGGACTTCATCCCATTTAGATCAGTGGATCAATAGCCACATTTCAAAGTCATCCAAGAGTTGTAAGGTTATTATATGGTGGAGTGTTGTAAAGTGTTGGACAAACAGACTGGAGGACAGTCTGACCTACTGACTGACACTTTCATCCTAAAGCCAAAGAGAATAAAAACTGGTTCAGTAGTCTTTTAAACTTCAGGTCATGGCACCAATCAATGTAGGGTGAAAACAGCATGCAACAAATGACTTGCAAAGGTAGCCTTTCATGAAGGTATACATGTAGTTCTTTCATACCACTTGAACGTGAAGTCTTGAATCTTTCTCACACTGCAGATATTTAGAGTTATCACTTACAATGTGTGTGTGAAGGCTGCATTTCATATACGCTGGCAGAAACCATCCTACCCCTTCACTTTTTGCACACTTTATTATATTGTAGATTTAATTTTAAACAGATAAGAATGTAATTTTTGTCCACCAATATACACTCAATCCCCCATAATGACAAAGTAAAAACATGTTTTGTTTAGAGGTTTTTATTTTATTTAATTATTAAAAATCAAATACTAAAACACTAAACTCTCTTATTTACAAAAAATATCCAGGCCCTGAGTTTACTTTGTAAATTCTATCCAATTGTGAATATGTCATAACAGTGTGACAGTGTGAGCCAACATGCACAATACCAAGACCCTGACACTGAGGCAGCTAAACAGAATTCAGCCATGGTTCATTTTATTATTTACACTTGTGTATTCCCTACTACTAAACAACAAAATATGATCCAGTGACAAAAGTCTATTACAATGACGTTTTTGTTGTTTGTTTGTTTTAACAGTTTGATAGCTTTCAAACTGTTGCCCACCTGTTGCTAGTTAAATTCCATCAAACAACACACATAAAACACCACACGGAGGAGCAATTTTTTTAACCATAACTTTGCTTTTAGGGCGCAGAAAAACATGTTTTTCCAAAGACCCACAGTGATAAAGGTGGTATATCATTATATCTCAAATGTCGGTGTAGTTTGGTAAAGGCAGATTCCTGTGGAAATACACAAAAGTCACTCTTCTACTTAAAATACGCCTACAAACCAAACTAACTATACTGTAAACGACCGATGTTGTGGGCTCTCTAGTTGTAGGAAGATAGTTTTGTGTAGATCGTACCATGTTAACTCAAAATCAAATCTCTAAAACGAATACGCTTCCTGAATTCCAGTACCATTTTAGCATGTGCAATGCTTAGAAGTATTACATTTGTCGTTTTTAAAAATCACTTTCTGTCCAGCACAAACACGTTAGTTTAACTTTTGGCTGTCCGGTCCCACACACGCCTCCCCTCTCTGGCAGTGGTTTGTCCCTCACTCCAGCTGATCGGCCCAGGAATCCCCGGTGGCTCTGTTCGTTTTCTGGCTCTGACGGCTCTAATGTCTTAACGTCGATTCAAACTGCTTTAATTTTAGGGAGTCAGTGGCCGCTCGTGTCGGCAGAGTCGTTCCTCGTCTGGTGAAAGTCTGAAGGATAATCTGACCGGGGTATTAACTCTGTACTTGTCAAAGCCAAGGGGATCTAAACGCAAATACGAGGCCCACACTCCATCCCCGGATTCACCTGCTACGCGGAGAGGCTCACACGGAAGACCGACATGGGGGACACGGGGAGCGAGGGCAGCAAGCCACCGAGTAACGTTAACGTTATACCCCCGCGCTGCCCGTGTGGATTCTGGGGGTAAGGCGAAATACCTCTCAAATGTCTTGCTTTCAAAATGCTTTCTTTCTCTGCCGACAACTAGCACAACCGCTAGCCATTAGCTTTAGCAGCTCAAACAGGGATGAGCTGCTTTTCTTATTACCCCCCTCCCCATTGTTTTGTAGCATTAGCTGCTAGCTAACACCAGCTGGCCTCGGTAACCTTCTCCCTGCGGAGGAAGAGAGCAGGGTAAGGGTGTGGGATAAGCCCTCCAGGTAATGTGGCAGGTGTGACAATGCTAATAGAAACCGGCTAGTTAAAGCACTGTGTTCACAAATGAAGCAGCTGGTTCGAGACACCACGGGTGGAACTGATGGTTTTTGCCAGTTCAGTTTGGCTAACAGGTTGAATATGTGCTATCATACCAACACATTGACACAGTGAGTTTGTTTAAGGTCTCCTAAGCACATTAATCCTTGTGTACATGTTGTGTTTGACAAGTGGAAAGCAAAGTGGTGTAAACCCAAGATACTTATTAACATGGACTTCACATGATTTAACGTGTTGTTCAGGTGTTTGTGAAACCAAGCAATGCTATATCAGTCTGCTACTTGTTTACTTTTATTGACAGAGGTTAATTAAAGTCTTACATACCCATATATCACAGTGGCAAAAGTTATCCTTATTTAAAATGGCACTTAAAAGTAATATGTAGAAATATTTAAAAAAGTTAATAAATTTAGTATAATATTGGATATGCTTACTGTTGCATGTGGTGGGCAAGCTTTAAGGTTATCATGAGCCACATTTTGCACAAAGGTCCTACTTTAGAGCTTGATGCACTGTTTGTTAAACACATAACATTGTTGATGGGTTGGACTTTAGTTAATTATATTTCTTGCAGGCCAGCACTGTATTCTTCAATAGTCAACTTAGTTGTAAAGCAGTGAAAGCACTGTGGCACCCAGCTAGGCCATAAGAACGTGTATGTTTTCCCCGACATTATTATTCATCTAAGCAATCAGAGCTGCCTTAGTACAACATAAGTAGTACATTCACTATTTGTGTATTTTCAGAAGTGGTCTGTTTAGAGGTGACAGTTTACCCACTGACTGGTTATATAAGAATAAAAATGATGTAAAACCAAAACTCTTGTGATGTCAGACACCAGATCTCAGTACTAAAGGGTAGACTAAAGTTCACCAGGTTTATAAACAAAGAGAAGCCTGTATCAAAATTATGGCATCATTGCATCTTGTTACAGTATCAAAATTAAGACCTTAATGTTCCAAGATTACTCCCTAAGTTAGTTCATTTTCTGCATTAGATGTCCTTCACATTTGTAACAGACTAGTACAATGCAGTGTGGTTTTGCCCCAAATTTTGCAACTCTTTTGAGCAAGTCCACAATTCCCAGGCCCATTTTATACAGAATGTCACAACTGGACATGGACACTGATTACTTTATGTCCTCTCACTACTGTACTCACTGTAACATCAGCCTATTTCTGCCAGGTTCAGGTTCTGGATCCTTCAAAGGACCCATCCTCTTGGGGTGCATTCTCCAGAGTGGAACAGCAACGATCTTTTGATTAATCGATTAGTTGATTACTCCTTACAAGATGATACGTTTACCAGGAAATAACTGAGCACCTGAACACAAATTCTTAATAAATCTGTTGCATTCATGTGATATATCCTGACTTTGTTGGTTGACAAGGGTTCAATGCCTCATGACACAACTGACCAGAACACGGTAGAGTGTGGGATATTGAGGATGCCCTCTCAGGAGCACAGGATGCATTGATGGTACCCCGCAAATATGTGCA
Source organism: Toxotes jaculatrix (assembly GCF_017976425.1). Lineage (NCBI taxonomy): Eukaryota > Metazoa > Chordata > Actinopteri > Toxotidae > Toxotes > Toxotes jaculatrix. The sequence goes on along the minus strand of NC_054394.1, from coordinate 12,936,541 downwards.
AAAGAAAGCTGAAATTTAAGCTGCATTTTGAGGGGTCTTCGAAATGGGATAGGTCTCGTTGGTTTAGATGGATTTGGTTTAGAAATCCACTCCTGAGTTAGACTCTTCCATTGACAGGCCTTACTGGAAATGTGTGGGGGTCTTTGGATCACCCACAGGACAGATGGATTTAAATTATGTCAGTAGAATTGGAAAATGGAAAAAATAGGAGTTGGTAGGAATCACCTGTAAGTTATTTAAATGCTGCAAATGTTTTAGCATGATGATGTCAAGAGACAGATGCAGGTGCACCATGAGTGGTTGTGACTGCTGCTCTGTGGTTCATAAACTATAACTGCATGTGACATTTAGTAAGTGATGTCAAATTAAAATGAATGCTTTTTATGTTCTCATGAGAGCAGCAAGTTTGATTGTCTCTAAGTGATCTTTGACTGGGGAGGCAAATAAATAAGGGAGAAAGTAAAGGTTTACTCACTCCTTTTATTCACTTTTTCTCAGCATAGGACCAGGAAGGTGTCTTTCAGCCTCATTGATGTTTAGTTGCAGAAAGGATAAACCTGAACTACAGCTGGGCTTAGTGATCACAAACATGTTTTTGTTGCATTTTTTGTCCTCGTCACATTCAATCAAGATTTCTGTTTTCTCAGCATCTTAGTTAACATATCTGAGCTTATTTGTTTAAAGTTTTCTAGTGCAGGTTTCATGTTATCAGTTGTGTTTGAATGTTACATTCAATGTTACATTCCTCCTCCCTGTGTGGATTGTTTGTGTTGGTCTCAGTTGCGTGCATGTGTCTGTGCAAGTCCTTGTCAAGGCTGTCGAGTGCAGTTTGACTGGGACTCTCTCAGCAAGTTGAACATAGTCCTGTATCGCAGTTGTGTCCACACACTCTTTATTTGCGTAAAAAACAAACTGGAAAAAAAAAGAAAAAATACATGGCTAAGTACAGTTTGTTTGTTGGTACTGTGGTTAGCTGCTATGTTTTGAAACTGAAATAGGTGTTTAGTGGAGGACTCCTTTAACATAACGTGTACTTTAAAGGTTCAAATGTGACTTTATCTTAAGTAGAACTTTCTGTTCTGGTACATGTTGCAGCAGTATATGCTGTGTTGTGATATGCAGAGTTTTCTGGAAATTTGGTCTAAAAAGAGATCACATATAAACTAACCAGATAGAAGGGACTGTCTCTGGGTAATTCAGAGGATTTTAAAAACCTGAAATGAAGGTAATATAAATCCAATTTGCCAGAAAGTAGTCTTTTTCAGTGATTTATAGTATAACATTGCTGGCAATGGCTTAATGCATTTAGGGGCCTTAAAGGGATAGTTACCGCAGTAGTAACAGCGTAGCAAAATCTGTGCCAGCTGACACATCGTCTCATGGTATATATAGATATTGTCATCATCGTTGTCAGTTAATTAAAGGAGACCTTACCTGTGCTGTTGAGACCCGTGCTCACCCCTGTGCATTATGTTGAAAATACATGGCTAAAATGTGCTTTTTATTGAGGAGTATATTTCCTGTTTTAAGTAGACTGTGAGGTAAACTGCTACCAACCTACTATAATGATGTTAGCACAAAAGATGCATAGCATACTTGTAATGATGATTCTTGTTGCCAGAGTTGGAGAGAATTGCTGCATTAGTTGAGTAATTGATTCTTTAATTAGTTTATTTATAAGCCCTACATTGCCTTTCATAATAAAAAATTGTTAGATCAATCGAAGAATTGAATGTTTGACTGGCAGAGGTAGCATTGCAGAAGGGAATAAAATACTTTTAGTTCACAGTTATTGCAATTCAAGACCTTAGAGATTACTTTAAGTCTGCACTCTTCATGCCTCTGTAGTTACAGTTACCCTAACCCTAACCTTTTTTCACTCTGCAAAAGGCACAACGGAGGGCTCATTGTCTGGTTCCACACTACAATGGACTGTTATAAAAATAGCACAACGATAGACCAGAAAGACACTGTTAAGCCCCAAAGGTAGTTCGCTACATAACTTATCTTGCTTTGTGAAGGAGACTTCCTGATCCACTTACAGTTGTCTGTAAGTGGATCTCCTGGCAACTGCACGGCTGTACAAGTTGTAACATTAATGCTCCATTTCCTATTATGAAATGAGCTCAATAAGCCAGTTGTTGTAAAACAGTTCAGGCCAGTGTTCTTTTCAGGTGTTTTTCTTTACAGATTGAAATTTCCATATTCTTTAGGATGGCCTTCATTTATTCAATTAATAATAGACTATATTGGTTTTTGAGAAGTAGCTATTTTGAATTCTTGGAGGATTAGCAAGCTGGTGATGCTCTTACAGTTGCTATTGAAGGGCCCACAAGGAGCACAGACTACTGAACATCTGCAGAGTATAATCTCTCCTCCCCCTGTAGTGTAAAACTCAGTCTCTGTCACTTTTTTCAATCCCCAATAGATAAACCATTGTCTAATAAAGTCTGTGACTACTCCATTAACAGACTTGTATCTGTTTTTATGAAGTTGTTTTTTCTTTTACTGCTCGTGTCATTTGTGTTTCATAGAACTTGGTTCCCTCCAAACATTTATTGCCCATCCAAACCTTTGCTCCTTTGTATCACTCAAACTGAATTACCAGGGCGACAGAGCTCTTCTTCCTGTCTTTTCCAATCAGGTATTCTCATTAGTTAACAGCAGTGGGTCAGCTATGAAATAGACTGATTGTGAGCACTGTTGAAACTGCACTGCCGTCGTTTCTGTCCTGCATGTTTTTTTCTCACCCTTTCTCACCCCTTTTAGTTCCTTAATTAATCTGTGATTTGATTACCTCTGATTTGAAAGGTTGACAGGATATGACTTGTTGTTTATCCAGTATCGGCTTCCTCCCTGGCTGCGTCTCATGATGAAATTTCTCCTCCTTCTCGCTTCCTCCGTTCTCTTTTATACGCTGGACCACACACCAGCAGACTGACAGACAGCCCTCAGGTTGACTGCAGCTGACCCTACATTTAGAAATGAGGACAAAGGTGTGCAACGAAGCGCCCAAAATAAATAGAATGTGACTGATAGCAGTGACCGTCACGCTCAGTGCGCAGACGGTAAGGACAAGGGCTGGAGAGGAAATGAGAGGAGCCCTCTCAGAGGAAAGCCAGAGCCATCTGTTGTAAAAGAGCTGTGCCACTAAAATCGGCGAGTGAAATCAGTCAGTAATCAACTCCTTAATGACAGCTATTTCATATCAAAAAGATCTTTATCCATCATTAGGAATGGGAAAGTTCTGGAAACAGTAAGAATTTTCCATTGAAATACAAGAAATGGTTCAGTTAATAAAAGCTTTTGCAATGGGTAAAGAGAGAAAGCATGGTCATGAGGTTTGTAATTTTCTCCTTTTGTGACTCTTGCACACTTTCAACACACCAGTTGTACGGTTGTCATGTCAGCCGTGCACATTGCCTACATACAGGCGAGGAGCCTTCACGTTTGTGATGGAAATCAACTGTTTCCAGCATAACAATGTCAACTTGTTCTTCCATATTGACATTTTTATTTCCACTGAGCTCGTTTTAAAGCTACTTTTAGCCATTTTTGACCACAGGGGGGCAGAAAGAGTCAAAACATATTCTGCCAACAGTCTTTGGAGTTTTGGACTCCAAACACATAGAAATACAAGTCTGACGTACCACTGACTTATCAAGTTGTAATGTTATGATTGTTTACTGTCTAAAACTGGGACAGTTGGATGACAGTGTGAATCAAACACATTTAATTCATGAAATAAATTTCTTCTTTTCTGTATTTAATATGCCTGCAATGGTTGTAAGACGCACAAAAAATCATCTAAAACAAAAAAAGTCACACCTCACTTGATGCACCCTCCTAGCTAGTCTGCTGCTTAAGCCTTGACAGACTTATAGCATGACAAGTTTGAATTCTGTGAATTATTTAATACTGCAGCTGGGATCACACTCCTTATCGTGAATTTTTCTTTCCCACGATCCCAAATGCAAAATAAAGTCTCAGCCTGAGACTTTACTTGGGGTCATGGAAACCTGTTTTTACTCTTGCTGTGTGGATTCCCACCAGCAAAAGGCACTTGCGTGTTTCTTTTTTTTTTTTCTTGAACCTTATTCTGCATTTTTTGACTTCTGTGTTTGATTAACACATTTGCTTTCTTTCTGCTCTTCCCATCAGGTCCAGCAAAACTATGAATCTTTGCTCAAAGTGTTTTGCAGGTAAGTTCTTCTTCTGCTGTGTGTTTGTAGGGTTGGCTGATTTTGTATCTAACATTAGCTGGCATGAGTCGGGGAGTTGGGGAGATTAAAAACTGTCTCAACTGCTGTAGCTGTTCTGCAGAGGCCTTGAAGTTATTAAAAGTGGAGAAGAAAGTCTGAGAAAGAAGCCCAGGGGTAGTGTTATGATAACTCACCCCTGACTCTGTTTACTGTACAGATTTTTAGTTATATAGTTTAATAGTTCATAGTTTTCAAACTGCATTTTATCACTTTCTGAGCAGTAGCTTGCATGTGTTGCCTCTATCCAACGTGAATTTGACAAACAGTTTTCTTTGAATTTGCTGGACAGCCATGAGTCAGTTGCTATTTTTGATGTTTCTTTTCACCAATAAGGTGAGGGATGTTTCCTTTCTAATTCACTACCCTTTAGACACCTTCAAGTCTGGGATTTTTGCTCAAGTCTCATCAGAATATTTTGTCCCTTCTCTCTCAGGCTTTAGTTTATCCTCTGACAAAATCAGTGCCCAAAGTAAAAGTAGGAGACTCTGTCTATATACATAAGAAGGCAGCAGTGCTGTGTCAGTGAACCACAGTCTGTGTGAAATTGAGCATCATCCAAAGATGCACCTAAGTTCTGTCTATGACGCAATTGTTTGGCCTACTGCCCAACATAACCACCACTCCCTACTCCAACAGATAGATGCATTCAAATGTGCACACACAGGTGTCTCACTATTTTTCCTTAGACATTCAGAAGAAACAGCCAGACAATGATTGTGCCCCAAAGGCCTCCTCAAGCTCCAGCAGCAGCAGCCAAGCAGACATCTTCTGTAATGAAACGAACAGCAGCATTAGTCAGTCCCTGATGTCGGTGCCTAATGCATCAGAGGACCCTTCACCAGGGGAGACTGGAGTGACATCTCTACCTGCTCAGGACGGTAAGACAGCAGTTAATTAGTGAGAAGTTTATCTTATCAGGTTTTTCAGCTTAGATGGTGTAGGGCAAAAACCTCTTTATTGTTTCAGATAAGTGACTAGTGACCATAGTTCTTTGAAAGATCCATTTTTGCTCCTTTTTTCTTTGAACCTGAATAGTGGAAAATCCCAACTCTAAAATGCCAGAACTGCATGAAGTGTAGAATTGGAAGGCTATGCAATATGGTCACAACCAGAATATTGTAGCCTTTAGTCCAGGGTATCTTTCTGTAGAAGACTACTGCTACTTTCTGCCAACTGAAGTAGCAGCAGCAGCGGCAGCAGCAGCTGCAGTGCCCCTGCCCTGGCTATATTTGTCTTCATGGCACAGATAGAGAGAATGATAGGAAAGGGTATCTATTCAGAAGTGAAGGTTTTAGGAGGACACCTACAATTGCCAGGGCATCCGTCATCACTATATAGTGACAAGGTTATTTGCGGAGGCCGATGCAGGACAGGACAATAAAGTGGCTTCCAAATGGATGTGTAGAGCTTGTGAAAAAAATTTGGCCCACACTAACTTGGTTCTCCACTACAGCGGGAGCTTTTTTAGTAATATACACAAGTACTTGATTATTGCAGATTTTTGGATACGGAGCTTCTCATGGAACTGGCCTGTATGTCACCCACAAACTGGCACACTCACTCACCATCAACAAGTTAAAATGCTGAAGCCTCAGCTGTACTTTGAGACTGATGCTAGAATATTGTGGCATGTTACATGTATTTGGTATAACGATAATCTTTTTTTCTTTCACTCACACTCAGCTGTCTCTTAGCTGGCTTCAGTCTGCACACGTGCATGCTGCTGTCTCACTGTCACAGATATCTGTCATAGTTGCTGTGAGGGGAAAAAAAAAAAAGAGCACATAGTATAATAAAGGATTCCACACACCCCAGTCACGGTCTTTTCATTCTGCTACCATGTGGAAAACGCGGTATCCAGGCAACCAGCGGCAAATTGTCCAATAGCTTCTGTCTTTAGGCTTTTACAGTTATAAACTACGTGCCTGTCAGGATAACCTGTGTTTATGAACTTGTTTCTAACACACAACCTAATCTGTCAGTCAGTTGGAGTTTGCCAGTTTTTTTACACGGTTGTTTTGCTTCTATATTTGTGCTCTACATTTTTATATTATCTGGGAATGCATGATTATCTAAGTGTAGATGTCTGCATTTTAGGTTTTATTTATTGGTCTGTTCTAAATCTTAATAAGAGACATTTAATTTTGTTTTACACACCTAAGACAAGAATCACAATAGAGTTTTAAAAGGAGGAAACTAACACCCTTATGTCCTCTCTTTTCTTCCATTTTCCTTCCTCGTTTTCTCACTCTTTCCCTCCCTTTTGCTCACTGTATCTCTCTTTCAGAAGTATCCAGCACAGACACTGTCTTCGGTTCACTCTCCACTCCCACAAAACGCTCCTTTGAGTCAGGTATGCCTCAGTTCTACCACTAAAATGCCCATTATTGTGTTTTGCACTGTGCAACTCAGTAACATCCACGGCACTGAATTGATCCAAAATGGCCAGGTTAATTGTTCTTCCAGGGGCAAACAGCAGAGGGAAGGATGTTGGGGATGCAGTAGAGCATGACTGCAGGAAGGTGCAAATGTAAAGCCAATAAAGCGGTTAGTAGAGTGAATGGTGGTTATGTTTATATGTATATAAATGCAGCAGTTACACAGAACAATAATCTATTGTCAAGGTCACATAGAAGGGAGCTCAGTGGTTAAGCACTGTCACATCACGGCGGGAAGGGGTTATGTTTAATTCTGTCTACGTAAGAAATAGACTCAGAAAACATGTCACAATGATACAAATCTGACAGAGCTGAAACATGCAGACTGGCTGTAGCATTATCATCAGCGTTTATTGGAATAAGCCGAATGAGGTGCAGGTCTGAAAAACACTGCAGACTCTCTTCTAGTATGGAGTTCCCTTTCTTGTGTTTTCACCCTTAGGTGACACAACGTACAACTGCACTCACACACGTGAACACGCACACATGACTTAAGACAAGTGCAGAGTAGGCAAGGCTCAGCAACGGCGTACGAACGTGTTGATCCCTTGCCTGATGCAGCAGGATCATGTGACAAATGCACACACAGCATCATTTTAACCTTTTTTTCTGAGGCTGAATTGATGTTTTACTTCATATAGTCTTTGGCTTTTGTGCTACCTATTACCCTCTTAAATCGAAGCTGTATTCTATCAGTTTATAATAGAAATGTTTTGGCTTCAAATGTCAGAAGTTTTTCTTTTTTAGAACAAAAAAAAAAACTTCCCAGTTGTTGACTCACAGCTAAATTTGATGTTCCAGTTACTCTAAATTGGCAGCAGAGATTTACCTGGATAACAAAAAGCACATGAGGAGGAAAACATTTTTTTTTCATAACATGCACTTGCACATGTACAGACGCGCATACTCACACACACATAGGGATCGATGGGACAGGCTAGGGGGATCTAGCTGCTCAGCTTGGCCTAGTTCTCAGAGATTTATTGAGTGCTGATCTGCATTCGGCCGGGGCCCGGGAAAAAGTCTGCAGGATTGATGAGAAAAGCTGAGTTGAAATTCCAGCCGACCACTGGAAACTCGCAACATGCTCTTCCTGTCTCAGGTGGTAGGTTGAATGTTATCTAATGCAGGAAATCCATTAATCTCCAAAGCAAATTTTTATTTAACACACAAAGGGTTTTTTGTCCCAGTGTGCCATCACCTGTTCTCTTGCAGTTAAAAGAGCTCATGAAATCAGAGATGATATCTTTATTTATGAAATGATGGTTATTAGGGAGCCTAATCGAGAAGTTTTCTCTTGAAATTTTAATCTTAAATCCTGGACAAACAAGAGGTGAATATTTTTTGGATTATCGTGTGGGAAGAGAGGAAACAAAAGGTGAAGCAGGTTTTGGCTACAAGTATATTGGTAGACTAATTATTTAAAACCATTTCTAGCAGAGTAACCTTCACATACTTTTGTTTCTTTTGACAACAGAACACTTCTGAAAGCTGGTTTGACAAGGTCCAGACTTTTAGTTATGATTAACTACACTTTGTAGCAGAAATTGTATCTAATAGCCTTTTTTCCTCTTTATTTTTGTGTGCGTGTGCTTGTATTCGTCTCCAGCCTCGGAGTCAGAAAGCGATGTTTCACCCGAGAAGCGAGCAAGAGTGGGTGTGGTGCCAGAGAGTGAGGAGTCTTCATCATCGTCGTCATCTTTGTCTGCAGCATCATCATCATCATCATCCTCGTCTCGCAGTGGCTCTAAACAGCGGAGCCGCAAACGTTGCCATCGCTGCCAAACCAAACTGGAGCTGGTACAACAAGAGCTGGGTTCCTGTCGCTGTGGTACGATGATACAACTGTGTATACACAAACATACATTAGAACACACAGTGTGATCAATGAAGACACGTGCTAATACATGCATAGGCCCACTCGCACACCACAGCATACACATGAAGTATTGACGGCCTCAGTTTTGTGCCTAGCATGTGCATGAAGTAATAAATGACTTTTTGCCGTGGTCATTATTGGCCTCATAAATAAATGTTAGTTACCTTGGTCATAGTTTTAGGAATTTTACGTCCAGTGCAGTTAAATACATCTGCTACCTGTGCATGTATTTGTGTTGTTGTTGACAGAAATGTCGATGACCAGGGTGCTTTTGCTAGCCTTGGGGGACCATTACAGAAAGCCTGAATGTTTCACATTGCACATAAAACATAAGCCAATTACCACAAACACTAATGCAGTTTAAACCAATACTTGGGTTGCTAATCAACTTGTTTGCATACAAATTAAAGTACTTAAAAAGTCACAGCTCTTCACTGCTTAAAGACCATCTGCTTAAACCCACAAACTAATTTCTAAATTGGAAATTGACTTGCCTTCTTTTTTCCTCCCACCAGGCACTGCTTAATGCATAGGCCATCCATCCTTAATAGTCCAGTGCTTACTATGAAAACATGCTTTTTACAGACTGAAGGGGAAATGGTGGCAATTACAGTGATTTCTGACTATTGCAGTAATTGCAGATTACTTTGCTAATGGTTCTGCAGAATGTAAGCCAAGAAGGTCTGATAATGAGCTGAAAGCACAAACACTTTTCAGATTGTAAATGGGGAAGAAAAGATCCAATGTTGTCACACACTTTTGCTTTTGCACAGTGGCTATAATATTCATCTTACAAGGTGTGAGTATGACACAGACTAAAAGCACTGGAACTTAAAAGGCTAATTAAATCATACAAGCTCTCGTCTGAGGTGGAGACCCAACAGAAGCACCATATCCCTGGTCTTTCACTTTACGAGCAATGTTCCTGAAGTTTCTGATTTGAGAACGTCTACCATACCTTTTCCACCTTTTCCTTGAACGAGTAACCTATTAGAAATGTCCTTAATATATAAACTTGCATGCTGTAATTTTGGTTTGTTTCAAGTATGGAAAATAGGCTGTGTTAGTCTGAATCTGAGTCAATAATCACGCAGTCATATGGCACATTAAAATCACATAATGGCTGCAATCCATTTGTCCTTGCCAACAATGGTGAAAAACACTTAAATAATCAGCCTATTAATTAATGTTAACCCTAACCCTCTTAGTGCAATAACTGGTTATGTTTGAAGTGTTTCTGTACAGTGTGTGCATGTGCATTTCTCAGCTCGTCCTTACTCTTCTCAAATGGCTTTTCTTCATTTCTACCTTTAGGTAGAATAAATATTTCAGACCCCTTTGAATTTACACAATAAAAAAACTTTGAAAACTTGAAACTTACTGTACAAAAATGGATTTCATTATATTACCCCAAAGCATTTTTCACCCTCTAAATTTCCTCCCAGCTCATTGATATTTCAAAACTCAACTCGATGCACTGTTAAGTTACAAAACATCAGATGTGAGCTTGGTGGAAAATGGATGATTTGGGGTTCCTAGTGGGGAAATGATCATGGTCTGTTAACCACAACTTCGAAAACACTTTCCTAACTAGACTCCTAAATATCTGGCTTATCATCAGTGGGTGCTGTTAAATTGAGAACAAATGGTGACATGGAAGTCTGTGGTAATGCACACAAATTATTTTCAGGCGCCTAAATTATTTGACAAATGAACGGCTTGAGGGAAATCATTGTCTATATTTGTTTTGCCTTTAAAACAGAGTGATATGTGTTGGCTATTGTACATAGAATAATATATTTTGCATATCAGCCCTGAGTATGAGCACTTTACATCTGTACTATGGGATTGAGACGGTTTTCTGTGTTTTCTTTTAGTACCCCCACCACCCCAACACACACACACACTTTGGTCAGTGTCTATCAGCCCATCCCTTTAATAGACTCAAATGTTACACAACTTTCTTCTTTCCACCCCCTTTGTGTGCACTGTAATCGCATTGGTTTTAATTGCATAGCAACCAGCTGTCAAACTGGGCTTTTAATCACCACTCATTGAATGCCAGCAGTGTTATTATGTGTATTAATGAATGAATTTAAGACGATGAGAGCTAACGAGCTTCTCTGAGCTTAACGAGCCTCCTACAGTGGCAGGGCCTTTTGTTGAGAGTGCTACAGTAGAGACAGAGTCAATGAGAGAGATGAGGGTTTCCTGCCTGCCTTTGTTGAATGGAGTAAAAAGAGGAAGCCATCAACTAGAATGTCTTCTCTGTTAACAAGACGTTTCACAAAGGCATGTAAAGGCAATGCATGTTATCTGCCCTCAGCCAAGACTTGTATATTTAAGGAGAGGTTCATTAACCTATAGTGGCATGCATGCTATTAGCACACACAGTATTTCCAATATATGTATATTGGAAATATAACACTCATTTTCTATAAAGTTTTGTACACATTGTAGTGGTTTCAGAAATATTCAAGTGATTGTCGTGCATGTAAAGATGCTTAATTGTACCGTTCATATAATATTTGTACATTCGCTTCACTCTCCCTCTCTTGCTCTCACCCACCCTCCAGGTTATGTCTTCTGTATGCTCCATCGGCTCCCAGAGCAACATGAGTGTCTGTTTGACCACCTGGGCCGCGGCCGTCAGGAGGCTGTCCTAAAGATGGTCAAGCTCGACCGAAAGGTGGGTCGCTCTTGCCAGCGTATCGGGGAGGAGTGCTCCTGAAGCATCTCGGTGATCAGATGGTGTCTTAGCACTAACAGGGATTTGATTTTTCTTTTTTTCTTTTTTTCATCTCATTTTGTTTTTCAAGATTTCTGCAGGTTTTTTGGATACAAACCTCCTCTTTTTTCTTTTAAATTATGCTCGCTCTTTTTAAATCCCACTGTTACCCATATCCCGGTTGTTTTCAGCTTCCGTTGGCTTGATCATATCCCTCCTGCTAAGATACCTTTTTGAAAATCTGTACCCAGGAATGAAAGAACAGTAAAGAGCAAAGGAAATATAGAGTTTCTTCACATTTTTTTTGCAAGCTCCTGACTACACAAGTGTGAGTGAAGAATGAATAAGAGAATGAAGGATGAAGGGGAAATACAAATGTTTGTCCTGGAAGCCAGTTTAAGACTATACTCTTTACCTCACAAAAAGAAAAGAAAAAAGAAAAAAAAACAACAAAGAATGACAAGGAGGAGGGGAAAGGGATGATTACCCTTTGTGTACACTTTTGCTTTGGCGCTGTTCATAGACTGTGTTCTTTACCTCAAAGTCAGACAGAGCTGCTTTCTACGCTGCGCCAAGCATGGACTTTGTGAAGCAAACCGAGCTAGCCAGTCTCCGTTTAAGTCAGTGTCTTACCCCCTGGCCGTCCACCACCTTGAATCCTAAACCTTTAGAAACACAAACACCTGTTAATCATCCACCTCAGGATATCAGAGCCCAATCTCCACCCCTCCTCGCATCAACCTGCATCTTTCTCTTTTCCACCTTTTGCTCCTTTTTTTTAAGATCATTGTGAAGGTGTTTCTGCCATTGTGGACGGTGGAACTGGGGTGGCACTGTAAATCCAAATTCAGACAGTGAGCAGTGTGAGCTGGACTCAAACGCACACACTGATAGTGGGAACAGTGAGCTGGTTGTCCTGGGATTGCACACAGATCTGTCTTTAATGTAGGGATGCGATAAATCAAGACTTCATTTGTTGAGGATTTTCTCTGTCTTCCTCTTTTTGTCTCAACATTTATCTCCTTATTCTCCACGGCCCTTAACACATGAGGGCATTTCCTCTGCACAGCCAATAGTCTTTTTCAGCGACACGTGGATTATGTGTGCTGGATACTTACAGTCTTCAGGCAGACTAAATTAACAGGACACAATGGACATTTAAGTGTGCTTATGGTTTATGACTGGACCTGTAACATCTGCATTCTACACATCCTCACATCTGAATACTAATGCACACACTTACACTTTTATGTTGTTTCATGTCCTCAGCTGTTGTTCACCTTGAGCACAAACCAGGCAAAATCAAAGGTTACTGTACTCTGAGTTTGGACTGAAGCAGAAAGTGGCAGAGCATCGCTCAGAGGTTCCTGTCGAGGGACTGTGATGGCTGTTCAGGTCTTTCATAATGTCTTAGGCCTTCATTTCAATTGTCCACATTGTTTAAGGTCATTTATGACACAAGCTTTGAAACAAGACTTCATATTCTTTGGTTTTCATTCTTCTTCCCAGTGCTTTAATGTCCTTATTTTTCCTTCCTATGCCCCATGTTTTGATTTCCTGCTAGCATTATGAGCTCACATGCATCCTCCTCCTCCTGACTTTGACTTTCCTTTTCTCATCTTTCCCTGTATTGATTGCTCTATTTTTCCTCATTTCACCCTCTCTGTCTCCCCTCCTCCTCCTTTCTTGTTTTGCTCTAGATGAGGGGAGAGAGCTGAGATGAGCAGAGTGCTGAAAGTTAAAATCAGCAAATAATTATTGTTAAAATGTTTTCCTGGTGGACTGTGGAAGGTATGAACAGAAAATGCATAATGAATGAATATTCTGTATCTTAAAGAAAACCTTATTTAACCCCTTTTTTTTGCATTTCAGATTTAGTTACACTTTAGTGTAGAGCTGGATTTTTTTGGTTGTGATGTGGTTATAAAATGGGAAGATGAATATGGAAAATTATTACTTTTTTTTGGTTCCATTGCTTTACCTTTTGCTTCCCCTTTCCCACTTTTTTCTTTTACTAAGGAAGAATAAACTGGATTACACAAAGTGTGGACATCTCTGGTTTACTTATTGACGTGATGGATGGGAGGATGAAGGATTGTTTGAAAAAGTTTAGAAGTTTTATTCTTTTGTTTTTCTGCCACGCTGGTTTGATTCTGCCGTCGCACTCTGCAAGAGGAAATTTGGGATTGGGATGAGTATATATTCATATTTTGCATATTGTGTATTTTTAACAAATGCATGTATGAGGTGAGGTTGGTTAAGAGTTGAAGCCTTCTTGCAGCATATTGCTGGGTCTCTGCCATGTCCTAACATCCTGCCAATTTTTTATAGTGATGTAAACGTTTGTTTACTTCTCACAGAGGGCTGCTATAAAGCTCCTCTCATTTACTTAACAAATCTGAGTGTGTTTGCGTGTGTGCTTGTGTGTGTGAACATGTGCGCTCACTAATGGAGAATTTTAACTAAAGAGGCTTCTGATGGCAGCGATGAATCTTGTGGGCTGGGCTGCACTAATTAATGTTGTGAAAAAAAAAGAAAACATACTATATGTAGCCATGATCAAAAGACATCTTCAAACGTTGAAACTGGCCGTCTGCCAGCTTGAGTGTAATCTCTAACCCTCCTCTTCACCCAAACTGAGCCAAAACTCTTGAAGTTAGTGCCTTAATGTGAATTAGTTGTAGCAGAAGTTTCTCCTCCCTCAAGGTGGTTGAAAGTTTGAACGGCCCTGCAGAGTCACAGACAGCATTTAGATCTCTTTAAAGCTGCCCTGTGTGTCCATTTTCAGTTGGTGGTCATCTGCCATGTAGGCAGTATTGCAGGAGGTTTCCAAGACTGATAAATGTACACTTGTTTGATATAACTGTAAATTCTGAGTTCCTAATACTTGAGCACCTTAAATTGGGAATTTTTTAATGCTTTTAATTTCCTGCTTTTTATTTCTTTGATGTTTTTTTTTTGTTTTATAATCTTTAAAACCCATCCGGTTTTTAGAGCCCTCTCTTTGTTTTGGTTGTCAGTGTCTGCACTCTCCTTTGTGCTGTGTATATTGTCTTGATTATGTCCTGACACACAGGATGAAGCACAGTGCCAGGATTGGGTGGCAACAAGGAGCATGAGATCTGTATTTACTGGAGGCTGCGGAGTGTTAGAGAGGGATTTGGGGGATAAGATGTTGTGGCCGGTGGTAAGTAATCTCCTTACAGCTCAACAAACAAGGAAGCCTGCCATTCTCACCACCTTGATTGGCTGCCATCACTTATCTACACCAACCCTTGTATTGAATAAGGCCTTGTTAAATGTTTTGTCTTCCTTGCTGCTCCGTGTGCCTTGTCTCGACTGTTATTACTTTCTCTCGCTTTCTTTCTCTCCTCAGACACACACACTCTCAAAACCACTAGTTTGTACTGCCCCAGTGTGACTGAGCACAAGTGAGGAAAGTGCTGACGTGTTAATTCCCACTTCAAAAAGCAGGCACCGCTTTGAATCAGAGGATAGAGAAAGAATGATCTCAGGTATACACTAAATCCGATGGAAGGTAACAAAGTCCAAAATAAGCACCGGATCAGTTTCACTGTGTAATGCGTCATAGGATGTTTTCCAGGCAATGCTGGTGTTACCTCAGTGTAATGGTAAAGTCACTTGTTAGCCTTATTAAATCTGATGAGCGCTTGTCAGTATGAAAGCATGTCTGTAATTACATCGGCGCTGGTGATGTTGCTCCCTCATTCATTATGAACAGAAATGGACACAGACAACCTATGTTAGATTTTAATGAGATGGTATACGTGCTTTAATCAAAGATTTCTAGCAAGGAGTGTTGTGCTTCAGATTTGTGGAATATGCAATTACGCATGAATACAATGTATAGACAGGTATGAGGAAAAGACAGTGTTGTTTTGGTTGAATTTCACATAATCTTATTAAAATGGCCTGTATGTTAGTATTTGGGATCGTTCTGTGGAGAGAATTACAGTTACAAAGCAGCTGTAGTTATGATCATGAAATTATAAAGCAACATGTAGGTTAAAATTTCTGATTAAATTATGTCATAACCAACAACTTTTGGTGAGAGACACCTCATATGCTGTTATACAACCATATTTAAAAGTTTTCATATGTCTCCTAGATATGAGTTGCCCTTTGACATAAAATTTGAGAAAGCCTGTTGTTTTACCACTGAAGCAGCTATGCACTGTTTTTTGCATATTAGCAATGAATCAAATGAGTGTATAATGTGATAGGGATCGCTCACAGTGATGAACCCATAGAGAATCACCACTCTTCTCCTCAGTTCGCCTCAGTTCTGCAAAACTTTAAAGCATCTTAAAGCTCTTTGTTTTTGTTTTCTGGCCTGTTTATCTTAGCTGTTTTGGTTCACTCTCACTGCTCTCATCAGCTTTGTTTTCTGGGTGCAGCTATTAGCCGAAAGCTCTGATTAATGCATTGTGAAGTGTCAGAAATTTGCCTCAAGAGTTAGCAGAGACCAAAACACAGAAGTGAAGAAAGTGAGGATTGGACCTGCACTCATCAGTTATCCAGATATATGACTTCAAATGAATAACAATGTTGCTTAATTTTTAATCAGCAAATGTTTTCTAGCACCATAGCATCTTAAAACGTGATGTTTTATTCACAGCTTGTTACCGCTGCCTTCAAGTGGCCAAAAAAAAAAGGGTTATTCTAAATAGTTTAATCAATAAACACAACAAACACGCATGAGATTCGTACAGGGCGAGCACATAGTAAACTGTGGCGAGTTTCTCTTTTGACGTATCTTACCTAAAACACACTAATCTCACACAAGTGTTGTGAGAGGGGTTGACCGTGTATCTGTGAAGATTCTCAACCATCCAGGTCATATTATCCAAGAAGAGCAGAACTGAGTGCATCTGGACTTGTTTGCTGATTCGTGAAAAACCATGTGCATCTGGGAAACAGCTGCCTGCGTTCATTAGTCATTTCTGACTCACCCTGGTGGATGTTAAACTTATGCTAACTGCTACATCTCAGTGTCTGTTGAAAAAAAATATAGAATAGGCTAACTCTGTATTATTAAATAGTCACTTTTAGATGCGCCAGCATACATTCCTTCGGATGCTATTTATGTTATTAGCATGCATCATGGGTTGAGATATTCTTTAACATTCTTTGAGTGTAGAGCATAATCCCACCTCCTACCACAGCTAATGACTGCAGCACTATTCATTACCATCCTAACCATCTTTAACCACCACAAGCTGACATTATGCTGCAGGAGCCTCAAACAGGCATGCTGCTGACATTTGGTCAGGTTTAAGAGGAAATTAGCAGCAACAGTAGAAGATCTAATCCCGGTGTAGCCATTACTGTCAGTCAGACATTTTTTTTTTTTTTCCATGTGACCTTTAAGGAAAAAGCTGACTGCACACTTCTGTTCAGTTACTTGCTCACTTCAACAGAGTGAGATAAACTAGTGGTAAGGATGAGACGTTAATAAAGAATTACAGATGAATTGGCAGGACTGTATAACAGTGGGTCTGTAATGGGTGACAAGCAAGAGAACGTTTCTCTGGAAGTTTTTATTTGACTTCATCAATTGTAACCCACAGAAGGGATTTCACCATCCACAAAGTGTTTTTTTTTTTAATTTGTGATGTGTAAAATTATATCCACAAAAATACATGGCCATTTGTAAATGTGCATAACTTACTTTTACATTTGTACATGTGAAATGGATTTTGCACATTGGCAGCTTATCGACCACTTCTTGTTCGTTATCGCTTCGTTTGTGATCGACACCCAGTCAGCTCTGGGGAAACAGGCCAAATCCAGTATGTACCACTCAGTGATCTCATTTGTGTTTTTAGTTTGCTTCTCCTCTGAATGATGGAAATATTTAATTTTGCAATTTGACTCTGCAGACCTGACTATGTTCTGGCATTCCTCAACGATGAACTGCATTGTTGACCAGCTGCAGCCCGGCAGTAGCAGTAGTGGAGTTGGTGACGAGCGGTAGTGAATCTGAAACAGTAAATATTTATGGTTTAAAGGTTTCAAATGTCACATAAAAGAAAACATCTTCGCTGGATAAAATTTACACCAGCTGATATTATATTTGAATTTCAGTGTTTGTGAGGAGAAAATTTCTCATATAGCGAATTAAAACATCAAATCCTTTTTAAAGAAGAAGTGAAGTGTAAGTAACAGCTGAGCTTAGCCAATAAGAAAGTTCTATGATCAGTCCAAACATTTATCTTTGAAATTAGCTGGAGAAATATTTACTATTTAACGCCTCCCTCCCCCTTTTCTATGAGTGGATCAAGAGCAGAGTTCTTGTTGCGTGTGGGTCATTAAGACATGAACATTACTTATGAAGTAAATCAGCCACAGCTTGTCCAATTGATTTGTTTGTCAATGTCAAGCATCGCTTTATTCTGAAAACCCTGTCAGCAGCAGCAGCGTGAGTGACACAGACACACAGACAGGTGAGCTGCAGGCTCTCAAGTGAGCTCTGATTTCCTAGTGACACAGTAGCATGCTACCGGTGGACTCTTATACAATTATTTTCATGTAATATTTTCTTGAAAATTTCCATTAACTTAGGCTCTTTCTGTGTGTATGAGAGTGCACACGTGTGCTCATGAATGGGAAAGAGAGTAACAAGTACACGTTTTGGCCGACTGACAGAAAAATGTCCTTACCAAACCTACTACTTTGCTGTAGCCGGCTCTTCATCTCTGATAACAGATAGGACTCAAAGCTCCATACAAACATAACGCACCTGAATCTTCAACCAAACTGTGGTGAAGCTGCATTGTGGGTTTTGACTAGGAAGAGGGATGCATAGAATTAGGTTGCATATATCTTGAAGTCCTTCTGTCCAACTTTTAATATATTCTTTGTAGCATTTTTTCCCTGTTGTCCTTGCACTCTGTCATACTGGGTTTACATCAGACCACTATGCTGTAAAGCCATTTGGTAAACAACACCTTGCACTAAATAACCATCATCAATGTGAGCACTTTTTGAAGTGTGGACGTTTTGCGATGCATTTTATATTTTTGCAGTACCCAAAATATGTCGAGTCCTCATTCCATAACCAGGCCACAGCGATGGCCCCCCCTCCCAAACAGCACTTTCCTTATTAATGTGTAGTCATCATTTGCTGTGTGCCACTGTAAAGTCTCCAATATTTGGCTTCCTGGGTGGCCGCCATTATTGATTTCCTGTTTCTCAGTTCGCTAAGCAGAAGCCAAACTGGACAGCTTTTTTTTTTTTGATCTCTCTCTCTCTCCCTCTCTGTCTGTCTGTCTGTCTGTCTCCCTCTTTCTGTGTTTCTCTCGGTCTCTCTCTTTCTCTCCCTCCTCTCTCTCTCCTATCCTTTGTCTTCTTCATCTTTATCTCTAAACTGTCCCCTATTAGCTTTCCCCTCTTTCATACTCATTGGTGTAATGTTCTGCTCTACTCCTGTCGCTTGGTCTGTATCCAAGACCTAGAGGTTAAAAAAGTTGAATCCAGTTTGGACTGATGAAGCAGCTTTGACGGCTGCAGCATAATAAGCAGCAAAACATCCTGCCCACTTTGTGCTTCAGTGGATTTAAAAAAAAAACACACTGGCTTTTTTTTTCTTTTTGCCAGAATATTTCTTGTTTCTATTCAGCTGAACATGACATTCATGTATTACCCACTAAAGACTACACAAGTCTCTCAAGCATCAAAAATACTTTAACTTATGTGTGGTGTGAGACAAATGCTAAGGCATAAGTCCATGTTAGCCTAAGGCTAACATTTTATAATACATCTGTGAATTGCAACCCCTGCATATCTTGTATGACTGTTTTGATACAAAAATTCCCTGTTTTCATTTCCATTTTGAAAACGTGGGACTCAGTATCTAGTGATTATCCTTTGCTGTAGGGCTCTGATGGGAGCAGGATACAACAGTCACGCTGTTTGTTGATCCCGACACCAAAGTCCACAGTCCCAACCTTGAGAGAGTATGACAGACATTCAGAGTGGGAGTGCGAAGGCACAGGCAGAGATACAACCCTGTTAGAAGAACATCACCACCTGACTGGGAATACGGACTCTGCATGACCCGCAGACCATACACTCTCTTTCAGATGTTAGTCTCTAACAACTGAAAATATACAAGTCTGAATGTCAGTGGAAGAACGTCTCATACTGACTGGTTTGTTGTCTAACTCTTCTTCAGTCAAATTGTATTCCAGTTTCTGCAGACAATGGAGCACAGGTGAATGAGGATATGTTTGTGTGTTTCATCTCAACATTTCTTCCTGTGTGGTAAACAACACAAACAGCAGAAGTTTAATTTTCTTATTAGCTTATTTGCTAACAGCAAATGTGTGTAATGATGAAAATCTTATAAAACATCTTATTAAATGCAGAAGGCTGACTTTTATGAAATACAAGGCAAATAAAGGCAATTATTTGTTAGGTAGTGATCATACTTAATACCTAAATATTGTTAATAAAACATTATAATAAATAGTGAATTTTCATACCAGCTCTTGAGACATATTTTGAGTATTATAAGGTGTAATGCATGTAATCTGTACTACACAGTCTATGTGTTTCATAGAAACTTTTGCCAGCTTTTGCTATTAATCATTTAATCAGACTAGGTTTCACTTTCTTTAAGTAGAGCTTGTTAAAGGTGTTGACATCTTATTAAGTACACCCATGCATTGTGAGGAAAATTACATTCGTAATAAGAGATTTAATTGCTTTGTTCATTAAGATGAAAACTGAAATTAGACTTTATTTTATAGAAGACATATTTCCAGTTAATTTGTCTCAGGGGTTAACACTTAGCACTTAAAGGTATTGTTTCCTACATTAGTTTGATTTAAAAATTAATTCAATGCAGAGTAAAAACTGTGGAGAACATTAGCAAGTTAAGGCCTTTCTTCTATGCATATTTTCCAGTCAGTTTTATTTTTTAAAGAAAACATGCTCTTTTTTCCCTCCATGTAAAACCTGCAACCCGTTCACACCTGGGTGCTGCGGCTGAGTCACAGCCCTCCTCCACTGTTAGAGCGGAGCATCTGAGGATGCTGCTCTTTAAGAACAATGGCAAACGCTGCTGAAAGAACAGATAGTATTTCTCAGTCACTTTCACTGCCTAGTACAGGACACAGCCCCATGGCCTTCTATTAAATAAATAAATACATACATAAATATAACTATTAAAGTGCTGGAACTATTATTCATTATTGACAGTCAGATTTTACAGACACACAAAAGAGATATATCCTCTATGTTGGAGCTGATCTAAACTGCCATTCATTTTGTCCCAATATCCACTCTGAGGGTCAGCAGTCAGCCATTGGATGGTCTCATCTTCAGTCTTGCAAGTGTCCCTCTGACAGCTAGTCAACCACTTCCTATTCATTCATTTTCAGAAACTCAACAGAACAATCAGATTTTGTCTAAAGCAGACTGAGCTGTGTCTAATGATCTCAGCCCACAAAAACTTGTTAAATACCATCCACCATTCACTACCACTGCTGGTAATTTACATTCGTGAAAGTTACCCGAAGGATATTTCTCACAGAAATTATTGTATGACTTTTTTGTGCATTTCACATCCAATCAGGACCAGCGAGAGACACTTTGGTCATTGGGATGCAGCATAGGGAATATGTTGGAGCATGGAAAGCAGATGAGTTTGAATTTAAACATGCTGCTGCAGAAGAGTAAGAAAGACATTTTAGTGTAACGGATTGTCTGCATAAGTGTCACAGGGATGAATAATTTATACTGAGTCACATTGAGGCCTGTTCAGTGTGAATGGCAGTGAATGGTGATAGGCTGCGAACTAACACCAACACTGCAAACATCAGTGCGAGCTGTTAAAATGTCCAGATTTCTTAAAAATCTTACTAATATAGTTCAAATTAATTAAAAAACACATAAGTTAAAAAAAAATATGCTGACGCATAGACAAACCCCTCTCATCAGGGCTGTAACAATGCAAAAAAAAAAACATGCCCCGCACTGATGTACAGCTGGCATGTGTTGTAACACATTCTGATCTGTCCAAACAAAAAATGCCTTTCTTTATTTCTGTAGGAATGTGGGAGTATCGCATGCCTTCAAATACACTTAGCTTCAATCAATGTGTCTGGGCCTAAAAAAATCCCTTGTATTGTACCATGTCTACACAGTCCTTTCTGAGACTGTGCTTGTGATCCATTCCCATAAATGTCAAGCATATTGAGGTCTAAAACTCAATGCTCCCCCGAGGCCATACCTTTCTTTCTTTCTTTCTTTCTTTCATTCTTGTGGGCTGGTCACGTTTGAGTTTTCACGTTAAAATAGATTAATTATAATAAGAAGAGAACAGTACCAGTAATTGCTCCACCAGCCTTTTGTTGGTTCATGTCAAGTCACAAGTGTCAAAGCTGCGTATCAGTGTCGCGTAATCTATGAAAAGCTGCCAGCTGTGAGAAAAAAGCCTTTTGCAAAGCAAAATAAATCTCTTGTGACTGGATGTCCTTGTTTGACATGCAAGACACAACAAAGTGGCGTTCCTACTTTTACTGCCTCTTTAGATAGAAGGAGCTACTTAAGAGCTGAGTGAAAGAAGCGTACAAACTCAAACAATTCAATTCCACACACACACACACACTCGCTACAGCATGTCAAGAGTCCTTCAGTATCAGCTCGGCCTAAAAGACTTCCATTTCCCACTGTCTCACCTTTAGACACACACATGGGGGGTTAGCCAAGGAAACCACATACATGGTTTATCAATCAGAGATTGGCCCTACAATCCATTTCCTTCTCTTTCTCTCCTGAGTGGGAACACAATCCAGGCCCATCTTCTGAAATGGGATATTAGATATCACCAGATAAATCCCTAGTAGAGTGTGTGTGTGTGTGTGTGTGTGTGTGTGTGTTGATGCATCTGCTCTTTGTGTATATGTGTGTGCTTCTAAGGTGTGTAAATGTCAGCGTAGGTGAGGTCTGTCAGCTTTTTCATTGCACAGGATTTGGATTAGTTACTTTATTGTGTTAGCTGTTAAATGTTAAATAGACTTTAAACTACACCTCAGAGGGTTTACACACTCACTTATACACATGCATGCACACAGACATGAGGCACACATATGGAAACAATGACACAAACACACATCTTAAACCCTTTTCCTGACACAAATGTGTCTTGTAAAACTCAACACTACCACAGACATTCACTGTGTGTGTGTCTCTAAGTCTGTGTGAGACCACATCCACACTGAAGCGCATAAACTTGAAAACAAAAGTTCTTTTTTTTTTTTTTTGCATTTCAAAACGTCTGTGTAGAATCATCTTTTTGAAAAAAGATGAAGTATGATTATCAGGAATAAAACCATAACAAACATGGCTAACACACTGTTCATGAGTTAATCTCTCAGTTAATCCATCTTTCTGAAGCCTCTGACACTTTTGGTGTTTCTCTACAGTACACACAGTTTCACAGTACAGTACATTGACATATTTTTTTTGTTATCATCTGCCTGCATAAGTGTTCAAGAATGATTGAGGCTCATAAATAATAACACCACTGTAATCACCTTACTCAGCCTTGCTGAACAAGTAACATTTGTGACCCTCGATTACTGTCAGAGCATAACAATGTTCTTTGGCAATGTGCCTATCGTTTTCAGAGCAGATTAGACTCTGGGCTTTTTTGGAAGTCTTTTTGCTCATTGTTTATGATGTGGATGTAGTCCAAATGAAGGATTCTGAGAGAAAATCTTACAAAGAGATGGAGGAGATTGCATGTGAGAAATATAAAAGATTAAAAAAAGAAAAAGAAAATGACTGAGTCTTGAGGTTCCCCTGATTGAAAACTGCAATATACAATTTTTTGTTTTTTGGTCCCTTGTGGGCTGCAGAAACAACCTGTGAACACAGCACTAAAAAGAGTTGTTAGCAAACAGTTGTTTATTTACACATCCAGCAGTTATGAAGAAACACGATCATTCATTTGGAGTCATGTTTCTGTCCACCTGATGAATTGAAGTCCAATGTTCACTTTCTTTTAGCTCTGTTTTTGTTCCTTACCAGCCCCTGAGGGAAATCTCCTGCGCTTTCGCTGCTAAATGCTCCGCTATGTTCACCAGCTAGTCTCTTGCTGTGTCTGTCTGCCTTTTGATGCTGAATAGGGAGGGTATAGTAAGTTCTTCCAGATTTTTTTGCTGAAAATAGCTGTGTGTTGTGGCCACAAATGATGACATGAGAGCAGTGAGAGTGAAGCAAAGCAGTGAAATTGCTGTCTGCATCAGAAACAGCAGCCAGAGCTGCAAATTCTCTGTGGGATGATTCTCTGTGGGTTCATTACTATGAGTGACTCTTTTCACATTGTTTTCACTTTGCTATTTGATCCAGTGTTGTTGTATAAGTATTGATTGTTGCCACTTTAAAGGAAAAGCAAAGGAGAAGAAGAAACAAATTTTGGTCATTTATTAGATTATGTCTGATCATTCTATTAAAGACAATATAAAAGCTATTTTTCTGTGTTTCTAAGTATTGATTTTCCTGTGACAGTTATTTGTGCCCACTTATACAGTGGAACATGGGGAAAAGTGCTGCTCGGCTTGCTGATCCAGAAGCTCGACTCCGCTAACAACCCTCAGACAACCTGCCTCGACCAAATTATAACCAAAGAAAATCATAAGCAATGAAAGAAAGAAAACTTCAGTATTAATGCAAAACTATTAGTATTTAAGTAGAACCTAGCAGACTACCTGAGCAACTGCTTTAAACTGAGAAGAATGTAACCCATGTACACTCATTAACCACAATCTTATGATAGACTCAAACAACCCTGGTGAATTAGGGCAGGCCTCCTGTGTCAATTCTTCCAGTCAAATTCTGTACTGGCACAAATGTCTTTCTTTTCACACTGCTGTAGAATTAACGATCAGAGAACTATTAAGTTATTCACTAATATAATATATAAATGTAAAGAATGTGACACATCCTCTGACCAAATTTATAATTCAATACTTTGCTGGAGAGAAAACCTCCAGCGACCTGGAGGCTGAAAAATATATCAGCGCATGCCAGCGCCAGAGAGGAAACCATTTGATCAACACACGAAAACTGTGTGCCCATTTGTTATTCTTCTTCATGAGTTGTCACGTTGCTGTAATTATTTTATTGTTCTGTTTTTTTTTCCCATTTCTTCTGTTCCACGCTCACACACACAGAAATCAATCCAAAAGCCTGCGCTCATCATTATCTGAATTATATGTCAATGGTATGTAATTGCCTTGGCAATATTGTTTGTGAACTTTCATAGCAATAAAGCTCATTAAACTGAGAGAGAATAGAAGGGGCAGGAGGAAGGAGGGGTGAGATGAGGATGGGAAGGGTCTGCAAAAGAAAAGCTCTGGTCGTCTGTCAGGGAGCCCTGACAACACAATCTTTCAGCCCCCCCCCACCTCGCTCCCCGATTCTATTACCCAAGCAGCGATAAAATTTCCCAACGACACCCTGCACCATCGCATCTGCAAGAAGCGCAGACAGAAACATAAATTTAATGTACCAGTGCTGTATAGTGTCTAATTGTTAATTGTTTTAATATCGCATTACAGGCAGTGGGTGTTAACAGTTTGCGGAGGCCTGTGGTGTGTGAGCGGAGACACGATTGAGTGGGGAGGAAGTGGGAAAGCAAATTTATTTATCCAGAGTGATCCATGATATTGGACAACCCAATCCAGGTTGGGTTTCAGAGAGGCCACAGCTGTGTTTGTGTATATGTGGATGTGTGTGTGTATGTATGTAGGTGTGAGAGAGGGAGATTTCCTTTACAAAGTAAACCATAAACTGCAGTATGTATTTATGCTGTATGACCTTACATTAAGCAGATTGTTACTGAAAACACTATAAACTCCCTGCAAAGAAAATCACCATGAAAGTGAGCAGTGCTCATAGAACGCATGTAATCAGATTAAACTATACGCTTTCAAAGTCTCATAAACCTTTATCGATCCTGGAAAATTTCTTGAGCACACAACGCACTTGCTACATGTCTATAAAACATTTGAGTCTTCAGTCTCACCGCAGCCTTCTGTTGTTTTCCACTGCAGCAGTACCTTTCTTGTCTTTGCTCATGGGACAGACAGTGAGAACAAAAGGTAAAGCAATTTAGAAGCTAATTTCAGGTAAACAGATGATGTTGGTATTTTCTCAAGATCTAGCGATTGCTTTCATACTGGCACATTATGTGACCAAACTTATTACCACCATGCAAACTACCAGAAATTATAGAACATAGTGTCACTCACACTTTCTGACTATTGTATCTTTAAGTACATATTGAAAACTGTTTTTAATGATGAGCAGTGTGGACTTCCTTCCTTCCTTCCTTCTACCAAGCCCCTTTGCTTCAGGCTTAAATGAGCCTTGCGGTCTTCAGAAAGGTCAACTTACAGCAGAAGACAGCAGCCTTCTGGCTTTGAGTTTTGCATCAAGACTTCCCTGTTACTTTTACTGCAGGTGCAATTTTTGCTTTCTGTGTTATGCTTGAAATCACAATCCTCACAAGCCTGAGTGTAACTTTTGATCCAGGAGCAACAACCTTAATCTTCCTAAACCTGGATTTAAGGCTAAAAAAAGCAGAGGAGTGTCTTTTTCATTCAGAGCTCTCGCTGGGTGAACTGAACCAGTGTCTTTGTCTAAATCCCCAGTCTGTCTCAAATCATTTCTTTTATTATGGCATGTTGCATTTTAGGAAGACTTACCCCTTAAACAAACTTTGCTTTTGCCAAAGCTCTTCACGGACTATTGAGCACCTGGACAATTTTGGAAATGACATTAATGATGATAATCACAGAAAGAATGATTAATTTAAATTCCAGCAATCTTTTCTTTTTCTATCTTGTGGTTGTTTTGATTGCGATCTACTTTGTAATGTGTATTTAATGAGAAATTGCTGTACAAACAAAGCAAAAGATTTCTGTCTGAAGAGCCACGCACTTAGTCGACACAGGTTCTGCTGTGCTCCATCTGCCTGTTACGAGATCTGGATGTAGCCCAGTCACCTTCTTCTAGATTTTTAGAGAAAGCATGTTTAAAGTTACCTTGAAAACCAAATGAATGCCTAAAAAGGAAAACAGGATTTCTACCTGCTGCTGTGACCTCCATTGCTTTCTGTTACTGCTTTGTTCTCTCTGCCATCTCAGACAGTGTATGTGTCTTTCTTTTTTAGGCTGCACACTCACACACACAAATACACACAGCTCCATGTTGCTAAGCGAGTGTATAGTCAGTGGGGAGTGAGAAGTTGCTTTTTAACCACTAATGGAGAATATCTGACAACGCTCTCTGTTGCCTTTTACTTTAGATAGAGGAGTGATGTGGGCAGTCCAGCCTTGGTCTTTTTTTTTTTTTTTAAACTGATGATTCCTGTAGGAGTAGGGACAGTGGGAAAGAGAATCTGCTGTTATATGGTGTGTTTAAATGCACAGTGACGCAGGATAAAATACAGAATGTGCAAAGTGCGCTGTCTTTAGCCTCATACTGAGGACCAGTCATCTTTAAAACAAACAAAAGCATGCGAATATATGTGAACATTTTCACAGTGATATAGTGGTATAATGGTGTCTATCTTAATTTAGCTGGGAATCTGGGAATGCCATTAGTTTTATAGGTATTTGGTACCAACTCTGATATATTTCACTGAATAAATGAAAATTCTGACCCCAGAGTTAGTAGGATTCACCCACTACGGACCATGAGTGTCCCCAGAGGGTGAATCAACCAATGTCTGCTGCCATCCTTTGAGTTGAACGGACTACAAAAAAAAAACCAAACATGATTTAATTGTACAAAGATTGTGTCATCTACAGTCTTTACACATGAACACACTTTTCACTTCCTTTATGGCTTTATTTACCCCAACACTATTGGCAGGATTTTACTGCATCTCTACTTTCATTTTATGTATCTGCTTTTCACAATTTGTCCCATTGTTTTGCATTGTGTTTTGTAACTGAACAACTTAACACAGGAATCAAGCAGTGAGCTTTTTTTGTTTTGTTTTTTTGCCATTTCATAACAGCCACCAAATGGGAAATATGCTGTTTAATCATCTACACACCTGTGGCTTTTACAGTTCTTATTTAAACACTTGCTGCTATGTGCTAATTAGCTATTGCAAGATGACATGGTACAGCAGCTGACATGTAAAGTAATATGTCACTTTGGTATGAGGTGTTAATATTTTATTACTTTTGGGTACAACTTTGTCACCACTTTTTTATTCTTATTAATTGGGTACAATTTTACTTTTTCAGGAGATTGGCATAATTGTACTGTAGGTGATGAAAGTACCATTTAACTACACTTAACTTAAACTTAAAGAGATAAGAAATAAACATTTGTGAATAAAATTAGTGCTGTTTACACTGAAAATATTCAATGTATGATTAGATTAAAAAACCTTACAAAGCTGCAACTAAAATTAATGTGTTAAAAAGTTTGAAACATAGCAAATGTAGATATAATTTGTTAAAGAGCCCAAAAAGACCACGCGAGAAGTTACAAAATTGCCAAATTGTGACATGCTATTGCCAGTAATATTATATTATAATATTATATGTAATGTAAGAATAAAAATATGTGGGCACAGAACATGGTCTCTATGGTGAACATGAACCTACAAGTTAGTAGAATATATCTGCCATTCTTTTGTGCAGTTACAGAAAACTAGCCATTTTAAATTGTGTTGCCCTTCTGTCAAAATGTCATCAAATTGAAGTGACATTACTTTAACAGTGCACACATGCCACAGAGCTGCACATCGTCATCATCTCGCCTGCATATTTAACATGATCATTTCGTTCAAAGGGAATTTTTTGGCCTTCAGAGTCACTTCTAAACACAGACGTGCTTCCTGCTTTTGCCAGAATAAACTCAGCATGCACAGATGACTTACTATCTCCATGAAGCAAAATGGTTCGCAGCTGAAATCAGGCGAGTTGTTCGCAAGTAACATGTAACAAAAAAACTAATATGTGCTATGTAGTTGACACAGCAGTAGCTGCTGGCAGAATGTGTTTGTGGGCTCAACAGTGTCTGCATCATTTACAGGTCAGAGAGAGAAAGAGACAGGCTATTAAAGTAAAGATGACAACTTATTCAAAAACAACACCAGCTCCCACTGGATTCATCTCTCCTTCACTCCAGTCCTAATTGGAGAAAGAGATGTTATACTGTGATTGCTATTGGAAATTGACGCTCTCAGTCGATTCTCATCATTCTCCTATAGATGATCAGCGCCTGAATGGAAAGGTCTCATCTGATGCGTGCTTATTTATTGTAGTGCTCAATTAACACATGCTAGCTACTGTCTCCTGGGTGGTTTTAGATGAGCCGTGTTCATTTTGTCTCTCCACTCCTCTCTTCTCTCTAGCTAGTTATCCTCTTTGTTTTAGGCATATCTCTTTTGTGTGCTTTGAATAATTGCTTTAGGAACATTTGGTCAACATTTTTTTTTTCATCCAGAGTGTGAGATTTTTAGGAGGAAGTTAAAATTGTTGTCCTAATGTTGAGGACACACACTATCATATGCAGCACAGACTCAACAAATAATAGAACAGATCATGTTGTTACCCTGCAAATGTGGCACAGACTTAACAATCATTTTTGTTTTGTCAGGGCTCACAAAAGAAAAGTTAGAAGAAGGTATGATAAAAAAGTAATTTACTTTGAATCTTGATGGTGGTGCCTTAATAGACACTAAAAATATATAACATAAATGTTGGACTGCTCTGATCATGTAAGGAGATGTGTCTCAGACTTCCCAGACATGTAAGCATCATGGCTTCAGGGATGACAATGTTGGTTGATCAAGTTGCTCCACCACCTTGGTCCACACTGTAATATCACAACAACTAATTGATAATTGACCTGAGTTTGTGTACAGACATCCGTGGTGCCCAGAGAATGAATTCTTTGTTGTTTGTGATGATCCTCTGACTTTGCATTAGTGCCGCCAAATTGACATTTGTGGTTTTGATTGAAAAGTTGTTAGAGACTATTGGATGGATTGCCTCAGTTATAAGATCCTTAGGCATGTTGCATCGTCTCTCCCGCTGGGCTGCTGTCAGCCAAACACTGAGCCTGACACTGAATGGCAGTAGAGGCCGTTGTACTAACATCTGGTTCACAGGCTGTTTTGCCAACTTAAATTGAAAGTCAGCACCCGAACTGAGAGCATTGGAGTGACTAACAGAAACGAACCAACTGACAAAATGTGAGATACTCAGGGTCTTCTCAACTGATACGTCAACCCACTGGCTTTTAGGGGGCAGCCCTAACAATTAAACATTATATCTATCTAGCAAAAATTTGTTATAATTTTGATCATGTTAGCACGCTGACATTAGCATTTACCTCAAAGTACAGCTGTGCCTAAGTGCAGCCACGCAGAGCCACTATCATGGCTGTAGACTCTTAGTCATGTTGAAACCTACTTGTTGCAAGTGTTGATGAGCAAGGCCAGAAGGTGATTTGTTATTTTCTAACAGGGGTACACAGACAAGTACCTCCCCATACACACACACACGTGAAAATCACCTACTGAGTAAGGCTGTATTTTCCCTGTGTTAAAACAACACAAGGATCTGTGTTGGCGGGGGTGTGTTGTTCCATGTGCTGGCAAGACAAAGAAATATGATCAGGGATGTCCAGATTTATGTGTTTAAAAGCTTATTAGAACCCAAAACCCAGCACACTGGTTTATGATACCTACAAACAGGATTTTACAACTCTGGAAATCATGGCCGCAACGTATATATTTTTTGTAATGATCTTAAGGTAAACAGTAGAAATACAGTGTTCACATTTACAAACAATCCACCCATATTGTATGCTTTCGTGTGTGTGATGTGCAAACTCTTTGCTTGTCGTCATATTGCGACCCAGCCTCAGTGCCATGTTTTATTTTGTGTTTCTGCCTAACAGGCAACTTATTGGTGTGGCAGCTGGGGTGTCACCCAAAGTAATGTAAAGAGTAATGATACTAATTATCTCTGCTGATGAGTAATGTAATGCAATTATTTATTTTTCAAGTAACTCGCCCCAGCATTGCTTGTTGCTCACAAAAATATTCCTCACCTCACACATTAAATGTCGGAGATGAAAACCTCTTATTCTGTGTGAAAATAAAGGACAAGGGGGAAATTCTGGCTATGCAGTTTCAGTTTCGTTCCCACATTGTAAGACCACTAGAATACTTAATGAGCCAGACTCCTGGGGCAAGATTAAAAAAAACTCATTTGGAGCTCCAGTCTGCAACGCCTGTATTATATCATCAACTGGATGTGGTGAGATTAAATTTGCTGTAACCTGCCTTATAGCTATATGTATGGTCAAATAAGCCAACACCTAATATGGAATAATTCATGGGAAATAAACCTAAACATAATCCTAGCTCAGGATGTAGGTTTGGGATTTTACGAAAAACTCTTCTCCTCACTTGACCTCAGTTTCTTTGCACTGGTGTCAGCTGAAGACAGGCCAAATATGTGAATTTGTATCATTTCCTAAAAAAGAAGCTGTTCCATGAAAGACATTCACATCTAACAGACACTCTGGGCAAACTGCCAGCTCTAGCTCAGACTGTCTGGGAGATAACCCGCCTTTCTGTGAGGTAATTGACTGTGGGGATGACAATTGCAAGGATGCCATTGACTTGACTACTATCAATAGAGGCATTTTGTGGAAAGTATGTCTCCACCAGTAACCACACACACGCATGCATGTGTGTGTGGTTACGCACGCCAAGAGAGGGCGATTGCGACTGCACATCTAAGAGATGGGAATGCAGAGGCCTAGACAGGCTCTTTGTGGCAAATCATTATTTATTAATGCCCGAGTCTGATTCACACACAACATTTGATGTAAAAGTAACCATGCCGCTTTGGGGGTATGGTGGCTTTTCGGGCCGTGACTGAGTTGATACAGCTTGTGGTTTATCTGTGAGGTCAAAAGACGAGGAGCGGCATGTCTCTCCGCTGATGATTTTCTGTGTGCATTCTGCTTTGTGGACACTCTGCCCTTTAGCTAGCTTATCTCGGGATCTGCTGGCTGGCTGGTCAGGCTTTATGCCGATGTGTGCGTGTGTGCATGTGTGGATGGCAATGTTGCACTGGGTTAGATGGATGGAAGAATGCATAGCTAATCAGAATAATCCGTCTCTCTTCTGACTCTTTCTCATCCTCTGCTCGTTACTATGCAGGATGCAAAGAGCTGACCCTCAACATGCCACAGAACAAGGATTATCCCCTCAGGGGTCGCCCTCTCCAATTTACTGCC
Source organism: Toxotes jaculatrix (assembly GCF_017976425.1). Taxonomy (NCBI): domain Eukaryota; kingdom Metazoa; phylum Chordata; class Actinopteri; family Toxotidae; genus Toxotes; species Toxotes jaculatrix. The sequence goes on along the minus strand of NC_054394.1, from coordinate 12,904,915 downwards.
TTTTCTCCTCCTCCTCTGAGAGCTAACAGGCCTGTATGGGGATAGCGAGCGTCAGAATGGACCCGTAATTGAAAGGGAGTGGAGAGTGTCCACTGCTTGTTTGTTGTCAGGGAACAAGGGCAGAGGAAGAGGGCATCAGAAAGAAGGCAGGGGTGAGGGCACAAGAAGAAGTGTAGCTTGTGCAATATATACACAAGCACTTTAATACTTAACACTTTAATGCTCAGAGTTTCTTTTTAAACCATCGTGGTGTCAAATGTCTCTTATTTTTCTAAGATGTAGTTTTTTTGTGTGTGTGAAGCAACTGACTAGCATGTCTAATGCTTCTTATGCTTCCATAATGTTTTTTTTTATGAAAAGACTGTAGTACCCAAGACAAATTTCCCCTTGTAGACAATAAACCTTACCTTACCTCAGCCCTGACTCCTCTTCTGTCACTGTGGGGAGAAAAAGCAGTAGTTTCTCTAAGAATATTTTTTTATCCAGGCAAAACCAGACATGATTCAGTTGTGAAAATAGCCCTTGTAAAAAAAAAAAAAAAACATTCAGCACTGTTCAACAGTGTTGAACTACTCCCATACTGCAAAGACGATCTGATTGGATTGGTTCAATTTACTCTTTTCATCTGCCATTTGGAATCACAATAGATGTAATGACGACCAGCTGCTGAGAGGTGTGAGTTTTTTCAGAGTGCTTTCGCTTCATCCCGGCAACACAGCTAATGCAGAATGAGCGATGATTGGATGCAAAATGAGGGACTTCCACAATAACTGCTAGTTAGCGCTGCGTTCATGATGAGTTAGAAAAATGTTACAACAGAGCCTGAAGAACACTTGTGATTCTGGCATAGATTTTGGGGGATGCATTCAGTCTTGAATCTTGCCACATTAAATTCCACTGTGATTCTTTTGTATAGTTGAAGGTTATAAAAAAACTGGTATGGAACAGGCAGGCAATCTATATGCTTAAGGGGCTGTCACAGTCACAAGTTGTCATTTGTCCTTTTTGATTGCTAAGCTTGCGAATGTGGGCATGTGAGTAGTGAGTAGGCAGTGATGGACAGTGAACAGTAACCATCATCCCTGAAGAATTTTCCTTTAGTTTGTCTGTTTCTATTTCTTAACCTAAACAAACAGAAACAAAACAACCCAAACACTGGTAACGATGTTGGGATAAATGCTTAGCCCATCATGGAATTGCGTGTGATATACGATGAGTATGTACATTACAGATGTGATTTAATGCTGGCATTGTTTCTGTGGGCTAAATAGTCGACTAATCTGTCTCATACAAGTGGCTTGACAATCTGAAAAGCAGTGAACAAAAAATAGCAATATAAACAAACAAATCAGTATTTACCATATATCTGACATATTAATTCAGTGCCTAATGGCTATTCTAAAAAGTGCTTTACCACCTGTGGTAGTTTTGGTATGTGAATTAATATGAATCCAAATAGTGTTATCATATCTATTTCTCAAGGACAGTAGGATTGATATGTTGGTAGCTAACACCTCTGTTTAGCCATTTTAAGCTTCAGGTAGCTGGAAAAGCTTCATTTCTATGTTAATTCTTGGCCCAGGAGCCTTTTTGGAGGAAGGAAATGACTTGAAATTTGTCTTAAAATTTGATGAGGACTTCAACTTAGGTGGCTTTCTTTTTTTTTCAATCACACTATGCAAAGACTTTGTGTGTGATAGAGAACCTCATCTCACCAAACAAGGAGACACAGACATATAGATACACACAGACTTCATTTAAGAGGCATCTTACAGCTGGATTTATGGGGCCGGCTGGACGACTGCTGAGAGGGAAGAGAGGGGGCAAAAAATACACCTAAGAAAACAAGACAAACAACAAAATTAGTCATTTAATACCAGCAAATACAGGCTTGGAAAGGAATAAAATATTTGATCTCCCAGTTGTGAGTTTGGAGCAATTTGAACTGGCAAATTACCTCCTTCTAATAAAAACTCAAATTTGGAAAGAGTCAAGGAGAGAGTAAGGAGAGAGAGAGAGACATTAGAGAGGCATGGTCTTATAGCACTGTTGCATTAATGATAGTGTTTGCCCGTGGCCAAACACACAGAGAGAGACTGTGTGTTAGCAGCAAAGAGAGGATAATAGTGCAGAGAATTATTAGGCAGATCCTAGCAGTCTGTGTTTGAGTCAGTTCTTTAGCCTTATTACACACTGTGGGGGGTGGAGGGGTTTAAACAAGTAATACTGCATTACACACATTAAAGGGTGAAAGTAATTACTTATACCACTCAAATTGAGGCACCATGACAGTAAAACACAAGCTGTGCACCCGCTTTCTTCCTTTTCCTCTCTCCCTTGATTGTCTCCTCCTTTTCACCTTTCTGTCTCTGTCTTTTCTCCTTACCCTCCTCTCTCCTTCCCTTCCTCCTCGTTGTCTTTCCCCGCTTCCTCTCCCCTCCGCTTCCCTTCCCTTCCTGTTCCTCTCCTCTTCTCACCCTCCTCTCACCTCATCTCTCTGTCTCTTTCCTCTCTTCCTTATCAGGGTGGTAGCGGCTGCCTGGGTAATGAGGATCAGTGTTGTTTTAAACATGAAATGGTGAGAGGGCCTGGCGGGGCGGAATCAATAAGAGCCATTACCTCTCCTCTCTAATGATGCAGCCCCCCCTCACCTCCTCCTTTCTGTGCACACCACCCCTTGTCTCAGCCCATTTCTACCCCCTATCCGATATCGGATGGGAGGAGGTTATGAATTATCGAATCCCAAGGGCAGTGTGCCTCACTGCCAATTACCCAGTGAAAAATGACCCTTTCTTAGACGTAAGAGTGTGTGTTTGTGTGCAGATGTGCGTGTTTGGGGTGGGTGGGGAGTTTGGCATGGACCAGCTGGTGTCACACACAGTTGGCCAGCCATGCTTCTTCTGTCTGTCTGTCTGTCTGTCTGCCTGCCTGCCTGTCTGCCTGTCTGCCTGTCTGTCCTACACACACACTAACGCACTTAACTGTGGCTGTACATTGTGACTGATGACGACAATTTTTTTCCTTTGTTTACTGTGTGTTTTAGAGGCTGCAGCAAATTGTCCATCGGCTGAACAGGACTGCAGGATTTCTGTAACTATACACAGGGGAAAGCCTGTTTATTTTTGCTGGTGGTGATCAGTTTTGCATAACATGCCATAGCTTCAGCAGGCAACAGACATTATACCAAAGCGCAAGGGCATTCATTTTGATAGACATCAGTTGTTAGCCATCTGTCGGTGGTCCACTTTTCTATGATACTGTGGCCAGTCTGTTTTTCATCTCTGCTCATTTTACAACCCTTGTTTTTAGTCAGCTTTGTTTACCTTAGTACAAATGAAGATAATTGCTTTCAAGATAGTTTCTCTTTAAAACTGCAAGTGAGAAATGGCTGCCAATTTGTCAAGTAGGCCTCACACATGCACACAATACAAGTCTCCTTGCAAATTATGTTCACTGTGGACAATTAAGCAACAATGCCCACATTCATTAGCAGTGACAGAACCAGTGTGCCGCTGATTTAGCTCAGTGAAGTAAGGCTGTGGAGGCCACGGTGGTGGGTCCCTGACCCTCCTAACTATAACCACATCTGAGCGATTCTGTTGTTGCCATGTGATCAAGTATTGTTGGAACAACCAAACAGTTAAATTGGCAGAATTGTTATCAGTGAGTGTAATCAGGGAAATCCAGTTCTGATGTGTGAACGGGCTGCTGGTAAGACTGGACAGAGAAAATAGACCAAATGAAGATTATATGCTGCCGAGTGTCCCCGGCAGCACCACATACAACAATATCAGTTTCAGAACAGCTTTATTTACAAAGCACTTGACCTGGGAATCTCTCGCACAGTGTAGAAAGGCTACAGCCCCCAGTGACCCCGCACAGAATTAGAAGGTGTATAGATGGATGGACCCTCTCCTTGGGGTCGTGGTGATAGTGAGAAGTGTGTGATCTTACTGGGCAGTACAGTATGATTTGCAAGCAAAGTAACCTCTCTGCTGGCTACTGCCTGTTTTGGAGTTTCATCTTTCCCCGGCTGTAATGGCTTCTAAAGTTCAACTAACATAACTGATGTCACAGTGTTACATAAGTGATGTGGACTGTGAAGGCCCAGTTTCATATTTCTTAGGTGTACAGGTTGAGTTGTGCCTCCCCAAAACATTTCGTTTGACCCTGGGTTTGTCATAAAGCAATGTTAATACTAGTCATTTACAAAGTTAAACAGAACTCTATATATGTGATTCAATAAAAAATGTTCTTCAATTGTAGTTCAATACAGCCTTTCTTGGTAGGTTTAATGCATCTATCCTGACTGGCTGAATTCGTAGGTGAAAAATTCTTTAGAGCCAGTTCTCCACATGTGCTCACAGAAAGAATAATCTTAGCTTTGTGTATTCAGAAAAAAAAACATATCCAGCGCCTTGACATCTTTCATCTTTTTAACATCAGATTTCAGAATCCTCACATCTCATTGCAATGTCCACTTTCCCTCCTTGTCTGTATATTGACGTGTCGAGTTGTCAAGTGGAGATGCCTTTTATCAGTGTTTAACAGAGTTACACTTCGTTTATTTTGCCCAGCGTCTCTACCACACACACACACACACACACACACACACACACACACACACACACACACACACACACACACACACACACACACACACACACACACACACACACAGACAATGAAATTATTGCCAGTCTCAAGTGTATCTTTTCTGTCCATTTAGCTGTTTCTTTGTGAGGAAGTGCTTGGTGCTGATATACAGCACTTCAAGCTCTGATTGAATTACACTGATGGGAACATCAATTACAGAGCATGGTACCAGAAAACCATTTTAACCAGGCACCTCAGATCATATTACAGTCTGCAGTACTGTGATGGGCTACCATATTAAGAATCTGGGCAGAAGGCATAGAACATATTAGGAGACCAACAGGGATTTTTATTTATCTCGTGATGTTTATTGAAGGAATTTTGACAGAATGGAAAATAACTATTCAACAACTCATAGTTGAAAAAACAAGTTTGATGCTCTCCAGTGTAACATTACATCTTATTTCTTAATGTCAGTTTCATAGTCTTTAAGCTCTATTGTGTCATACTGTACTGTACCTCTACATTTATTGTAGTTTTTAAATAAATTACAGAGAAAATACAGGATATCAGAATGACTACCTTCATGTTAAAAGCAAAATTGTGGCCCCTTTATTCTGTAAGGCATTGTCTTTGTCCAAACTCATTTGTACATATTTGTAGCAACAAGTACAACTACGTATTTTGAAGCCTGTAATATAAAGCCGACCTTTACCTCTTTTTGTATTTGATGCAATAGCACTTAGGTGCCTTCGTTTTAGTTCTATGTTTGGCGGTACAGATATATTTCACCGGCTGGTTATCTATAGATGCACTCACCTAATCTCCACATCTCCAGTTTCCTCAATATCTGCAGGAAAATTACACTGTTGTATAGACTGTGGTATTCTGTAACAAATCCAATGAATTTTCACAGAGATGAGAATGTTTTTTTTCCACCGAGTTTACACAACAAATGAAAGTATGTTTATTTTTTCTTTAATTTTCTAGGAAGGTTGTGTTAAAAGTAGTATTCTTGTCACATAGGAGCCAAGTAGAGACAGACACAGACTAACAGTGTGGATTTCTGAGCAGAAGTTTCCTTCAGTGGACTAGACGACTGTGGTTTTTTCCTCTGACTTCAGTGATTGTCCCAGGAAAAAAAAAAGATGATTTCATGGGCAATCATGATGCCAGTTCCTTTCAGGTTGATTTGTTTTGATTTTTTTTTTTTTTGACCAACAAGGCAACAATGGGATCATCCAAGGCATGCTTCTTGGATCTAAAGTCATTCTGTTGTACTATTTTTGACTGAATTAGGCATCAAAACTGGCTGCCATCAGTAGAATAACAAAAATGATGAATTTATTGCAGAAAAATCAATAAAGAAGATACTGTAACATAATGATAAAATAGAACAGAACAGTTAAAATAGGTTCTGACAGAATTGCTGTGTTTGAGCCGTAACTTTGTGCCATGCTTACATTTAAACTCACTGTGAGAAGAAGCGATATTCCCAGCGCACAGGACACACAGGAGTACATACTGGGAATTATTGTGTGACAAATTCACTTGTGACACATGCAAGAACAATGTCCTTGCCACTGTCACCATGCAGCTCCACCAAGTTATTAAAAGGTGGGAAGTGCATCTATGTGACTGTGTGAGTGTGTGGTGGAGTCCAAATAGTAAATTTGGCAGGTGTTATATTTTGTTGTTGTTTCTGTGTTCACTTTTTTGTTGGCACACTACATCCACCGCAATTATTGCTTCTCTCAGAAGCCCTCTGCAGTCCTTTGAAAAAACATGGTTTCATGCCGTGGGATGAATGTGTGTGTGTGTGTTTGTGTGTGGCTGCCACCCAAGGTTGTTCCTACAACATGTTGTCTTTTGAGATTCATTGCCTTAAGCAGCAATGATGCGCTCTCAGCAAGACATGCCAAGACTACTGGCTGTAGCCCAAGATGACGGGCAAATAGGAAAGGAAGGAAGCAAAGAGACACATACTTGAGCCAGATCCCAATGATTTTGTTTACTCAGAATAAAAGTTTCATCTGAATTGAGAGTGCAGAGTAATTACTGAGTGTCTTGATTCTGTTTAGGAACGTCAGATGAAAACCCCTGAATGTCGACTGCTCACTGTTGCCTGGAACTGACTGAAGTGTACAAATGTTACCTCCGTGTTTAGGCACAGAACAATCTGTGTTAAAAGTTTGCTCTTCTGAAAACTTTGTTCTTAGTGATCATGATCATTATGATTCAGCTGAATAACCAAACAATTTACATAAAATACTTTCTAAATGTACCTTTCATTTCTTTTTGGTGCTGCTGGCATCAACAACTTTTATGTGTTCCAAATTTATACACCTTACGTAAGAGGCTCTAAAGCCTAAAGAAGTTAAAGTGTTCAGGCTCTCACCGTTTTACAATAAACAGTTTTGCATGATTAGCACACTGATGCAATAGAAATAAATGATTTAGGATATTTTGATTCCAGTAAACGTGTTTCAGACTCTCATGTGACATTCATTAACATTGCCTGTCTCGGCAGAACTAATCACTCGGTGTGGAAGGCGTTCAGAGTACAGTAGCACAGGCCTCTTTGAAGTTTAACATCAGAGGCTTCGACAGCCTTCAAATTCAGATCCTTCAGATTAGACAGATGGACATTTGACTGGAGGGTTGCGAGTTCTAATCCCAGACAGCTCTGAGAAATGTCAGCAGCTAAAATGAATGAGAAATGCTCTCTGCACTGCCTCAACTAATGAGCAACAGCAGCCGCACCTGTGGACCAGGTCAACAACTCTAAAACACTGAGTCTATACTGGACAGTCATGTTTGCTCTCTCTCTCTCTCTCTCTCTCTCTCTCTCTCTCTCTCTCTCTCTCTCTCTCTCTCTCTCTCTCTGCGTGTGTGTGTGTGTGTGTGGGGTGTTGGTGGAGGCGGGGTTGTGATGTAGTCAAACTTACTAATTAAGTTCCAGAAAATGAATCGGTTGCAGATAAGACCAAACAGATACTGATGAGGATTAGTGCAGAACAGTAGAAACCTTAGTCGTCAAATTAGAAACAATACAGCACAAATGGCAGCTCACTGAAGTTCTTATATTTGCTGTTACATTTGATGTCAGAAAAAATAAAAACACACAAAACAATACTATGACCACACTAGCAGAGGTAAATGGTCTGTGGGACACTATTGCACACTGTTGCATTGTGTGTTGAGACCATACTGTAAAATGGTTTTCAGCTACGTGGTATTTAATGACACGCAACAGGAACTTTCCAACACACCCATTATCCTGAAACTGCAAAATCCACCCACTCAGTACTTCAATCAGACAAAAGCAAACATCAACCAGATAAATCATCTGCAATAAATCCTCAAGGTTAAAATAGGAGTTTATTTCTTTTTCACGCAGAAGTGATTGAATAAGGAGAACTAGTCAAGCAATAAATGAGTTGGGGAAAAAAAAAATGAAACTGAACAGTTTAATGTCTATTTTCTCTATCAATTACAATGCCAACACATTTCTAAGCCTCTTGACAACACTAATGGCTGTGTTAATGTTTCAGTTATTTCTAGTAACCCTTTCTTCCTGCAGCTACCAAAGGATAAAGAGGTGTTTTGTTCTTAACTGACATCGTTAAATAAATAAACAAACAAATTTATATATCATCAAGTATATAACCAAGTTCTTTTTTTTTTTAGTTAAAACTGTAATATTTATGAAAAATGGGAGAAGTGACATTACATATAACTGGAGCCTTGTACAAACGCAGGCACTGAAATAGAATATTCCTTTTCTATTTTTCCAGTGACAGATTGCTTGCTCTACACTGATAAGCATTCTGTTTGATATTTTAAGTGTCTGTTTCATTCTATCCAGCTGCACACAGAGTCACTGCTTTGTGATAAACCAGCATCTCTCTTGGAGAGGTCAGGAATACAAGGGCCCTTTACAAGGGACGCTGATTTCAGACCCCATCACCACACACACACACACACACACACACACACACACACACACACACACACACACACACACACACACACACACACACACACACACACACACACACACACACACGTGCATTCCGATAATGGTGATGAGCTGAAACACGCCCTCACGTGGCCACAGTGGGAAATTAAACCCGCCTGCAAAAGTGGAGAAATGGAGAGGGGAGAGGCGGTGTAAGTGTGTGTAGGCTCGAATGTGTGTGTGTGTGTGTGTGTGAGAGAGAGAGAGAGAGAGAGAGAGAGAGAGTGAGAGAGAGAGGGGGGGGGGGGGGGGTGGTCACCAGTCAGTCTATTTTTGCTGTCATAAATAATTGGTCCACGGGGAGGGGTGGTGGTGTTAAGGGCCTCTCCATTAGGCCAAAAAAACTTTCGGTGCGCCTTTCAGTTCTAATTGGCACCGACGATTGGTGGCACCGCAGCTGGGGAACTCTATCAAAGAGTCGGCAACAGAGAGAAACACGAAAACCAGTGGTTGCCCCTTCGGCTCTTAAAAGACGTCTTGTGGAGCCTAAAAGGGTTGAAACCTGTTTCAGAGTGAATGGGAGACCGGAAGGTGAAAAATAAAGAGAGAGGAGATGGCAATGCTGTTCTTTTGACAACCTGTTCAGTGCGGAGCTGTGAGGTTTGAGCGCATCTATGTGTAAGCCTCTGTCCTCCCTCCCCTCCCTCTCCCTCTCCCCATCCCTCCATACCTCTCTCTCCCTCTTCACAGACAGGGGCGGTCGTTCTCAGTCTGCGCACATATTCCACTTGGCCAGCTTCACTTGGAGTCCACAGACACAGCGCTGATTGAACGAGCGGAGGGAAGCTCATTTTCAGAGCGCATGATTGTGTTAGAGGGGCTTCACTAGACTGTCACCACAGAGAGACAGCAAAGCCACTTCAACCACGCCTTTAAGAGTAAATAATCCACAACAGAGGAGACTGGGTGTATAGGATTTTGTCCAACTAGCTTTGCTTGAGTTTTTTTTTTTTTTTTGCAAGGGGAAAGTGCTTTTATTTTCATCTCTGGGACTCAGTGGAATCGAGCAGCGGTGAGATTCCGCTCCCCGCCTTTTCTGTGCGTAAAATAAAAAGTTTAACACACCAAGGAGATTATTTGAGAGGTCTGGGAGCTCGGCAAACTCCACACTGTACTCTCCGGGAATTGTAAAAGCTCATATCGGACGCCCACTGGAGGAGGATATATAACTTTTCAACACATTTTTTTTTTGTTTGCGGAGAAGCAGGGAGGCGGGTTGGTCTAACGGAGAGCGGAGGAATCCTCTTCGCTGAGCCCGGAGGAGTGCGCGCAGCGCTGGGTAGCAGACTGACCCAGCGGACGGCACCTCAGAGACAAGGTAGAGACGCGACAGGGATTACATGCCTACACAGAAAAGACCTTATTTTTTAATTTTTGTCAGCATTGTTTTATTTATCTATTTACTTTGCACCTTGCCTGTATGCATTTTAAAGACTGAAATGTGGATTTGAGGACGTCTGAAAAAACACAGGCATAATTTAATTTAATTTAACTCAATTCTGCATCAGGATCAAAGTTGATCCATCCTTGCTCTATTTATGCCTCACCGGTGACACTCAGATTTTTGGCTTTACCTTTCTTTAATTCGCACCAGTGATATCTGTTCTTATGCAGGCGATGAAACGATCTACAACCACATGTCAGTGTGAGCAGGTCTCATGCAGCTCATTCTCACATTAATGCAGGTATTAACTCTCATGCATCGTATAATGAAACTTTGATCAGGGCGCGCTGTATAACGCAACCTGTCATTGCTGCCGACTCAGAGCCATTATTCAAATATAATAAGAGCCAGACGTCGGAGGAAATCCTCATGTACGGTCAGAGGAGTCACGTTAAGAGGGGTCCATCAGCCCCTGACTCCAGCTGCTTTTCATCCTCAGGTTTTCTCCACAGGCTATGAAATGCGCAGAGAAATAACACCAACATGTGATCACAGATGAATTTTACAACTGTAATACCGCATTTTAAAGAGGACGCCACAAATATCAACATAAAAAAAGTGGATGATTGCAGGGAATAATTCTATTGATCTGAAGGAAGGAAAGGCGGTGCGTGTACGTGTGGGTGTTTGAGGTCCGAAGTGCATGACCCCCCACTTGTAACTAATCCTCCGTGAATACTGCAGTCTAATCCTTAGTTTTCTCCCGTCCTGACTACACCTGCCCCCCCGTGATTCAGTGAGGAGTGGAAGTTTAGTCACGTTAAACAGCAGACAATCCTGTCAATCTCCAATTCTCTAACGCCCCTGTGTGTAAGCTTCTTATAATCCACGATTTTATGATTGAATTACCCGCCCTTTAAGTTGAATGAAACGATGTAGGCTGTGCAGCGGGGGCTAAATTGCTCTGTAATATTATTTTCACGGCTTAAGGGATTGGAGGAGACACAGTTGAACACACGCACAAACACAATTGAAAGTGTCTCTTCTTCCTTTTTGATAACAATCACTCAGCCGTCGCCTCTTGTTTGTCACAGATTTGCAGGCTGTTCTTCTATGTGCCTCTGTTTTCACCTTTCTCTTTCTTCCTCTCTCTGTCTCCCTCTTTCTTAGGTTATGACGGAACTGAGCTGAACATGGAGCTTTTCTGGATTTTGTTATTTTCTAGTGTCTCACCTCTTGCCTGGGGCCAAGGAGTTTACGGTAGGAACGCGATATTAACAAATGTATTCCTATTATTACATCAATGCACACTTTATTAGCGCGGACTGACTGAACTCCATTGCAGCAGCGATGTTAATTTGTTCAATTATTAGCCCATAACCTTAATTAAGGGCTTCTCCGTGCCGCATATTGTCCGCATTATAGTACCACACACTAATAGGAGGCAGTATAATAACTGGCGTTTAAACTACTGCGAGAATAGCTTCAGGGAGATCGACAGCAAATTAACTTGAAAGGGAGATATTACTTCTTAGAAGTCACAGGAGGCGGCTGGGAAAACATCCAGCTATGGAGTGGAGAGGAAACCCACCTACTGTAAATCCAATCTAATTCCATTTTTAGGCTGATATGAATGTTTAAGGCTAAATGCACATTAGGCCTACAGATTTGTGCTTTATTACACAAAGTATGATCAGTCTAGGGTTTATTATTTAGGAGGTTATAGTTTGGCCACAATTTAACTCAACACCATGCCCCATGCTTACTGCACTTTCTTGCACACACACACGCACACGCACACACACACACACAAAACACACATACAACAGGTTTCAGCAGGAGCATAGAGCTCTCTGAAACGTGGCTCGTCTTTGTCAGGTTAAACAGGACAGTCACACTGTGCTTTTGAGGATAAAATGGAGATTTGTCCCCTCTTAAGGCGGTCTCACTGTACTACAAAGGCTCAGTTTCTTCAGCTACAGGCGCCTGGCCAGATATGCGTCCTCCTGTCCCTTCAGGCAAGGCAAACACACAAACTGAACTGTCAGCTTTGATACTTTGATTTTGATGTTTGAAGGCATGTGGCAGCCATTGAAAACAAGGTCTGTTTAGTCATAGCAGCATACAGTGCTGTTGTCATAAGCAATCCCGCAGCCTGCCGTCACACCGAGACACGCTGACAATCTGTCATTTGCTGAAGCATACAGGCCCATGTAGAAGTCCTTGCGAACTAATCAGGCTTGTACCACTCTCACACTTCACACTGGCGCTGACGTGTCAGTATTAGTGTAAATTATAATCAAACATGGACAGCTCTTAAAACTTTACTTATTTGTGACACGATTTAAATGATTATAAGGATGCCTTTGTAAACCATGCTCTGCAGACAGCTCGGTGCCTGTGTACAGTGACAGTACTGGATCTTATGAAGTTTCTTTTTTACAATGAAAAAGGACCCACCTGAGTTTTAGTTGCATCACTTATACTTATCGGGGGTCATTTGTTACCTGTAGGTGTGGGTAACAGATGGCCCCTGTTTTGATAAAGCTAGGATTTACCATATGTCTATTTTGTTGATATTTTGAAACATAACAGTTTAAAGATTTATGGTGTCCAGAACTTTACAAGTTACTTTAAATGCAAGCCATTATTTTGCCGGAGCGTGTCTTAGTTTTTTCAATCAGTTGTCTCCTCATGGAGTGACTTTTCTGATCTAGTTACGCTGTCCTGAAGAAGGCTCACATTTCCAGTTTTGCCCTTGTGCATTCTCGCCCTCATTTATTTTTTTCATCATAGCCATGTGAAACAGTTTTGGGTTCTCTGCAGGATGATGTACTGATTGTCATGAAGAGTTTGTGCATGTGTGCCTCCTGGGCTCTGTCACAAATATGCACTGGGTCGAAGCAGATAGGTATGTAGTCAGCGCCAATCTTGGAGGCTACAATGAATATTTTTTTTTCTGACAGTTTTTTTTCCCAGTGTTATAGGTTATTTGTCTTATGTGTAACAGCAGCCTTTCAATCTCTGCTGAGGGAGGAAAAGTCCCAAAGCTTTGTGGGAATCATACTGGCCAGCGTTCACAGGCCCCACATTCCCAGGTGGACTGTGTGTGTGTGTGTGTGTGGTGGTACTCAGCTGTGCGTACCTGTGTAACAACTGTTTCATGTAGGTAAATCATCATCACTAAAAAAGAGTCAGTCAGAAAGAACAAATCACCTCACAATTTGCACAATTGCAGTAAACAACGTGAGTGGGGAAGATCGGGGAGAGAGCCAGCGGGGTTTGGCACACTCGCTCGCTGTGTATGCAGATATGCATAAAATGGTTTCCCTCACTTTAGAATTGTTTAGCACATGCTGTAGCAGACAGATGCGACTCACTGTCCATCGGGAGCCGAACGGTGAAGGCGTGCCTGATTGATGTCAGCACTTTGGACGGCTGTGAGGTTCATTTACTGTAGCCTTCTCTGGGGTGTGTTTGGATGTGTGTGTGTGTTTTTTTTTTTTTTTTTGTCAGCTTGTGCCTGTGAGTCTGTTCATGCAGGTGTTTGTGTTCGTGTATGTGAGTGTGAGTTCATGTGCCGATGCATGCATAAGTATGAAGTGTGAGTGTGTATGTGTGTGTGCATGTGTGAGTGGGACGTGTTTGTGCAACAGACACACTTTTCTTCCCACTGCAACAGTTTGCTGGCTCAGCAGGGACTTGTGGATCAGTCACTGTTCTTCTTGCAGCAGTGTAGTACTGATTGTACTTCTGTGAATTTTGATAGGCCGTCAGAAAGCTTGTAACACCTGTCCATCAAACAGCAACTGGACAGGGAAGCGTACTAAGGAAATGCGATGCTTTACTCCAAAGGCATAAGGAAAAGCTGCACAGCATATGTTTTTGCCACAGCAATCTTTCTTAAGCAAGTTGATTAATAGAATTTTATCCCAAATCTTGTTCACTAGAGTCCTCTCCTCCACTACTCTGTTTTTTGGGATAAGCCTTTTATATTCTTTATATCTCCACACCCTGATCACAAACATCCCAGCATACATTTATAGCGGTATTAAAGTTTAATTTAATCTGGATATACTGTAATCCTAGGCATCACAAGCATTCACTTGTGCCAACCCTCAACATACTTAAGGATTTGAGGAGGTTCAGAAAATTTCACGAGAGTTTCGCAGGACTTGACTCCTCAGCTGAAGGGCTCAACTGTTATGACACCAACACAAAGACAAAGTGTACCGGGAAAAAAAAAAGTGTCTCTCCAGCTTTGTGCTGCTGCGTCACATCACACTCCGCCAAGCAACAGAGTTCACAGGGACACCAAATTATTGATTGCTCGACAAAGTCACACAAAACCATTAGCTGGTGCTGTAGATGGAATGCAAACTGCATTAGCCTGCAATATGATGCTTCATTATGTGCTTGTTAACAGGAAATTTAATGAACTCAAATCAATGATTTTGCTTTACAGTGTTTATATTTTTAGATTTTACCAAGGGCCTCGCAGCTGCAGAAGAGTTGAGGCCTTGCCACTGGCCATAGAACAAAGCACTACAGGAGATGCAGAAAGTGAAGAAGTTTAATATGCCTAAATTGCGCACAAATTTAACATCACTTTGAAGATGTTGCCCAAGGAAGAATGAAAGACTTGGGTTACATTTCAAGTTTTTTTTTTTTTTTTATTTGCAGTCTGCGAGTCTGTAGACGAACACCCAGCATTTGAGCTTCGTCTTAATGTGGCGCTTCACGCGCTGCGGTACATTAGCCTGCTGCGGCGCATGTGTTGAGAGCTGGTGACCTAGAAGGAGATCATTCCAGGTTTAACTGGCCTGGCCACAAGCCTCCCCTGTGACTTTAGCTCTTCCTCTCCCCACATCAGCACTTTTTTGTTTGTGTCTCTTTTTCTGTCTCTTGCTGCTGAGTTTATTTTGGATGCTGCATATTGCCCTTTTCTAATAAGCATCCATAATTTATCGTTGGCTCTGAGGGAATGGAAGAGGAGAAGGGAGCAGAGGGGAGACGGTGATAGGAAGAGATTAAAGCATTAAACTGGAGATGATGATAACCTTTTACCTCCTACAATCTGACACCTACTATCTTCCTCCTACTCTTTACCTCTTTGCCTTGGCTTCATTTTTCTGTTCACTGTATTTACAGGTGTGCACACACTCCACAGACACACCACGCACACGCCACACACACACACTCACACAACACACACACATCTCTCTTTTTGGTTTACTGATCACAGACCCTCTCCACATGAATGTGATCAGTAATGTCAGTGATCGCTGAGTGACCTTTTCCTCTGTATTATGTTTAATTAAAGCCCTTTGAATTTAATTAGAGGTGCTCAAACTATTTTTCTAACTGTCCAAATGAAACCGAGATAGATAGATAGATAGAGGATTTATTGTTGGGCCACAGATAGCAGGAGCTTCAGTCATAAAGACTATGCCTGACATCTGCATTTAGATCTGTACACAGGGTTGGACATTGTGATCAACAGCGCATATTCTATGAGTGTGATACTCGTGCATTGGTGAAATATGCAAGGAAAAAACAGAAGAGCAACTTTTCTTCAGGTGACTGAGAATGTCAGTGCAGGACGTGATCAGACTGTGTCCGCAAGCACAGTCTGTCGACATTTACACAGAGAGGGGTATTACAGTAGGGTTTCAGTGCATAAACCCCTCATTACAAAGGTGAATGCACATCTCAGTTCAGTGGTGCAATAACCATAGACGCTGGTCCACAGAGGTGTGGAAAAAAGTGATATGGTCAGATGAGTCATCCTTTACCATATTCTTGACAAGTGGACGAGTGCATGTGTGGTGTGCACCAAGAGAACGGTACAGGCCTGAATGCTCACCCCTATAGTGAGGGGATTTATTATAGAATTTAAAATGTATAAAACATTCCGATAGATATACAGATAGATAGATCGATGGAGACGCCATCTCGTCACCTTCTCTAGCCGCCCTCTGCAGTGTGTTTTGACTGCTCACCTCTAAGAGGAGACATGAGAAGCAGGTCAATATTTGGCCAGAAAAATTCAGTGTTTTGTGTGCTAAGCGAGCTCCATTACGGTGAAGAGTGCAAGATCATTATTGCAGCTCTTCTTTGCACAGAACAGATAGGAGATAATTGGTTGGCAGGATTGGAGAGCTGATGACTGTTGGCAAGTGTCTTTATTGTTTGTCATGTATATCAGGTTCTCCACCGCTCGCCGCAATTAACAATTTAAAGTTTAAATGTAAACTACTTTACCTGTTACAAGCGAGTGCTGGTATCTGCCTGCTTCCCTTCCACTTTCATTCTCCTCGTCCCTCCCTCTCTTTGTGTCTGTCTCAACTCATCTCTGTCAGTCTTTTTGATCCCATTGCTCCTGCTAAAAATTTTAGTGCACATGGTGCTTTAATTATCTCCTCTTGCTCTCATTTTTTTCTCACGTTAACTAGGTCCATTGTGTAGCAGTATAGCCCTTGCTGCCTTAATATTAAAAGGGTCATGCCTTGAGAACATTCACATACAGAATACAACACTCAACTTCCTTGATTTGGTGCTTACCAAGCTCATTCTTTGCCACTTTTTTTGCTCTTGATTCTCCTCTCTTCTCCTTTTCAGTTTCCTTTTTTTTTCCATATGGCTGACTGGATATTAAAGCCTGACAACATTTCTATTAACCTACAGGTCAGCAGTGGAGCCATAGGCCTGTGGCCAAAGTGATATGTTGACTGTAGTTTACACTAGCCTCGCTACCTGGGGGTAAAGGATAAGAGCGCTAAGGCAACGTCTTGGGAGGTCTGATTTATCACCCTGCCTCCCACCAGTTACACTCTGAGCCTGGGGTGGGCACAAGGCAGCAGGTAGAGGTGGGCAGTCTGGCACACCGGGGCCTCAAGTGAGGTGAGATAGTAATTTATCTCCTTAGAAAGCATAGTGTTTAAGACTTTGTGTAATATTATGTTTATATGTGTTTACATTGAGGTGAGCTGTCTTAATGCATCTTACACGCAAACTTACGAACACACATATTTTCTGAAATGTCAAACTATTTCTTTAAGAGGTCAGTTTCATTTGAATTATTAACAAAATCCTGTTGGAAGGCATTGTTGATATTGTGACATTTACCTTGTCAGCCTTTACTAATCTGCTTTCTGAAACAATATGAATCACTGTCCTCTGCATAAATGAATGCAGATTTCCTCGCAACTAAAATTTTCATTCAATTTACATTTCCTGAAAATATTTCCATTTTTCAAAGTTAAGCAAGACAAAATCAAAGACAGAAGTTTGATGAGGAGGAATGAAATGCTGAGAATCACTGCAGCCTCCAGCAGCATGTGTCTGCGCTGAAGTGCCGACAGAATTATTCTAATTTTTTTTTTGCCCACAGATCATCATGTAACCTTCCTTCTACCTCTTCATTTGTATTTCTTTTTTCCTGTCTTTGTGTTTCGCTCGCTGCCTCCAATGATGATGTTCATGGTCATGCAGATCACATCCACGCACAATCACACACATGACAGCCCACGCACAAATTTCCACATGCACATACCAACGTGCACGTGCACAAACATCTCCACTGTATTTACCTTTAGCTGAGCTCGTAGATCATTACCTCACTCTCACCCACTCTCATTGCTCTATACTGGGATGTTAGTCCGTGTGACACACGCAGAGTAATATGCACGGGCCTGAACACACACACACACACACACATACACCTCTTTGGCTGAGAGTGGTCCAAAGCGTAACAGGACGACGTGGGTGCCCTGTGGGTAGGAAAAACTGTCAGCGAAACTTCACTTTTCTCCTCTGTACTCCAGTCACTCTGTCAGACATTATCAAGCATCTCTTACTGGCTCCGCTTCAGGAGGGAATATGCACATATGTGTGTCTGTGTCTTTGTGTGCAGTTTTGGGAATTCAGAGCATCTTAATGTAATGTTTTATGTCTAGTTTTGTTTTGTTTTGTGTGCACAGGCTCTGATTCTGGTGTCTAGAGAGTGAAGGACTAAGGGCTGTAGTGGCTTTGAGTGTGTTGATGTGTGTGCGTTTGCATGCATGAGCGTGAGAGGGAGGGAACATTTGGCATCTAACTTATTCATGAAGGCGACAGGACGGTTGTGAACAGCGGTGAGAACATGGCTTACATCAGAGACCGTCTGCCTCCTCCTGCACTTCTCTCACACTGTCACTCTCTTTCTTCTTCACTTCCTTCTCTTTCACCCTCCTCTCTTTTGTCTTCAGCACTCATTTTGTGCTTTGCCTTCATTTTTTTGACTTTTTTTTTTAATTTGTTAGCATAAATTTCTAAGCCACTGTGCCTAGATTTTTTTTTGTGATTATGGCATCTTTTTGGAGGCTTTGTTTGTAGAAAAATTGGACAATTCCAGTCAAAATGGGTGCAGTTTATGTGCTTTCAGCGTTACACTGCTGTCTGCCATGGTGTCTTTTTTGTTACTACCACCGGGGGGTATCAAAGTTGGGGCTTATTAAATGTTAAACACAGTGGCTTAAAAAATCCCCACCACACATGTTATAAGATGTATAAAAATCCTCAGCTTGGAGCAATAATTTGAGTCTGATATGATTTTTTTTTTTAAAAATATGATTTCCTTACTTTTATATGAGGGTTGGTGTCATTATATCTGTCAGTGTTTAGTATTCAGATATTGTGACAACCCTCGTGTGTTGGCATCCCCACATTCTGCCGGTATTTAGGTGTAACTTTCTTCAGGGAGCTTTAAAATATTTGCAGTATTGTTGACTCACACCAAGCAAATGGTGGGGTTTTGCAGAGTGTGCAAAGTGCAGTGCACACAGGAAGCCGCTGTCGCTGCCTGGCGCTGCTTTCAGCATAGACATATATTCATCTGTCACTTCATAGAAAACCTGCACATAGGTACTGACTGCCTGGGAAAACCTCATCATACAGAGCTTCCCTGATTTAAAGAGTCGCATGAAGCGCACACGCTCCTAAAACCACACTTTTCGAGGCTGCTTCTCCCGCCTTTCCCTGTGGTGCTTGCTGAAAACCCTCAAACAACAACAAAACAACCGCAACTGCTGGAGTTGGTCGTGTCCGACTAAACTTTCTGACAGCAGGAAGGGATCAACACTGGAAATCTATCTTCTGCTCCTACACACGCCTGGCCTCAATAATTCAGCGATGCTTGCTGCTTGGAGATCTCGCCCTCTCTCTCTCTCTCTAGCTCTTGCTCGCTCTTTCAGACTCTCCCTCAGTGGCAAACTCCCCTCCTCTTCCTCTTCCTCCTCCTCTCCCCCTGCTCATGACGGTTTTAGTAAAAATTTCTGGCACTTTTAAGGTCTGAAATTCTAGCTTGCTTCTCTTAGACTTTCCAGTCTTTCTCCATTCAGCTGGCTCAGAAGAGATGGGGTATAATCTGTCGGATGTGTTGAAAAGTCCCCATGTTGTCACTGTAGCAATTTACCTGCCACCGGCTCCACATTCTGATCCCTCTCCTCCTCCCCACCGCTCTCCCTCATCCTGTCTTTACCCATCTACTAAACTTAGTCCTGTCAAAAAAGATGTTCCTGTCATCTTCCTCTCTCCCCTTCCTCTTACATCTCTCTGATCCTCTTTTCCTTCCCAGCCATCCATATAGCTACCCTTAACATGTCAAATAAAATGTACCCATTCTCTATTATACAACGTCTTTCCACCCTAATTCTCTCCCCTCATCCAAACCTTTTCAACAGAAACATCCCTTTTACTCTCCTCATCACTTTCCTTCCTCGTTTACCCGCTCCCTCTTTTCTCACTATCCTCCCTTTTCTTTATATCCAGCACCTCTCTCCTCCAAAGCCCTGTCATCTTCTCACTATCATCTGTCGGTTCAGTGGCAAGCATCCACCCACCTCTCCACTTACTGCATATATAGGACATAGCGCACACTGTCATTTGGGAAGCAGGCGTGGAGGGCTGACACTGGGGAGCAAGGAGACAGCCTGGGCTAGCCGCAACCACAGGAAATGAGGGCAGAGGGACAGGTGCATCATGAGGACGGGTGGTTTGATTTGGGTGAAAGTAGCTAAAACAAACAGGAGGCTGAAACGAAACGGCTGCTTTCACCATGAATTCAATGAAACACTTGTTATATTAGTTGAAGATGAGTGTAGTTGTAACCCGGGCATGAATTTGCTATTCACAGAAAAATAAGAATAAATTTACTGTATGTTTTATGCAAACATGCTGCCTGGCTGAGTGTGCATGATACTGTAGTTCAGTGTTTCCCAGCTTTTTTTTTTTTTTGGAAACTCCCACTGACCTATCAAATGAAAAACAAACAAACAAACCCTTCATTACATTACCAAACTTTTTAGGTGGAAGACTTTAAACCAGATGTTCTCTGAACACTTCCTAAGTCGTTGTCATGCACTCTCAGTCTCAGCCCACGGTGTTAAGGTGTTACAGCTGACTCAGGCTGGTGTGAGTGGTGCCCTGTGCAGTCTGCCTGTTGCAGCTGGTAGTGGGTATGATCACGTTTGTGTTCCATCTCAACACAAATATGTGGGTATGTTTTAAGCCAATAGCAGCATGGCGATGTTGGTCTGTTGGTTGGTCTACTACTTTAGTCCATACTGAATTATAGAATTATGGAGTGATTCCTTGACTCCTCCTCTAGCACCACCATGTAGTTTTTGTTGACTAAGCACAGCCTCACGGAGCTGCTAGCATGGCTGTAGACTCTTGTCTTATTCATTAGCATATCAGAATTTCTGTTTCTTATTTTATTCTACTGAGCAGAGCCACTCCTCAATCTTTCCACTTATTCTCTGGGGACTACAAGTACATCCTTGGGTACAAGTACCCCAGTTTAGGAATCACTGCTGTAGCTGATTGGAAGTCAGTACTGACATGAGAATATCAGAACAACCACAATATTGTTTTAGTCCCCATATAAATGAGATCTGCTATTTCCAGATGCATGTATTAGATTCTTATTTCAAACTCAATCACTATGATGCCTTTGGCTGAGTAAGGACATTATTCCACTTAAAAAAGAATTTCTCCAGACATCCTTCATCTGAGGGAGAGGTGCTATTCAGCAAGATAAAGTATTCAGGTAAATTTCTCTGGTTTCTTTCGTCCAAAGAAAGCAGATAATACCTCAGCTGATCTCATGGCCAAAATGCAGACAGCATTTTAGGATTTGAAGGGAAGTTTAAAAAAAAAAAAGGGAGTTGCATCACTTCATGTATGTAAAACTTGACATAATAACCATACCTCTCTGAAATTCATCACCTCATTTGTTTATCAGCAACTTTCCACTTCAGGCATTAACACATCTTGGTGAAACTGATGAAACCTAATTGAATTTTGACATTCAGTAAGACGACTTGAATCCAGCTTACGAAAGAAGAGAAACAAGACACATGGCAGTGCAGAAAGGCATATTTAAAAAAAAAACAGAGAGAGAGCCACAGTAGGAGTGACATTGAAAAGGGCAGGGCCAGATACAGAGCAGCTAAAGGAAGACAGGCTTCCCTAGAGACAGAGAATTAGACCGACAAAGGCCTCTGAAAATGAAAGAAATAGGGGGAACGAGTAGGAGAGAGCGAGAGCGCGCGAGAGGGAATAAACGTGCAACTTATACTTTATTTGTTTTAGACCAAATCATATTTGAAGAGTTTAAAGTTTTTGTAGATCAGACTGTCCAAATACATCATAAGTTCAATCAACATCACACGGACTCACAAAAAGGTTTTTGAGAGCTGAAATTTTGGCAGTGGAGCAAATCTGGTTTCCTTTCCTGTAGCTTTGGCTGAGTTTGTTGGTCTCGTCCCTGTTCTTTTACCGCCAGATGCTTTGCTGTTTACCAGGAAAGAATGAATGAAAAGAAAAAACATCTGAAAATTATAGTTCAGCATGTGTATCCACTGAGGGTACAGCTAACAATTCTTTTCACAATGGATAAATCCCATCACAATTTCCCATAGCCCAAAGTGACGTCTTCAGATGTTTAGTTCAACCAAAAGTCTAAAACCCAAAGATAAAGTTTAATATAATACAATAAAAAGAAAACCAGCAAACGTTTACATTAGAGAAACTGCTACCAGTGAACTTTTGGCAGTTTATGATTAAAAAATGAAAAACTAATAATCAGCTACCAAAAACAGTTGCTCTCTCTTCTCTAATTTCTGCCATAGGGACCAATTAAGTATTTGCCAATTGATCATTTATTTATGTTATTCTTTTCCAGTGTAAACAGCTTCTATACAGGCCACGGTTGGTTTATTAGATATCAGTGTAAATAGCACCAGTGAAACCATATGGATCAACAGGTAAACACTACAGTGAAACGGCTCTGTAAGTTATGACTTAGGGATAGTTGTAGTTTTTCCTGAAACCACAGCACATTGCTATCTGGTGACTTCACGGTTGTGAAGTGTTCACAGGTTACAGCAGGAAAAAGTTTCAGTAGATGTTGGCTTACTGCTTTGGCTTTTATCAGACTCTAACCACCCTCATCTCCTCCTTTTCCCCTTTCTGTATGGGGAGCCTCTCTCAATATATTCTCTGATAAGACGACATTCCTCCTCTCTCTTCCATTATCTTACTCTTTCTCACCTTTTAGAAAACACAAGTGAGTGCGGCAGCACAGATGAGGCTAACTTGTCCCCCTTAAACCATTTCCCCCTTTTTTTCTCTCTGTTTTTCCACATCATGATTACTCACAACAGGATTTCTCCTCTGCTGTATTTTTTCTTTTACTTTCATTTTTATCTTTCTATTCAAAGTCTTCATCCATTTCGAGTTCATTCCTCATTCCTTCCTTGTTTTTAATCTTTCTTCCTCGCCCTCTCTATTCTCGCCTGCAGCACCCTGCAATGCAAACACAACCTGTTCTGAGGGGAAGTGAATTATTGAAGCCACTGCTGCCTTTCCCTCTGTGCAGAAGTGGGCCGCAGAGGAAGGAAGGAGGGAACGGAGGGAGGAATGAGGGTGGATGAAAGAAATGGAGAGAATACATTTGTAAGGACAAAGGCAGGAGGGGTTCAGGGTGCAAAGATGCAGAGAAAAATAATTTTGTTTACACCGTCTCTACACTATGTGGAGCAGTGTTTAGAGCAGTGAAGTATAACTGTGGGTGGGGGTTCCACTTTATCTCCAGGGACTTATGCTCATGTGGAACTATTTTAGATATGAAACATTAGCAAATTATGCTTTGGGGAAACGTAAAGCTGCTCAGCACATAGGCCCAAATATATACAGTGCATTCAGAAAGTATCCAGACCCATTCAGATTTCTTTCACATTCTGTTATGTTGCAGCCTTATGCTAAAATCAATTAAATTAATTTCTCCCCCATCAGTCTACACTCAGTACCCCATAATGACAAAGCAAGAACAGAGTTTTAGAAATTTTAGCAAATTTATTAAGCAGGAAAAACGGATATATTGACATAAGTATTCAGACCCATTGCTCAGTACTTAGTTCAAGCACCTTTGGCAGAGATTACAGCCTTGATTCCTCTTGGGTATGATGTGATTTGCACATCTGGATTTGTGAATGATTTGTGAAGTTAGAGCTCTAGTTGGGCATTCAAGGATATTCACAGAGTTGTCCCTAAGCCACTCCTGTGTTGTCATGGCTGTGTGCTTAGAGTCATTGTCCTGTTGGAAGGTGAACCTTTGGCCTGAGAGCTCTGGACCAGGTTTTCATTAAGGATATAGCTGCTCTGTTCAACTTTCCCTCAACCGTGACCATTGGGCTACTCTACCATTAAGCCCAGATGGGTGGAGTGCTGCAGTGATGGTTGTACTTCACACTGGAACTCTGGAGCTCAGTCAGAGTGACCCTCAGGTTCTCTGTCACCTCTCTTACCAAGGCCCTTCTCCCTCTGATTGCTCAGTTTGGCTGGGCAGCCAGCTCCAGGAAGAGTCCCAGTTGTTCCAAACGTCTTCCATTTAAGAAAAATGGAGGCCACTGTTCTCTTGGCTCTTCTCTTGACCTCATGGCTCAGTATTTGCTCTGATGTACTCTGTCAGCTGTGAGGCCTTGTATTGACAGCTGTGTGCCTTTCCAAATACTGTCCAGTCAGTTCAGTTTACTACAGGTGGACTCTAATCAAAATGTAGAAACATCTCAAAGATGATGAAGAGAAATGTGAGGCACCTGAGCTTAATTTAAGTGTCACAGCAAAGGGTCTGAATTCTTATGTCAATGTGATATTTCAGTTTTTCCTTTTTAACAAATTTGCAAAGAAATCTAATACTATGTTTCCACTTTGTCATTAGGGTGTATTGATTGTAGTTAAATAAAGGAAAAATGAATTTGAACAATTTTCGCATGAGGCTGCAACATAACAAAATGGGGAAAATGTGAAAAAAGTGAAAAATGTGAAAAAAGTGAAAAAAGTGAAAAAAGTGAAAAAAGTGAAAAAAGTGAAGAGGTCTGAATACTTTTTGAATGCACTGTACTTCTGGAGACTTCACTTGAAAAAGCCGGGTCATGGACTAGACGTCATTACACATTCAACAGCTTCTGTCTGTCTTTCTTTCTGACACTGTTGCTGTCTGTGTGTTTTTCTGCCTGTGGCCTCTCTCTCTCTCTCTCTCTCTCTCTCTCTCTCTCTCTGTGTGTGTGTGTGTGTGTGTGTGTGTGTGTGTGTGTGTAGCTGTCTGTTCTGCGCAACTCTCTTTATCTTGCTCTCTTTCCTGTCTTAAATTCATGCCACTACAGCACATTTTTCTTCAGTGTATCAGACAGAATGTTCTTGTTTAAGGTATCTGCAAACTAGAAATCTATAATTCTAATTATTAGTTTCCTTGACAGAAATGATAGACTATGTTGTATTGGCTTCTTTGCTACAAGCAAAGCTTTTCAGGAGAATATAAACTGTAATTACAAATACAAATTATTATTATTTTCAATATGAAAAACATGGTGGTGGTGTAAGCACTTTTCTACCGTCAGTCTTGTCTGCAGGCTCCATCTGGTGCCAGTAACCTCCACCAACCAGGTAAGGCAGCCTGTATGTAGCCTGATATGTGAAACCCAGGGAGAAAAGCTGCTGCACCCATCATTCCCGCTTGTTAAGCTAATTGCTTTGAGCGAATGGTAAATTGAAGATGACTCAGATGGCTGTATCAGCATTTTATCAAATGAGACAAAGGTATTATGAGGCTACTTAGGCCTAGGGCTTATTCATCCAGGATGTGGAATGGATATGTTCTGTAGCACTCATGTCATCAAGAAGGTACTAAAATCAACAAGGGCTGGGGTGAACCACAGAGTGTAGGTCTGCGTGCCGCTCATTTACAGTGTTTGTGGCATCATTTCCTTTGTTTTCTCTTTATGCAGCCTGGACTCCTAAAGTGCATTCAGTGGAAACACACTGACATGAGAGATGGATAAATCCTGTGCTTGTCCAAAAATAGTCCAGAAACAAACAAATGAACAAAACTGTTGATGTGGACAACAACACAAAGCTAATCGTATTGTAGTAGTGTAGATTTGCATGCAAATGCAAATCTACACTTTTGTAAACTTAGCCTGCATATGCACAGGTCAGCAATTTTAGTGTATTCCTTAACATGGTATAGGTACTTTAAAAGGAAACCTCAAAACAGAGAGCTATTTTGGAGCTATTGTAAAGACCGTACTTTAATAATCGGAGTTAGTACACAGGGGCGCTTTTTCTGTAGGCCCGGGGGCTATGGATGTTTTGGGCACCCCCCCCCCGCCCCCCCTAAAATAATCGGGTCGGGTTAACACAATAATTAATCAAATCGCTCTATTGAACTGCAAAAGAACGTCATTCCACATAATACAGACAAGGGCTTCATCCATTTATCCTTACTACATTCTGACGGTGCTCTCCAAGGTGCTGATCCTGCTGCTGGGAGCAGCTAGGGAGCTATCCAGCACCTTGGACAAATACAGGCCTGGTGCCAGGATGAATATGCAATAGCCTCAGAAAGGCTAAATAACAACAACATAAGAGCACTCACAAAAGCCATTCAGAATCAGCAGGGGAGGCACGTTTAAACAGCTGTTTCAGCTCGTATAATTAATCAGTTCTGCTTTCATCAATTTCAGCGACATTTCAACTGGATTTTAACACTTAAATAGTATCATGGTTGGAAGAAAAAGCAAAAATAAAACTAATCTTAAAAGAAAATTAATGTTTTAAAATATAAATAAGATTATATAATATAAATAATATACATATATAACACTATGTGCAGTTGTATTATGTAGGTGACATGTATTATTTGAAATGGCTTTTGATGCTGGAATGTCAAAAATTGGAATTTAAGATGTTATGCTAAGGGCTTTACAAAAAAAAAAAAAGAACCCTCACATTTTCTCCATGTTTTCTGCTTGGGTTATTGAAAAGCCTGACCAGACTGAAAATACTTCACTCGTAATAGACATGAACGTTGTAACTGGTAACTGGGGGATTTCATGCACTTTCATCTTCCTTTAAGATGCCTACTTCTCTAATTGCTGTTTTTTGTTTGGCAGCGAAGGCTTTGAATCCATGCCCAAGAAAATATGTTTTTTATTGGTGCCAAATTGAATTGAAAATTGTTGATGCAATATAAATGCGCCTCACCACGGTATCGGCTCCCGGCCAGAGTGTTGATGAATGTACTTGGCTCGATTTTAGAGCAGATACTACCCCTTTAGATGTCTGTGAGCATACTGGGTTAACTTTCAGTTTTAGTTGTTGTCCTTGAGTTGACAACTGATTTTTAAATGAAGTCTTTTATTATAGCTAATAAAAGTAGAGGGGCTACAATGTATTTATTCAATGAATCAATTTTATTGGTCATTTTTACATGTTATTAGTAAATCCTCTTTTCACATATCTTTCTTAGATACTCATTAAATGTAACCCTTGTAGTTACAGAGAGATCAATATTGCATGATGTTATCAGATTATTATTACCATGCCAGTCACTGGAGTCAAGGACTTTCCCCTGTTTGTTGCTGCATTCAGAATGTTTCCATCTTTCTGCCACTCTTTATCACACTCGATGAGTATGTGTAGGTGGACATCTGTAAGTGCAGTTAATTGAGAAAGATTCACACAGCGCACGTTTAAGTGTTTATTTTTCACCTCTTTCTCTCTCTCTTTCGCCTTCCTTTTTTTGTTTTCCATTGTTTCTGGCTCCTCTGAGCTATAATCAATGTCCAGGTACCTTGAATCATTGCTTGATCTCTGATCTCGTATTAATGAACCCTGTCCTCATTAAAACTTTCACCTGATTTGGCGTGCTCACAGCTGCACACTGTGCACAAACAAAAACTAACACAGGAATAAATATATGTTTCCCTCCTTCTCTCAGCGCGGGTGCATTATTTCTCCCGACCTGTCAGCTGTCATTATAAATGTTGAGTGATCAATATGATTTTCTTTGATCTCACTTGCAAATGGGAACACAATTCATCTGGCACCACAGTAGCAGGAAACCGAGGATGGGAACACAGCTGAAGTCATTTTCAATTTTCTGTGAATTTCAGGACGTTCAGAATCACACTGAGGAGCTGAACAGTGGGCTGTGTGACTAAGAAGGAAGAATGCAAAATTAAACAGAACTTTCAGGTCCATTCCTCACTTAAATCTGAGAGCACTGCCTTCGTACTACGCTTAAATGATAGAACACAATTAGACTGATGGGATTGTGTTCATAGATTGAGGATTTAACATAAGAGTTTAATTACAGAGGTCACACAGCCAACTTTGCGTTTCTCATAGCAGTAACAGCCATTTGAAATAAAGAGCAGAATAATGAGCAGTGATAAAACCACTGCAACAGAGGACGGGAGACAAAAAAAAAAAAAAACAGTCCAGTAGCCCACCTATGAAACTCAAGCTGTCGGTCACAGTAAATTGTCTTTGAAGTTGGATTTTCCTTTTCACTGTCTTCTCACTCTGCTCAAAGCTGAACTGGGACAGATGTACCAACCACTGGGGAGGTGCAAAGATGTCTTTACACAGAGGAACTGATCACAGAGCAGCCATTATCAGAAGCTGCAGGAGGTGACAAGGTCAGTTAGAGATGAGCTGTCTTCTTGGCTGACTGTCTTAAATACAACTAAGCTCACTTCAAGGAAGATTTTAAAGGATGTGCTTTTTCCAGGATATGTTTTCAAGAAATCTTTTTTTCCCCTTATCATTCGAGGCCAACCATGTGCAAAATGTCTGTTATCTAATTAATGTCATGATGTATTTTCTTCTTTCCTTTTGCTAAACATTAAATTTCACACCTTTAAAGGATCTGACCGAGTCTTTGTATTGGATCCTGCAGGAAAACATCTTGACCTTACATCCATTTATATGACTTGTGAAACTCTCTGTCTTCATAACAAAAGCATTTCTCAGACAAGAGTAAAGATTTTAAAACCTTCTTTACACATTTTACTTGACAAAAGTGTTAAAGGATTCAGTCAAAAAAAAATACACAATTTATATATTTGGTGCTGATTAATAGTATGAGTGTAAAAGAGCTGACCCTGGATGGCAGAAAAAATGATGCTATTTTTCTGTTAAGTAGGCAACAGACCAAGAGCTGTATTGTATTTTGTTGCATTCTGTTCCTCTTTCTGGCTTTTACAAAAAACACACAAAGACCCGCTAATTATCTGTTCTTTTCCTTATTGGCTGATATGTGGCATTTGGCTCTTGTTATCAGAAGGGTGAGGTGTGGATGGCACTGTAATCCTGCTGCAATCTCAGTGATCCTGATGAAGGGCTTCAAAGGGCAACGTCTGCTTTTCTTTCACTGTAAAGGACAGTAGTGTATAACAGTTGCCCCTTTCTATGCCTTATTTTGATTGTTATAAGTCTGGATGTCCCCACAGATGTGGCTGTATCTCAGAAAATTACTTAACCAGTGCATTGCTGCTGGTCTCCAGGGAGGAGATTATGGGATGGGGTTACAAGTAGGATTCATTGTACAGTAGGTAAGGTAAGGCCAAGGGTGAGGCATGTATGGTAGCAGTGAGGTAATTTTGAGCATAGAGCTTTGAGAATGAAGGAAGGTCAACGAAATGCTTAACTAAATGCATGCTTACATGTATTTAGTTTTTAAATATCAGACATACAAGTGTACACACATACACACACACACACACACACACACACACACACACACACACACACACACACAAGTTTACCAATTCTGCACAGGACTCATTCCGTAAACTGAATATTGAATTACCTGTGATGCTCAAGCAGGCGTATTTCATAAGAAGAAAATACAGAGCAAGGGTCCATCAGGCATATTGACTAAGAAGATCACACAATTACAACACACACGTGCTTAGTGTACACGCAGGAACACACACACATTATTGAATGAGAGCAGGTGGTGCTCTGTGGTCTGCTGTGGTTGTAATAGCCTCATTATTCATCTGTGGGCTGTGCTTATACACTCAGTGAAGCCAAAAGGAGTAAAACCAGGACCTATTATACACACATGCACAAGCACGCAAAAACACACATGTAATACAAACAGACTCATATGCACACAGCCGTGTTTCCATCACTTAAGAGGACATTACATTGCTTTACATTTTCTGGTAAAGCATTTACCATCATTTAACATCATTTTCTGGAGACTTACCCCAACCCTAACCACTACTTGCCTAACCATAGCCTTAACCTAAACCTTAGCCAAGTCTTCAACCTAAAATGTAATGAGATGCATTGTGGGTACTTGCTTTTTGTCTACAAAAGGAAGTGGAGTCCCCACAATGTGAAAAAAGATATGTGTCCCCACAATATAGTCAAACAAGTACTCACACAGACACACACACACTCACACAAAGACACTCACGCACATTATGTTCCCACTGACATTATATATATGTCATTTTATATAATATAAAATGAGAATATTACTGTATGTAGAACTGATGAAAAGATGTGGCCTGAGAAGTGAGATGTTTTTGTTTCCCCATTTCAGAGCAATAATACTGAGGCTTTCACGGTATAAGTAAACCTAAGCTTTAATTAATCCATTTGTCACTTGAGTGATCTCACTGTGTGAAAGTCATAAGCCTCTTGTCTCTGTGACTTTGATATTCACAAGTCTTGTTAATTGCTATGGCAACACAGGCCGAGTGCTGGCGGTATGGCTAGAAGAGAATCTAGACGGAAACAGATGTGGCAAAAAGGTAGAGTGGATGGCATGAGATTTTGTGATTTACTTTTTTAGTGCAACAACAGCATTGATTTCCACTTTCCAACTCTGAGCTCTCACAGAGAACATCTGGAATTGCTGAATTCAACATGTGCAGTCAGAGAGGCCAATACTGAAAAAACAGCAAGCTTTTTCTAGGTGTTTTTGGCTTGTGCTGTGTTATTGAGGCTCCCATCAGTGGAGAAACTGACATTTTTGCCTCTTCTACTAAGATTTTTTCCCAGAAGCTGTTGAGCATCTGTGCAAAATGTTGTTTCCAAGTCAGCCATGGCTCTTTTATTCTGAAGGGAACACATCAAAACAAGACATTTGTTTTTTTTGCATTAACGAAAAAAAGGGGCAATAAAGTACTTTGTGGTGTTAAAGGAAAACTGCATCTACTGTTAGAGTTGGAAATAGGACTCAGTCGGTGTTCTCCAGCATCAAAGTAACATTCTTGGAAAACATAAGGATCTATTCGCACATCCACACCTTGTCTTACTTCCCTCAGACTCTTTGCAGTAGTTTTAGCAGTGTCACACTACTTCAACCTTTGTGGCTGAGAGAGGACAGACATTATTGGCACAACTACAAGAGGTCCCTTTTCAATATATGTATACATGATATTTAAGAATTTGAACAAACGTCCAAAGCTGTCGTTTTTCTGGTGAGGGCAGTCTTGTTCAGGCAGGGTTTAGACTACTTCCTGAATTCGATCAGTTTTGTGCAGGTATGGCTTTTCATGTTAGGATCAAAAGAAATGGACTTGTTCCACAAAAACAGGGGCTCATATTGTCACAGTCACTGAACTTCTGAGTTGCTCTCGAAGAATCCTGATGGTTTTGTCATTGTTGTCTTGACCTTATTCAGTGTATAGACAGTTGAAGCAGAGCAGCTTAGCTAATTAACACTCCAAATGGGACTTAATCAGATGCCAAGTGCTCTAATAAAAATGAAAGTCATTGGGAAAAAGGCTCCGCAGGGGGATAGGGAGGGATATTTGAAGAAGCATGCGTGTGTGAGTGTGTGTGCATATGTGTGAAAAGGATTGAATCCAAAATACAATTTTCTCAGCAACAGCAAGGTGTAGAACGTCTGCTTGGCCACAGATGAAATGAAGAACACACTGGTGTATCTTTAGAGATACACCAGTGTGTTCTATAGTATAGTTAAATCCAGATGATCTCTGCTTCTCAGAGCATTAACTCTGTTGGTGCTCATCTGCACAAAATGAGCAGCAGGGAATTCCCAGTGAAACTTGAAATTTCAGCTAATTCTCCTTGTCAGAGTTGTTGAAACAAAACCATAAATGCATCTGAAGATTTTGTAAGCTATTACAGGTTGCAGCGCAGTGCTACCTGGGTGATATAATGATGTGCCCAGTGACAAATGACTAGGGGATTTTGAAAACGTGAGTGGAGGACTGGACCAGGTGAACCTGACAGTAACTCCATCATTCCTATTAGACAAGACAATGAAAACAAAGAAAGCAGAAAAGGATTAATTTATTACTATTCATTAAACTTGAAGTTGTGAAGCTGGATAATTATATTTCATGTTTGTTTTCAACTTAATAGGTGTGAGACACATGTTGCA
This sequence comes from Toxotes jaculatrix, assembly GCF_017976425.1. Lineage (NCBI taxonomy): Eukaryota > Metazoa > Chordata > Actinopteri > Toxotidae > Toxotes > Toxotes jaculatrix. Next base: position 12,873,157 of record NC_054394.1, on the reverse strand, counting down.
TTTTCCTTCTTTGTGCATTATCACATTTACATCAAACCTATTTACAGCATACTGATGCAAAGAATCTAAATGAGCATCAAAGGAAAATTGGCATTGGCATAATTTAGCGCATTGCAGCTTATAACTAAACGCTGAAAGGTGCGGTTTTAGCTGCTGAGGCATTAGGCGTCATCACTTTGAATTCTCCCCTACCCATTTGAAATGGCTACAAAAGGCAGGGAGCTAATGGACAGGGTTGTTGTTGCTCCAAGCAGTGCTCAGAAGTGCGTTTTATCCCAAAAAGTAATGACCATTCATTGAGAGACAATGACCTCAGTGATGGCTCTGTTTTCCAGATGAGTTGGGAGAGAAACCGAGCCAGAGAATGAGCTGATAATGGGAGAGAGAGAGAGAGAGAGAGAGAGAGAGAGAGAGAGAGAGAGAGAAGGAAAAAGAGAGAAACTGAAACAGAGGGGGGAAGTGGGAGACTGTGGAGGTGTAATAACTCTATAGGCTATGGCTTGGTGCCTGTAAGGATTCATGGCAAACCGGAAAATATGTGCTTGAGTAAGTAGATTGTGTGTGCATGTGATTATCTCTCTCCCTCTTTGCGTGTGAATCTTTAATCATTTCATGGTGTGTTAAGCATGTCTTGTGAGTAAGTGTGTTTAAAAAGTAAAGCAGTGCTTTGTGTGCTTCTGCTTGTGTTTAAACAGAAATCACACTGAACCAAAAACCCCAGTTTCAGTGGAGGGAGAATCTTAACTTGAACGTATCTTCTCTCGTGGGGTAAATTTCATTCCTCAGTATGTCCATCCTACATGCAAGCAAGCTGGATCCAGTATGTTAAAAACATTTTGACAGGCAAAATAATAACTTTAAATTACATCCTCTGAGTTGTTTTACATTACATTAGCTATTACTTTTTTTGTTTTATTCTTGTGCCATTTGAAGTTCTTGTGGATTATTCATCTAAAAACACTAGTTGAGGAAAATTGCATTTCTTTTGCCGTCATCTCCAGAGTTATTTACGAGTTGAAGCCAGAAGAGCACGAGTACTTTTATCTGCTGCTATTCCAAAATTTGTTTATGTCTAACCTACAACTAAAATTCTCACTCCTTCTGTCTTATTCACTTCTCTTTCTCCTCTTTCTCCCTTCTCACTTTATTTACCTCTCTTTTCCCCATCCTACCCCTCCTCCTTCCCATCCACTCTTGCTCTCTCTCCTCCATCGTTTCCTCATTCTTGCCTTTTTGTACCTGTTGTTTTCACTCCCCGACCCCAGTAATGCATATTTATTATCTTCAGTGGTCTTGCCTCATCCAGCATGTGCGGCATGTGATAGTAAATCTTCTCCCTCCCTTGGCTTCCATACAGCCTTGTCTACTGTCGCGGGCAACACAAACACCTATTATTTACTGTGTGATTTATTTATGAATTAAGTCTTTTAACTTTTTGCTTACATCCATTTCCCAGGGAGGGGAGGATGGCAGGGCTGATTAATTGTGAAGAGAGTTGCTGTGCCCAGCCGACACACCGTCTTACGTGTGCACACGCAGGTTTCTTCAAGGCATTCGCATAGACACTCACTCACATGTGCACGCACAGGGCTTCATTACCTAAGGGGGCACACAGAGACATGCACAATGTGAACAAAAAGTACTTTCATTGGAAGGACAATGCCATGATTGCTTCAACCTTTTTGTAGGAAAGGAGACTTTTCTCACAGGGACTGGCCTATCTGAATGTTTAATCTTGACTAGAACTGCTTACCTCACTCCTCTACCGAGACCATTTGTGTGTGTGTGTGTGTGTGTGTGTTTGTGTGAGTGTGAGTGTGTGTGCCTTTGTATGTTTTCATCGACAAAATGTATATACCGATGTTGTGTTTTTACAGGAATATTTATGTCTAAATATATCTGTACTGTATCTAATGTGTGTGACATATGGTATTGCCAGGTAATCTCTGATAAAGGAACATCATGCTATATGACGCGTTCAAGTAAAGCAACCATTTCAGACATTTGTGGAATTTAATAATGCAACTATACTCTTTACATCAACTTTTAAACCGTCAAGATTAAAGTTTTAAAAACGTACTCAGAGCCCCCCCCCCCCCCCCCACACACACACACTTTTCTGTGACATCATCTACTTCATCTCAACATACAGCCACAGTGTGCTTGTCCCAGTGAGCCCAACCTTGATGATGCAGGCCAGGTGGAGCCAGGGGAACAACAACCATGTTCATGCATCATGGGCTGCATGTGATGAGTGAGCACGTTCTGTTTAAAAGAACGGGCACAATACAGCCGTGCATCTCATGCACTTACTGGCCGCTCTGCAAAGCTGGAGCTACACTGATGTTAATGCACTGTCTATGATTTTACGTGGACTACTTTCATTTCATTGTGGATGAATTTATGGCCGCCTAAAAGTTAAAGAAGTGTTGAGGTTGCTGGTTTGATCATAGGTGGGGTTCTAATGAGTTGGGGAAAGTGACCCCCAACCTTAACCCCTAACTGCTCTCCAGCGGTGAACCTCAGTGACCAATAGATCAGACTGTGGTAGTGCTGGGCAACTTCTAAGTGTGTATGCTTATAAACTGTGTGTGGGTATGGGTGTACACACAGTTTCTGTACAGAATAACGTTGCTCTCAGAGAAACTGCCTGTGATGAATAAAGGTTAACAAAAAAAATACATCAGTCGCATATGAGTGTAAGTTGTGTTTGTGTATCTTTCATAAACCTGACACTTAACAATACATCCCCTGAAGTGTTGCTGATGTTACACTTCCACACTCATCTGATACAGAACTTTCTAAGCATAAAATGCCTTAAATGGGTGCTTCATTCAAATAGAGAGTTCAGCACACACACACACTCACAGGTCCTCTGGATGGGCTCTAACTCTGAGTGCAGGTGAACTCAACTTTCCTCCTTGAGGTTCCCTTTGGAATTTCATTACCTGTACTTGGTCCTTATCGATCCTGTTATAAACACTAGGCCAAGCAGCTGCTAAATTATTCAGTCTGGTTAAATAGGGCTGTTCCATTATTCAGAAGCGTGGCACAGTGTAATTAATATTGTAGAGATATGTGTCAGGCCGGGTGGCATTTCACTCAGTGACAGCACATCGCTTGCTCTCCACTTTCGCATTCTTTACTCTCCTCTTGTCTTCATCGCCGCCTTTTCTCCTCTTTCTTGTGCTGTCTTTTTCACTTTCTTGTTTGTTTCCCTCATGAGGATTTTCATCCCCTTCATTTACTCTATTGTTCTGTTTTTATTTTCTGTCTTCCTGCTCTCCACTCCTTTTCTTTCTTGAGTTTTTAATTTACTTTTCTTTCTCTCTGCTTCTCGCTTTTCTCTTTCAGCCCCTCTCTGTCTCTTTATCTCAATCTCTTCTACCTCCTCCACTCATCCCAGCTTCTAATGGTTGTGTTGAAAAGCTGGTTGCGAGACTCAAACAGCAGCAGGGATTTTTCCTCAATGCGCTGTAGTGTGTGTGTGTGTCCATGCACATTATGAGGCGTCTTGTCTTTTTACTGTGACATATTTCTCTTCTCCTTCCACAATGACCCATATTGTGCTGCAGCTGTTAAGATGTAACAGAATACGCAGTTTGACTGAATATCCAAAATATTTAACCATGCTGCTGTACATACAGTATACAAAGAAAAATGTTCCTACGTTATCTCCTACTCATGACAGTGTCCTTGAGCAAGATATTGCTGTATGCTTGCATGCTTCTGTACAATGTATATGGTAACAGCCATTATAGAAATCCCCCTGTCCTATTTCTATCCTCAATCTGCCTTTCATTACTACTGCAGGGAAGAGCTGCATTAGTAGTTCAATGAAATACTGCATTTCTGCTGCCTGTTCATCCTCAAAAGTTGACCTGTTGCTCTCTGTTCACTCATGGGTCAGAAATGTCCATGGCACAGATTTGCAGGTCAAAGGTCAAAAAAAAAAAAGAATATGATCGGATCCACTGGAATGGATTGCACCATTGAATTTCACCATTAAAAATGCTGCTGTGCAAGCCTGTAGTGATGCTGTTGGCTGGGAAAAAGGAGGAGTGTTTATTGTGGAGTTATATACCATGTGTGTGTTGTAACCATGCGCACACTCACTTGCTGCCGATCACAACTGTGAGTTTTATCAGGAAGCCTGCTTGGCCTTGTCCTCCTCTTCTTCACGCAGCCAATTAGGAGTCATCTCCTCTTGCTCTCATCAACGCTCCTCCTCCACTCTTGTCAAAGTTCTTTGACAAAACAGGGGAAAGGAGACTTCAAAAGACTTTGTTGTCTTGTTTTTTTTTTTCCCCACCTCTCTCCTTCTGAAGCCCAGAGTGAAACTACAGAGGTGCTGGGATGACAACACAGAGAGCTCAAAGGGCCTGATGCTTTTTGTGTGTGTGTGTTCAAATTTCTTGGTATTTATGCCCTAATTGGAACATGAATCTGTGAGTCTCAAAAAAAATTATGTATATTGTACACATTTGTAAATCTTTTTTTTTATAGATAATGTGATAAACATTTATGTCCGTTCTGAGTCAAAATTTTCTCCATAAATTCCCTTTATATACCGGTATTTGCTGTATTCACACTCATTGTTCAACTGTTTTGTTCTTTTGTCGCATACTGAACTGGTTCTGTTTAATGTGTTGATAAAATACCATAGTTTTGTGTTGGATTACTCGCCCATGACCGATTTAACACTATTTTTGAATTAATTGCTACCCTTTTGAAGTATTAAAAGCAGCACGGAAGCATTTTCCGTTCCTTATTTCGTATTTGACAAGTTATTAAGAGCGAGATGTTGTGACTGCTTTCATTAAGCTTTCATGATTGCGTGGTTTTAGCTAATTTAAGGTTTAATAACACAATAAATGAACAGAATTGGGTGTTGTGACAGAGGGGCTTAGCTGCATGTTCCAGCAAGACACCAGGTGGTGACCATTGCAGGAAAGTAGGTTCACACTGTAGATGTTTTGTGAATCTACACACCCTAATCGTATTTTTGTCTGTTTTTGTCTTTCGATTTTTTTTTTTTTTTTTTACCATTTGTCCTCCCTCTCCCTCTCGTTATCATTCCCTCTCTTGTCTCTCTCTTTGTCAATCTGTTATTGTCTTACTATCCACCCTCCTCAGGGGTTTTGAGTCTGACTGTTCTCAGCTGCTAGTTAATATTTAATTTCCTGTTAAATAACACATTGTTGATGAGTCACTGTCTGTTTTTCAAACGCGTTTAGTCACAGAGCTTATTTGTTTTTTGTGGCTTATTTTGCAAATCTGGGAAATATTGTCTTTCATCCTGTAACAAAAAAAAAATGCCTCTGAAAAACATGTCAGCAGCCTTTTCAAGCCATTGGGACCCTCCAGGCACTGTTTCCCAACCCTGGCTGGTCTCCCAAACCATAGTTTTAAAAAATACACGAGAACACTAGTACTGCTGCAGTATTTGGTGTTTTGCTCCTCTTACCTTGTTCACAATGGACACGTTGTTCTTCAGTAAGGTGTGTTTTCAATGGTTGCAAAGACAAAGAGACAGACAAAAGGAAAGAGAAAGGTGGAAAGGCTCAGAGATGTGATCGTTGCATCACAGTCAATACTCATGTCTGTGAGGAGAATGTAATTCCAAAGTTACTTTGGAGAGAAAGAACAGAGGCGCAGTACTGTGGGGAAAAGTTAGGATGATTCTTAGGGTCAGTGACTGACAGGGACCCTAAAAAATTATTAGGTCATTTTTTTTCAATAGTACATTATTAACCCATCACCATTAATAGAATGTTTCATTTACAATGTACTAATAAAACTAACATTTACTTTTTCTTTTCTTGTTTTTGGCAAAAAAGTCTAAAATCTCTGTAATGTCCTAACCTCCATCCCTCTATTTATACAAAATGGTTCAGTCCTGCTCCCAAACCAGGTGCGAAGATTGCCTGGTAGCAGTGACTTGCCAGTGACAAGAGACGGTGGAGCATCGTGTCTCAGCTTCCTAAAGAAAAATCAGGCTGAAAAGAAGGACAGGAGAGAGAAAAGAACGCACAGTAGCATGCCAACAAGTTTTTCACTAAGAAAGGTGGATGGAAGTGAACCTGTTCACTTAGTCCATAGAGAAATAGGCTACATTTGCTCCCCTAACATTAATTATCTAATATTTTCACCACAATGTTAAAATTTCACTTCTCTTTTAACTGGCATTTAATCAATGCAGCCAAACTTTTATCAAAGCTATTCAAACTAAAATCAGTTGTCACTGCCTGGTGCCAGGCCCAACAGACGCAGCTTCAGGCTCATCAACCCCATACCCCTACCAATGAACCAGCCCTACTCCCAACTGAAGAAGGAGGTGAGCAGCTTTGTGTTAAGTGACTTGTCAAGTTGGCATAATTGCAGAGGGTCTCTGGGAATTTCTTTTTTATTATTATGAAAAAGAAAAAAGTTACTAAGTCTTTCTCAATTATAATTATTTTTCCACATAATGATAATTACATAAAACAAAAACAGCCAGTAGTCTGTATTGAATACTGGAGAGCCTCTAGTTGGTGTGTGTGTGTGTGTGTGTGTGTGTATACTTGGTGCAAAAATCTGCTGCTGATTTTATTCTTTTGTTTCTTATGTCATTTAATTTATTTTAACTGAAGAGATTTTAAGTTATATTTATGTTATTCATTCAATTTTCCATTGAAGACTTTACAAAATTAAAAGAATTACACTTAAACTGTAAAAGTTGGCCTTTAGCACATTTTTACAGCAGGTATTGCATGAATGGGTGAATTCCACTGTCTGCACAATGTTGTAGTCTTAGGGTTTGTGTCGCCTGTGGTGATGGGGCCCAATGTGATGTCTTTTCATGGGGCCCAAAATCCCTCACCCCTCACCATCACGCAGTCAATTCAGAAGCACAGATGTCCATTTTAACTTGGGGTTTCAACTGGCGGCATATTTTGTCTATAAGCGCATGCTTGGACGTGATGTCTCGCTCTGGCAATTAATTTTGGGGCTTACTGTTCGTTCCTGTCATCTAAGTCGATATCTGATGCATCATGAGTTGGCAAATAATCCATTGGGATCTCTGTCTGCCCTTGGTGTTCTTCTCTGTATGAGATTGCAGTGTGGCTGATATTATCATCACATATATCAAATATTTCATGGAGGACAGAGGCATTTTATATTGAAAGAGAGCTAATATACCTATTGCAGATAGAAAGATTGACATGAATACCTGACAGTGTAAAACTTTTTTTTTTTTTTTAAATATATAAACCATTTTTCCTTTCTTGTCACTCTGACTGAATGGTTATCTGTAAAAGATAAAAATAAATCTGTCTACATGTAATTATGGGCTTATCCAATTAAATATCGATATCTGCCAATATTTATCCTTGCACACATTTCACTTTTAATGAACTGTTCCACCTGGACCTTCCTGTACCTTTACTGTATTCGCGTGAAATCAAAGGCCCTTGCAAGTCAAGTTACCATCACAGACAGAGAGTCTCTGTCTTTGTTATCATGAAGAGTTTTCAAAGAGAATTTGAGAAGAAAAAGACGAAGAAGGAAAATGCCCAGTTTATGAAAAGTTTTGCAAAACTGATGAAGCCAGAGACTCCACGATGGATGACCAATAAGAAGCTGACCTTACAATAGGTGGAAGATGCTGAGGTAGCTAATGTTAGCAGCCTTACTGCTGCCTATAGTGGACCCTCTGCACCTGCTACAACTTCTGGCGCTACTGCCTCTTCTGGTTGCAGTGAACCAGCTACAGCGTGGGAGGAAGGTGTCAGAGGCGACACCGACAGACAGCAGGAGCCCACAACAAACCAGACTCCCGCTCGGAGTCGGACCGCTCCAGCTCAGCATCCAGCAGCAGCAATTGCACCACCATCACAGAGCGACCATAGCAGCACCAGCGAGAGCAGCAAATCTATGAGTGAAACTAGGATCATTAGTGAATCTCCCACGTTGTGGCCGGATAAATTGAGAGAATTGAGAGAATAAATTTTAAAAAACAAAAAGGAAGACCCCATACAAATAAGGGATATCAAGTTCTCAAAAAATGCATACATGAAACCAAGAAGGTTTACAAAAACAAAAACAAAACAAAGCTAACTACGTGATAAGAGTGAAAAGTGGAGAGAAAATAATAAGGAAGCAGCTAATGTATTCAGTAAATGCTGTATTTTGCTGCTGTACTTTGGACTTGTTCAAGACGGGGATATCAACACTGCCATGATAACCAGAGAAAATGTACATCATATCAGACCACATACAGTAAGTATACAGTTTTACACTAAGCTTTCCTTCATATAAACAAGATAGTCCTAAATTTCAAAAGTTTCTAATTATTCATTGAGGTATTTTCTTCTGGATATGATCCCTCTACTTCCTCCAGATATTTGCTTGCCCCTGTGTTGCCCCCTCTTTGTCTGTGTCTCACTCTTTAAGTTTCTCTTTCCAGATGGGTTAGCTGCTGCCTGTCATCTTTGACCTGAATGAGCACTTAGCATCCGCCTGATACAGGCCTACTTTTAAGCATAGAGAATAGTGGATATTTAAAAGTAATATCAGAAAGCATGTAATAATCTCTTTTATTGAAAGAATTAAAGAATATATACTCACAATCTTTTTCTTTCCAGATTGTCTTCTTCTAATTGACCGAAAGTCATTTGATCTCAATCTTCAGTTTGAACAGTTATAATTCATTTGGGTCTGTCTGTGTCATGTGGGTCTGTGCTTCAGGTCTGTGGCTTTGTTAACTGAAAACAGCTGCCACCAAATGTTTTCCGTTCACTAGCTATGATTGCGTTAAGGAAAATGGAGAAGGGTCGCGCACTGGTCTTTGCCTGGGGCCTCCAAATCTCTAAAACTGCCCCTGGGTAAAGGTTCTTTTCTCAGAGTCTTTATTCTGTTCAGGTTCTTTTTCTCTTTTGAACAATCTTTACTCTGTCTGAATTAACTTTAAGGTATCTCTGGCAATTTTTTCCCCCAAAGTTTCAAACACATCAGAAAGTTACAGACATTCAGAATCAGGGAGGATTGTTTTATTACACAGCTCTTTGTACAACAGTTCCTCGGACCGGGTTATCTGTGGAGACCTTGTGCAATTAATGATCACTTTCCAAATTATGTGAAACACATGAGCTAAAATAAATTCACTAAAATGATCAGTTCAGAAACTTTGTCCTCAAACCACCTAATTTATTTTAAAAAAAAAAGAAGAACTTTAGGTTTGAGTTGCAAATGCTTTCAAACTCTCCAGCTCTGGATTCAGCCTGCGACAGAGATCATGTGTCTAAAAAAAGGAAATGAACCAAATGTTCAGTTCACACAGGGTAAGTTAACAGAGGACCTCAGTACTCTCTGTAATACTTTAGCACATTTTATCTGCCTCAACATCTACCTCAGTTCTGTCTGTATGAGCACCCTGCTCATACAGACATACATCCTTGTTATACTACATTCATGGACCTATCATTGACATAATGTATTCTCTAGCCCATTACCCTACTTTAACCTCTAACTCTAACCTGAACCCTAAAACCAAGTCGTAACACTAAACAGCCATTTAAACTTGAGGGGTCCAGCACGTTCGTCCCCACAAAGCTGTCAGACAAGTACAGTGAGATTCTGATTTATGTGAACTTGAAATGATCCGTAAGTGTGAATGTGAGTGTAAATGTGTTTGTTTATATCTGTTAGCCCTGTGATACACGGATGACCTGTCTAGGGTGTACTCTGCCTCTTGCTCCATGCATGCTGGGATAGCCTCCAGCCTCCAATGACTCTAAACCGGATACGTGTTCCAGAAAATTTAACAGAAGGATTTAACATTGCTTCTGTTGCAGTATTTTATATCTTCTTTCCCAACAAACATTACATTTCAAGTTAAAAAAAAAAAAAAAAAGACTTTCCTACTGCAGATTAACCTGCATACGCCACCTTTTTTTTTCCTGATGACCCATCTTTGGCTTTCAAGCCAAACAGCCTTATCAAGGTTATGCTCAGCCAGCTATTCCTGTCAGGTTTTAGCGCACAGCTCGCTGCTCCAATTTCATCTAAGGGCTCATCCAGGGCAGGCCTATAGCTGATAATTCATCATAGCTGATGGTACTGGGTGTTACACACACGTGTGCACATGCACACACACACAGACACGCACATACGCACACACACATTTTAGGTGCAGTTTCACTTTTCAGTGATTCTGGGTTTTTTGCTCTAGAAACTGAATTTATTTAATATTTTAGCTTCATAAAGTACATTAAAACAGACTGTATGAAACATGCACAGTCGGGAATAGCATATGCATGTGACGTGTGTTTTCTGTAAGCATTCAGAACCCATCTTCTCATTTTACTCATCACCCAGAATGCAAATTGGAAAGCACAGTAAATTGAATTAAACCTGTCTGAGTAATGAAGTCTGCTACTTGTTATTATTCTGTAATTACCCCCGCCCCCCCACCTCCCAGCTCTCTGTTCCTCTCCCTCCATAAACTCTGGACATTGTTCACACTGGTCACCAAGCAAAAGACGTGGGATGACTATTTTCAGAAAGGTTATGTTTGTTGTGAATTGTAAACCACTCGGCCATGTGGTGATTTCCATAACAGTTGTGCTCAGCAAACGTTGCAGCTTGTACGAAGGGCAGAATTTTTGCGAGCGTGTTATTAAGCTGAGTTGTTTTCAGATGAGACAGATTTACAGTTTCGCAAAACAGTTGTTAACATGCATTGTCTCTTCTTTTTTTTTTTCTTTCCCTCTCCTCTCCTCCGCACACACCTTCAGTAACTGTAATTATCATGGCTTGCCTTTGCCAAATGCACCAGATGTTAGCCCCCTGCACACCTTAGCAGTCTTCCACAGTTCTCTTACTCTGAATGATAAACAGTTAGCAGTTTGGCAGAGAGAGAAAACAGCATTACATTACGCTCTCATTGTGTCTAAAAATGCAAAGGAGAACAATGCTTTTTAAGTTTGAAACTCATCAACATCCCTACTGCAGTAAGTATTGTAAATGCCAGATACAAAAAGCAGATTGCTAGCTTTGGTATGCAATGTGCAATGCCTGCTCTCATAATGCCCGTGTCCTCATAAATTAAAAAAATATCCATCCATCCACGGATCTCTCTGTCCATCCTGATGAACATGACAAAATGATTTCAGGCGTTCTCTCTGCACTGTTGTTTAGACCCGCCTGTATTGTGAGCCAGCGCTTCATTAAATCCTGATAGCAGCTGAAAAAAGGTCTGCATGAAATCAAGTGTGACACATCACTGAAGTATTATTTATCAATTAGTAATATGGCTTCAGTGGTTTTCTGTGAGACTAATATCAATATAAAAATGTGGCTGTTTTGACAGGCTCTGTTCCATTTTAGATGTGAAGTAATTGCTTCTTGCTTTTTTCTCTCAGGCTCTTGTTCTCTGTGGTGTCATCATTTAGTCTGTATCTCTACCTACTCACAGTGCTCTATCCTTTTCACCTTTTCTTAGTCCCCCTCTCTACATGATTTACACATTGCACTTTCTACCACTGCCTTTCTTCCTCTGTCTCTCTCTCTATTTAAGTATGCTTCAGCATTTCTCCATCTGTGACTCTTTGTCTGTCTCCCTTTCTCTGTCATTTTCAATTTTCCAATTTCCGTCATTTTTTTGGCACGACCGTTAAAACTTAGAGGTTACATAATAACTTGCCTCTTTTCTACATCTTGTCTGTACTCTACTTGTGAGAACACAACCCCCCCAACACACACACACACACACACACACACTCACCTACACACACACCTGTCAGCTCTTTCTTTGACCTTTTATTCAAGCGTTTCCTCCCGCTCTCCCCTTTTTTTTCACTCTCCTCTCATCCTTTCTCAGTGCCTCTTTCCTTCCTACCACTTCACCTGAACTGACCGCTGTGCATTGTCGGCTTTGCTGCCTCAGTTTCCTTGGATATGCCCCCCCCCCCCCCGCCACACACACACAGATACCCACATGTGAAAGTTCTTTTTTTGTTCATACGCTGCCACTGTGTGTCAGGTTATAGTGTGCCTCTTGTTATCAGGTGCTGTCGGTCTATGTGTGAACGTGCACATGTGTGTGCCATCAGAGTGAGTTGTGTGTGGGGCATTATGGATGAATGGAATAAGGTCTGGTTGACAGTCAGGCAGACGGATGATGTGGGACACATGACCCCCCCGCACCACACTACCTTGTCTCCTCTCCTCTTTCCCTCTCCTCTCCCTCACAGTACAATCACAGAAACTAGATAATAAAGGAACTTTTCCTTTTCTCTTCTCATCATGCCCATCTTGCTCCAGAAAGCTGCACTGACTATAACCATATGTTACACCTCAGGTGGGTTGTGTGGCATATGCTGTACAAACACAAGAGGAAACAACACACACACACGCACACACAAATACACAATGTAAGAAAAAAAATCTTTGTTGCAATTTCTAAGCCTTGCCAGCTGTTACTGTCCTCTGCCTGTTTCTCTCTCTCTCTGTTCACTGCTCTCATTATATTTTCTTGTCTTAACAGATGCTTGTGTTGCTTTGAGAGACCCAGAGGTCGGTGGGAATGATGATGTAGGAAGTGCAAATCTCAAGCATCACTTACACATCTAAGTTTCCTAAAGGGAGCCACGACTCGTGAATCAGTGGCGGCTCTGTCTCGTCTCTCGCTCCTCGTGTGTCCTCTAAGATTAATTTCTTTCTTAATAATATTAAACATCACAGAGAGTGCACAGGGAAGTGGTACAGGACAGTAGACATAGAGGGGGTAGATAACCTCTGACAACAGTCAAGAGAGGAGCTTAAACATGAGATAGCAGGGGTTCATAGTTTCCCCAGCAGGGTAAACCCATTACACGCAGTCTCTGACTATTAATAAATGTGAGTGAGGATATTGTCTGAAAATGCCCAGGAGGGGGGGGTTGTGGTTTAAGGCGAGACGTTTATGTCTGTTTGCATTAAAGGTTTGATATAATGCTTTATTTTACTGTTATCCTGTCCACCTAAGGTCCCATAATACACAGATAAAGATGATCAGAATGAAAAGCTTACATCATTGTGTTTTTTATTTTATTTTATTTACGTAAAAACATCCAAACTTAGACAATAACACTTATGATGGTGGTAACTTTGCACTTAATTAGTTCAAGGAATCTGTGAAAAGCCAAGATGTGTTTACTCACCCTCAGGCAGAAAGCTACTGTTGTTTTTAGTAGCACTAAGCCCCACTCAGCTGTGTGTGTGTGTGTGTGTGTGTGCGTGCGTGCGTGCGTGCGTGCATGTGCATCTGCGTGTGCATGTATTTGTCTGTGTTTAAGACTGAGACTGAACACAAATACACTAATCAAGATATCAATATGTGCTGTTGTAACTGCACACTGATGTGTTGTTCAGTTTCAAAATAAAGGCGAGTGAGGGTGTTGTTTTCATTTCTTTGGGATTAATAAAACTACTCCAATTTTCAGCAATGGGAAGAAGGTTGTAATACATGTTTTAGAAATCTTGCAGTATTTAATTACAGTGTAATCCAAACTCTCACCTCCTGAAGGACTGAGACAGATTGTGTAAGTTTGGATCAGTGTACGTTCAGTTTGCATGATTCTGCCATCACCAGATCATTAGTACTTAGAATTCAGTGGGTCCTAGGAACAAGATTATCATCTTTCAAGCAATATCTGTGGCAGCATGTTTGCAGAGCAGCAGCTTCAGTTCTCTGAGTATTGCACAGGTGAAACACAGGCCACTATGCAACCGGAGTAGACAAGTATGTTGCAGATATTCCCCTAACCTCCCAAATGTAGATACATTTTAATCCCATTTTAACCTGCCTGAAATGGCTAATTGTTGTGTAATAACTTTTAGTCTACTTTACAGATGCTTTCTTGAAAACGTATTCCCTCTGAAAATAAACAACTGTGAGACAGTGGAAATCTACCAGCTAAACCAAAATCCTTGTAATACCCAGCAGTATTAGCCACGTCTTATTCATCATCTAATCCAGTGTTTTTACCACCCAAAGAAGGTTGTATCTCAATGCTTTCAGATCTTCTCCGGCCCATTTGGTCAGGTGAAGATTAGCATATACAGAAAAAAGCACTTTGTGTGCAGAACGGTTGAATATCAGCACAACCTGTAATTATGCTTATGAAGCCCAATAAGGCTGTTAACTGATGTGAAATAAACTATCTACAGCTTCTTCTCTTCTCTTGTTTCTCTGCCTGTCCTTGTCAACACAGTTTACATAAGATACAAAAGGCTGTCCTTGCTATTCAATAATTAAGAATAAATAGTTAAAGGTATTATTTGCAATTTCTATGCATTATTGCTGATGCATAAAAAATGTGTAAAGGATTTTAAAACGCAGTGAGAGTTTAAAGTTCCTTTTTTACAGTCAAAACACTATGTAAAGTAACTAAAATCACAGCACTTGAAATTTACAGTGTTTTATTTTACAGTTACAGTTATAATTGTTACACAGATTGTAAAATACTTAAAAAATACTTTCATTTCTTCTGCTGTAAGTTGCTGATCAATTGTTGCCAGGTAATTACTGTTTCTTACAGTGCAGTCACACAGTTCTCTTTATTTTCTTCCCTATCCTCCGATCACTCTCCCTTCTCTCCCCTCGTCCACCTCTCTGTCCGCCTGTGCCAAAGATCTGAGCGATTTTCATCTCTTTGTTGGAACGTTCCCTCCCTCTCTCTCCTCCCTTTATCTTTTCATCCTGGGGAAGCTCAAGTGTGGCAAACACACTCTTATAGAGGAGTACGAGTCATGTTTGACCACGCTCTGCAAACCCCCGATCACTTCACGTCACCCAGAATTCCCCACCTCTGACTTGTTGTCTTTTCTCTGTCTTCTTTTTCACTTCTTTCTGTCAATATTTCACCTGTTTATGTGGTTCTGGCCTTGTATGATCTCAGTCCTGTGTACTATGTAATTGTTTGGGCGTATAATATTGAGGGGATTTGCAGACTTAAATGGAATTTGACCTTCCTCTTTGCTGGGTTAGCTGGATTGAATCAATTTTCTGGATTTGTTTTTGGACATTTTTGGTATCTTAAGACCAAAAGACCATAGGGTGCAAAAAAAAAAACAAGAGAACATGTTTTGGGCTGATATTAGGAGCTGAAAAAGTGTGAGAAAACACACCGATGTTAAAAGAAGCTTGGTTGTCTAGAAGAAACTGGCTGGAAAACATGGAGGTCTTTTGAATTTTAGTCTTTCTCCCCTTTCCCTCTTGGATTGCATGCTCTCTGCCTGCCAATAATCTATACTGAACAGTATTTCAAAGAGAAGGTTCACTGTCCTTGGATATGAAGCCTGCAGTGCTGCCAGGAAACTGTTGCCCCCTTCCTTTTCCTTTTCCATTACAGCCCCCCCCCTTTTTGGTTTCTCCAATTTACCCTCTGCTCTCCAATGATTCCCCTTTATTAGCTCCGGCTGTCATCTGACACTTTTGTTGATCGCACAATCTCTTTGTCCTCTCACTGTGGTGGAAAACATAGTCGCTCACTGACAAACAGGTACACACACATACTCTCTGTATCATAGCATATATCAGCATGTATCACACACTGCCAAACACACACTGTGACATGCAGATTTCATGATCCTAGAAAAGCCCTCCGTTGGTGTGGATACTTTAAATGAAAGTTTAATCAAGGCTCTGCTGTGGATGTTGGCTTTGGCTTCATGCAGTCAGTACTGTTGGCAGTCGTCCACACAGGAAACCATGACGATGTAGAACTTGAAGCAGATACAGACAAACACGTTCATATACATTAACGTGAACAACAGCATGACCATGCATAGAGACATGCTAACAAACACAGGGATGCATGAGCATTCACACTCATATAGATGAACATGCACAAAATATAAGCCAAATAGTAAGGAGACATCAAACACATACTGAATGAGTGGACACACAGAGTCCCAGTATTTAATGTACTGAATAGGTTTCTCTTGCTTTTCCTTGTTTGTAGGTTATGTCAACATTTCTCCATCCGTGTTTGAATTCTGCATTAAGCGTCCAAAAGGGCAGTGATGATTAATGTGCATGTGTGTGTTTGTGTGTGCAATTAATTCACATGCTACAGCTGGCTTATTGTCTTCCCCTTCACTGTGGTGATTTAATCAATACCCCTCAGTATGGTGTGTGATCTCGAACAGGCGATATCTGTTTCCTTCCTCCTTCTTCTATCAGTTCTTGACAGTATTTTGCATACCACATGTAAAGAAATAGACAGACATTTTGGCAAATAAATTTGTTTGCTTTCTAGCCAGGCTGGGATGGGTGATATGGCTCGACAGTAAGTAAGACGCTTTAGCAGAGATGGAGCATGTAAGTCCGTTCACTAATTTATCTGTTCCGTTTGTGTTTCTTCAGCCTGGTGCCACAACTGGTTAGCTACCCTTAGTTAGGATGGACTGAAGTAGGCTTTGCGCACTGGTCTGCCAACCTCTGTGGCTTCACCACTAGTAGGACTCTTTGTTCACCTATAGATGCGTCTGTTCGCTTCAAGATAGCCAGAGCCAGTGTACAGGACTATGGTGACTCAAGAAATCTGATGTAGCCATCTAATGTGCAGTTTGTGTGATCAGGCTGTAAACATTGAACTCAAGGTTTAGTTTTTTGTTACACAAACAACAAAATTCAAAGATTGCACATATCAGCACAAAGTCTTATATATTTTTTCGCATATTTCCACTCCCCCTAACAGAATTATAATCAGCTTAAGTCCTGACTCATTTTAATTGAGCTCATTACAAAATGTTCTTGTGTTTGAATATCTGTCTCCATTTATAGTGAAGTGGCTGGACTTCAACATTAGAATGTGCATGCAAATGGAGATCAGTAATATCAGCTTTTCTCCTGTTTCTTTTTTAACCTTTGAATATGCCTGAAGGAAAAAGGGTGAGATGGAAATTATATTCAGATGTAGATGGCTCTAAAGCCAGACTCAAATTAGAAGACACAAGGCAGGGGGGAAAAAAGGCAGCTTGCTGGTGTTTATCCAGGCACAATCTGGGTTTGGAAACCTGCCATTGAAATCAGCACCAATGAAATTCATGTTTGTATGGACGGAGGAACTCTGTATCTGTTTAGTGGTACAGGGAAACATTTAGGTGGCTTTACAAAAATATACTGGAAAACACTGGAAAGAAAAAATTAACACCAATAGTTACAAAAATATGTCTATTTATTCTTTCATTTTGTGCATGTGTGTTTATATGAGTGTGTAAGCAGTGAAACAGCAATTTACAGTTGATTGAAAGCCCCAAAGAGGTTAGCGAAGGTTAGTCCTTTCATTTATAACAGCCATTTAACGGTCAGGTCAAAAGTTAAATCAATGTCCCAGACACATTTTGATATCTAGAGCTCCAATCGAGCCAAAATGAAAAGGATGGGGTCGTGACATCAACCATTTGATCTTCCTCCATCCTGTCTGCAGTGAGGAATCCTGATAAAATGCTGAGGCAACGGGAGTCACCCTGGACTTTTGGTCATAAGGTTGCTTTTGTGTGTGTGTGTGTCTGTGTGTGATTAGTGTTTCTTTGGGTCAGATGGACACTTCCCTCTATTGCAGTTAATCGATAAAGTCTGTAACTTTTCTCTTGGGTACCCACTCTGCACTACTCTGTACCTTCTTATGCCCCTGCTCCTTTCTTTCCTTTTCCCCCTTTTCCTTTCCTTTCCTTTCCTGTCTGCTCGTGGTGGCAGGGGAAGGGCCAAAGGATCTAAATGGTCTCTTGTGAATGAAGTGAATTGAGACAGAGCTCATCGGCATGCATGAGCAGCTCCCATAAGGTAACTACGCATATCAATCATGCTCTGCGTGACTTCATGTTCGACAGGATTCATGACCTTATGTGGGATTCCTCCGGCAAGATACAGTATAACGTACATGGAAGCACACACACACACACACAGACAATGACTCATGCATGTACGTACACTCACATTTCACCAGCACACACACACATATTCACTCCTTCAGCCTCCATCACACACGCTGCACAGCACCGTCACTGCGGTTTGACACCAGCTCTCCTGTCTCATCATTAGTTTTAGTGAGAGATGTCCTGTCCCCTCAACAAAAACAAACATGGCAGGTGGCGACGAATCAATTAATCAGGCAAGGCATTTGCCGATAGTTATGTTTCACTTACAACTAATGTGCATTGAATGTCTCAGAAAGTTTCCAATAATGCATGGGCAACACTTTCAATCAGCTTCCCCTGGAACAGTTTTGATCGATGAATCATCAGAGTCAGATAGATTGCTGTCAAAACAGCAGCTTTCTATGAATGATGATTGTGGTCCATGCTAACTGAATTGATGCACCTCTGAGCGGGACACAACACTGTGTCAGTGTTTGTGTTAATAGCCTCTTCCCATATTTTTTTTTTTTCTCAGCTATAGGGTCTTGTTCAAGAAATTGATTCCTCTACTCTTTTTTTGACTGTTTAGGATCCTGTATTTTTATAACTAAGCTACATGAATAAAGGGGAAATTAGAGCTTTTAATGTCAATTTCATTTATTAGAGATTTAGAGAGGAGAGAAATGGCAGTTTTGATTAATGTAGTCTTTACCATAACAAGATTCTACCATAACAATCTCGCTACTTCATACCAAGTGTCATCTAATCTGTGATGTTCCTTGGATGCAGTGGATGCAGGCAGTGTTGCCAACTTAGCACCTTTGTCGCTAAATTTTTGGGCCCGTGAGTGACTGCAAAACAATACTGGTGAATCAAGAAGTATTGTTTTGCAGACACACCTCTGAATGTGTCTCACATTTCAGTTGACCACATGGCAGCTGATACAGACATGAATAAGCTTCTAACTTTCTCTCTCAGTGATCATTTTAAGTAAATATAGCTGAAATCACAGCACAGTTGTTGCCTTCAACGTATGTGTGTGGTGATTTTGTCAGACGATGTCACTGTTATAAAATCAGGATTTTAGCAGAGCATAGCAGCAGTTTGGAAATGGCTTGGAAGTGACTGCTGGTTAACATGTGTCTTAATGGGTTGTGTTTCTGTCCCTATTTCTAACTTGTTCCGTTGTCTGACAACAAAAACACAAGAACATGCAGATGAGAACAGCTTTATTGGGAAATCAGCTGTATCAAAGTACTGTGAGCACAGAGAAAAGGAAACTGGGCTGAAACCGGCTGACACTAGGCAGAAGGCAAATATGAAGCATATTGACGTCATGAATATGCTAATTACAACATTGCGTCATCCAGCAGTTCCAGTTTCAACTATGTCCATGATTTCACGCATTGACCATGCACCGTCCAACCATATCACCTCAAGCACCTCTTGCCATTCATCTGTTTTCACTTGCCTTATCAAATCCCTGGTTGCATTAATACATCTCACTGTCCCTGCTTCCCTTTCTCAGTCTCATTCTTTCTGACTCTCTGCTCACCTTTACTGTTTGTCTCTCCTTCAGCTTCTTTCCTTGTACTTTCCTGCTTCTCTCCCACTTTCGTGCCTCCTTCTTCTCTCTTCCTCCTCTTTTTCCTCATCTTCTCTCCCTCTCCTGCCTCTCTCCCCTCCTCTTCTCTCTGTCTTTCTTTCCTCCTCTCTCATCCTTCCTTTCTCTAGTCGATCAGACAGTTGAAGCAGCCAACCTGCTGGAGGCAAGAGCAGGCAGTGGAGCCGCTCTGTCCGACCTCCCCCCCTCTCTGGAGAGGCAAACTAATGCCGACACGCCAATAACGTGTATGGAGACAATTATTCACCATTTATATCAGCTCTCGTCTTTCTGAATTAGCACAGCATACCTCCACGGATTTCTGCTGTGTTACCCCAAAGTGTTTTTCATGCTTGTAGCCTTTCACGGGTTATGTTTTCATTGATTGATTGGTAGAGATTTGCACTGGGGAAGCTGTAGCCTAGAGGTTACAGTTTGCTTGTCTCTGGAAGATCATCGGTCAAAAGTAAGCTAACTAGGAAAATGTGGGAGATGGGAACATAAATAAGACATGATTTCCCCTCCCACAGCAACAGCTATCAACATGCCCTTCACTAAGGCACTTAACCCCCAACTGCACTGCTGGATCTGCTCAGTGTCCAGCAGATAAAGACTGTAATTATATAGGGCAGCTACCATGTGTGAATGTGTGTAACTGCATGAATCTGTGGTTGAGCGGTGAAAAGGAATGTGTGCACAGAAAATCAGCTTTAGTTAACTAATTATTAAATATGAATTTTCTTCTTTATTATCAAAGACAGTTCACTTGATATCTTCCATAGCTTCATCTACTGAGAGTAGAATTTAAAATCTAACTTAGCTTATATTTATAGCTTTTGATTGTGTTTTGGGAGTTTTCGCCAAGTGCACTTGGACTGTTCTCGATATGCTTTTTGCTGCTCCGTAGCAAGAAGGATAACAAGAAAGAGATAACTTAATAAGCAGCCTATTTAAAAGAAGAGAGCTTCAAGTGTAATGTAGTATACCGTGTATATGTGTGCACACATGCATGTTTTGCAGTATGACTTTGATGTGTGTATTAAACTCATACTCACGTATGTGTGTATTTGCATGCATGTGCATGTGTCTACATGATGGAGAATAAATGGTTGTGGTTGGCTAAAGAGATCTTTAGAACAATAATGAAAAGACTGAAGTTGAGAATGGTTGGCTGCTCCGTTGATGAGCTCCTCAAACATATCAGAGGAGAGTTTTAAGTCTCATATTCAAACAGGCATTCAATCACATTATTTCTACAGCCTATGTACTGAGACCAACACACTCGCTAAAATACATGCAACCAGAGGAAAGTGTATACCTGTTAGCCACGGTGAGAATCACACCACAAATTGTCTTGCTTTCTCTTTTCTTCTCCAAAACATCCATTTCCCGAAAACCAAGGACAAACACTGACAGCTGAGCAAAAATATTGAAGGCATTGTTTTTACTTGTCAGTGAAGTGCTGATATGCAGTAGATAGCTAAAATTCCCACTTTTATACAAGGAGGTTTATTTTTCATTTTACACTTGGACAGCCTTTGGAGGAGATTATTGAGTATAGTATGATCATTTGTGTATTTACCTAGCTCCTGGATTAGGAGCACAGCCAAAAGACAATGGCACAGGTTTTTAAATAACCACATGGTCGCAGCCAGACTTCTGACGTACAGTCTCTCTTTACTGTTTCTTGAGATAAAAACAAAACAAAACAAAACAAAACAAAAAAATCTAGTAAAGTGGAAATGTCATTAAAAATATACAAATGTAAGTGGACAGGCACACTCGCTGTGTCCCAATACCTTAAGCTACTAACGACTCCAGCTTGTTCCGCAAACGAAAACGCACAGAGACAGATTCTGAGCCTCCTCTAATTCAGTACTTGATTTCTGGCTCCAGATCGCATTCTGCGTTGTTATGTCTGATCGAGTTGAAGTTTAAGGTGAACAGGCTGCCCACTTCCTTCCTGTCTGCTCAGTGATAGCAGTTGCAGAGAACAGTGAAGATTTGTTCTCCCTGTGAATCGATGCTAATCACATCATTGTGCTGCCCTGTCCCCCACGCCTCTCTCCGGGGTTTCACACTCCTCTCTGGCCTTTTCCTCCTCACCCGCTGCTTCTCTCGCTCTGTCTCTGTCTCTCCCCTCCTCCCTCCTGTCTCCCCTCATCATGAGGGAGGTGAAGCCATCTGAGGCTACTTGCACGCAAGCCAGCCCCCCTCATGGGTCAGTGCTGCGCAGGCTCTGATATTGTAGCTGTTGCCATTGCTGAGAGCTCCCATCGTGCATCTATCATCCATTATTTCTACGCCTGCCATCCCAGCTTCTGAGTCAAATTAACAATGAATTTTGCTTCTTGCTTAACTGTCATACCACCACTCACCAAGCATTGGTCCTTAAGGGTTTTCTTTACGTAAATCTTCTGTAGTCGCTGACAAGCAACCTCAGCATGTTGTCACATTAACGAAATGATGGTATTTGGTTGTGATATTTTAGTTTTGGATTGTAACTCAACACTGTCTGACTGCTGTCTTAAGGCCCCTGACACTGTAAATTTTGGGCTCTCCCAGATGAACCTCTACAATTGAGGAACAAACATGGTGAAATAATAGGTTGTGACGATGGTCCATTTTTGATGTGTATCAAAGCTTTGCTGTGCCAACATTATATTTAGTTTTTTGTTATTTGTTTTTCTTAACATCTTACAGCTGTGATTCATCAGGCATCCATTGTACAATCTGGCATGCTTCAAAACTAAAATCATAAAGTCTGACTCAGATTGACACAGAGACTTCATCAAACCCATCTTTTACTATGTAACACGCTCTTAACTTGTAAGATTGTTGTTATTATACAGTCTATACTGAATAAGACAAAACCTCTGTCTTAGAGTGACGAATCAACCTTTTGACTTTCGAATGAAGCCCATGGTTTAAATTTTCCAATTAATGTCTGCATCACTGACGCGTGTAACACTGTAAAAGGTTTGCTCATGCTGATGCAGGAGTAATGTGATATATTTATTTATTTATCATCAATACTATCACTAGTATTACACATACCCACATCACAAGAGAATGACCTTTTTTGCTGCTGCAGAGATGTTACTAAATATGTAATGTGGTTTCTCTGCCTCTGTGTTTGGGTGTATGTGTGTGTGTACGCATGGCTACATGTCTGTCTTTGTGTGTGTGTGTGTGTGTGTGTGTGTGTGTGTGTGTGTGTGTGTGTGTGTGTGTGTGTGTGTGTGTGTGTGTGTCTGTCCATGCGTTCACTCACAGCCCCAGCCAATGCCCAGATCGTGCACTCAGGCGCAGCATGTAACGTCAAGGATGATAACATCAGTGAGAGAATCTACACCATCAAAGAAGGAGACACGTTAGTGCTTCAGTGTATTGTTAAAGGACACCCACGACCACAGGTAAGCTCCCAAACCACCTTCTGAGCATGTGTGTACCAGAATATTTGTTAATGAACTGTTTTACATATATGTTTGGGCGGATCCTGTTATCCTGAGTGAGTGGTGAGACTGCTGCTCAAGGACACTTGGACAATGGTGTTTTTAGAGGCTCAGAAAACCAGCACGCTAATACTCAATATTCATGGCAACTGGTGGATAGAGGGACTGACACATGTTTTATGTTTGGATGGATGAAGGAAACATTCACTTGAATGGGAAAGTGGTCTAGGCCTTTTGGACTCCACTGTATGTATATAAAAAATAAAATATAATCCAAAATAATAATCAAGGTCAAGTTGCCTCATTATTATGGATATTAATATATCTAATCAATCCCCTACATCAGAGCCATGAATCTTTCTGAAAATAACAACCACCCATGCTCCAGCCAATCAGAGCTGAGTACTGTCCTAGGCAATGGTGTAATCAGTGAGCCTTGATCCGCACTTACATCTGCCTCTATCTTTAAAAAAATTCAAATTTGCAGACCTCTACTTGAATCTTGCGAGACTGTCAGTGTAGGTCTCAGATTCCTGCTAATATCCAATTTTCATTTGAGCCTTTATAAGACTCCCATTTTCCTGACACAAATATAGCAACGCCTGAAGTCTTAACAAGCTGTTGATGCTGTTATAATACATGAACACCTCCGTAAATCTGCCAAAATTTAACTTTGTTTACATTGTGAGGCTGTTGATGCATGTTGGGGCAAAACGAGCTGGTGACTGAACAGATTCCAGGCAATGTGGACATATTCTGTGATTACTTAAAATACATGCCCTGACCTGGCTGGCATAAATTACAAGATGCATCCATGAGCTCTTACTCATGTTTATAGTGTCAGTGTGCTTCTCTTTGTGCGCAGTCTCCTCTTTGCTCTGTTCTAGTGTTCTCAGGTCAACACTGATGTCAGCTGTCTTCTACCTGTGTCTTGTTATTGAAATCTTCAGTACATTTGGCTTTTCCATTATACAAGTTGTGTTTATGGATGGGGCCAGCAGTACTTAGAGAATATGCTTTGTGACTTAAAGGTCATAGGTTTAATTCCCCAGAACAGCTGGCAGGCTAAATCCCCTCTGCCCACTGTAAACTGTGACTTACAATTTACTTAACAATTTGCCTTTTGGCAAAGAAAACTAATGTATCTGCACCAGCGGGATCTTTAAAATATGACATATAAAACTGTAATACAAGACACAAGTACACGGATCTGGATGTGTTAAAATTAATACAAAATATTATGTTTAAATAAATAATCAGTATGAAATTATTTGCTGCCCAATGCGTACATTCGCATTTACATTTCAGTGTGTCTCTGAATTTCCCTCCACCCTTTTAAACTACATTGGAATGAAGTGAAGAAGAACAAATGCTATTATACAACAGCTCAGTCTGAGACACACATGCTGCGTTTGGAGTACAGCCAGTTAGTGGTTTAAAAAGAGCATTGCTGTTATTCTTTTCTAAAGACACATTCAATACATATTTGAGTATGTAAGTACGCACACACGCACATACTATAAATGTACACACAGCTGTACACTCAGCCAACACTGGACACATCTGGTTTCCTGGGTTGAACCACGGCAAAACATTTTGGACTAGGGTCTGTGTGTGTGTGTGTGTGTGTGTGTGTGTGTGTGTGTGTGAGTGTGAACTTACAGGGCTAGATGTAAAATAAACTGAGGTGACTGCAAAGGGGTTGTGTGCTTTGTGTGTATTTGTGTGGGAGTGTGTGAGGTGAGAAAAGCAGTGTTCCCCACGGGTGCGTGTCCACTGGCATCACATCAACATGAATAAAACAGTGCCTGTGTGTCTGGGCCTCGTTTTCTTCTGTTTGTGTTTGCGTGTGTGTTTGCGTGCGTGCGTGCGTGCGTGCGTGCGTGTGTGTGTGTGTTTGAGGCAGTTTGCCTGTGTGATTGTAGATGCAATCTAATCATCTGTATGTAGCTGCAACATCTGATTACATTCTGAGTGTTGACCTAACCTGCCTATACTAACTGTGGCTGTCATTTCTCTCTCATTTGAACCATCCATCTTTCTCTGGCTCTTTCTCTCTCTCTCTCTCTCTCACACACACACACACACACACACACACACATAAAAAGGCACACGAATGCACACAACATTTACAGGCTGTGTGCCCAAAAACAAATACAGAACAACTTTTAATAAAACTTTTATTTTTACCAATGCTAGAATAATAATCATTATACAAAACATACTTGGAATAACATACTACACAATTTTGTTCCCCTGGAGCAGTTCAAAGATGTAGGAAATTGCGTCAGTGATTGCTTGATATCTGGGTCGGAGGTGGAAGTGTATTTTGAATAATGATCACATTGGTCGCATTGTCAGAATGTAAAATACATATAGTGTGTGCACGAGCAAAACTGACGCTGCCTCTGGCAAAGAGGCATTGGTGGAGTGAATGTGTGTGTGTGAAATGTGCATGTAGACGCACACCAACAAACAAAGGCAGACTGAGACAAAGATATAGATATAGTTGCGGCTGTGAAAATATTTCCGTTCCCATTGCCCTCGAACAGGAAAACTGAGGTAAAGAGAACATATCTTGATTAAATCCTCAACATATCACCCTGAAGAGCAATATATATATATATATATATATAGGGGTCATATCAAAACCTAGAAAGAGATTCCTTTGACCTTGGGATGAGTATGTCCATTTCATTCACTTTTGTAAGAATTCACAACTATTAAATAGTTTAATGTTTTGTTTCCTTGATCCACAACATATCAAAAATGAAATTAGGAGTTAAACACTCAGGAAATTGTTCTCGCCAGTTAAACACTAACAGTAACTGACTTGTGTCTACAAATGCGTGTGTGATATATAGATTTAAACATACAACACGTAATATTTCATGTTAATCTTGCATGCAACACATATCGTTGACAACGTGTCAAAGCTGCCAGTGAGGAACAAACAGGCTGTCAAGTACAAGGTGGTTACATACAATTCACACACACATTCACATGTAAGAAGAGAGAGAGGGAGAATCAGAGATTAGATAATGATGACAAGATGAAACATCGTAAGGACAATAAAATAGAAATCGAACAATGAAAGATCAGCGCGGCACCAGAGGAAGAAAAGTACAGTGATAAGAGATAAGACAAAAACATGGTGACGCTTAATGTGATAAAGAGGAAAGAACGATTCAAAGTCAAGATAATCATGTCTGCATATCTGTGTGTGTGTGTGTGTGTGTGTGTGTTAGTATGTTTATCTCAACTTGCACAGTGCATGCATCACTACTAAGTGCAGGTAGTGCAGGAAAGCACAACACATATGTATTAGCATTACAGAGGAGAAAAATTTAGATTTTCTTTTAAAAACTGTACACTAAGCTGTTACATGCTAACAGTGAAGGTTTGAGGGCCCGGCCTTTGTCACACGTCGTCCTGAATCTGGCCCCCATTTTTGTTGTATCCCTCAATCAAACAGTGAGTGCTGACCTCTGTCCCAGTGCGTTCTGCTGGAGTTAGCACACTGCAGAATTCTGCATTTGGTCCCATTGGGCTTACAGAGTTTCTGCTGCGCTCCATTGGCTGTATTGATAACCTGATCCCTGTCACCCCAGCTCTCCTTCATGCATCCTCACAACTTTCCATACCTGCTCTGCTTTACACACACAGATTCCCAGTTCTGTCAGTGCACAGAGTTGTGGTGTTTGAGGCAATTTTTGTATTATATTCTGCCAGTGTGTGTTTTACTGCTATTTGCTCTACATTCAGAATAGAGACAAAAGACCCAGACCAGGAAGCTCAGTGGAGCCTTGAGACATTGACCTGGAGGAGCTTACAGCAATTCATGCCTCAGAAGCATTGAAAATGAGGCGGTTAGTTCGCATTTGTTTTGGCAGAATTGTGCAGAATGTCGCTTCCGTGTGCTGACTGAATGCTTTGTACCTGGTAATTGGCTGCCTCATACATTTGATTTAAATCAATGCGAGTGTATTCAGCTGCCGTGGTGCAAAAGTTCTTGACATTTTTAAAGTTCTGTCCGATTAGCAGTGATCTTACACAAATATGTTGTACATGGAAAGAGTCATTAAAAAAAAACTATGCAGCGTATTCAGAGCGGAGGATTATCTAAATCATGTTCATACAACAGGTTTTATAAAGAGTAGTTCTGATAGTTTGCATCTTATCTTTGAACAGGACTCCCCATTCTATGGCATATTCATCTTATGAAGTTGAAAAAGAAATACAGTCAGACAGGCGGCAAAAGTGAGCCATGTCTTCTTCCCTTTGTTTTTTCTTGTTTTCACTGAGAAGTTCATATTGGCCTCTAGGTGTTGGCAGACACACAGGATGTTCACGTCTTCTGGCTGCCTTGTTATCATTTATAGATGCACTCCAGTTTAGCGAGAATGTCCTCATAATGCTCTCTGTATTCACCCTTCAGAGAAACAATACGCTCGCAAATTTGTGCCAACAATATTTTAATACATTTATTGATAAGCACACCCACTGTAGAGCGGACCACACTGAGTCTTTAAAAAACATTAGAGCTTTATATTTTATTAATCAGATAAGCTGTTTCATAGCAGTTGAGAATCTTTTATCTGTGTCTGGTTTTCAGCTTTGGGAGAGCTGCTCACGTCCCACATTTTGATGGATCTATTTAAGATCATAGGAATATGATGTATGAGTTGTGATTGGCAGTGGGGTTTTTTTTTTTTTTGGGGCATTTTCAGTCTAGATGTATTGCTGGAAAAGACATTTATACTATACTTTCTTCCCTCTGTCCCTCTTCCTTCACCTCCCTCACAAGAAGGAGGATCCAATTTAGCCATGTGATGCCAGCCCAATAAATAGCTGCTTTACTGAGAATGACTCTGATTGAGGATTTATCCAATCCTTTATCAAGACTGATTGTTTACCTTTGCCTGAGCTAGATTGGATTGAAAAGGGAGCTCTCGCCCTGATCCATATAGAGGAGAGAAAAATCTAATCATTTCTCTCTGTCTGTCTTTCTTTGTCTGTCTTTCTTTCTTCCTCTTTTTGTTGCAGCCTTTTCCCCTCATATTGTCTCTTTCTCTGTCCCCCTTGCTTTGTCTTTATCACTCTTCACATCTTTTTCTTCTCTTTGCACTTCTCTCATCCTTGTCTTATTTCTCTTCACCTCGAAACTGATCTTTTTTTCTTTTTCTTCTTTCCTTTCTCTGTCTAGCTTTCCTAATTTCTCCATCCCGTTGCCCTCTTTCTGTATTTCTTTTTCAGCTTTCTCTCTTTTCCTTCTTCTCAACACTTCAGACCAACTGCAACAAGCCATGCATCACGTTAGAACAGTTAGTTCACCTGAAGCTTTGCTTGGGAAAAGTCAATTTTCTGAAGAATTTTGTAGAAACAAAACAGCTAGTTTCATGACAAATGACCTTAGACCATTGTAAGAAATTTGATGTATTTTAGTACAGAGTTTCAAGCCCATAGGCAACAGGTTGAGGCGATGATATACTGTCCAATACCGTCTTCCTGTCAAAGTCATTGATCATATTCCTGAATATTTTACAACACCTCAAAAAATACCCCAGAAAACACCTCAAACACTCAGACACTTCAAAGAAAGAGAGAAAGAAAGAAAGAATCAAAGGATCAAAGTAACAAAGAAGGAAAAACCTTAGTGTTAGAGGTCACCTACAAGGTGCTTGTAGCATCGCTCAAGTTAACTCCAGGGACAGCGGGGCTTTTAGTTAACAAAGCGCTATAGTCTCGCTCACAAAGCTTTTCTTGTTACACACACACACACACACACACACACACACACACACACACACACACACACACACACACACACACACACACACTTAGGCACACACAGATACACACACTCACATGGCTTCTTCAAGAACACAATAGGAGAGTAAATGGTTTTTCTGAAAGTGATTCCTACCTCCTTATTATTTATTCATGGGTCTGCTGGTCATTGCAACCTTGAGACTGTGTGTGTGTGTGTGTGTGTGTGTGCATGTGTGTGTGTGTGATGAATTCTATAAGAGAGGAAAAGGTGGAGAGAGCCATAGAAGAGAAAAGTGGAGAGGCAGAGAAAAGAAAGAAGTGGGGAGGGATGGAGGGAGATGAGGGCTGCGGTCTGGAATGTGGGTTTGGATTTCCGTCCTTGAGGGGTGAGTGGAAGGCGATCGATAGTGAGGCTGAAAGCAAGGCTGATCGGGTGGCAGCACGAGGCTGCACAGGCACTCAGTGGGAACACGACCTAGACGCAAACAAGGTCACTGAATGACCCCTAACTGGATGGAGAGATGGAAAGAAAGAGGAAGAAGTTTATGACATTTACCTACATGGGCTTTCCAGGAATTTAGGCTTGCCGTCGAAAGGGAGGGCGAACATATCTTTGTGCAATTCTGCACCTTGTTCTATGGTGTTTACTCAGTGTTTTGGAAGGTCATTCTGTTATTAGGCTACAAACCAGCAATGTTTATATAAGCAGACAAAGCAAAACGTAGCATATACAGAGACAAAACGGTAGCCAAATTCTATGTTGAGGCTTAGAGAAGGGAGAATTACTGCTGTTCCGTACCTCTGGCTTCATGAAGAAGTGTTTGGATAAATCCAGTTGGCTAATCAACCTTTTCAGTGCAATCACTTATCCAACACTTGATGAAGACAACTTTAAAATGTTGCTTTTGTGCCATGTCTCTGCATCACTTTACTTCACACTTAAGTTCAAATGGAAACTAAAAACACAATGGGACCAAACTACTTCAGATGAGTCTGGGAGAGTGTGGGAGTGTGTCTTTGCGACAGTGTCTTTGAGTACTTGACCCAGTGAGGGAACAAAGAATCAAATTAGATCTCGAAGCAAAAACAAAAACACTTAATATTGCTGGTGATGAGTCTGGTACAACTCTATACTAGACTCATCTATCCCTTGTATGTATGTTTAAGTGTCTCTGGAGTGTCTGCTGCCGTGGTAACACACTGCACTTCACAGACAGGCCTCTCTACAAGGCTAAAAATAATAAAGATGAGGTCTAAATGTTCGAATGCCTGCTGACAAAGTTAACTGAAATGGTGGGAAAAAAGTGGACTGTGTAGTTAATAGTGGCTAGACAGAGATAGATAGACAGATAGATAGTAGAGTAGCTGTTTGGAAAGATCATTTTTTTGACAGGCAGATCAATTTCTTTCCCGAGTTTCATCCGTAATTGGGGCCAGACCAGTGGGTGTGTGTCAATGTAGCTGAATCTCTGGCTCTTGTGTGGGTTTTCTGATAAATACGGGTTAATCTTTACCCCTTTAATAGGTGCTGTAGGTAGATATCTGTAAGGCTTTACTTCTCGGCAGCCTGGCATCATCATTGCCACTCAACGATGGCATCATCATCATCATCTCTGCACACACACACACAAGGAGAGAAAGCAAGAGCTCAGATTTCTCCACCCCATGCTTTACTTGTGCTAATGATCCATTGGTCATTACAACTAACACATCCAACATGGGCGGAGCGTGTAAGGTAGCTGTTGACACTGCAGCTGACGGCTGTCGACACACAGGCTGTTCGGAGCGAGCAGCTTATGTCTGCTGACTCTGTCTGCCACCGCTTGCTCTGCTCTAACTCGAGCCATCTGATGGTCAAGTAAATGTTGAACAAACTCTTGAAATGTGTCCACAATATGTGAATTATGTAATTTCTTTTTTGCTCATAGGTGAAAGTAAATAAGCTGATTTTTCTCAGTGTTAAATAAAACCTGGCATCTTCCTGAGAACAAGCAATGGAAAACATCTGTTGAGCTTTGGTGTCAAATTCCCTAAAGTCCATGATTACAAGCTGAGAAAACGCACATCACCATCATCAGCATCAATAACCTCGTCAACACAGAAATTAGATATACCTATTTTCAAAGATCATGACATTATCATAAATGCTGATGATTCCTCTGTTTCCTGTAATCTCATCACAGCCATGGTCTCATATTACAGAGGCAGAAAGAGCAATAAAGGCATTCATATTGTATGACAAGGTTAGAGAGAGGGTGTCGTGTTCAATATCAATGAGTCAGTTTTATTGAACTTTTTGCTGTGTGATCTCTGCAAAGAAGGTTGGAAGGGGTTTTAAAAAAATGTGGAGTGATGGCAACTGTTGCTCAGTTATATTCAGACTGAAGCAGCCACATTAACTGACTCACGTAAGAGCTTATTGATGTGAAACCAATCATGTTCTTTTTGACAATAATCAAGTTCCGCCACTTGCTTAAAGTGGTCTTGTAAGCTTTTGATTACACTTTTAAACAGGCAAATGTTAACACACGAGGATTACATAATGAAAATGCCACTTAACTGACATAATGAATAAACATTCATCTTATATTTCCACCTCGTTTGTCTGCTCAATCAGCTCAGTTAAATTTCTGCTCCACACTCCCTCTCATTTTCCCGCTATTAACTCTTTTTTGTGTCCGTTATTATTCTCTGCTTCTTTTCTCTCTCATCCCCTTTACTCAGCTCTTTCACCTCCTTCTTTCACCTCCTTTCCCCTTTCACTGCTGCTCTCTCCTCTCCTACCCCTGTAATTCTCCCATACTGATAAAAAAGAAAGAAAAGTCCCTGCTCTCTTTCTTCTTCTTCAACTCACCTGTTCTCACCCACGTCTCCTTCTTCGCTCCCTCTCTCCCTGAACTTCCCCACACCTGATGCCATGAATCACCAAAGTAACGTCCATTCAGGCAGTGATGCTTGAAATGATATTTATTGCTCAGTCTGGTCGCTTAAAGTTTCTCAGCTGCTTTGTTCTAGCCCTCCATCTCTGCTCCCTCTGACAGATAATTAAAATAAATATTTCCATGGGCAAATTTGTTTAGATTTATACTGTATGTCATCCACACCTTGTCACTCTCAGTCATTCAATTTAGCCATAGATTGCAAAGCAAAGTGGGGATGATTGCTTCTCAGTGTCTGTTCTCTGGTTCAAACTGCTACTATTACCCTACTACTACCCTTTTTTCTTTTGTCACTGTCATTTTGTTGTTTCTACCTTTTTTCTCTCCTCCTCGCCCACACTTCTCGCTCAGATGTTGCATCCTCTCGTTTTTGTATGTCTCAGTCCTTGTGTGTGTTTGGGTCTGCACCCATGCCAAGTAGTATTCCCCGATAACAGGATTACCATCTTAAGCCTATTCGCGGTAAGTGAGCCAGTTGGATGGATAAAGCACTGTATTGTCAACTCCGCTGGCGTTACATCAAGAAAAGAGTTAGAAAAATTGTAGAAGGCAGGCCTAGCAAGCCCTCGGTGAGTTACTGAGAGGGAATATAAAGGATTCAAACTCTGTAACACCCCAGGAAGCAGCCACAGTACCGGGGGGGCGTAGCCTTGCAAGCTAAGCATTGCTTACAGTGATGTCGAGCCAAGAAAGATTTAACTTTTCGTGGCAGTATCAGCAGTTATGATTTGTGTTTGTATTGATGGCAATTTACACTGAATAAGTATGCTGCCAACTTTGTCAACAAAGCAGGGGAGATGTGGTTATTTTTCTGCCAGTCAGGTGGACTGTACTCTCTTAATTGCTCAGGCAGAAATGTAAATGTGAGTGTCTGAAGAGATCAAGATTGGACTTGGCCAGTTCATCACCTGCATCACAATAATTCAGGATCAGATTAGCCCAGTTTTCTGTACTGTTTTTATCATTTTTATTGGCCGTGCTGAATATTGATAGCATGTTAACATAGAGAGAAATATGTAAACAACCAACTAAACCCTCATTTTCCAAGCTAAATGCTAATTCAGCATTAAGGTCTGTCGTGTTGTTGTGCGCTGTTGACAGTTTCCACTTTAGACGTCAGGGCTAAAGGGTCTGACGGCCATTGGACCATGTCTGTTGGATTCTGTTGTGATGTGTCACTCTGAGGAGAGACGTGAGGGGTGAGTGTGTGTGTGTGTATGTGTGTGTGTGTGTGTGTGAAGGGATAGAAGTGCAATGTTAAAGAACAACAATTTAAGAGACAGAAGGGAAAGAGAGAAGAGTGAGAAGAACGGTAAGAGATTGAGACAAAAGCCCCCCCCAACCACCAACACACACACACACACACACACACATTAAAAAGAAAACAAGGGGAGGGAGTCAGACATTTAGACAGACAGCTGCAGGCCACTGACCTGTCAGTATAGTTGACACACATTAGCCTCCTTCTCCCTCACCACCCAAAGCGGCACACACACCTTTCACTCCCTCTCTTCCTCTTTCCCTACAAGTCTACACACAGCTCCATTGTTTTGAAGCTGGAATGTGTTGCCATTTTATTTGGTACACACAAATCCAGCAATCCAATACAAGAGCTATGCAATAAATCCTACCTTTATGGAGCTCATAATGTTCAGTTTTTGTTGACAGTGTGTCAGAGAGGTGTTGATTCAACTCCATGGTCATTTTGGTGGTTGAACATTGAAAGTTGTATCTCATATTTTGTCCTCTGAACATTATAAGCTTCATAAAGTTGGGTTTTATTTCAGGGCCGTTGTTTTGGATTGGAGTGGATTTTGCAAGGTAAACTAACACCTGACAGTGGATTGTTAAATGTGGCTGCAGATTCTGTGAGCTTCCATTATCAAAATGTTGACTTGCTTATCAGGCTACAACTTTGGTTGGCAATTCCAGTAAAGTTTATTCATGTAATTCACATATGCAGCTGGAGTTCAAATTACATTCCACAACACTTCATCAAAAACATCTTTGCTGAAATGTGTACACTGCTGGAGAGAACTGCTGGTGAATGGGCCTCACTCATTTCAGCTTTAAGCCTTAACATGGAAAGAGTTGTGTTTCACCAAACAATATCGACTTCACTCTCTGGGTTTAAACTTCAAAGCCATGGCAACCAAATAGCCCCTGATGAAATCTCAAAACGTCTTTCAAACTCAATGCAGTACCAGACTATAGGGGGTACAACACTCCACACTCGTGTTTGTTCCAAACATCGCAAAGACTCAAATATCTTAGAAACAGCTCGTTCCATATCTTTATGGCTCTAACAGTGCACAAAGTGCAATGCATTGGTTAGGAGTAAATGTTGTCTGAAAGTGAATTATTGTGAATGATGATCACAAAACATGCGACCACTAATGGAAAATGTACTAGCCTGTTTGGCTCTGGTCAGTATTTAGTGCATTCTTCAATAACCATAATTTAAATAGGGACTAATGGCGCCATCCGCCCACCCTCCCATAAAAACACAAAGTGGTCCCTACCTTCAGCCTGCAATACTGCAAGACGAGGTTGTTCTTTTCTCTGCACTGTTTCTGTTCTCCTGGTGAAACATCTGCGTCCTAGACAGCGTACAGCTCCCCAGCTGAATACAGAAACAGTGAACAAAACCTGCTGCATTTCATGTCGAGCTGGATCCCCGGGGATCCCAAACCATCCCTTCGCATTACACTTCTAACCAAATGTAAGAGCTATTATTACAAAAGGCTCCGACTCAACAAATGCATCTGTGTGGGGGAGAAAGTCTGGGGAAATATGTATGTTTTTTTTATGTGTGTAAACGAATGAGCGTTCAGACTCAAGATCTGATGACAAGCAAGTGTTTGGCTTTCCTGTACTTTGTAAAGAAATAAAGGAAGGGGAAGAGAAAAGGGGGCCCAGACAGGGATAAGATGAGGGAGAGAAAAAGGACTGAGAGAGGGAGATATCTAGACCTTTCCATCGGGACCTGGGTGAAGAAAAGAAAAAGAGAGGCGTCACATGCCTGTTGAAGGTAGACAGAAGAAAGAGGTGTGGAGGGAAAGCGAAAGAGGTCAGAGAAAGAGAGCACAGGTGATGGTCTTAAGCTGCTGGTGTCACAGGCAGATAAAGGCTCCTCTGCCTCCTGGCTGTCATCTGCATCGCACACAATATCCCCTTTTATTCGCAATATCACCTCTCTATTTTGCTTCATCTGCCTCCCTGGTGGAGCAACTCCCAGCGTGATGCACTTGTTCTCTCCCCATCACACAGCTGCCAGCGATACTGTATATATCATTCCCTTTCACTCCCTTTCTTACCTTCTCTCACACGCTGAAAAAAAACTATATCTCCTCACTTACACATGCAGCCTTTTTTTTATTCTCACACACATAATCTCCCCTTACCTTTCTCACCACCTCACACTGTTTTTCTTTCCTCACACACTTTGTCTCTCTGTTTCCTTACATGCATTTTACCCCCAGATTCTCCTTATCAAACAACACTCTTTGCAGTGTAATGCTAAGCTCAAATACTGCCTCCATGTCCCCATTGACTAATCTTTTGAGTGCAATACATCATCCTGATTTCATGCTCAACCCTTCTTTCCACAAAATTTCATCATATACACATAACAAAAGGACACATCAATAAAAATACAGTAACTGGTGTTTAACTCAAATACATTATTCTTTCACTTCTCCCGTTCCAAAGCCCCATATCACATAATCTTGCGATTAAAGTTCCTCTGAACGTGAACCTAATCTTAATGTTCCTGAACTCTAATCCTATGAATAACTCTAAAATGCTCCCTTTTCAAAGCAGGAGCAAACAAAATGTCCATAATTTGTAAAAGTTTCTCTCATCTTTTAATCCTTGAATAGATAGGATAAAAGCAGAGGAACACAGATGCACACTTTATGCCCCCCATGCCCACCCCCCCACGCCAACACACACACACACACACACACACACATGCAAACCGTAGTCACTAAACCATGGAGAGACAGGGTTCGGTTCATTGCTCACCTTGGCTGGTTTGATCAATGGCAGTCTGCCTCCTCCAAATCCCTCCCACAAACAGAGCTGAATAAACAGACAGGGAGCGTTTACACAGGCCCTGATAATCCACTAATCCATATAACCTGCTTTCTAACCAAATCACACACGCGCGCATGCACACACACACACACACTTAAGAGTGAATATGGACACCGATGCTGTGTACATATTCAGGAACACAAGCAGATGAGTGTGTGCATGAAAACAGGAAACACACAATTCTACACGCATACATTTGCATAAGCGAATACACACATGCACACTGTGTATCAGTGACTTTTTGCCCATTATCCTCTCTGACCTCCTCAACAGGACATGGTTGATAGTCTTGTCGAGGTTGATAACAGACAGAAGGGTTAATAGGGATTAATGGACTGTACACACACAGTTGCACACTCTCTCTCTCACATACACACACACACACACACACACACACAAAAAGCCAGAATAACATTTCAGTGTTGATGAGTTTACAGGCTTTCATGCATCTCCGAAGTGTGTGTGTGTGTGTGTGTGTATGTTTGTGCATTTGATTAATCGAGTGAAAGTATCATGTAGCTGTCTGCCGCGCAGTGTTCCCCCAGCTTGATGGGATAATTGAAGCGTGAAAAAGCCATATAGAGTTTGTCAAAACGCTTAATGCTCTGAGTTTAGCTTCATGGACAACACAAGTACAGTGTCAGTGACAGTGTCATTAACTTCCACTCTGCAGAGCAGACAGCG
This sequence comes from Toxotes jaculatrix, assembly GCF_017976425.1. Taxonomy (NCBI): domain Eukaryota; kingdom Metazoa; phylum Chordata; class Actinopteri; family Toxotidae; genus Toxotes; species Toxotes jaculatrix. The sequence continues at coordinate 12,836,717 of NC_054394.1, read as the reverse complement.
ATTTTATCACCAAGATAAAACTGATAAGTGCATTTAGAATTCTGATCAGTTATTCAGAGAATTTAATGACCTGCCCAGTGACAGTAAGGCTCTGTCTCACTCATGCACTGTATCTTTTTTTTTGTCACTTAATTTACTTTATGTGCATTGCAACAACTCAAAGTCACTTTATGGAAACAGGATAACACAGGATGTATTTGAAAAACTATTTAGGGGGCAGGAGCTTCAGTTGTTAATGTGTTGTTTTGATTGAGTATTTCTGTTTCCATCAACTTGTTTCTATACACATTTACAATTGGCACATTAAAAAAAAAAACTTTAAATATTGCAAAAGGTTTTTTTTTTCTTGGCTGAGGTGGAAATGTTCCTTTATTTATAAAATGAAACAGACTTAGCGTATGAATCATGGGTTACATGAATAATGTTACTTAAATGTCCACTGAAGAGACTAAAAATAGACAACCACATCATATCTGTGTGGAGACTGTTTTTAGGTAATCAAGGTGAGAGAAGTGATTCAACCAACAAGGCCTCCAAAATTAATTACAAAATGCATTGTGTGCAGCTGCCCTTCACAAGGATACACAGAAGTGATCTCTGATGTGACACTCCATCAACAAACCATTGTCATTTGCCTTTACTTTTCAAAACCAGTGCAAATCACCAGGTACAGTTTAGGGACAAAAGTGATTTGGGTGAGTTAGATTAGGGTCAAAAAAACTTGTTCAGGTAAAGTGGGGCCTCATCGTCATGGTCACAGTATATAAAACATATTAACTGAGTCATAAAAGAGTGCTGCAAGGAATTTGTTGGCCAGCCCAGAAATTAGCACCAACCTGGTTCCCATGACAAAACACAATGGGATCTTTGCATTGACTTTGGATTGTTGCAGAAAATAAGCTCTGTGACAAACAAAAGTTTATGGTACTTACATGTTTTGTTCAGCAAGACAGTCTTCACAGATTTGCTATTTTATGTCATAGAATAAAATGTGAAAATGTGCAGCACTCAATTCCCATGGCCATTAGAAGATTTTGGCACTTGAATGTAAATATATATAATTTTTGGTGGCTTTTGCTCAAATGGCTGATCCTGCTGTTTTTCTTTGGAGGACAGTCTCAGTTTAAAGTCTCAACATGCTGCAATGATGCAGAAGTGTACTCCAGGGTGTGTCACCATGGTTGGCTGAGGTTACAAGTGCAAAAATTCATCTATTGCAAATTGTCTATTGCAGAACTGCCCGTCCATCACTTTACTTTGCTTGGTTATGGGAACAGTATGTCACAATTCTGTGTTGTAATTTTTGGTGTAATTATGAGTAGTGTGTATAAACATGAAGATTTGTTTGGGAAGAGAGATGTTAGAGTGGTAACTTTTCTACATTACTGCTTACAGTATTTTTAAAACGAGACATTTTGTGAAAATCAAATGTCAAGGTGCCTTTCTTAGCCTTTCACTCTGTTGTTGTCTCTCAACTTTCTGGACTTTGACTGATTCTGTCCTTCAGTACAGCTCGCTCTCACCGACAGCGTCTTTATCAGTTCAACATTTTACCCTCTCTCCTTCGCTCTCTTCAGGTACGGTGGACGAAGACGGCAGGCAGTGCATCAGACAAGTTCCAAGAAACATCCATCTACAACGAGACACTGCGCATCGAGGGCATCCAGAGGGTGCAGGGGGGTCGCTACTACTGCAAGGCCGACAACGGGGTGGGGGTGGCTGCCATCAAGTCCATCCGCGTAGATGTGCAATGTAAGTGGGCAGGGAGAAAGAGGAAAAAAAACTCCTTCCACTTCTAGACCACATCTGACTTTCACTACAGCCATTCCCACTTTCCCCCAAGACCAAGATGGGGGGAGAGATGGAAAGATTGGAGGAGGAAAGATGAAAGACAGATTGGATAGATGATGAGATTTCAGGTGGGAATGGTTTCCAGGAGTATCTGATGATTTAAAGTGGAGAGGATGAAAAGCATAGTTGCGGGATTAGGGGGAAAGATGATAGATCAAAAAGAATTGCAGTATTAGGGAAGGGTGTTGATAAGAGGCTTCACCACATTAAAAACAAACATCTCAAATTCAGTGCATTTTATTCTATAAACAATCTTTGATTCAATGTATGGAATAAGGCAGGCAGGTGTGTGTACTCTGCCAATGAGGGTAATTAGAGAAAAACAACCTGTTTTGTCAGATACTCCTGGAAAGAAGTGAAGTCTGTGGGATACATCCAGAGTTTTATAACAGTTAGTCCAGGCAGTACGGGCTCCCTAGCCCATTGTTTCTCAACTAACCCATGTCCCCTCTACTCTAAAGAAAAGCTAACAATTAAATCAGGTTGTTACCTGTTCAGATTTAGACATCCTGAATATTTCTTGCTTTCAAACTCTGTCACATCCTCCAATTTGACACCGCCTTCTGTAATTAGTATGCAAATTACCAGTTTGCTGATAATTAAGAGGTTACCTCTCCTTTTTGGACATCGTTACTGATCCTATAAACAGTCCTTGTACTCTGGGGCTCTATAGCAGCTCCTCTGTTATTGTTTGTGACACCAAAAAGGTATTAAATTATATTACGAGACCCTTTTATCTTGGACACCAATAATTATCAGGCACTAGTAATTTTCCAGAGTGACACTCCACACTGGAGAGATTTAACCTGCAACAGTGTCAGCATGTGACACTGTGCTGTTGTGGTGGGATACACAACATTTTCAGAATCTGCAGCAATCAAATTAAAAGCAAAGTCTACTGACATTGGAGGAGGATTAACAAGACAAAAAGTGGAGTGCAAGGCTGTTATGCTCCGTAATGCCAGAACTGCTTCATCATTGTTATTTGTGCAGCCACAGTAATTGATTAAATAGCTTGAATATGTTGAGAGAAGACACAGTTTGTTGTCCTTGGTCCCTGTTCCGTCACCAATTCTTATAAAAAAAAAAAACTGCTTTCAAAATGTGTTCTTGTGCAGCTGAAGGGCCGGTATCTATAGATTCTCCAGTGTAGTTGCTGTACATGTTGAGGTTAACAGTATTACCAGGGTACTATTCATTTCAAAAATTAAATGCCATAATGGCTAACCATGAAAAAATAGTAAAAAGATTACTTTTTTCCTGTTTCAGTTGTAGTCCCATCACTCTTTGAGTAAGTGCAAGATGGACCCATCTTGCTCAACATGTGACGGTTGAGAAGCAGTGTTGTGTTGTAGGGGCCCCGTGCTGCTGCTTGTTTCACTGCCCCACTGTCCCTGTGAGTCAGGGGCCAGGTCACGGTGACAGGTTGATTCACATGCCACTATATGCCTGACACATCAATACTATTGTGCACTTTTATTTCATTCCCAGCACCCTAAAACCCCTTTCCATCCGTTATATCCATTTATTGCATAGATAGTTCCTGCCTTCATTGATTCAATCATTTTAATGGTCTGTTTATAGACTAATAGAAAAAGGCTGATTTTCCAAGGGCCCTATAACACTAAACATCTATTACCTCTCTTTCATTTGCTAAATTCATCTCTTCTTCTGATCTGCTTTGTGTACAACGCAACACTACGGTCTGCCACTGCTCTTCAGCTTCAAATCTCTTACACCAAACTAGACAGCAAGCATACACACATATACAGACACACACACACACACATGCTCGCCCCATGCTTGTCCCTCTAGGATTTGTCACTTGCCCACCACTCTGCCTCAGCCTCTTAATGGGGCTCACCCTCCCTCCCTTCTTCCTCCTCCTCCCTCTCTGCTGATAGTGTTAGTTCTCCCCAGGCGCTAGCTTGGCCCCTGCTGGGGAGCTGGTAATTGCAGGGGGCCTGGGTAGTAAACAGGTTGTATTGTGAGTGTAGTTGTGACAGGAGCTCTGTGAAGCTAACCAGCTCTGATGGCCAATGCTTGTTCAATTCCCCATCCCCCACGCTGCGTTAGACCCAGCGGCTATCAGCCATGCTTCCTACACAGGGCGACTTTGGTGCTAGAACGATGTAACAATTAGCCCAGGCTACCAGGGAAAAAGAAAGAAAGGGAGAGAGATAGATCAAAGTGGAGGGTAAGATGGATGGGAGCATGAGGAAAGAGTGGTCTTAAATAGGGAGGAAGGAAGAGGAGGGAAAGGACAAGCACCAACCACCATGGCTTAGTGCTGAAGTGAGAGTAGAAGTCCCTGAAGATGCAACGTGAACAGAAGGGAGGTGAAGTGGGAAGACAACCAATTTCTTTCTTAAATTGCAAAAGCAAAAACAAAATCAATGTATATTATAATTATAAATAAACAGATGGGTGACAAAAGAAAAAACAACATGGTTTCTTTGTAAGGAGCTGAGCCATCAGCCACCAGAACAGCTTAAATGCTAAAGGGGGTGGATTCTACAAGTCACTGGAACTCGAATGTAGCTTCAAAATCTCCCATAAATGTTCATTTGAGTTGAGCTGTGTTGTCACTGTTGCCATAGCATGTAATTTCTATATTTATCAAACAGTGACCTCTTGTGCACTGTACAGAAGCTAAAGCTGGACTGGGCTGATAAATCATGTTCATTATTAAACAGTAAAAGGTAACTGGCCATTGTGGTTGCTGCTTGCATGACCAAAATCATCACCATCCATGCTCCACTGTGGCTCATCTGGCTCCAAACAACTGACAAGATAGCAGCTGGTGGTAAACACCAGGCTCCAAAAAGCGCTGTCAAAAACCAATGGGAGATGTCACAGATGATATGGTACATAAGAGACTGCAGAACAAGAGTAGCTCAAGCAGGAACTTGCAGGAAAGACAAGATGTTAGTTTTCATTTTATCTAACACGTGAATGCTGACCTGGATCCTTTCTATTAGATGTGCAGGCCAGATTGTAGTTACCTAAAGACCACTCGACCTTTCCAGGAAAAATTGTACAGCAAGTACAGGAAAAAGCTGAAATGGAAAAGAATGGTGATTGATTGCAGCTGAGTAGAGTGTAGTATTGAGGTAGTCATAATTTCCACTCAAAAAAGAAAAAAAAAAGAGGGAAGAAGAGAAAAAAGAAGAGGAGGAAGAATAAGACATGAGAGGAGAGGCTGAAATAAAAACAAAGACAGTGAGAAGGAGAAATGGGAAAAGAGAGGAGAGAGATGCACATAATAAGGTAGATGCACTCATATGCTTTTCAATTTGGATGCATCCAACAGACCAGTTGTTGGACTAGAGGGCAGAACATGCTGTTACCTTCACAGGGTACAAACAAGCGCTTCAGCTCTTCCTCTCCGTTTCTCCCAATCACACATTTTCTGTTTTTTCCTCGTCTCTGCTTTTTCAGCAAAATGACCAAACACTGCACTTTTATTCACACTTTACTCTTTATTTCCCCCTCCCTCTGCCTCCTTCCCTCATTTATCCATCTTGCATTTTGTCCTCTCATCCTCCATGGTTTCCTTCCTTCTGTCTCTCCTTCCATCCAGCCTTCCCCTCTCAACCAAACACACACACACACACACTAATGTGTGAGGAAGCAGTGTGTTGTTTTTTTTTTTTTTTTTTGTCTCTGTGTGTGTGTGCATATGAAGTGAGTCAGCTGGGGTCTTTCTCCTCTCAGCTGTGAGGCTCAACCAAACACAGCAGTGTCTGGCTTTAGGTCATCTGCCCTGCATGCAGCTTTAACTTTGGTCTCATACAATCACATGAATGCAAGCAGGCGTGCAAGCCAGCAAACAGAAACGCCTGCTCTTCACTCATTCATATGTGGCACACACACATATCTTTTGCATTTACATACAGTACATGAAGATGCACACTGATGCATACACTAATATGGATACACTTTCAAGAATGCACGTGTTCTCAGACATGTCCAAAAGCACACACACACTCACACTTCAAAGTGTAGCGTGTGAGAGCGAGAGCAACAGTGGGAAAGAACGAGGAGGAGAGAGAGTGAATGACAGATGGAGACTGAAAAGAAAGCAGAGAAAATGAGTGGAGAGTTTCAGGATTGGAGCAAAGGTGCATGTAATATTCTGCTTTGAATAGGAGGCACATGCAGCAGAAGTCACTCGTCTATTTTTAAAGCCGACACCCTGTCTCCTTCTCAGTTATTCATTCACTTCCTTATTTCATTTTGTACTCTCTACCTGCATCCAAACATTTCCCCCACTACTCACAGACCCATGACTTTCCTTTCTTTTTTCTCATTCTTTACATTTCCCTCTTTTTATTTCTAGACTGAATCTAGCCTGTGGTTCAGTTATTAATTTAGCATATATTTACTTATTAACCATAGGACTAGTTTGAATAAATAAGGTAGTACAGAATGGATCGTGCCTGCCAGCTTGTTTTCCTTATGACTCTGCTTGCAAGACCTTCAGCTGACCAATTATAAAGTCTATATACCTAATGAGCAAACACAGGTGGAGCTATTTCTTCTCTCTGTCAATCTTCCCCTTTCCAATTCCACTGAAAAGCACATACAGCAACCTTCCCATTAATCTACAACCACTTAGAGTGGCTTCACTAATACTCTCCACTCAGCAACACCTCATCCACCCATCAGCCATTACTGCAAACAACCTTTTTGCCCTGTTTGACCTCCATCACTCGGGGGTCACCTGTATCAACTAGCCCACCAGTGACCTGGCACTCTAACCACTGAGGCAGTGGGACAGTGAGCAGGCGGGGTTTAACTTTAAGTAACCTCTACTGATGGGATGGACTTGGTTCAGAAACCCAGCCAAAGATACTTTAGCATAGATCAGGAAAAATGCTTCATTCATGAAAATAGAAAAAAGACCTGGTAAGATCAGCTTAGTCCAAATCAAGTCCTCTTTGTGGATTCATACTCTCTTCATGGACACAACAAGGTAAGTGGAAAAGTTTTGGGAAGTAATGATGATGATGATGATGATGATGATATATATATATATATTTTTTTATATGTTGATGGCAAAGTTGTGACAATGGAGATGAAGATGATGATATTCTTGATGCTGATGTCCTTCGCTAGATGTTTTTTTAGTTGTTGTTTGTCTTACTTTTATGAAAAATTTTGACTCAAGATCATTGCAAAACACAGAAAACCGGACTTACCTAACATTACATCACCCAGATGACAGAGAAACACTCACAAAAGCTACAGTATCTCCCCAGCCATGCAAATAGTTTTCACTGAATGTCAAGGTTTAACAGTATCTAAATGGTTTCTGCTGCATCCTCAGTGCAGTGGAGGTGAGTGAAATTTCAGCTGCACTGCTGTTGACCTTGATGTGTACAGTCTCCTTTTTTCCTTTTTTCAGAGGGATTTGATATACTCAGATAGTGGCCAAAGTGGGTGTTATGTTCAGCTGCATTCCTGTTTATGGCACTATATCATCAATATGCCAATGAATATGAATGACACAATGTAGATTACATCCTGTTTATATGTACTGTACATATAATGTACAAGTGTAGAATGTATCAAAGCAAATCCAGTTGGTTAAAAACTGAACTCCACTTCAGCAGAGTTTCCAGCCAGACTGACTTTTTCAAAGAAACTGGCACTAACCTCCTGTAGCATTGTCAGTAATGACAGTGTAAGTCAATGGAGTGTAAGACCATGAATCTCCAAATGTACACAAGCCCTTTCACAGCTTTGGCAGTTATCACCCTAACTGTCACTGGCTATGGGAGTCAACAGAAGAATGTGTAATCTATTATTCCAGCACTGCGCCTTTAGAAATGGTCCCAGTGCAGTCATACAAGTGCTCTAGAATTGGTGTTTTTGACAGTGGCACATGCACGCATGCACGCACACACACTTTCTCACCCATAAACAGCAGGCTAGGTGGCATTTAGTCTGTCCCTGTTGGCCAGAGTCCTCTGTCACAACATGGTCCCTGAGCTTCAGGGTGACACACCAGTCCTGGTTGGATCAGGAGCAATGGGCAGTGGCACTGCTGGCACTGAATGGGAACAAAGCACACACACAAACACACACACACACGCGAACACATTCAATACAGGCTGCACACACACTTTGACACGGAGAGCAATTAACTGTAGTTTAGACAGGCAGAGAAAGTGATAGGCGGTAACAGGTAGTTTAAAAGAAGCTCTGACCTTTCAGTGGGATGGAGGCTGATGCCACAGTGCGAATCACTGGGGCACCACATTACACTCTGAGTCACAGAAAACCCACACAAACTTTCTTTCCTCTGCTCATCATCTCTTTCACATTTCACGTGATGTGTTTCTTCCTTCCTAACTTTCTCTGTTAATCTTCCTCTCTGTGACACTCAATGCCCCTCTCTCTGTGTGCTTCTTGTTATTACTGCTGGTTGCTCTTCCAATATATATTTCTGTTTGTGCATGCTTCTTCGTGATTTCCTTTGCCTGTTTGTGTTTTCTCTGTCGCTCAGCCTCGCCTCTGTAGGATTTGTTTCTTCAACTTTCTTTTGTTGATTTCATCCACTGTTCACTTATTCTGTCTCTCTCTGAAGGAATGGTCACTGTTTCCATGCTGGAGGTGTATTTTAATATATAGTTTATATTGCTTTTTTTCTCGTACTTCCTAGCTCTATGATTTTATTTATTTTTTTGCTGCAAATAGAACAAGTACATTAGAAACGTACTAGATCAAGTCAAATTCCTGGTAATATGGGCTCTTGTGCCTTGAGAAAATATTCGGTTGATTTTCCCGCACAGTCAAAAGGAATTCTTATGTGACTGTGGGCATTGTGTATTCCAACACAGTATTTCTACTTTCCTCTTTCTCAACAGATCTGCTTTTGAAAGAACCATCAGTCTGCCAATGTAATTTTTAGCCAACATTCTTAGTAAATGACCACAAATTCCTCATGTTGCCCAATTTACAAAAATGAAAGGGATTAGTGTGAGTGCAGTTTGTTAAAAGGCCTCTCTCATGGTCAACATCATGACTTGTCATGGCAGCAAAAGTGTAACTGATAACAATAAAGAGGGCTCTGGTCCATTTAGGTGTGTCAGTGAGCTAGTGTATGCAATACAATGGTGCTGTGACTGGTACATGTAATAGTGACTGTAGCCAGTATTAGTTTCACATTTTTGCCAAATAAAATTATCTGCTGTGAGGAAGGTCTGTTATAGTTAATGAAACTGCAAGAAATTAAGAAAAAGAATGGTGGTATAATGTGTGAGGTTCTCAGTGTTGATGGTTAATAATAAGATGTATAGGTAAAATATTTAGCTTGCAGTGAAATACAGTACCATTCCAAATAGAAAATCTTACAGTGTCTGCACTGTAAGGTCTTTGGTTCATGTGGATGATCTGATCTTTTTAAACTTTTTAAATTACAAATAAACAACTACTTCTGGTGGAGGACATACAGAAAGCTATAGTCCCTGCAGCAGGATGTTGTACTTTTCAAGGAAAGTTGCTCCTATCAGTGGATATTTCAAAATGTAATAACCTTACATTAACTGGGCATTTATTGAATCGCGATTATATGATGTTTGTTGATCCAGTAGAGCCAAAAAGATTCATCTGAAAAAAAAGTTGTGGGATGTTCTTCTACATTTTCAGTCCTATATTAGACGTGTTGTTGTGAAATTGCTTGAGTGATCTGATGTATTGATCTAGACCAGAAGCATCCTGAAGCATGGTGTTTGACATGGTGCTTCCAGTGAGTGAAAGAAAAGTCTTGCCTTGTAAAACTTCAGACATCCATGCTCGTACTGTTTTTTTTTCCAATCAGTTGCCTTTGAGAAAAGTGCTTGGAAAAGATAACACCCTAAAGCCTCCAAAACCTGGAAATCAGTGTGACCACATACAATGAGAAAGAAAAGCTACTAAAAAAAATGATAACAAAAAAAAAAAAAACACCTTATTGTTGTAAATACAATAAATTTCTGATTTCTGTCTCTCGGGACTTATGATCATATTCAGTGGAAGAAAGTCCTGCATATACTTTATATTTTCACTTAAGTGGAAGGAGTGGGAGGAAGTGGAAGGAATGCTGGGGCAGACTGACAGCACTCTGACTCACTGAGTATAGACACTAAAAGCAGAGCCTAACTCCTTTTAGCGTAAGGAAGGGCCAAAAACAGAATCCTCCTTCTTTAGGAGAAGTAGTGTGAATCTCTGGAAACATTGCTGGAAATGGTTGTTCCACACCAACACCCTACTAGTCAATCTACTTCATCAACTTCACAAGAAAAACAGGTTCCTCTTCACACAGTTTTTGACGTGTACAGCAGTTTACCAATCTATAGATGCACCATACAGATACTGCAGGTGATAGCTTAGCACTCGCAAATTCATGTTAACAGGGATTTATACACTTAAGAAGTGGCAATTTCAGTTAACACTGAATTTGGGAGGCTGATGATGAAGTCAAAGTGACTGACGCTAATATGTCACCTTCTGTTAATGCACATAGAAGCACACGCATAGGTGTCAGACTGAGGACATTCAAATCTACTGTTTCCCCCGACATGGTTTCACACACATTTGCATATGCTGCCGACATGCAGGAACTTGCACTCATGTACAAGAACATAATCCTGCACACAAAAACTCACACAGTACACTGCTTCAGCCTGCATGAGGAGCATTCATCTATCCACACCACCAAGTTTCATCTTCCTCCTTCCTTCTTGCACTCGAATGGTTTGATCTTTGCTGTGACAGAAGGAAATCCTCAAGTCAGCCATAACAATTTCATAATAGTTTATAATGAATAAGGATGTCACGTTGGCTCTGTGGCTAGCACTGTCACCTCACAGAAAGAAGGTTGTGGACTTGTACCCAGCTGGATTTCTTATGTTCTCCCCCATGGTCTTGTGGACATCTTCCCATTGACTGTCCACAGACATTTAGGGCAAGCAAATTGGACACTCAGCCTGTCTACATGGTCGTTTAGCAGGAAGAGTTTGCATTTTGTATGACTTTCTTCTGTAATAAACAAAATGTACATAATAAAGCAATTTGATGGAGCTGCAGGAACAGATGAAAGAAGAGATAGAACACAAGTGTCGGGGGGACAGAGACAGAGTTTGAAAACCATGACCTTAAGATAAGTGGGTACATTTTTGTGTACATGGATAAATAATAATTTGTTTCTAAACTCTGAAGAGAAGTTGTCTCAGGGTGACCTCTTCAGACCACAGAAGGACAAACAAGACTAGTCCCTGTTTTATAGCACTTTTCAAAGCCCATTCAGGTAGTCCTTTAAGTGTCTCGCAACATGAAGGTTGCTCTTTAAAAAAAAAAAAAAAAAAAAAAAAAAAAAAAACTTGGTGTTTTTATTTAATTTGAAAAGGTCAGTTTTGGTTTGTTTTGTTGCTTTTTATTTACTTTGTTATTAAAGTGATGGTGTATTTCACCCCCCCCCCCCCCCCCCACTCCCCCAAAGATTGGACCTTAATATTTAGAGGCTTAGAAAGACCATGCATTTCCATCCTAATGGTGACTGAAGTGCACTTTTGTATGAAAAAGTAAACAGGAGATAGGAAATACCATAGACACAACTTTGTTGTCTTCAGTAGTTGGTACAGTCCTGGTTGCTTGATGAATGCTGCACAGTCTGAGATACACAAATCCTGACCTCAGACTTTAGATTACTGGTTTATTTTATTTATTTATTTATTTTTACATCCATTTCCAGGTTAAAGCTGTGCCCACATTTGAATAACTAGACTGAACATCCACATTGTGATTCATACATTGAGTTGTCAGTAGATATCTGGGGCAGTCAGTACCAAAGGCTACATGCTTCAAAGTAAAAATGTTTCACTTAAGTGATATATAGCACTGCTTTACAGTAGCTCAGTGAGTTTAATATGGTGCTAACACTGTCAGGGTTAGAGGTCTAGTTCCCACTGGGCCTGCCAAAAATGTAAGCGCTTATAAAAAAGGAAGGCACTTTGGATTAAACCATCTACCAAATTGTATATAGTACTATATAATGTATGTTGAGTATGTTGTTGCAGCTCATAAAAATCTACTTTAAGTGAAGGACAACATATAGCACACAGTCATCATGTACTCGCTCCATGTGCAGAAGGTGAATAATTACTCTATCATTGTAACAAAGGTGTTGATTTCATTGTATAGTTTAAATGCATTTTTGGGGCTAACACACTTGAAGTGGTGCATTAGCAGAACAGTTGCAAGATGGGTTTGATATAGAAGAGGCATGGTGGGGTTTTGATGGTGTAAAAGCACAAATCTCACCATGGTGCAGCACCAATTTCACAATAACGAGTTAAAACCATGTAGTCACACGACAAAAAGCAAGCAGCGAGTTCAGTGCGAGGGAAGGTGCTGGTGTGGCATTGAAACATTATTCAAGCGCACATTGTTTGACTCTTGAAAATATTAGCTGATCCTTTTCAATACATCCGCGGTAAATGCCCAACAGAAAACCACTTTAACAACTGAATCCAGCTGAAGCAATGTACTTGAGCCTAAAAGAGAAAGAAGTATTGACAGTGACGCTCACGGTTTATGGCAAGAAAGCTTAGTTATTCAAGTCATGCTACGCTCTGAAAAGTCAACCACACGCATAAAGATCTGCTTCTCTAGTTACCTGCAATAATCAAAGCTCATTGGAAACTGAATAGGCAGTGTCAAACTGAGGTTCATGGCTCAGCATAGAGCCATGGTGTACACCAGCAATGCTGTCTCATTGCTCACTCTATTAGAAAACATAGTCTTTATGCTACATTTAGGTGTAGATAATGTGCAAACGGCTTCTGGCTTCTCTCAACAGGATACTGTTGCATTTTGGCTAGAAGGTGTTGTACAATGTGAATGTACAACATCACAATTACGCTGCCAAGGCCAAATGATGTCCTATTTTTAAGCTGCATATAATATTTGGCAGAGGCATACATGGTTTTTAGTAGAATAAAGTGTTGCTCCGGTGTTTTGTTGGTACATCTAAGTTTTACTGATACATATTCCTAAGCAGCACAGTAAACTGAATACTGAACATAACTCCACTTAAGGTTGCCTAAATCCAGTTTGTTCATGTCTCCTTAGTTATGTCATCTTAAAAGAAACTCATATTATAGTTGTACATGAACTTAACATGACCCCAGATAGCAATTAATGATACAAAAAAAAATTGATGTAGCAACATCCAAGAGAGAGCTCCGTAGCTTTTATTCAATATTAACTGGTAGAATATGCACAGTAATAGACAGGCCTATCGGTCATATTCTTTGCTCTTTCTGTGCGCCTAAAAGATTCTCATTACCACTATCTCACCTCCAGTCAAATATGTAAATGAAATAATTTGACTCACAATATGAAGTAAAAATACACCTGCACCATAAGGAGCCAGCCTGGCAACTCTGAGTTCTCCTTTGATCTTTGTAAGGAGGAGAATATGATTATTATCACCTCCACTGCTACCAGATTATCATCATATCGTTGTCAGATCCACTTCAGAACTAATATGATGGAATACTAAGGTGGATTTCATTACCAATCGCATATATTCACACAGTGTCTTTCAGATGAATGGGCTTTGCTTAATAGAAGTTATTGAATGTGTGTATATTTGTATGTGTCTTGTGTTTGTGTGTGTTCGTGTGTCTGTGTTTGTGAATGTGAGACAGTTTTCTGTATTTCAGAGAAAAAAATGAATTTGTGTGGTATGTGTGTACAACTAAGTGAGTGTGTCTAAATCTATTCGCTTGATAGCGTGTATGCTAAGCAGATCAGAGGACTATTGTCATAGGAAAATAATACATCTGTCTTTCTATCAAATCAAATTTAGTCCCACAGTGCATCCTATTTTTTGACTGAACGGGCAAAAGATGTTCCATAGATATGGGAAGGCAGGGAGATATGAAAGGGTGAGGCAGATATTGTCCTGCTCCTCATGAATACATATTTTTGATGAAGTTCATGTTCCAGATATTTAAAGCCCTTTGGATAAAATAGAGGGTGAGAGATTTCGTTAACGCACAGCATTCAGCCTCAAGCTCTCTCTCATATCTGCTTTATGAGTAAGCTAATTATTTACTTTTATTTTAACCTCTTGTGTCAGCATGGTGCAGTGTACAGTATACTGTACCTGTGAACAAAACATATGAACACTACAGTGGATAAAAAAAGATACTTGTATTAGCCACTCATTGCTCATTGCTGATGATTTTTTTTAACCGTGATTTTGATCCAAGTCCTTTGACATTGGACATCTTTCCATACCAAAACTTCCATTTACCTTAATGTTGATTATGCATCTGCCATATTGAACGGTCAGTGCTGGCTCAAAATGACAAGCTGGTGAGAATTTTGGACGCTGCTCTTTGCTAATAAGAAAGAATACAAAAAGAGATTTGTTTGCATGGAAAATGGATAGAGTCAGTTGCACTGCTGCTCCCAAATCATCAGAATGATCACACACTTGAATTAACGTCTGTCGAAATGTGTGTTCAGACCAAACGCGAAGCGATTTTTTTTTTTTCCCCCGCGGCGCGATTATATACAGTCAATGCAAAGACGCGTCGGCGGAACGCGAATAGTGTCCCCGAGAGCTGCAAATATTTCAACTTGAGCGAAAACTTGTCGTGACGCTGTGTCGCGAAAGCCTATCAGCGTTGAGATGCTTCTGACATCACCGTCAATCACAAATGGCAGACAAACTTTTTGTAACAGTCTGTGGGCGTCCTGAGTTGTATGCTGCAACTTCTGTAATCTATAGACAGGACAAAAAAAGGAGAGGTTTTGGTCCAAGCTGCTTTGAGAAAAATCAGCGAGACTATAGGACTGCCAAGTAAGTTATGAAATTCCGTATCTGTAAGTTGATTCCAGTTATTGGTTTTCTTTTGCTACAAGCCGAGTTAGCACTAGCATTAGCTGCCGTTCCCCGTTAGCGCAAATATTAGCACAGTCGGCTTTCCGGTACAAGGCAGCGATAATGGTTATTTCCGTCACGGTTGGCGGAAAAAAAGTTGGCTAAAGTATATGGTATCGATGGAGGCAAGCCCCTCGTTTCTGAAAGGAGTACTCCCATTGGCTGTTAAGGTGGAATATTTGCGGATTGCTTTAGACTTCAAAAATAGTCCAGCGGCCGTATTCGCGTGAGTAAAGCCAGGCAAAAATTCATTTCACTGTGGGTCTGAACACACCTTAGAACATTTTCAATAAAACTTAATGAGAGTAGTATTTATTGCTGGACTGTTGTATTATGCTCAAAGTTATATTATTGTTCTTTGGCAGTGCATTAGTTGGTGCAACATGACTCACAGATATGTAAAATAAAAGCAGAGATGATGATGAACAGTTACTCTCAAGCAAGGCTGGAGTATGGGCAATTAGATTATATACTGTACGGAAATTAATTGAAACTGGAAAAACATTCAGAACTTTAACAGTAAACATAATTTAGAAATGGTTGGCAGTAATATAAAGCACAAATGATTTGTGGTTTAAGGACTGAAACATGCAAAAACAATTTTGTGGTCCTTTAATGGACTGGCTGTCAAATGGCATTTGTATAATGGTTACACACTCTTCTCTGTACCAGCTGTAATAGATTCCTGTCTTTGTTCTGCTGCATACGAGACATTATTTTGTGTATGGATGCTAAAGATTTATCTTGTTGATAAGAGGATTCCATAAGTTTAGCAAAATAGTGAAATTCTATTCTTTAACTAACAATTTGACAGCACCCAAGCAAAATATTAATGCCGTTGTAATGCCAGTGGTTTTGCCACATAGCTTCTGCTGCCAGTGCCCGTGTCAACAAGTTTATACTACCACGTTACCTCCCCTAACAGCCATCTAAGTAAGGCACTTAACCCTCGAATGCTGCAGAGATGCTGCTCAGGGGTAACATGGCTTTACTGACCATGTATGTTTGGGTATTACTGAAAAAGAGCATCCAAAGTCAGCAAAGCTTGCCGATTAAACTAAGGCAAAAAACAGGCTTTCATTTGACCTAAAATAGTCTCTGAAAGACCAGTAGTTCATCGCATTTTATCTCCTACAAGGGGAGGGAAGGAGCCAGCAGTCCAACCATTGTCTCACATTAGGCCTAATTAATTAGCACTTTGCTATGGTATAAATTCCTAATGGAAACTCACTGACCTTGGAGTTATATTGAGTCATCAGAAGGCGAACACAGCCCTCTCCTGGGTGTGTTTATAATAAAAATATCTTATGTTGTGCTGTGTGTGTGTGTGTGTGTGTCTGTCTGTGAGTGTGTGAGTCATTGTGTGTGTGTGCATGCAGATACACATTAGAACTGTGTGCTTATATTGATTTTGCAAGGTGCTGGGTTAAATGATGAGCAGAGGCAAACAGGAAAGATTGAGTTTAGATAAAACACACTTTATGTTATTGCACTATGGAAATTATATTCACATTACAAATTGTGAGTTTAAACATCATGAATCATGTGGCATTGTGAATCATGCTTGGCTTTTCTTTATGTACTTCCCTTTACTATACTTCCATTACATTTTAGATTTCACAGCAAAGGTGTCTCACGCATTGCATCACCTAATAGCATTGTAATAGCTTTGAAAATCCTGTGACAATGCTGAGAATATGAATAGTGGTGTTTGTTTTACTTGGTGTCCATCTGTCTTCTCAAATGTGAGCAGAATGTTTTCTTGATCTGTTATTAGTTCGTGTGACATCTGTTGATCAGAATGTTGTTCATTATAATTCATATAAAATATCATATCTTAATGATAACATTTTCTTAACCATACCATACCTTATCAGATACCCCAATATTATTCTCATTTCCAGATTTTCTTCAGTAAACCTCTGTAAAATACACATTAGTACAAATTCCAGTAGTGTGCAATAAGATGGTGAAATTAACCGATCACATAAAGTTAATGTTTTCTATCATATTTAGACACTTACCTTTTTTGTGTTTCAGTTTCAAAGTACTACATCTCCTCTGTAAATATGTGGCCTATATTTTGTTAGCAGCATTTGAGCGTAGCACCCTCAAAAATGCCCAATGATTCAGACCTTCTTGGTAATTATTAGCAGGTGCTTTGGTTCCAAAAGTGGAAACTAATTAGTCCTGAAAAGGGTTGCTATCCTTTTCTTAAAAAAACAAACAAACAAAAAAAAAACCTAAATACATCTGTAATTTGCTGTATGCATTCAGTTAGCTATGTATTTGGCCAAATGCACATTTGTTCCTCTTGTGTTTTGTAAGAAAGGATTTTTAAAATGCATGCTAACGTGTGAACATTACAGGTGGTCTTTTATGTTAAATACAGTGTCACTGAAAGCTGAGTGTCTTCTTTCTGAGATTTGGTTGTTTCTATTTGCCCTACCCGTCCCTCCCCAGTTACCTCTGTAAGGACAGCCTGTAAAGTATAAGATCTGTTACTAATGGATCTTTATACTTCAGACAGACACCCTGGCCTAATTATTTTCTCTTGCTGGCAGACTCTGTGTGTGAGCATACAGCTGGAGAGTGGGTGGAGTGAGGGGGGTGGATGTGGGGGGCACACTGACAAGTGTGCTGGTGTAACCTTGACAGAGGAACAAACTGAGACATCAAGGGATCCACAACTGCAGAGAATGGCTTCTCTTTGTCCAAGAGAACATGGATCAAACCAGACAGGGTAAAGCACTTAAATGTATCCCACAATTCCTTTGATCACCAAAGAGAACAGAAAAAAATAAAATAAAATAAAATAAAATACTTTCTTGCACGTTGTATCACATTAGTACTGGGATATGTGGGATTTCTGTTACAGATAGCAATATTCATACAAAAGAGAGAACTTAATGTACAATCAATTTCCTTAGAGATCAATATTTAGCTAAATGCTTGTGATGTAAAATATACAAATGTGAAGATGCTTGAGAAAAAGGAAACCTTCACTCAGGTAATAAGCACTCCTCAGCCTTTAGAAATATTGCTACAGAGGTAGAAACGTGAGAATTCCTCAACTAGCATCTTGCATATATTGTACCTTTTATTAACTCCACCAAGGAGGTTATGTTTTCATGCATGTCTGTTAGTTATTTAGTTTATTTATTTGTCAGCAGGACTATGCGCTATGAGCTCATTAAACTGTGTTTCAGATATGGGGCATTTCTTGACATGGGGCATTTTCATCAGTTTCTCAGGAAATAATGTATGCATCTTGGTGGAAAAAACAAGGTGTTAAGGTATACACTTTGGTGCCAATATAATCATCTGGGTTTTGGTGGAAGAAAATGCTGAATTTGTTTTACAAATTATTTACTATTTACCTTGTCTTAGGACAAATAAGTCATGGACTATTTCCATTTTCCTTTAATTTTTTTTTTTTTTTTTTTTTAAGAGCATGCAGGATAGTCTGGCTTTGGTGGAGGCATGCAGTCCACTGAGTGCCATTGTAGTTAGCAATTCCCATTTTTATGCATTCTTATGTTTTTTAATATCCACAGTTTTATTATTCATCAGTAATATTCCCTCATCGGGGGAAGCATGAGGGAATATTATTATGTGTCAAATTGCTCACGTGATATCTCAGACCTCACTTTTCTAATTTTCATGGAATAATGCATTTTTCTTGTATTTAAAAAAATACACTAATTTGTCTGATAGGAGTAATATAATTACAGGTTAGAATTTTAATCTTTTAAAGGCACTAATTCTCACATCGTAACTGTGGTTAACATAAAATCTGCTACCCGCATTAAGCTTTGCGTACAAATTACACTGATTTGCATAATGGGGCTGTTATAGGTCAACCCTTTGAAGGTATGCTGTCAATTTTAAACCTCATTTCCACGGAGTCTATGCTAGTCTCTCAAAATGGGCTCAGTTCACTGCAACAAACTTTGGTTTATTAATATTTTTTTTTTGTTATAATTTCTTAATACCACAGAATATTTTTTATTTTAGTTCATTAAATGCTCCACTTTCTAAAATGTGGATTTGTACCTTGCTGAGTGTGGTGTCCTCACATTCACCCAGAACATCTTCAATGCCTACCTTTATCAGTGGCTCCGTCCCTTAAACATTAGGCTGTCACAGTGCTGTTGCACTGGACCCATTTTGTAGTACATTATGCAAGAATTATATCCTCTCTCCTGCTCATGCCCTAGCCTTTCTATTGTAAGAGGTCATTTGGTTTCCCTGGAGGACCATTCAGCTGGGACAATTATATCGCAATAAGTCACACAGGGCTTCAGGAAGGAATTGGCATGGGATGGCATGTCCTGAGAGAATGGCCACCCCACATGGCACTGTGGATAGTTGCACTCTGTAATTTTTGTGATTGTGCTGGTTGTACTGGTGTTGGAGGGCATTAATTGGCTGGTTAATCTTAAAGGACACTTCCAACTTCAGTAAATACCGCACTGAAAGCAGCAGGTGGCAATACTGTGGTATGCTAAAATGTTAATTACAAAAGACATGTCTAGTAGTTTCAGAGATTTAAATATTGACAGGCACTGCTCTAATATGCCTTTTATTGTAACTACAGCCGAGGGTATATCACTCTTGTGTGTATTGAACTGTATTGATTCCCCCTCCGACAGGCTGGGTGTGAGCAGCATGACAAACAGTCTGTGACAGTGAGGCAGGCGCTGTTGTAATTAGCTTGGTGCCATTTTCTCAGTAAACTGTGTGATATAAAGTGTTAACAGTAACGCTAGCTCCCATTAAGAATATTAAGGTGAACAGTTTGTATTGGCTTCTGGGTATAAGTGTCTTCAAGATAACAGTGTTTTGACAAAAAATGTTCACTTTGCAAGTGTGTGCCTGCTAATAATAAAAGAAATGCTGTTTGAACTTTTAGTTTTATAGCAGTGATTGATGTTTACTATTGTTATGTCCTGTTTTGAGCCTACAAAGGCAGGTCCTTTGTTCAACTTTCTCTCTCTATCTGTGCTGCTGCAGCAGCACCTTTGGGCTGCTTGGTATAAGCAATAAAAGTTAAACATCAAGCATGATGTTTGCTATTCCTGATGGTTCTCAACTTACCAAGTTGCTGTTCTCTCATCAGCACCTTTAGACTCTCATGTGTTTCATTACCCTGAGGCAATGCTCCTGTGCAGCATGACGTTGATGTAGTTGATAGTGCCTCAAAATCCATCAAATGTGTTCTGATGCAAGAAGATTCATGTGGCTTACATTGGCAGGATAGGTTCAGCTCGCCATATGACAACACTAGACTTGCTTAAAGTCTACTGGCAAGTACCTTAGACCCAGAGAAGCTCTGACATCTCAGCCTTTGTTATTCCTGACAATGTACGTCTGCACACTGTGATGGTGTTTGGCATGCGTAATGCCTGTGCTTTCAGCATCTAATATGGAAAGTTCTGTCCAGTATGGCTAGCGGTGGAGCCTATTTCAGTGATGTTGCAGTGTACTCACCTGACTGGGAGAGACACATGGACGTTCTCCTGGGTGTATTTGAGCGTTTTGAAAAGGCCTCACTGACCTTGAACTTGAGGAAGTGCGAGTTTGTAGGGCAGGGACAGGTTCGCCCCCTTTCAGCCAAAATCAGTGATATAGTTATCATGCTCCTACAAACACACGTCAGCTACATTGTTTTCTAGGGTTAGCTGTTACTGAAGAGCATTGGGCCCTAAATTTGTACCAATGTCAGTCCACTGACTGACCCTGTCAGTGCTGCCATAAAGTTGGGGTGGGACTCCAGATGCGAGCAGGCCTTTGAATCAGTGAAAGCTGTTTCATGCAGCTCACCAGTTTTTGCTGCCCCCAGTTTTGCTGCTCCGTTCAAACTTGAAGTTGATGCTAGTGGTACAGGTGCAGGAGCTGCTCTGATTTAAGAGGACACATCAGGCATTGAGTGCCCTGCCTGCTGTTATTCTAAAAAGTACTCACACACTCAGAGAAACTATAGTACTATTGAGAAAGAAGGCCTGGCTTTGCTTTTGACACTTCAGTACTTTGATGTGTATATTAGTTCTCTTAGTTCCTCTTTGCAGCCTGTTGTTGTTTACACTGAGTATATAACCCTTTGGTGTTTCTCTTTCGCATGTATAACAGCAACCAGAGATTTGTGCGTTGGGCCAACACTGTCCAAAATTACAATTACAATTTGGACATTCACCATTCATAAGAAAGGCCAGGAAAATGTTGGTGCAGATGCCCTGTCATGTGTTTATGACTAATGTCATCTTTCAGGTACCAAGTTCATGGGGAGGAGAGTTACATCCGGTTTTGTTTTTAGTGTTTCCTCTTTCTTTGTTCAGGTCATTTGTTCAACTTTGTTGGTCTCCCCCTTCTGCAACAGCACCTTTGGGGTACTTGGTATATGCTTTTCATTCATTTATTCATATATTTTATTAAGCGTTTCTGCAGTAAACCTCTACCTTGATGTTGTGTCCATCATTATGTTTGGTGCTCAAGCCAGTCATAACACTATCAAAATAAATAAAGCTGTTGTTGCTAGGGTTCTAATTGTGTCCCAACTCTGTTCTGCAAACAGACTTAAGTAAAAATTACTAAATAACTTTAATTAATAGGAAAAGTTCTAACAAGTAAAATTGTTTTTCTGCAGATCTTCAAGCATTTCAAACAAAATAGAGAGCAATGAGGGAAAGACTTTTGGCTATCTCTGTTTTTGGTCTGAATTTTAAGTTTGTCATTAACTGTTACAGAGGTGCAAAACTCTGGATCTTTATAATGTTACTACCGCAGGGTTTTCCTAACCAGCAGCGCAGTATCCGTGAAGCAAGCATTTATAAAGAAACACTGCTAAAATGGCAAATGTAGAATTTAGCCTATAACAGGTGTAGAATTATGAATACAGTCAGCATTATATCACAACCTTAACTAGGTTGTTTTAACACAGACTTATCAAAGGTCCCCACTTAGTGCCACTTGAAGTTTCATAGTTTGCTTGCAAATCAGCTGTATTTGTCAAGACAGATGGATGAGCAGATGGATGTGATGAGCACAAACCGCAATCAGCCTGCCATTACTTCCCAGACATATGCTTAATATGACATGTTACTATTACACTGTCACAATGGAGCCTCATTTATTCAAATTTCAGGCACCATCTAGTTGTGTCAGATTGTTTTGCCACAGCACATTCTAACTGGTTCAAATTTTAGATTTCAATTAGATCTCTTTAACTGCTTCTCTTAATTGCACTTAAGAAAATGTAATTATAGTCAGTGAAATCTCTCAAGGGTTTCTTTTACACCACAATAAACACCATACATATCAGCTTGGAGGACCAGTGTGTAGGATTTAGGGAGATCTATTGGCAGAAATGGAATAAATATGTTGTTAATAGTGTATAATCACCTGAAACTGACGTTTGTTATGTTTGTGTTATCTTACATTGTACCTTTTATATCTACAGCACGTAGGGAGCAGATCCTCTTCCACGGAGCCAACCATGTCATACTTCCATTTTTCTACAGTAGCCTAGAATGGACAAACCAAACACTGGTTCTGGAGAGGCTCTTTCACGTTTTTACATTACCTGAGAAGGGATGGGTGAGGGGAGGGGTATTCAGTTGGTTTCAGTCTGCAGCCTCACAGCTAGATGACACTAAATTCTACACACTGGTCCTTTAAATAATCTACGGTCATAAAACCTAGTTTCAGTATCCACTTTGGCAGAAAACCAAGAACGAGACGGTATTTAAAATGTTTTCTTTTAAATAAAGGTCAACTAACTAGAATAATCAATGATTTCAACAACACGCAAAGCTTTATTTTATAATCTGAAATACACCATTCCTATATACGCTTCCCTTTTGTCTAACGCACTGCCATGCAACAGCTATTTTTTCCCCATTATCTTGGTACAGATTTAAAACTGCCTATGTAGAGCATGCCCGCAAGTTGTTTTTATTTTTTCCCTGAAATACCTTAGAGATTTATGGTACAGTGTACCTGTCCATATCATAAAGACATTCCAAGAGACTGCTGCCTTGCCGTGAGAACAGAGGCAAGATGGTTAGTTTGTGAATACAGTATATGGGTGACCTACTGTAACATCTGTGTGTGTGTGTGTGCATGCCTATGTGTGTGTACATGTGTGTTTACGTCCCTCCATGAATGTGTAAAATTGTGAGGTTTTGATAGAATGAGTTTAAGTGACTGTATGTATGCATGCGTGCACAGACAACACTGCGTGCTTCCCATCGCTAATCTCCGTACAGCTTCCTCACCTCAGGTTCCCGGTGGGTGAGTATGGTGAGTCACTGATAACATGTGACATGGGTTTCCATGACAGTTTGGGGTCGCTTATGTCCCCACCCCTCTGCACTGAGGTACTACATTGCAGTTAACGCTTTTAAGAGCAGAGCTGTTTGAAGGCTTTATTAAACGTAAAGTGTATTTGACAAAGACAAAGGTACAGTGTGGAAGGGAGGGTGAAGGAAGGAGAGAGGGAAAACAGCGAAAGGGAAGGTTGAAAGAGAGAGTGGGGAGAGGAGAGGATGTAGAAGTAGAAAGGAAAGGGAAGAAGGAAGGAAGCCTAGCAACACAGTGTAATGTGGAGCACAGCTGCAGAGTAGTAAACCTAAAAAAAAATTGTAATAGAGAATTCCTAAAAAATGTGCGAGCCATTGTGATGTTGCAGCCATCACACCATAGCTTTAGATATTTAAAATGGCCAGGAGGAATGTGGATTTTTTTATGGCAGTGCGCCAATTTCTCATACATAGTCAAATAAGGTAAGGCTTTTATATCATTTTGCTGGGTGGAGACAAGATAAGAAAACTGTGCTTTACTGATCGAAAAGCCTGACTGTCAGACATTTATAGAGAGCACATGTAGGGAGAAGTAGAGCAATGTAGAAGAATATATGAGGGTGAAATATCCTGACAGACAAAAAAAATAAAATACGGCACAATTTAAAATCTTGCCTTTTTGTTTAATTAATTAATTTTTCACATTTTAAAATCTATTTTTCCTTTTATTTCAAACATAAATTATTTGTACTGAACTCAGCCAAAAATGACTGAAGCATTTAGTAGCAAGCCCACCATAGGCACATAGTGGGTGGACACACACGCACACACACAAACACACAAAATAGGGTGAAGTATTGTTATAAGCTGTCCTGCAGACCATGAGGAGATAAGACCACTTCACTTGTCCCCCATCGTTTGGCCGGCTTTATCTAAAACGTGCTTTTTTCCCCTTCCCCTTTGTTTTTCCAACCCTTATTTATTGACTCTCTCTTCTCTATGAAGGTTATACAATGCAGTGTAGGCTTGAAATTATCTTGACCTTATCACTGGCTGTTGTAGCACACACTGATATTTTTCTCTGGGAAAATAACCATTGCACTGGAATGAAGGATAAATCAAGTGGTTCATGGTGGGTTTATCATGGTGCTGACAATGTTAGAGGGAGGCGGCTAGTTATAAAAGAAAGCGACTGAAAGAAAGACGTGTAAGAGTGGAAACATTTTACTAAGTAGAAGCTACCTGCCATTCAGGGATCTATTATCGAGTGCGATGTGCTACTATTGCTTTATGTATATTTCAATGCAGAGGAGAATCCCTTTTTATTTATAGAGTAACGTTACACGGAGCTTTTCAGTATAGCTGTGGTAAAACAACAACAGCACCAATTCATTTGAATTACATAGATTAGATTACATGCTATACATGGCTTTTGTTTCCCTGCAGCATAATTTATCTACTTTTACTCAACAGAAATTGTACCATTGATCTTTCTTGAGAGGCATTAGGGAGAGTGATTTTCATGTCATTCACTTCCGCTGTGATCAGAATGACCTTATGGTTTGCTGATGGCCGTTTGTAAACCCAGTTCAAATGTGATAAAATGGCATCATCATGACGTGGCAGTAATTAAGATGTCCAGCTGTCTTTTCAATATCCTCCAGTCAATATAGCTGATCAGATTTCAGCTAGTCCCTTTTCACTCAGCTGTCATCAATTTGCGGGTATTCATGACTCCTTCGGGCCAATTATTGACGATGTGCTGGAATGAGATGAGGGTGAAATAGGCTCTAATTTCAATGTGCAAGGTTGAGAGAAGGTTTGATTCCCGTCATGCATTATATTTGTTTAAAGCTGCTGCGGGTCCATTTCTGGTCCAGTTTGTAGGGATATTAACGATAAATCCTGCACACATGGCTAACTCTGCGGCTGGTAGCTATTCTTAGTGAGTGGATCTTCGGTCTGACACCTAAACTGGCTATGAGATGGAAATGTGAGGCTATAAACTAAACAACTGACAGTGAACCTTTCATTTAATTTCCTTTAATATTTTTTACCGCCCTCATAGGTAGGATGGCTGTTCAAATTAGCCATCTCCCTTCCAGCCCAAGACCCTGCTGGGCGGCATCTGTATTCATCAGCGCCATAAGGCCAGACCAATTCTAATATTATTTTATGGTGATGGCATTTTTCATCCAGCCAGTCTCCAATAACTTCCAACTTAGATTTTTATAGCTTTGCTCTTCCTCTCTTTTTCTCTTTTCAGTCTGTCTCTATGTTCTGCTTCTCCTGTTCAGTCTCATCCTCGCTTACTCTCCATCTCTCTTGCTCCATCTCTACCCTTACTATCTCTTTCACAATTGACTTGTTCTATAGGTTTTGACCCTTTCCCCTCTCCTATACTTCCTCCGTTACTTTTCTCCTCCCTTCCCTCCTCCCACATCTTCAGTTTTTCATTTATGGCTAGCTGCAGCGGGCTGGGTAATGAAGGCAGTGTTATAAAGTATGGGAGGTGCCTCGGGGCAGGCTCACAGCCTGTGTATCGGCAGATAGAAAAATTGAAATAGGATGAGGATGGAGACAGAGGGGCAGAGACTAGAGGATTAGACTGCCATGAAACATAGAAAAGATCCCAGATTAGAAAAATGTAGAAAAATATTAAGGGAACAAAGAAAGTCATTGCTAGTATTCCTTACGTGTCTCGGTCGAGCTTTGTGTACAGCCTGCTATAGACTTAAGTGAAGAGGTGAGAAGAGCAAGAAAACTGCCAGATACGTCAACAGATAAAGACCCAATCAATGCAGGAAATAAACCAATTTCATCATCACCTCAGGAAGCCATTAATTAGACGAAGATCTGTTTTTCATCAGCTGCAAGCAGGCGTTGTCTTTATCGGTCTGAGATAAAATCCAGCTCGGGAAGAGAAGGACTCCAAATAGTGATGGGGTTCACAGCCCAAACTGAGAAATAAAGAAAAATGAGATGCAGAGAATAAGGTGTAGTGAGCTGACTGTGAAAGAGCTACTCGCTGCACTTTTTTTATTGAAGTGTAAAGCACTGACATATTACATAACGTTCATATATATGTTACATATTGTTTATTAGATATTGTAAACATTACATTTGGGATGACTCTTTTACTGGAGTTATATTATTGTAGGCATTATAATTGTGAGAAATCCATTCTTTCCAACTACTGAAAACCTAACATGCCTTTTTAAATTTTACCAACTTTAGTTGGAGAAAAAAATCACAGGAAGCATGTTTTTCCTCGTACTTGAAAATAGGTCTTTGAGAAAAAAGAATAATATAAAACTTAAAAATTTAACCTCAGTCCAAAGTGAATCATAGCAAGTGAATTATAAAGCACTTTAGCTCCCAAACACAAATTCAGTTCAAAACATGTCTGTAATGTGTTCCTGCCTGGGGAAATGATCTCTGTCTCTGTAGAAAAAGTAGGGAAGGACAGAAAAAAAAAAAAAAAACTAAAAAACAAGAGACACAAACAGATAAAAAATGTAAAGAAACAGGTAATAAACCAGAAAATAAAGCCAGCAAAAATGTGAAATGGGTATCTGGTGGGTGCACTACCACAAACCCAAGGTGTTAAATTTTGTTAAGAGTGGGCTAGCTCAGCACTTTCTGAGCTGGTGGTGGTGAGTGCCATACAAATCAGTCTGGAGAGTAGGCAGTAACCATCACAGCCACAGGCAGGTGCAGTTATTCTCTCTCGAAGCGTCGCCTAATAAGCTCTATGAAGAGTTTCACTGTGGGCAGTTTCTAAAATACCTCTTGGAGAACTGTTTGATGTCTGAAAAGCTATATTTCAGTTCAGAGTAGATCCTCCACAGTAGATGTTTGACTTTTGGAAGAGAGGGACTCAGCTTTGTCCTTTCTCTTAGGTCACACACATTTAGATCTTCTCAAACTTTCTCCTCTGTTGTTGTAGTCTTTCTGGTTTGCACAAACATATCACTCAAAGCTATTGAGTGAGATGTCACAAAATATTTACAGACTTTTCTATTCCAAAGACGCCTGTAACACCAGTAGATGACACTATGTTGGCTAGCAGACATGGACAGAATTAATAGTGTGTGCAATGACTCCTGGCAAACAAAACATCACTCTAGTTTATATGTGTGTGTCTTTACATAACTGTGTGATTAACCATATGTATTTATTTACTCTGCCAGTTATGACTGTCCTTCTTATTTATTGCACTCATTTATAGTGTTTCACAGGTATTTGTCTGATAAATTGGATTGTGCTCTGACACAAGTATCAATGACTGAACTTATAATATTGCATTAGTGTGAAAAATTCAGCCTCCTCCATGACCTTTGACCGTATAAAGCCCTGTAAAGGTCAGAAAGGTCACATGTTAAATTCCAAAGTAAATAAATGGCTAATGTGACTGTCATATAATCAGAAGAAACACTGGGACATTTGTATTAACACCTACTCCCTGAGAAGGGTCCCCTAATGGTGCATGAGGGGACAACAGGGGCTACAAATTTTATGCTGTGTAACCTCCGATTTCTCCTGTAACAGACTTTACTGTGTTTTGCATCATTTAAAATAGCATAAAAATTGAGTTTATAATTTATAAAAGGTAAATAATGGTTTTATTCATGTTGTCCTAAAATTCAGATGAACGTTTACAGTGTTTATCTGTTAAATTATTTATTGGGTAAGCAGGAGGGTTTACAGTATCTTGCTTGAGGGCATGTTCATTAGGTTTGTTATTAACTCCTGGGCAGAACCTCTGACCCTTTGACCTATCAGTTATGAGACGGTAAAAATATTGGGTAATTCCCTTGCTCTAGCGTCTTGAACTAATAGAGAGGGTGTGACAGAGTTGGACATTGTGTTAAATTTAAAAAAAAGCTTGCAGCCCAACACCACCACACTAACTGTTAGATCTCCAGTTATTAGCTCAGCTTCAATAATACTTGTTTCCACAACACAACATAGCATTTTGTTTTGTATTGTCTCAAATCCTCTACATTGTGTTCTTCAACCCAACAAAGTGACAAAAATAATCCAAGCTTTTCACTGAGACTGGTGATGAGACTTGTGCACTTTGTTTTCTGGCCTGTTTTTATCCTGGGAGTCTCCTCACTCTTATTTATTTATTTGTTCACTGTCTCCTGTTAACCAGGAGACAGTGAAAGCAAAGTTGTGTCCGAATACCACTTTAGCACCTGAACAGGAATCCACAGAAGTGGTCCTGAGCTGTTTTAATAAAGGCATTGTGCTGATTGCCCCTGAGTTTTAGTGTTCGTCCCGCAACACAACACAATAAAACACCAGCAATTTAATAATTTTAAGAGCAGCAACAGTCTATATTGTGTGTGTGTCTGTGTCTGTGTCTGTGTCTGTATTTGTTCTCCATACACTCTATTGCTCTGGTCCACAGTGCCCTGGATGCCACAGAGCTAATTAAATATGCAGCAAGCCAAAGGGTTAGACACGACACATCTGTCGCCTGGCTGTGCCCACAAATTTGTGTATGTTTCTTTTGCCAACTTTAAGGAACAGCTACACTTGACTCTGGATGTCATCGTGCCCTTTTTCTTAAACCTGGCATCAAAACACATGCACACAGTGCTGCATCGAGCCCAGCTGTTACACCATGACCTGGGCATCCGCATGACCACAGAAGAGTAAGAAGGGCATCCTTTATCAGCTCTGCTCCCCATAGATAACTTCAGAAGGCACTTACAGGGACATGGAAGGACTTTCTTCTTTCTGCCCTGTGGGGCTGCAGCAAGGGAACTGAGATTCATGTGTTATTTTGGCCCCGAGGAGTTTGTGTGTGCATTTGTTGGTGAGTGCGTACTCTGTGTAGGCATATGCATGTCTGGATGTGTGTGTGCATTTTACTGCATAACTGTGTGTGCCTTTGGGTAAATTTGTGTGTGTGTATGTGTGTGTGTATGTGTGTGTGTGTGTGTGTGTGTGTGTGTGTATGTGTATGTGTATGTGTATGTGTGTGTGTGTGTGTGTGTGTGTGTGTGTGTGTGTGTGTGTGTGTGTGTGTGTGTGTGTGTGTATGTGTGCATGTGTGCATGTGTGTGTTATTTTAGCCTGGAGGCTAAATGAGTGAACTATACCTCTTTGTCCCTTAACACCCCTTTTGCTGTCACCACTGCTGTGCAGCTACACTGTCACATTCACAGTAAATAATCATGCCAAAATTAGTCTTTTTATGGCTTAAAATAATAGAGTCACACCATCATGAATGTTTAATACCATTTCCCAGGCTCTTTGCTGACAAAAGCATAATTAAGGCTTGTACATAACACGCTGGCTCAACGAAAATGCGCCATTTTCAGCAAATTCATAAGTGTTAGTTGGGAAGAAGATATATTGTGCAATTCCCCTTAACACTAGCTCCTACGCCTTGCTGTTACACCTAACAATACTTTAGGCTGAAATCATCCTTTAACTTTCCTGTGAAGCACGCTGCAGTTTACATACAATGGATTCAGAAAGTATTCAGACTTTTTTCTCCCATTTTGTTGCAGCATTATGCAAAATCGTTTAAATTAATCATTCCCCCTCATCAGTCTACGGTTAATACCCTGTAATGACGAAGCAAAAGCAGAATTTCAGGATTTTTTGCAGATTCATTAGAAAGGAAAGCGCAATCTTCTTGAGTATAGCGCAGCAAGCTTTGCATACCTGGATTTGGTGAGCGTCTGCCATTCTTCTCTGCAGATCCTCTTAAGCTCTGTCAGGTTGAACAGGGACCATCAGTGGATGCTGGACCTTTTTCAGGTCTCTCCACAGATGTTCGATTAAGTTTAAGTCAGGGCTCTTGCTGGCCCACTCAAGGACATTCACACAGTTGTCCCTAAGCCACTCCTGTGTTGTCTTGGTTGTGTGCTTAGAGTCACTGTGCTATTGGAAGGTGAACCTTTGGCCCAAGATCCTGACCAGGTTTTCATTAAGGATGTCTCTGTCCTTTTCTCCCTTCAGCTTTCCCACAACCCTGATGAGTCTCCCTGTCTCTGCATCAATTTGTGTATTCTGTAATCTTCAATATGGTGGTGATGGAAGGTGCTGCACTCACTCTGAGATTCTGTCTAGTGTTTTCTACTGTATTTTCTTTTTTGACAATATTTTTCTGGCCACCTTCTGCCTGTCTCCTCCTCTGCATTTTTCACTCTTCACTATGCCTCTGTCTGTAATGTAATGCCATCATCTCTTTCCATATATGTTGTCTCCATCTCCTTCTTTTATTGCTCTGCTTTTATCTAATAATCTATCACATTTCCACCTCCCTCTTCCTTTCTCTCTCTTTCACTATAAAAGGACTCTCCTGGCAACTATACTTTTTCCTTCTTTAAATGGCCCAGTGTATAAATAGACAAATCAGCTGACTGCTGACATTCATAGCTCTGAAAACATAGATCAAACTCTGTTTATCGTATACAAAGACATTAGTACTCTTGGAAAAGTCTCACCATTCTTACTTCATCCGCCCTCTTTTCCATCATTTGCTCTCATGGACTAAAGACGGAGGCATCAGCAAAGAGAGAGAGAGAGAGAGAGAGAGAGAGAGAGAGAGATGCAAACCCATGATCTGTGGGGTTAAAAAAAAAAGACCATTGATTTTTGTCATACTAAAAAGTAACTGAGCAGAAATCAACCTAAATCAATCTTTACTTCTGAACACTGCATTTTAAACACAGGCAATGTTCTCGTTATTTCCAAATGTGGGCCTCGTGCATGTTTTATGCCCTTTTTAAGGCGATGTCTATGAGCGGAATGCTGAATAATTGACGAGACGCGAAGCTGGATCAAACGGCAAGTCTGCCTCTGTTTGTGTCTCTATATATGCACAGTATTTTCTCACTGTGTGTGTGTGTGTGTATGTGTGTGTGACTTTGTGCACATGTGCGTTTGTGGGAGTGTGGTTGATAGCCCATACAAATGTGTTTTTTAATCTAAGTATGTGAGAAAGACAGACCTAGAGAAAAGAGATATAGAAAGATTTTTTTTTTTCTGTAGTTGGTGTGGTGATCGCTTATTACACCAGACTGAAATATGTTTGGAGTCTGTTGTCTATAGAAACCACGTTTTTGTGGACAACTGCTTTTCAGCTGTATTGCATCAGTTTTCATTACATCCAAAACGTCCATCACATAATTAATCATCAATTAATTATGTGATAGACGATGAATTATATATATCATCAATCAACACTGCTCTTGTTTTACTGGATTTATCAAAATTTTTGACCATTACTGTTCAAACAAGCTGATAATAATATTTGGCTACATACAAATGAATATGCTCATAAATTATTTTGCTTAATTTAAAGCGCTAATTCTGTATCTTTTCTTAATATTAGTTGTATGTATAGCAGTACCTTTCAGTTTGCTCCAAACTGAGATATCGCAACAGTTATTGGATGGATTGTTGTGAAATTCTGTACAAATATTCATAGTTTCCAGATCAGTTTTGTGACTTGATGAAATACCTGCAAAACCAATGACATCAACCTGATGTTCTACTCTGTGGTGTGTGCTATTTAGCAAATTTTGGGATGCTAAGATGCTAAACTAAGATGGTAAGCATTGATAGTGTCCCTGAGTATAGCCTCACAGAGCTGATAGCATGGCTGTAGACTCTTAGTTTTGCTTATTCTTATGAGGCACTTTTGTTCTTTTCTATGCCAGGGTCAGACGCAGAAATGGAGTGTGTAGCAACTAAGAGTTAAAACTTTTTATGTTTTTGCTAAAGAAACTCCACATTGTAAATTTATAGTGTCTGTACTAAAGCAGCACAGCTGTTCACCCATTTGTTCTGCATTGAGAGGAAATTGCTCTTTATCACACCTGTTAAGCATGAATACTGTGTATGTCTTTTTCTCTTTATCATATACACACACAGTTTCTTTCCATCTTATTATTTTGCAAATTGATAATATATTCTGCAGTGACCTTGGGTGAATTGAAATGATTACAGTTTACCAGAGATAATACATTTCCTGTTCTGTGTTGTACAATAAACACAGCTATTGTTACTCGCACAATCACAACCTCCCTCACAGACACACACCACTCTGCACACACGCATCACACCACACCTTATTCTCCTCCACTGCACGCTCACACTCAATTGAACCTGTCATCTTCTCTTTGGTCTCCTAATGGCCGTCTACTCCTAGAGAGCTATTAGAGTACAGGACATGTTATTGGAAATCAAAGAGGATTTGGAGTCCGGGGCGTCCTCCTGCAGAGGAAAGAACCCAGCAGAGGTCAACTTGTTACAAAAACATACTCGGTCAACCCTGACCACTAGGATGGATTGCTTCTGAGTAAATCTCCGTTTCCAGCGTTGCCATGGTTATCCTGGTAATTTCGGTGAGATTTTTGAGGGGTGATCACGAAGAACTGATGACATGCAGACACATTTTGAGTCCATAAAAGATACTCAATACTATACTGTGAAATACAACTGTTACGCCTGTGACATTAAACCACCGCCACATAGACACTCAAGATGATTTAATCTATTGTGCAGGGTTAAGAGGTTAGGAACAGAGTTTGAAACCATTTTGAAATACAGCAGATAAACCCTTAAAAAGTCTGGAGGTCAGCACAGGAAAAAAAAAAAAAAAAAGCTGCTTTTTGTCACCATGTATTCTCTCCACTGGATTTATTGCATTTACAAGCAGCAGAATCACTAGATCTTCAGAGTTTGTAATTCTGACCACAGCTCTAATCATTTGATTCCTCAGATAACAAGCAAACAAAATCTGTCCTGGAGTGTTTCTTTCTGCTTGTTAGTTTGCTTTGAAATTTGTATTAAAACAACAAACATTGTTTTCAAGGGCAAACATAATTGGAATACCTGACCAAAATTGCACCCCGTCCAGACCTTCAGGGAAAACTCTGAGCAAGTTTGGCAATTTTGAAGCACATGCTGGTGTATAAGCTGCTTTCCTTCATCACTTCTTTAATATATTTCAGATGAATTGGGGCCTGAGAATGTTTGGAGCAAACAGAAGTAAAATACTTGACAGTGTTTTATTTATTTATTTTTTTCTTTCTAATGATAAAGGAATTTCATTAACAGGCAGCTGTTCTAACAGAATCTGCTTGCCTGATCAAGACTGTATGAAACACAGTGTTGAAAAGCCCCTCTTGAATTAATTTGTGTCAACCAGATAAGACAGTGTACCAGAGATTTGCAGTTTTTCTTATTTTCTTTATCAAAAAAATGTAAATGAAGTAAAATTTATTCATGAAATGCGATTTTAACCGAGGTGTTTGCCATTAGGTAAATGTTAAAGACCAAAAATGGCTGCAGATAAAGTGGCACATAATAAAGTGGCAGTTTTTATCGACCGTTCTCCAGTTTCTAGCAGCTGTCTGTTTCTTCTGTCTGAGTTTATGTCTATATATTGATACCGGTAGCTAAAGTGAACACATGACTGTGACCTTGCTGATTTAAAACCAGTGAATGATTTTCATTCTATGTATTGTGTCTTTAATATTGTTACAATATTATTTTTATCCCTGTGTCCTTCCAGCCTTTCCACATGCCGACAACTAAACACTAAAGTTCAAATCCCCAGAAAGAAAAAAATAGAGCTGCACACATTTGTGTAAAAATTAGTAAGTGAAGATGATGCTGGCCTACTACTACTAGTATGCTGCTGTGTATTTTCACAATACCAAGAGTTTTCTATTTTGTATGAAAACCACTGAAATGATTGAGCGAAATATTTGTCTATATTTGTACTTTGATTGACTTGACTGATACTTTGAGTGGTTACACAGTGCAAATATTAAGATCAAATTTTTATTTGTTGATGATAGAGCATGTGAGAAAAGAAGCATTTGTTTCAAATTAAGGGGACAATTTTCCCCCCTTATTCCGCTCATCAACAGTTTTTAAAACAAGCCACAATCCAGAACACACAGGCAAAGACAGACATAAATCAGAAAATATTGGATCTGCTGATCCCCCCCCCCTGCTGTAGAGGATAGAGAACAGGTGTTACTTTTTTATTACATGGTATTAGAGATATGTAATTGTGTGCTTTAGCCACATGCATTTGTCCAAGCTAACGGTCACACTCTAAGGGGGAACTACAGTAAAATGTCTTTGTGTCAGCACCACTATGTAGCGTCTAAGCAAAAAAAAAAAAAAAAGAAAAGAAAAAAAAAGCCGGACCCCCATTGCAGCTTGAAATTTGGAGGCGTAGATGTACATTAAGAGCTGTGGCTAACAAAAACAGTGCAGTGCAATTGATCTAAGCTGTGCGCAAAGGCAGGACTTTGGGGAAATCACAAGCTTCATTAAAGTTTCATATTGTATTTCTGTACACTTGCAGTTTCATCTTGTGCCTCTATTTACTTAAGGGCCCAAACTGAGTAAAGTTAAACTCACTGTGGGAGTTTGGATTATAAAAGCTTTAACAACACAATTGTTGTGTGGAAAAAAAAAAAGAAAAACTGTTGTCATCGGTTTATCCAGACATTAGTAAAGCAATTTTGAAAGTTTGAAGCAAGCTGGGACAGTTTTTTTGTGTTCCAGTGGGATGTTTGTTTAATGCTAGTTTTGTTTTCTTTTTTGCACGGCTTAAATATACTATGCTGATTCAATCATGTTTTAATCATGCAATCATAAAAAAAACTGCTCAGCATTTAAATATAAAACCTAAATGTGCTACACTATAAATTTATGGGCACTATATCCATGCAGTCTAAATCCTCTTGCCTCTATAGGAACAATGTGGATCTCTGAATGACTCTTCGGTGTTTGTCCATTTACAGTTGTGTGATATTCTTGAGAATCCACCTGTCTGTCTGCAG
Organism: Toxotes jaculatrix; assembly: GCF_017976425.1. Classification (NCBI taxonomy): domain Eukaryota; kingdom Metazoa; phylum Chordata; class Actinopteri; family Toxotidae; genus Toxotes; species Toxotes jaculatrix. Next base: position 12,801,786 of record NC_054394.1, on the reverse strand, counting down.
CTCTCTGTGTCAATCTGTCACTTTCCACTTTCTCCACATTCAACCATAGTGTCACGAAACAGACAGAATGACAGCAGATAGTCACACTCACTCACTCTCTGACACACACATATACACTACCAGGGCATTAGTCAGCTAGGATCCCCCCTGCGCGGCAAATGATCTGTGAAAATCGTACAGAAATTCTGTGCCAATCTTGGACAAATACACACACACACACATACATGTATGCAGGCACATATTTACAAATTCAAGTATGCAAAGGTGCTTGCTCTTTTGCCAGATCTCTTTCACACACACATGCACATGGCAGAACCAAGAGGCAGATATCTTTGATAGGTGCCCATGTTTGAAGACCTTGTTGTTGGCAGAGGCTTTTAGACAGGCTGGTGGTACCTCACTGTCTAGTTTCCTGCTGGGCCTTTTGTACCAAATTGTGGGCTGTCGTTTTATGAATGAGGGTGTCCACAGGGACATAAAAGGAATGGAAACTGGTGCACACTTCACAGAGCACAGAACTGAATCTGAGAAAATCTCAAATAACAGACAGACACACATACTCAGAGTAAGCAGCTTAGCCATGTCAGACACAGTATATGAGGCTCAAATTTGATTTTTTTCAACTGCTGATTTTTTTATTTCTGGACACATATAATGACTGTGGCATGCTTAGAGATGCAATTTAGTGACACTCTTATAAAACAAAACATGACTAAGAGTCTACAGTCATTCTAGCAGCACTGTGAGGCTGTGCTTTGAGCAAACATCAGCATCCTAACAAATGCTCACAATGACAATGCTAACATGCTAATGTTCAGCAGGTAAAGGTAATGTTTATTCAGTGTTCACTATCTTAGTTTCACATATGCTAACTAGTGATAAATAAACAAAGTTAAGCAGACGTGAGGCTGTCTGTCATTCATTACTTTTGCGGGTATATTGATATTCTGATCTCATGATGGAGCTGAAAACACTGGCGATTGCCAAGAGATCAAATAGTTGCAGTTTATCCAGAGGGGAGCTTGAATGTGTGTAGCAAATTTCAAGCCAATCCAAACAACAGTTGTTGAGACATTTCACTCAAAACCACTTATGTCAACCTCATGTCACGATTCATCATCTGGGAATCATCACCTGTACCAAAATTTGTACTTATCCATTCAGTAGATGTTGAGATATTTGATCTGCTGGTGGCCCTAGAGGCAAAGTCAGACTGGATTCCTCAAGGGACCATGAACGTCTAAAAAATCATGGCAGTACATCAACAATGCAGGTCACTGCAAGGTCTAATGTGTCTTCCTGTGGCATATTCAGTGTTAGTCCTTTTTTGCACATATGCACAGAAAACGGAAATGTAAAGTAAAATGTCTTCAAGGCAAGGCAAGGTTTATTTATATAGCACCATTCGTACACAAGGTAATTCATAATGCTTTACAGATTACATTAAAATCATAGAATCAGCAAATTTTCTAAACTCTGCTTTTATTTTATTTTAGTTTTTCTTTGAGAAAATGGTTTGATGAAAGATGTGTAGTTACAGTTGTTCGTATGTACTTTCAGTGTTGTACCCATTCTGACTCTTCTTTCCTATGGCAATCAGACAAGGTTTGTACAGTGAACTGGTTTAGGTCGACAGTGGACAGCTTTAAAGCATGCAAGATAGTTTTATCACATCATACGATTTAGTCAAATTTTCCGTGACCCTGTGATTCACATTTTGTTTGGGAAAAAAAAAAAAAAATCAAATCAAATAACTGGTTTGTTTGAAGCCATTTGAGCAAGTTCAAGTTGCCTCTGTGTGTTTATGTGCCAGTTTGTCCCGGAGCACTACCCTTCAAACCACAAAAGTGCTCTAATGTTATGCTGACGCTGGACACACTTTGATGCGGGTCCAGATGTGTGTATGCCTGCATGCGCCTCTGTGTGTGACACAGCCCTCATGTGACAGCTGTGCCCTTATCAACTGCATGCTCAAAAATCAAGTATGTTTATCCACACATTGTTTCTCTCAAGCCTCTCCAACCCAAAAAACAATAACCACCTCCCTGCTTCCTCCATCACATGGGTCCTGCTACTCTCACATCTGACGGTGTCAAAGAACGTTATAGCTACACTCACATCTCACCTCTTTTCTATAGCTTGCTAAGTGTACAGCAGGTGAGATGGGTTGACATAGAAGAAAGGAAATGAGGGACAAGAGCAGGGAAGAAAAAAGAGGAAGCAAGAAGGAAGGAGAGAGGTAAAATGAAAAGGCAGGGAAAGGAAGGAAAAGGCGACCCCGGTGTTGGCAGAAATTGTTTCTATGATGTTTGAAGTCCGCAACATTCCAATTAGGCTGCAAAGAATCAGGATTACACACACACATACACATATATAACGCTGCCCTGTAAGAAATAGAGGCAAGGAGTGAAGAGGAGGGGATAGAGAGGCAGGGACGGTGATGAGGAGTGAAAGTGGCAGTGAGTTTTGGAGAGATGGCAGAAACCAGGGGAGAGCAGCCTCCGTGCTCATGACAGCAGCTGAAATCCTATCCAGTGGAGGAAAAGGGAGATGACACTCCCATGAAGGAAATGCACAGGGAAACTAGGCAAGTGGGGGGGGGGGGGGGGTAAAAATGACAGAAAAAATATAGAAATATGGTGTCACAGCTAGAGAGGGAAATGGCAACATGCACAGATTGTTTGGACATTTGTGCTCGTTAGAAGCTATGATCAATGGGCAAGTGTTTGGATGGCTTTGGTCAGTGTGGGTGTGCAATTCAGCCAACAAACAGAACTTGTTTGCCCTTATTTACAGTTGTGTCCCAGTTACCAAATCCCATCCCTGCCACACATGATATCGCCAATGTTTTGCACAGAAAAGGCGACAGCATCATACAAACTAAAGGCTATTTTAACTCATGCTCTGAGGAATTTGTGCTTCTATAAAACTGTACTTTGTGGTTTCTTTGTGTGTGTGGCACAATAAAACCTTAATGAACAATCTTCTGGGGTGTAGTAACCAATAATCTCCCTCCTGCAGCAATATCTGAATCTATTTTAATTTTTTTGCTCCTTTGCTGTGTTTTGCAGACCTTGACACACCAGGTCTGACGGTGCACCAGACCATCAGCGATGTGCGTGGCAGTTACTACCAGGAGAAGACGGTGTTCCTGCGATGCACCGTCAACTCCAACCCTCCTGCACGATTTATCTGGAAACGTGGGAACATGCCCATTGAACAGAGCAAGGACAACGGAGTGGACATCTATGAGCCGCTTTACACTCAGGTACACATGAAAGCACACGCAGCACAGACAAACTACCAGGTGTGCAATCACACCCTGCTTTCTGTATTTCTACTCAAAAAGTGCCTCACAAAATCTCCCCCATGCAGCTGTATCTTCCTCTACTCTCAGATTTTACCCTTGAAAAAAATAAAAAATTTTAATCTGTCTTTTGCTTTTATTAGCTTCTTGTCCCTCTGTTTAACATTAAGCGTTTACATTAACACTGTTAAAGCAGTATGACCCAGGAACTCGAGAGTCATAGAAATTGAATTTACTGTTCACAAAACCCACTTCCAAAAAAGCTTTAAACTTAAAGCAGAAATTTGTACGTTTTTACCATTGCCACATAACCAACAGCCCCCTGGTTAGCTCAGTTGGTAGAGCATGAGACTCAATCTCTCAGGGCTGTGGGTTTGAACCCCACTCCGGGTGGCATCACCTCCCATGGGCTCACCACCCGTGGGAGGTTCCATAGGACTTCGTTGCATTGTGGACTGGGTGGCAGTCTCTCCCGCGATTTGGGCCTGGACCCAGATTGCCAGTCTAGAAATAATGTGAATTCAGCATCAAACTTCATTCCTTTTCTTGCCAAGAGCTGTCTCCTGTGGTGGAAACAACTCCTCTTGCTTTAATAAAAAAAAAAATTTCTTCTACTGAAGTTAGCATGCTAACCAGCAGTCTCTGCCTAGCCGGCCTGTTTTGTCACTTTCCTATAGCGAGACACTGTAACCTCTGATCTGCCCTAGAAGATATTGTGCTAACCTCTTGTATTGTAAACACAATGATGGCCAAAGGGCTTGGCAAGCGACAATCACCACCCACCCACTCCCTGCAAGAAACTCGGTTCGGCAGCAGAGAAAACTCACAAATAGCATCTTTATTGGGCTTTCAGTAGCAGTGATATTGAGTCGTATAAAAAGTTTGATTTGCTGTTCAGCCACAAAATTAAAACCAGTTACCGTCTTTAATGTTGTGGCTGATGTGTTGTGGCAAGAATGGAAGGCTGGAATGGAAATGGTTAATTAGCTTTCTTCAATACTGTAGCAGTGACTTAAAATCTCTTTAAATAAGACCAAATGAGCTGATACTTCAAAATGTACTGTACACTGCAAGAAGAAATACCCACACAGGAATGTGTGAAAATCAACATTTTTTCTTATTGTAGTATCACATTATTGTTCTGTCCTCTTTATCCGTCAACAGTCAATTTTTTAGTCAAGTTGCTGCCCATCCCATCAGCTGGCCAGTTATTTGTTCAACAATAGCCAGTAAGCTAACCAAATAGCTAAATCAACAGTCCCGAGCCTGATCTCCAAGCCTGAGCGCGCAATGGTTGCTTTCACACAACTGTTCCCCCTTTTCTCCACTTATCAAACCATCAGTCAGCCGCAAAGCAGAGCCCCTGGAATTCAGTTAGCCAGCTTAGCTCTTCCCAGGGATGTCTAAGGCGCTGTTAGCTCATCACCTACTGTAGCAGACTGTTAGTTAAACAGTATCAGACACAAAGTCTTGATCAGAAAAATCATCAGTGACGTTGAAAGGGATGTGCCTCTACATGAGAAGCACAGAAAAAAAGCTATTGAGATGGTTAGAGACATACAGTACTTTTATGAATAGTCAGGGAGAGGATGGATGTATTCAGCGCTTTATTTTTGAACTGACAGTCAGATCAGTTTCATTTTCCTGATGGTCTCATGCGAAAGCTGTTTGAAATTCATCATTCTTATTACTCCATATGTAGAGCGTAGATGCTTCAGTTGATAATCAGGGCATGACAGACATAGAAACACATTATGTGTGTATATGCCTGTATGTGTAAGTGTGTGCGCACGCACGTGTGTGTTCATCGCAGTGTGTCTTTGACCCTGTTTATCACACTGTGGCTCATCAAATATTGAAGTGACTTTTATGCAGGATTACAACCCAGTTTAGAAAAGACTAAAATAAAAAGCTTTTGAGCTTTTTCATTGATATAATGTTGTGTGTTATGTAATGGCAATGTGGTAAGATTAGATTCATGTTTGGTTTAATATTATTTATGTGTGTCCGCCATATTAATCACATGAAGGATTTTGTGGAAAAATGCTGTGTAAAAAATCTAGTGTTTGAGCATGATGTCATCGTGTGTGTGGTTTGTCCCATCAAGGGTGAGACCAAGGTGCTGAAGCTGAAAAACCTAAGACCCAAGGACTTTGCTGATTACACCTGCCAGGTGTCCGTCCGCAACGTGTGCAACATCGAAGATAAGTCGGTCACCTTCAGGCTCACAAATGCTACCAGTAAGCTGTTTGATTGTTTCCCAAAACAAACAGAAGTCATACACATGCCTTCACAAAAGCTGCCATTTTTTCCTTGCCTTGACTTTTGCACCCTCCTTCCTCTTTCTTTGAGTCTTTCATCTCATCTGACTTTTCTCTGCATGCTCGCTGTGTCTTGAATCGGGAATATCTTGCTTTCTGTCTCTTTCTCTCATTGTTAAAATGTCTCCCATCTTTACTTGTTCAGGAAATAGCATTCTCCTTTCATCCTCTCATTTCCTCACTTCCTTTAATCTCTCTCCCTCTCTCGTCTTGCTTTCTTTTTGTGGGTTTTTCTTCTGCCCTTTGACTTTCCACTCAGATTTGCTCTCTGTCTCTCTTTCTCCTTGCCTGCCTTCCGGCGTGCCATACTGTCTATCTGTCTTGTTTTTCTGTTGCCGAGAGCTCATCTCAGGGCCGTCAGCTGTAATTCAGTTGTCACACTCCCTGTTATCTCCAATTCACTCCACACCGCTCTGTCCATCTCCACGCCACCGCCCGGCAACTCTGTTACTTACGACAACATTGTTGCCGTTGACAACCCTGTCAGGTTTGTTATGGTCAGCTTGATACACCGCAAGGGAAAACCCCATGCTTGTGCAGTTTTTATTTATTTTATTAGTTTATTTCCTTTTCTTCTCTCCCTTTCTTCTTGCATTTTTTTAAAATGCCAGCTGGAATTAATGTTAGAAAGTCTTGATATACAGTTAAGTGTTTTATAGTTTTTTCTTTTCTTCTTTCTTCTTTTTCTTTTTTTATACAAGTGTTTTTCAGCCCTTTTATCAGTTAAATTTAAATCCTTTCAGTAGTGTCAGTGATTTCAATTGAAAGGTCTTTTTTGTCAAACTTAATGAAACATTCTTTCTACAAAGCGAGAGTACTGCGTTTGTTTTGTACATGCTCAAGAGCCATTTGAAGATAAGAGGACTGTTCAGAGCTTGGTGTCTAAATCCTTTCTTTCTCACAGTCAGAGGGCCTGAATAAATGTATACTGAAAATGTGGAAACAGCAAAGTTGTAATGCTTTAACTGAAGGGAGGCTGTAAGTTAGAATATCAGTCTTATGAGCAAAACATAATGTCTTTAAATCTCCAAACTGAACAGTTAAATTGAAAGATCAACATTCCCTTTAAGCAATAGTTTGGCATTTTGGGAAATACACTATTTTGCTCTTGTGCCCAGAGTTAGATGAGAAGATTGATGCCACTCTAATATCCCTAGGTTAAATATGAGGTTACAGCCAGTAGCCTTTTAGCTTAGCTTAACACAAAGAAACAGTCGGAAACAACAAGACTGCCTCTGATCAAATTTCCCCCACTAGCACCTCTAAAGCTCAGTGAACACGATAATTAACACATTATATCAAATTTCATCATTTACTCAAATACTGAACAGAATTTCAGACTTGCACTTGTGCAAATGTTCATTTCAAGCTGTTTCTGAGGAAAATGTTGTACTTCTACTCCATTTGACCAACTGTGGGTAGTTACTTTACCAATTAAAGTTTTACATACAAAATGTATGAAGGCTTTTAAAATGTGATGCTTATGTCAGATTAAACATCCCATTTGATCTGCTCATCATTTTCTGTGGTCTTACAAACCAAATAATCAATTGATTGATCAAGGAAATATTCACCAAATGAATCCATGATCAATCTGCATACTTTCTTCACCACTGAATAAAGGTTATTTTAAAGTCTCAGTGGATCAGCAAATATAGCAGAAAATAAAATCGGAAAGTGGGACATTATCTTTTTAATGGCATTAATATCGCCTTGGTATGATATCTCAGTTACACACTAAAGAGTAAGGTTTCTTTTTTGCTATGTTTTTATGATGGCCGCAAGTCTCCATTACTTTTTATTTTATTTATTTATTTTATTTATAGACTGAACAGAAGGAGAGGTTATCAAATGAGCAATAAGGCCTCTTTCAGATAAGAGATAAAGTTTCCCATGAGTCTTCTAAAGCGAACTGAAGGTGGGAAAAAACGCAGTGAACAAACTCTGTGATATGAAGTTAAGAGGAGAGGAAACAGAGTTTGGCATCTCTGTGAAAGACTGAGCACGAGAAAGAGGTGGTTGCCGACAGATATAGAAAGAGGAGGAAATGAAAGCCTTAATAAATCTGATAGAAAATGAGAGATGGACATGGCTTGCTGAAATGCTTTGGAAAACAAAGTGATGCTAATGAATCAGGCTCAGGTGAATGTACTGTAGCTCACAGACATGTTATTAATTATGGCAAATGCCACATGGGACCAGAGATGATGGATTATGATTAAAGAGAAATGCCTCTAATAAAGGTACTCTAAAGGTGTACTGCTAGGATATTCAGCAGTGGTATATGTTCAAAACAAGTAGGTGTGAAAGTAAAACAGGTCTTTGTGCTCCTGCTGTGTGGTTGGTGTTCCTCACTCTCATTCCCCCTGTCTTTCCTCTCATCCCCTTTTGGATTCCTGTGCCTGCGATCAGTTGTATCCCCACGGCTCAGTCAACACACACACACACACTCTCACAAACACAAATACCACAACAATAAGTGTCTGCCTGGTGCTGGCATAAGGGTTCAGAGACTTGCCAGAACAGCCTCACAGAGTGACAGAAGGTTGTGTGTGTGTGTGTGTGTGTGTGTGTGTGTGTGTGTGTGTGTGTGTGTGTGTGTGTGTGTGTGTGTGTGTGTGTGTGTGTGTGTGTGTGTGTGCGTGCGTGTGCGTGTGCGTGCGTGCGTGCGTGCGTATGTGTGGTCGCCAGTCAATCGCAGGGCTGACACACAAAGACAGACAACCACACACTCACACCTAGGGGCAATGTACAGTAGCCACTTAACCTAATGTGCATGTTTTTGGGATTGTGGGAGGAAGCCGGAGAACCTGGAAAAAACTCACGCAGTCACAGGGAGAACATGCAAACTCCACACAGAAGAGCTCAGACCTGGAAAACCTCTTCCTGTTAGGCAGCACTGCTAACCACTGCACCAGCGTGCCGCCCGCAGTAAGGATGTATTCAGAGTCAAGGTGGTTAATAAGTTAGTAATGAACCTGAACATATTTCAGCCACAACCCTCTCAGAGACAACGCACAGCAAAGATAAAAAGGCAAGTGGGAATAAAGTAATATAGGGTTAAAAATTAAAATAAATCCAGTCGCAAGACAAAAATAACAGCCCTTTTCAGACAAGTGTAAACGTAATGCTGTTATCTCAGAAAATCACATCTCTAGTCTTAGATCTCCAAAACAACATTGAAATGACAAGAATGACAGACGGGGAAACACTGAAAAGAGAAAATTACAAAAGAGATACAGAAGAGATAAAAAGAGAGATACAAGGAGGGCAAAGACAGAGCGAGAAATAGACAGATGGGCTCAGAGATAGAGATAGAGAGATTGCAAAAAAGGAAAACAGTGAGTTGCTGCTTTGTTTTTTTTTATCCTTTATAATATTTATCTAATGAGCGTATTTCGTTATTCCCTAGTGAGCTCCCTTTTGTCCTTGTAGCACCAGTCACTGCTTAGATTAGATTCATCCAACTAGGTCATGCCATCACTGCTGATTCACCGCACTGGGACAAGGGGATTGATTGATTTTTATATCATAATCTCAGCCTGGGATTTGAGTACAGGGCTTGTGCCCTCTAGTAACTGCAGACTGTGGCCAAATCCTCTTTCCCCGCCTCTCAAAAAAAAACAAAACATGGGGACAGTACTCCAGAGCTTGTCGTGTTATTTAAAGCAGTGGAGTACAGGGGTAGAGAGGGTAATGGAACAAGGGGGGTCAGAGCAAAACATGAGATTGCATTAGAGTCATTTACACTATAACTGCGGACTTTGGGTTTTGTCACATATTGTTTGCCTTCGAGGAGGAACATTTGCATGAGGAACTAAACATTGAAAACATCAGTTAACCAATCAGTTGCAATGTCATGCCTCACACACTACTTCTGAATACCTGAAGAAACTTTTTTGTCCTCACTTATAAATGAGACATTTTAAGACTTGCAAGTTTTACAGATATGACAGAAAGAAGATAGTCCAATAAGTTTTTCCTTTTACCATTACATAAATAATTAATCTGGCCAAAAATGTTTTATGGTATTGTGCTCCTGTAGAGGTCCAGCTATTACAATAATGTCATCAAACATCCAGGTGTCAGGACAGTAGATGGGTATGTGTAATCACTGTAACGTCAATGATACAGTCAAAACAAGCAGATCCACATAAAAACAAAAAATGAAATCACAGAGAAATTAAACAATGATACAATAAAAAAAAACAAAAAAAAAAAAAAAAACCCACACATAAAGACCAAGATTTAAAGCTGGTGACAACCTTTGAGCAGACCGAGTTTGCCAGTTCCTCTGAAGTATTCGCAAGTTGATTCAGTCTTTTATTGATTACTGTAATTCATACTACAGTATACCTTCAAAATAATATGACAATTGTACAAGTGTGTAATATATATTATTAGATCAATAGGTGGCAAATCCTATTGCGTAGGAATTCCCCCCTGAAAAGCTTAGGATCAATGGACAATCTGCAGCAACCGTTAGTACTGTAAAACCTCTGTGGTAGGTCATTGTACTACATCTGTGCAGTCAATTTTATGTAAGGCTATAATCTATGTCTGAGAGTGGTTATGTGAGAGAATAAGAGAAAAATGCACATTTAACATCATATAAAACACCAAAGATTTATTTAAAGTTGTTGTTTGTTGTACATTACAGTGCTCACTGTTTCAAATTTTTCTTTGTTAATTTCTATACAAATTTATTGCTTTATTTAACGAACAGAAAATATGTCTTGGCTCTGTGGTGGTAAGTTAAAGGGAATTACTACGCTGTTCAGTTAAAAAAAAAATAAAAACTTCTGTAGCATTTCTCAAATCCTGTACAGTCTGGGGGTCAGGGTGGGGATATGCAGCCACACCACTGGCAAGAATCAGTTTGCTTGTAAGGCTGCTTTGATCATCACCTTTCTGCTTTTAAAAGATATTGCTTTAATTATTCAAGGAATTTTGAATGAGGATGCAGCCTCTTTTCAGCAGTGCTCTGCTGAGTTACTCGCACATTTGCACCCATGAGCTGCACTGTACAAATGTTAGATACCAATTGCATTTTGGAATTTAAATTGGCAACATTGTGGTCTCGATCTGCATGTTTAAACCTTGTCCTAATGCACTCCTGTTCAGGCTTTGGATTAAATATTTCAACCTGTTCTGACCTAAAAATGCATTTACATTGTATTTAGTTTGCCAATCAAACTGTTGTGTGGCCAAAAATGCATAATCAGGTCTTTAGTTTCTTTCTGTTGTGGTGCATATTTTCAGCTACAGTAATTACTTGCAAAATCCTTTGAGGATATCTAATATGCGCTTATGTACATCAATATCCAGATAAACAAATATAAGTGCATACACGCAAAGTTGCACAGACACTCTCATGCTGAGGTCTCAACATTTATGAGTACAAAGAGCAATGAACATACACACGCATGCACACACACTCTCTTCCCACCCAGTCATATATTTTTTCCTGTGTTTTTGTCAATTTTCTTTTCTTCAAACCTACTCTGTTTTCTGTTTTCATTATCTTCTTTTTTCATCACGGTTCCTGATTCTATTATATTTACAATTGTCTTGATTCCATTTCATGATGATTTTTGGTTGGGTGCAGTGCAGTCGACTTAAAATACTCTGTGGCTCACTTTGCTTCAGGGTATTATGTCTGGGTGTACAGAGGTAATAACCAACAATCCTCCATTTTCTAAATCACACCTGGAACATTACCTCCTGTTGGCACCGAGCATCAATAGCAACTTTTTGGATGCTTGTCGGGCTCCACACACCTCGGCCGACCTGCCACTCTGCCATATTTTTGACTGACATAGTGGTGACAACCACTATTCCTGGGTAAAAAACACAAACATACACTTCTATCTAAACCCCTCCAAAGCTTTTATTTCCAGCTGATTTCCCCTTGTAACCCCACTGTTCTTACCTCATAGATGAATTAAGTCTGGAACAGGTAACACAGCATGATAATGTGAGAGGAAGGAAGGCATAGAGAGAAAGAAGAATGAGACCCAGGTATAAAGACTGAGATATGGGAAGGTAAAAAGAATGATATTGAAGACACAGAGGTGACAAACTGACAGAAAGAAAAGGAATACAGGGAGTGAGAAAGTGTGAGCGTGGAAGACAGAGGCATTTGTTACCTGGTTGTAAACTGCTGTGCTGCACATAAATCCCATTACTTTGGGTAGAGCACTGGCTGATCCCACCGTTACCGTCACCCACGCGTCCCCAGGAAATTGAAGCTATAATTCTCAAATCCTCAGTTCCTCGCCCCTCGTTTCACTCAGGGTGTTCTCTCTTATGTTTTCTCGTCTTCTCAGGCTTTCTGTCTATAACTTGACCCTATTCTATTATTAGGATTACATGTTAAATGTATTTAGTTGTGTGTTTATTTGTTGGGCAAATTGGTGCTAGAACTTTTCAGTAGTCTGCAGAAAACAATATAATTGTGTGTGTGCATTGTGGGCATTCACATGATGGAGTGCCTGATGGCGACCAAATCAGCTTGATAATCAGAACCAAGAGTCCATACGCTTGACATTTTAATGAAACTAAGTCCGCAGGTGCTTTTCAGTCTAAGATAACTGTGTGCTTGTCATGCATGCAGTCAATTAAGAGACAGCTGTTCAGTTGCCTGTGAGTTTGAGCAGCTCGGCACCATAGAAATGAATTCTTCCCAAGCATGATGAAGCTTTGTCACAATGAGTTCTCCATTAATCCTCACTGGTCAACTTTCTCACCATTTCCACCATCAACACTTCTGCAGCCTAATTCTGTCATACTTCCTCGCATTGCATTTTTTTCAAATCACCTGAAATATAACAAGACAAAAGAATGGGGGGAAAAAACATGTTTATTTTAGTTTTACGTTTTAGTATCACTAAGATTACACTAATGAATTTCAGTAATTTTCACAACCAGAAATAAAAATAAAATCTCTGAGGCTTTATTTATCAGACTGTGTGTAACCATCTGTGGTTTCATGTTTCCACACTACATGTCTACAGGTAATCAAAAGAAATATTAGGGAGTGACTTTGGGGACTTAATGACTATTTTATTAATTATCCTTTAGCAGTCATGACATTAGGCAGAAGGCAGGGACAGACCCTGAACAGGTCCATCACCAGGCTAAAACAGATGCTCACTGACATAATAGTGAGTTATAACCACTCTCTAATCTACCATGTCTTTCAAATATGTGACATGAGCGCACTCAGAGGAAAACCACATGAGCAACATGCGTACTCTCTTTGATGTATCAGGCTTTAAAATAACAGTGTAATCAATTATGACAACACACAGAGCTGTGCAACAATTACCCTGATATTTTATTTCACTTTAACAAACAGGCAAATTACCAAGCGAAACAGTTTCCATGGAGGTTTGTTTAATACTTAGAAAGCTCTTCAGGCCTACAGGGGTTTACTTTCCTAGTGCTGTGATTTGATACAATGGGAGTGGACAGTGCTATTTATGTGCTGATTGCAGTTGTTACACCAGTGAAATTTCTTGTCAGCTTGAGAGCCATCACTAGTGAGGTTAGCTAAAGAGATATCCCATTAGTGTGTGTGTTTTTGCATGCACAACTTTGTCACCCGTTTAAGTGAGTACAGGCCTGTGTGTGTGTGTGTGTGCACAGGTTTGTGCTCATTCTAGTATTAGTAGAAACATGCATCTGTAAACTAGTTTGTCGAGCCTCAGTGCACCTCTTTCATTACGGCGATTGCAATCTGTTAAAAAAGAGATTAGATGAGAGGATGTACTGCATGAAGTCTATTAGAGGAATGAATTGCTTCCTGTACTCTGTGGGGTCAGTCTCTCACTGAGGATTAACCGTCTCTCAGGTTGATAAAACCCTGAATTCTCCTCCTCCTCCTTTTCCTCTAGAGCCCATTTAAAAAAAACAGTCTGGAGTAGACTCATTCATTCAAAATGCTCAAATATAAATATTTAAAACCTCACAGATTTTTCTGCACCTCAGAGTGTTTCATGGTCATATTTAAGCCTCCCAATCTGCTGACCAGGTACTGAGGTAGTCACACAAGATCCAAGATTCAGAACCTGTCAGGACCCACACTGACTCTCAATATGTGGCAATTGTTATTTATAAAAATAAGAAAAAAAAACAGACAATTAATACTGTATCACAGGTATCACAGTTTCTTCCACCTTTAGAGTCAGCTGTGAAATGGGTTGACTTCATCTTGAGTGTGTGGTAATACTGTAAGAGATGACATTGAAGTGTACAGTATTTCTAAGGTCCTTTTTATTTTCCAAGGCACCACACTGTACACTGTACAAGTGTAGCAAATGGTAGGAAGAGGTAAATGGCCCAGATGACAGACTGCTCCAGTTCATTCTTTACACAGGTTACTGTAGGTTCATCTGGTTCATGTTCTGAGGTTGGATTTTGTTTATTTTCTACAAGCATCTAAACCTATTAGAGAGTGTAAGCCTCTTTCATCTTTCTTCATCCACTGAATTGGAATGAATTCACATTGGCAAATAAAATAGGTGTTTAACACTGCAGCTCAGTGTGTGTGTGTGTGTGTGTGTGTGTGTGTGTGTGTGTGTGTGGTTCAGTTTTTGTGCCAGAGGAGATAAATTCTCCAAACAAGGAGCATACTGTATATCAAGCAAATGAATTCATTTACAAAATAACTGGGAGAAAACTGTGCAACAACGTCAGTAGCCAAGTTTATTGTTTGCTTTTATTTTATCTCTAAAATGACCCTGGCAGCATTTTCTTGTAATATGTAATTATGTTTCCATAATGCAAAACAACATAAAGTTTAAAGATATACAGTCTCACAGGGCTGCTACAGAAGACCCCCAAAAAAAAGAAAAATGACATTGTGATGTGGCAGTTTAATAAAAAATACTTGCATAATGTAAAGAGGCAGGTTGACTAGGCACATTTAAAACAGAACAGAATGACCTTGTTTTTTTTCTGTGCTTTTGCTGCTATAAGTCAGCCAAATAATTAGGAGAAGTAGAGTTATACACACATACACATATCTGCACAAGAGAGCTCAACAGTACAACCACAGATTAGTAACTTGTAGCCAGTGAAGCAGCTCCAGTAGGGAATCTGGGGCTTGACTGCTTTGCTCCAGGGTGTTTTTACTGTAGTTGATGGGGGAGGGGGAACCTTTCTATTTTACTTCACCCAAAAAAAATTTGTTGCCACTCGAGGGATTTAAATAGGTGACTTTTTGGTCACAAGCTCATTTCTCTCAGCGTTACCTTCCTGTCACCCCATTTACACCCTCTGGCAAGATATGCAAAAACCTATTACAAAATTTTGCAGGTATGACTGCCACCTATGTGATCTGAAGCTTTTTGAATACTTTAAAAAGTGCTCAGATTTACATTGACCTAGACGGTATAACCATGTTTGCTTTACAAAGAAGTTTTCAACAGGACATGCTGGAATTATTATAGCCACTGAACAACCATTTTATTGGTTGCAGTGGCCATCTGCCAGGTTTCCTTTGCTGTAACAGGTTAGTTAAAAAAAGTGAATGAGATGAATTGCCTTTTTAGTTTTGTCTGTTTTTTCATCAAATACACATTCCTTTCTTTCTTTCCTTTTCTTTCTTTCTTTCTTCCTTTCTTTTAATTGTTTATAAAACAGAAGTTGCTACATCTTTTGATTTTTGCTCAACAGGGGGCAGAATTGCACCAGACTTGACATACTATTACACAAACCTGCTATGGTTAACATGTTAACAAAACAATTGCCTACTTACAAACACGAAAGAAACGTTATCTTTACCTTGGAGTCATATTTCTGCCTCTTAACAAATGAATGCAAGTCCTAAATGCAGTCTGCGTCTTTAAACTCTGGTTTGGTCTTCACCAACATTTAGCTGCTAGACAGCCAGTGTCGGGTGCTAACTTTCTCTGTGGTTTTGTTATATGTGTAACATTATCAGAAGTTCTGTTTTGAAACAGTTAACTGCTGCTGCTGGAAATTGAGTTGATAGGAGCAGTGAGACTGAATCACACAATAGGCCTACACAATAGAAGAAGCTAACACATTATATGGAGCAGCAGAGCTGGACATACATTTTCTGTGGGTTTGTCTCTTTCGTCTCACATGACAAATGTTCATTGGATTCGGTCTTAGTATACTGGTTTTAGGAGCATTAAGCATCAAACTTTCAATAAAACTTTCAAATGCACAACGTGAAATATTTTTACTTGTGTTGGAGTAACTTAGTTTAACTAAACTCCACAAGCAGGCTACTTAAGCAGCCTCTTGAGTTTGCATTTTGTTGTGTTTGGTAGGGTAATGATGAATGGTTCACCTTAGATTGCCACTTTAAAACTGTAAAATACATTATATTTACTTGTTACACTTATTATTAGCATTTCAGTCATACAGCTAGCATGTCGTTTGCCACCATTGTGCTGAACACTGAGCTTGATAACCTACCTCACCCACATCTCTAATCAACTGGCAAAGTTACACACCTACTGAACACCTACACCTACTGAAAGAGGGTGCTCAAGAGCCAATAGACCCATGGTGCTGGATTTCTGGCAGCTACACAGACTGAAATCCAGGCTCACCCTTCTTCGCTGTTGTTTCCTGACAGCTTTAGTTGCTCATGAGATAAAGCTTTAAACTATCAAGATAATTTTATTCACACCCTTTATTTAGTAATTGTGCAGATGGTACACACTCTGTGAGCCAGTGTAGTTATCAGTACACAGTCACTATGGTTGTGTTTCTTTTCTCTGTCTCTCCAAACCTCCTCTTAGATGATTAATATCCTTTTTTTCTTTTTGCCCTTTCTCCTTCCTCTGCTTCAGCCCTGTCCTTTATTCTCTCCTTCCTTGTCAGTTTTTCAGTACTGTACCATGTAGTGTGTGTGTGTGTGTATGTGTGTGTGTGTGCCCCTCGCTTCCACTGCTCTGCCCTTTTTTTTGTATTTTGAAACTGCTGGGGTCCAATCGATCTATGTCTAGCGACAGGATTTTTTATTTATTTATTTATTTTGCCTCTACAGTTGCATTTTGGGTCATCCCGTTCCATTCTTGTTAGGTCAGTCATAGGAAATGGACGCAGTGGCTTGGGGAAGGTACGGACGATACGAGAGCAGGGGAGCAGGGACATGAATTACCTTTGGTTTTCTGATTAGTATGTGCTGAGAAAAGACTGGAAATGCAAGCACCCTCACAGGAATGAACACTGGCTCGCAAGCACTCACACACAGTGGGAAACAAATACACTCAGGTACATATTTGCATGTATCCACACACTACATCATATTTGCAGTCAGAACAGAATTATAAACGGCTTCTGTTTGCTGATTTGTTTGGACGTCAGGTCTTGCCTGTGTGTCTTGGGCTTTGCGCAGTGAAGTGGCAATCCTCTGTAGACATCTGGAGCTTCCTCCCATGAAATATCCATAAGTGGTTCTGAGAATTTGAGGGTTCATTACTGCTCACGATGCATTTATACCAGTATATGTACAGACCTTAAATACCACAATCTTCCTGATTTTTACTTTGGTTGTTAAAACAAGGATTGAGTTGGATGCCAAGTAAATGCATTTACCAGCATCAGCAGCTCTTTCTGTGGTAAACACACACGCACACACACACAACACTTAGTCTCATTCTCACTTTTAAATAATGCCATCACTTGCATTCAAAATCTTGTAACCATCCTGCAACCCCACTGAGAAGCCTTTATTTGCATCAAGATAGGACAGGTGCAGAGAGAGAAGTTAACATTACTACTGTCAGACTTCAGCATCTGTGGGTTTCAACATCTGTAAATACCAATCCTGTACAACAGTTGCAAAGCAAAAGAAAAACAACAAGAGCTCTGTTCTGTGTAACAACAGAGAAAGTCATTTGCATGTGTAATCCTCTCTTCTCTCTTCCTCCCCTGTGCCTCCCCCTTTAGCTCCCCCAATGATTCGCTTGTCAGTCAACGACACGGTGGTGGTGGATCCCGGGCAGGATGTGCTCTTAACCTGCGAGGTGACTGCAGGTTTCCCTCTCCCCACTGTGACATGGTCGCGTTACCCCGGGCCCCTTCCCCTTAGCGCCCAAATGCGAGGGGCAACGCTGATTTTGCGGGCGGTCACACCAGCTGACGCAGGCTTCTACAACTGCACGGCTATCAACAATGTGGGCAACCCTGCTCGCAAGAATGTCAATCTCATTGTCAGGAGTAAGTATGTATGTTTGTTCCCAGGGAAAAGAGGGACAGAAGGTGGGAGATTTATTGGTGAGTTATTGGATAGTATGTACATGTCCACCATTATTTTGCTGTCTAGGGTGTAGGGGGGAAATGCTTTAATCCATACTTGACATAATTTATGCCGTTAATCCAGCAGTAATTTGGATTCCTCATTTACCAGCTTTGAAACTGGGGGTAATGTGTACAATATTTAATATATTTATTTATATTGTGATCATTTCATATGTTTTCTTCTTTTTTTATTAATTTATGTAGCTGAGGGGACAGTAAACAACAGATTATTAAAGCAGACTCAGATCTTTTGTTTTATTCTTTTTGACAAAGTAAATACACACATAAGTACACATACAATAAATACCCTAGTATTCTTGAATATATTTGATTAAACTTTTAGTCATTTTCATTTTCATCACTTCTATCTGTGCCTCTTTCAATCAAATACTTAAAGCTGAAATGAATTCCCTCACTTAAAACATTCATTCCTTGCTAGGATCACTCGCTGGCTGTATGATTATGCATGCAAATGTGTGCTAATATATTCATGTGTGTATGTGTGTACAGTATGTGTCTGTGTTGTGTGTGAGATACGTGCAGTTGATCCATCATTACAGAGCGCTACATGAATCTTGTCAGAATAGGCAGGTTAAGTATCGCTATTTTTCTAATTCCCCTGCCGTTAAAACAGAAGCCTTCCATTCGCCCTCCCCTCGGGCTATTTTTAGTCCCTTTAATCATCTTTATTCACTCCAATTAGTTAGACTGGAGTGGAAGCAATTAGCGACAGTCTCTTCTGTTAGTTAACACTGTAGAGAACGTATGCTGGATGGGTTTCTCCTGTTAGCTTAATGGGCCTGAACGCATCGTCACACATGCACAGGTGGCAAGACGGTGAACGAGAAGCACACATACACATGCAGTGAGTTCACAGAGGCTGAAGTTGGCAGGTAAGGCAGGCGACACAGTCGTACATGCTCTTGGATACACATACAGCCACAGCCTCTCACGTCACACACACATTAAGGCACACAAGGCATCGTCTCCACACCAAGCAGGTTAAGTTTTAGGATTGTATTTAACCATATGGTCACTGCCTCATAACCATGGCCCCACCCAAGGATCTTGTTAACAAGCTCAAAAGAAGTTTTAAATCAAGCCCCCCTCTCCTCCTTGCCGCTTGTCTCTCCCCTTAGTGGGGAAACAGAGAGCTGTTTTGTATTCAACGTGGAAATCTGTTGGGGAAACGCAGCCTTTGAAACTGAAAATTAAATGTGACAGTGTGAGAGTTACTCTTTGTCCTTGATTTTGTTTCCCCCCCTCCTCTTTATCCCCCTGTTATTTTATTCTGTATCTCGCTCCTTTTGTCTCCCCCTCCTTCACAATTTTCTTCTTCCTTTCTCTCTCTCTTTCTTTCTTCTTCAATTTCCTTTTCCTTTGGTTTCTTTTTGTCATGCTGCCCCCTCCTCATGCCTCACACTCTATTTCGCATATCTACCGTTTGGTATTAGCCAACTTGCCCCTCCTCCACCCACTTTTTTCTTTTAATTGCTTTTTTACTCTCACCCTCTCGCTCACTCGAATTTTCAAATGAAACTGAGGTCATAGCAGGTAAGACATCAATAAACACATGTAATAATCATACTGTAGGAGAAAAAAATTACACTCACTGGTTCCAATCACCACTCAAACGTCATAATGCAAACATGTCACCAATTTACAGTAACTCAAAGCACTAGCACCTCAGGTAGGACTTTCAAGTAGGTTTAATGCTACATGAGGCTGGTGATTTGTATAGATATTTGGCAAATACATATTTGTGTCATTTGTTCATAGTATTGTATTTACTTTATGCAAATATGCCCCCAAACGTGAATTTGTGAGTGAGAGAGTGAATTTCTTTGTGAATTACAAGCCAGTGCCATGAATATGATTAAAGTAGAAAATATTCCAACAAAAGTGTGTTTTTCTTTATCATTATTTTTGTTATTTCCCAGTCATTTCTAAGTGACTTAAAAAATGTATATTATAAAATATTATGCCAGTAACATTCCTCCTCCATTCATTGTTTACATGACTTAACCACAACCAGTCTCCAAAACTGTACCATATATTTAACCCTTTCTTCTTTCTTCTTCTTCTTCATCCCCCTACCTCCACACACACAGCCATGAGCAACCTGACCTTCCAAATTACACCGGACTCCAACAAGGACAGCGAGACCATCCAGATGGGTCGGGACCTCAAGCTGTCGTGCCACGTTGATGCCACCCCACAGGACAAGGTCAACTACACCTGGTACAAAAATGGCTCACCTGTCTTCAACTCAGATAGCCTGATCTTGCTGCGCAGCGACCCTGACATGGCACCCGGCACCAGTAGCTTGGAGATTGTGGACATGAAGTTCAGAGACTTGGCTACCTACAGCTGCGTGGCGAACTTCCCAGGCTGCAGTGTCCCGGAGCTCCGTGTGGATGTCAACATCTCTCAAAACAGTGGTGGGATTTTACTTCTCTTTTTTATTTCAAACCTCTGTCAGACTGAAGCTATAGTGAAATAGCTAACTCGTACTTTCAAATAAGAAAAAAAAAACATACCTCTGCAAGGTCAATGCATTTTCCTGTATTCAGATTACAAACATTAAGAAATCTAAATGTTCCAATGGGCTGTAGATCAGTGCATGTATTTAGCTGTTTGTTTAGAGTCTTGATTACCACTCAGCCTGACTTGTCAGTTCCCCCAATTTTGCATCAGTAAAGAGAACAACAGCAGCTTCGTTTACAGTGGAATGAAGGATCCAAGGAGTTAGATGGACAGTAAATTTTAGGAACACCTGCCACTGGTATTCCTAAAGACACAACCTGTTGCACTTACACACTACACAAATTTTGAATCTGATTACATAATTTTAAATTAAATTTTTTCTTACCCCTCTACTATATTTTCATCAGACAGTGTCTTTTTCTTTTCCCTTTTCTGACACTCTTTGCCCCCTTGTTGCTCTGTAGGTACAACACAGAGATTGGGAGAATCACAGTGATGTAAAAATGTGGGCGTTCTTGTGTGTAGTTATCCATAATGTTATTACTTAATACTGAGCAGTAATCTCTCTTAATGTTCCCATGCTACATTGAAACTGTGTGATTGTCCAATAAAATTAGACTTGTAAATGTCAGTTTCTTTCATAGCTGTTTATTCTCCATCTGTCTCTGTTATCCAGTTTCTCTGTTCACACCATCTGTCATTTTAAACTCACGTCCACCTCCTGACTTGTTATATAACAACATATAACAACGTATAACCCTTCTTTTCCATTCCATTGTGCTTTTGCTTTGCACTTAAGCATAAAGTCATCTACCTGCACCATTTAGAAGGGTGATAGTGAAACCACTTGTACTCAGAAAACACTTCTCAAGATGTTTCTCTTAGCTTACACGCAGGAGTACTTATATTTGAATAGTATTATTCTGAAAGTGTACAATAGAATATAGAATGAAAATTGTAAGAGGTTTGTTTTCCTTTATTTCAGCAGTTTGTATCATTGTAAAGAAAATTCATACTTTTCAAATACATTATTCTTGTCCGTTTCACCTTAGGTAGTGGTAAGAGATTAAAATTTAAACCTTTTCTTACTTTTCTCTTTCTCTTCCCTTCCCCTTCAGTCTCTCCTCCAGTGCTGTCAGTGCCTGCAGGAGGTCAGGTGGTCAGCGTACGAGAGGGCGGTAACACTGAGCTGGTGTGCTTGGTAGTGGATGGCAAACCACGTCCACCTATACTATGGTCACGGATGGAAAAGGACCTGCTAATGCCATCAGGGAAGCCTGTGGTGGAGACCCCTGATGGCCGCTTGAGGCTTAAGAATGTCAGTCGGGACATGATGGGGTTGTACCGGTGCCAGACTGCTCCATACAACGGCCTTAACATCAAACGCAGAGAGGCACAGGTCCAACTCAATGTGCAGTGTAAGTGTGGATCAGCATTTGACATACAACGTGCAATAACATCCTTTACAATGAGTGGAAGGTCAGGGTCACACATTGAGAGTACTTGTGCCAACCACTTTTAGTGCAGTTTGGTGTAAATAAGTCCAGATTTGTTGCTCTCGAATACTTAGTCTAGCTGTATCTTGTCTTCTACTAAGATAATAAAGAATAATATGAAACTTTAATGATCCTTGGGTAACAGGGCAATAGTGGCAGCAAATGGTAGTTGTAATTATATCAGCAGTGCAAAGAAAAATACATTATAAATGAAAATAAAACAAAATAAAACAAAACATAATGATACACCAAACAGAACTTCAGAACTAGAATATATCCAGTAGCAATGTGTAAAAATAAAGTAGTAAAGCTTAAAGATTATATCCGGTATTGGATATTAACAGTAACAAAAGTACTACCAGTACAGAGAAAATGTTTGGTAGGCATCGTTTTAATGGAAGTATACCATCTCTGTGGGACAGAGGTCCAGTTTTTGAGTAACCTACAGGTCTTTCTAATGGCACTTTGTGTAGACTTCCATAGGCCGCAAAGTCTTTCTTTGTTGCTATGGTAATATCAAGATCCATGAAAACACTTTGCTTTTCTTTTTCCCCACCCTCAATAATGGCATAATCTTCACACTATGTACCCTAAAGACAGGTAAGGAAAGGTATGGTAATGTAAAGAGTGTAAAAAGGGAGAGTTAAAGAAAATGAGGACACACTTCTACGGCTTAAAGGCTGTTTTCTCAAAAATCTACCCTTTCCCCTTTGTGAGCACTCCAGTGGTGTCTGTCATTATAAAACTCCCAGAGGGTGGGCTTTGAGAAAGGAACAGGATCTGTCTTGCTAAAGTAACATATAATTTCAGTACCTTTCCCCTTCCCATGAGGTTAACTACTTTTACTGCCTTCTGCAAAGCTCGTATTATGTCGACACTTCTGACTGTTGCACATCTACCTGCATGTAGTTCCATAAACCTGAGAAAGCATTGCTGGATACTATCACCTTGCATAATCACATTGTAAGTCTCCTCATTTATCCAAACAAACCACATAAAATCGCTTGTCATCTTGTTTTGCTCAGGAGAATGGTGTATGGGGTAGCAGAAGGTTACAAATACACACCCCATCCAAGGAAACCATCACAGATATGTTAAAATTTCTACATGTTCTCAGTTTGTATTAGCACACCAGGTGGGCAAAACCAGTAAACCATATAAAAAACTGTCAGTAACACCAGCACTTACTTGGGATTCCCTGCTGTATTTCTTGATGTTAGTGTTTCTGATGTTAGTTCCTGATGCCACTGTCAAGCTGTAATATATTAAAACTGCTGAATAAAATCAAACACAACAACCTACACAAAACAGTCTCTACAGACTGGGAACACCGAAAGTCAAGTATTTAAGTTGCTTTGGAATCCAAGAGATTTCATCAGTTTTCAACTGGTTTAAGGAAAAGTCTATTTCCTGTTCATTTCCTGTGCATCCATAGTTTTTAGCAAGCCAGGAAAAGGTCAGAGGTCAAAAATAATAATAATAAAAAAAAATAGATTTGTAGTGAGTTTAGTTTATTAAAAAGATCAAACATCCATTAGTTTAAAATGTTGTGAGTTGACTCACTAATGCACTGTACAGGTTGAGGCATGCCCTCTTGGATGACAGTGTATCATTGCATTGGTACAGTAAGTATTTGATTCAGTTGAAAAAATTTTGTTAACGGGGATCCAGTATTCAATTCAGCCCTTTCAACATACTCCCAGCGTGCTCTGTCTACAAGGTCAAGATAAAAGAAAAACGTGAACACAAAAAAACAAGAACAGCGCATGTTTTGAGGTAGCACACTCATTGCTGTTGTAGCTGCATTTATTTGGTGCCAGTCAAGCAAAAGTGCAAGGGAATTGTTTATTTCTTTGCATAGAGTAATTAATAGTATACATCCTGTATAGAATCAGTAAAGCCACTAAACTAAACGTTTTTATCGAATATTTAGAAGAAATTGGTACAGTGCTTTTCCTCTTCTGCATAAAAGCAGGACCAAGTAAGCATTTGTCTGAGAGCATTTGGCCCGTTAGTACCAATTTCCCACTCTGACATACTTGATAAATACAGGCCCAAATCAGCATCCCCTCCTCTCTTCTCTTCTCTTCTCCTCTCCTCTCAGGGCTTGCTAATGCAGGCGGGCAGGGTGGGAAGGGCAACACTCTGTGAGATCTCCTGTCCACACTGTCCAACTCTGATTAATGGTCCAGGTGGCCACCCCACTCTGGACAGAGAAAGAAACAGAGAGATGAGACAGATACATGAGCAGGACCGAGGGAAAGAGAGAGAGAGAGAAACAGGGTTAAGAGAGAGCTTGAAACAGGAAAGCAGGGTTATGGATGGTGAAAGAGGGAAGAGGGCATGGTGAGGCGGCAAGAAAAAAACTTGGGAGGTGTGATTGGGAGGTTTGAAAGCAAGTTCGTAGAGAAATATCATAAAGTATGAGCTATTTCTTTATGTTTATAGCCAACAAAAGTGTGGACAAACAGATCCCTCTGCTTTTCTCCTTTCACTGTCCTTTTTTATGCCCCATTTTACTTCATTTGTTTATTTATAAGGTTTGTTTTGCCTCCTTTCATTTAACACGACTGATTGATGTGAGGGAAAGATGCCATCATTTTTTATGGCAGCTATAATTAAGTGAATACACAGATTCTTGCCACTCTTGCCTCCTATGCTTCCTTTTTCCCCCTTGTATCCTTTCTTTACTTGCCCACTTTCCCTCCTAGAGAGGTGGCTGTTCTTCCTCATTGCCATTCTCATCATCATCAATCAGCTAACTGCTGGCCATGAGAGGGGACCTCTCTCTGTCTTGTCATTCCCTTTCTGCATCCTGCGTTCTCTCATTCTCCCCCTACCTCCCATACTCAATCATCGACTTCTCTCACTTTCACACCACACTTTCCCTATCATTCGTCTTCCTCATTGTCTGCTTCTTTTAAGAGCGGTTTCTCCCTCCCTTAATCCCACTTTACTCCCCCCACACACACCCTCCCTCTCTCAGTCTCATGTAAATTGATTTTCTCTTTGTGTACTGTAAATGTTTGGCTTGGTCAGTGTTGCATTCCCGGATGGAATCCATTTTGCATTCAATAAGACAGATAGCAGTGGTGTGTTTACACGGATTATGGTCTTCTGACTATGAAACATTGCAGTGTGGTTCTGTGAGTCCTGAATGAGGAGCAAATAAATGCAAAAACAATGCTCCAGAGATGTGAAAAGTTGAGTTAGAAGTTGAAGTAACCCAAGGACTTGAAAAGTTGAAACCCACTGCTTAGAAACTTACATAATGGGGGAAAATACTTAAATACTTTAATGCTTAAAGTCAGGTAAGGGAATGTAATAACTTGTCCACTAAATTCTACTGAGGATGGAATGATTTATAAACTGCTCACAAACCAGCTCACAACACCCCTCCTCTCTACCTTCACTCCTCCCTACTTCTATCACCACTGCTCCACAGTTGGTCTATTATTCCTTACCCTTGCCACCTGTTTCCAAAGTCAGATAGCCATCAGTATGCGTATGTGTGTCTATAGGCATGAGCAGGGTATGTGACCATACACTAATCAGTCCATAGGATTACAGTGTGACCTTTGACTGCTCACCCATCCCTCAGCTTTATCACATGTTGCTGCTGTGGCTGCAGGAAGTACCTACACAGTAGTTAAAAGATGTCAAAAGACGTAACAATGACTGGGCATCCAACAGTAAATAACAGTTCACATCTTACAAGCAAGAAAGTAGGAAGAAGTTTGGATGCTGCATCCACATGCTGAGAGTGCTGACTAAAAACAGAGAACACAGAAGCTGTGAAGTTAAATGTTATGGTTATTTCCAGTATTTTTTTTTTTTTAGCATGCAGGTGCTTACTCATGTTTCTCTGACTGGTGTGCAAGCACAGAATAATAAACTGCGATTCCAAACGAGGAATTGGTTTGGCTCTGTATACCTGTGCCTGTAGCTAAATAAATAAATAAATAAAGTGTAAAAGCCTTACTGACGGAGTAAAGAAGTAATAAAATAATACATATCTAAAGAAGAACTCAATAAATTTAATAATAAAATTAAATTGCCATTAAACATTTTAATCAAAAGCAAATCTAAAGATGTAGGTTTTAAGTTTATGTTTGAAGATATCAGCATTGTGTAGGCTATCCTCACACCCTCCCCTATCAGGTGCTTAAACATCATAATAATTTAACTTTCTGTTTTTATTTTCTTCTCTGCTGGGGCTGATTAATTCTGCCCAGAGATTTCCACATTGTATCAAACACAGTAAGAGTGTCTCTCAGTTTCAGTGTTCTCCCCTGCTCATGTTATCTTTACGTCTCTGTTCCTCTCTCTCCTCCTTACTCTAGCTCATTCTGTAGACCTATCTGTCTAAATTACAGACATAACATAGATTAGAATATAATTACACATCTGTGTCTGATATATTTGATTCATAAGGGACTCGAGTCATGCTGTCTCACCTCTGGGGGCTTTAACACCAGATCTCATCACCGTCAGTACAGCAATACCACCATTAGCATCTTGTCTATTATCTACATGATTAGCCAGGGGTGAACTAGCTGGCTGGTGATTTGTGGCAGAGTAATTTGGCTGTGTTGTGTCTTGGCTGACCCCAGGGCAACAGCAGCTAGTCAGTCATTAACCTCAGATACACACATTGCCGCTGACAGGTTAATTACAGCTGGTTAGGATAGGTTAGCAGCAGGGATGGATTTGTGCCTCGTAGAGATGCCTGATCCCTCATGGCAATAACAGTTGTTCTGTGTTGGAGGATTTGTCAGAACCACTGTTTTCTGATGACGTGAGGAAATTTACACCGCAGAGAAAAAAAAAAATGTGAAGAGGCAGATGGAATGAGACATGGATGATGGCGATGTGTGTGCACATCACTGCAGTCCATTTTGCACTGTCCACATCACTAAGCTTAAAATTCCTTCCCAGACTTATCTGCTTTAGTTTATCTCCATCCTTCACTTTGTCATGGAAATAGATTTCAAAATGGAAACCGATTAGGGATAATGGGGGTTTTACATGGATTCACCTCATCGCTACGCTTAATCACAAAGTAAGTGTCCCTAATATCTTGAGTTCTGTCGTCCTCACAGATCCTCCCATATTGGACCCAGTCTTCCAGGATGTGCGTTCTAGAAACTATCAGATGGTGACTCTGAGGTGTACAGTCCTTCGGTCCAATCCGCCACGTCTAACAGACATCCGCTGGTTCCGTAACGGCGATTTCATCCGCATGCCCATGCCAGACCTGAAGGAGACGCCAGAGCTGAAGTTCAAACTGGAGCCTACCAACAATGGCACTTATGAATGCCGAGTCAGCAATACTGCAGGATCATCGACATGTACATTTAATGTCTCTGGTGAGTGAGAAGAAATTTGTAATCAATGTTGGAAAAAAATTATGCTATCTATCTATCTATGCACATGTAAATTTTATTCATATTTAACATGGTTCTTTCATTGTCCCCCCCAATACCACAGCACAACCCTACAATGCAGAATTTTACTTTGACACACCCAACCCAGTCCGGATTCTGAAAGGAAACAACTATTCCTACAATCTGCAGTGGACACAGAAAGATCCTGAGGCCACAGACCGTATCATAGGTTACTGGATTAATGTCCGATTAATGGTAAAGTACTCAGCACTTGCACATGTTGACATGAATCTACACACACACACAAACCTGTATTTACTGTGCTCATGCTCTTGTATGTTCACAGTATATACACAGTACATGGTTTGACAAACAGGAACTCATAATCTTTGTTTATAAAACACTCAGGAGACTGACATTGATCAGTCTGGTTTAAACCAAGGCAAACTTTGGTCATCTGCCTTTGTTTGTAAGTTTGGTATCGCCCTGTCTGAACAGGCTCACAACTTGTGCAGACAAGAACACACATACACAAGTCCATTTGTAGTGAAGTGTGCATGCTGAGTAAACATGAGGCTTCATGAGCTTGGTGCATGTCAGGCGTGTGTGGTCAATCAATAGAGACCTTCACTAAATGAACAAAGCCACAGAGCCCCCTCTTCTCTTCTCTTGATGGATGAAGGATGTTTTATTGTCTTTCCACAACATATTGTGAACTTAGGTTATAGAGATCATTTAAGCAAGAAGAAACCACACAGTAAACGCCATTAAAATTAAAGTAAGCAGATAAACATAAGTATAAAGAGTAAGGATGGGAAACAGACTAAAAAAATCTGAAACATAAACCAGGCCAAGTGGACCCACATTGCAGCATTGTCCTGATAAACACAATGGTAGCCATAACAGCAGATTGTTCAGTGAGAAAGAGAGTTTGCAGAATTTGTCTTAAATTACAGCAGTGCCCTGATATGGAGTAACAGTAACAGCAATTGTTCAGGGAGATGCAGAATTTGTCAGTCTCACCACACCCAGGAAGAAGCTGTTCATCAGCCTGGTGGTTCTGGCCTTGATGCTGCAGAGCCTCCTGCCTGAAGGGAGGGGCGCAAACCATCCCTTAGCAAGCTGGGTAGAGTCCTTCATTGTGCAGGAGGCTTTTTTCCTAAACCTGCCATCATAGATGTCACTGATGTTGGGTAGACTGCTGCCAGTAATCCTTTGTGCAGTCTTTACCATCCACTGCAGAACCTGTCTGTCTGCAGCAGAGCAGTTATCGTTCTATATGGTGATTCAGGAACTGAGGATGCTTTCCATCGCACACCTGTAGAAGGGAGTAAGGACTGAGGTGCCAAGGCCAGCGCGCTTCAGCCTCCTCAAGAAGTAGAAGTATCGGTGTCTATGTTGATGCTCCACCTCAACAGCTACTCCCCCGATGTGGAGGGGAGGGAAAGCGATGCTGGTCTTCCTAAAGTCCACAATCAGCTCCTTTGTTTTCTTTACATCGATGGAGAGATTGTTTACTTTTCCACTTCCTTCCTTCATTGCTGTGAGTGATGAGTTCCACCGTGTCGTCTGCAAACTTCACTATCTGATTTTGATGCTTGGCTTCGCAGTCACAGGTCAGCAGTGTGTACAGTAGGGGGCCGAGGACATATCTCTGGGGGAAAATGGTATTAAGGGTGATGGGGGAGGATGAGATGTGGAAGTACTGGGGCCTATTATTTGTTAAAACGTCCACTCTTCTCTTCTCTTCTCTTCTCCTCCACTAAATTTTTTATGCTTGAAATTTAATTTTCACTTGGATTTTAATTCAATTGTCACCTGTGTCTTACCATCAACAATAAACACAGGTAGATTCTCACATTAAAAAAAAAAATCAGCTCTCAGGACCTGCCTTCCACAGTTTCTCCTGCCTTTCACTTCATGTATGGTTGCATGTCTTCATGTTAGCCCCTTCTCAAGAATAGCCATCATGTCTCCTTCAGTCGTCAGGTCACATCACTCAGTCTTATCAAACACAGGCTTCATTTTCAACTTCCCTGTCCCCCCAGAGATGTGAAGATGAGTGGGAGGCTCTAAAAAGCCCCATTAGAGGGCTGAGCCTGAGTTCACAGACCTAAAGTTACAATGCGTGACCATCTTACTTCCCACATGCAGTTACTTCACTGTCACAGAAGGATTTTAACTTTAAGTGACAGACAATAATGTATTTACTCCTGATGTTGTAACCACAGCTTAACAAGACCAGGCACCAATGCCAACATCTTTTCATTTTAGGCAGAATTCAGTCCAGAGGCTGTGAAGAGAGTACAATTTTAATGGTATTTTCATGTTTTAACTTGTCCTCAAAATGATTGACTTTGCATTGATGTGACTTTTCACAGCCCTGTGAGGGGTGTTAGATTAGTCTTGCAGTCGCAAACTTGAATTTAGAATAAGCATGTACTGGAATAACCTTTTAAACCTCGACCCTTATCTTGCCTCCATGTAGATATTAAGCCAGACTACAAGCTATATATGCTCAGGAGATATAATACAGTTACTTGATTGCATTTTATGTATGCTACTGTAGACGTGCATAGCATACTAAGACATTCATGTATGATATACAGAGCCTATGTTATATTTATGGGACACAAGTAACTTTCACACATAGCTATTCAATTACAATCGAATAAAGTGTCAAAAACCTGCAGATTAATGCTATAATAATCGATATCATGACTGTTATAGTTTTTATTATATATATTTTTTAATTCTATCTTGAGGCTTCACTCTTGACCTCCGCCAAACCCCTTCTAACAGTTGTGGAGCCCACATTCTTGTTATGTTTCAAACATCTATTCACAGATTACTGGCCTTGAGTCAGAAGACAGGAAGGATAACAGTGAATTATACACAACTGGCTGGGGGTTGGTGTGTGTGTGTGTGTGAGTGTGAGTGAGTGAGAGAGTGAGAGAGAGAGAGAGAGAGAGAGAGAGAGAGAGAGAGAGATTCACTGAAAGAGAGGGAATGCAGGGTCTGCCAGCTTGCTTTTGTGCGGATGAATGGCTAATTCCCCTCCTACTTTAAGACTTGGCTGCTTACCTTATTAAGTAAAACTCTTCAGGGAGATACAAAATGAGTACTGGCCTTCCTAAGATGCACATTAGGTTGCATACCTAAGCTCTCTGACAACTCTCACTCTGCCTCTCCCCCTTGTTCCTGCTCCCTCTCCTTTTGTCCTCTGTCTGTCTGCCGGTATCCTCATTTCACTCCCAACATTAATTTTCCCAGTCTGTTCCCATTTCTTCCTCTTTCTTTCCCATCTCTCAGTCTGCCCTGCTTCCACTTCTGCTCTTCTCTCTCTCTCTTATTCCATTTTTCCTGCTTTGAGGTACTGTGCTTTAAGTGCAGACTTAATGACATTTAATGTTGGGTGAACCGTGGCAACTGAAATAGCACTGATAAATAGTTGCTGCGAGTTGTTATGCTGACAGTGTTAAAATAATGAGTTGCATTAAGTGGCAGTTTAGGACTTCTTAAATGTTGTTAAACTTTAATTTAATTTCAGGGTTTTTACCTGCATGCTTTTTTATGTGTGCGTTAGACAGCGACCAAAAAGAGACAGAAAAAAAAACAGAAAGCAGAGGGTGAGAGTGAGTAAGGAAGTGAATGAAAATGTGTGAAAGAGAGAAATAAGATGCAAATTAAAGAAAAACAGCAAATCTCACCGGTCCTCTCGACTATTAAATAGAGTACGAGAACATTCAAATGTAATACCATCTCAATTTCACAACCCATCTATTTCTGCAACACTTTCTCCAGCTCATCCTCTTAACGCCTTGACACTCTATCTTTTTAGCACATACAAAATGATGTGGCGGTCTCAGGGGAGACATGCAGACATAGAGGGGAATACAAGAGGACTCAGATTAGTTCATGTAGAGCAGTGCTCTTTACTGTAGGTCTGAGCAGGTCTGTGTCCATTCCTTCAACTCTTGCATATTTGTTGTTGTGTAAGTGAGTGTGTTTCTAATTGAGTTTGTGTATTTTATGGAGTCATGTATGTATATATGAGTGCATTTGTATTTACCTGCATGTATAGCCTATGTCCATCCATTCTTGTGTGTGTGTGTGTGTCTGTGTGTGTAGCATGTTGTGCTCCATGACTCATTGCCAAGCTGTGAAATCCCTGTTTACACTTCTTAATTTAGTTCCCTACTCCCTGTAGGGGCTTTCTCTGTGCAGGAATTAACAGCGCTGACAGACCCTCCTTGTTTCATCAAGCTGTCCTCACACCACAACCTCCACCCCTACGGTTTCTTAAGTGATTACTTTGATTTGTGAAAGATAATTAAAAGGTGGTAATTCTTCCTTTTTGCAACAAGAGAGACAAATTTACAAAGTCTTTTGTGGCTAATTTCAGACACTTTCCTTCATTTAAGCGCACTGACAGAGGAAATGCAAGTTGTCATCAGTTGCACCGTGTTTTATTAATGCAGTGCACCTTTCTCATACATATGCATTTAAGAGAGAGTCATGAAAATCATTATTGATTCACATTTTCTCTCCTTCGCATTTGTTCAGGTGTATTACTGGTGGTTGTATATAGATAGAAGTAAATTTAAATACCATATATTATATACAAATTTCATAGTATCAAACATTAAGCAAACCTCAATTATGAGCAGATTTAAACATCATTAAACTTGATGTTCATCTCCTCAATTCCCTTAAGAGTTTGTTTTAATGACCTCTACGGTGTTGGCTTAACAATTGTATGTGGAAAAAAAAAATGACACTATAATTTTATGAGTACTTGATGCCCAAATTATCTTTCTCAGCTGGAGTTTAATTGGGGCCTAAAAGTTGTTTTGTTTTTTTTCTTATCAAAGCCTGCTGATCTTAGACTGCACGTTTTCAGGCACACAGCTTAGGGTCTTGTATTTAATTTCTAAGCTAGATATGTTCCACGCTGTCTGGATACAGACATATAAACTTTACATACACACATATGCCATAGAAAACTATACACATCATATACACATACACATACACATACACTGCAAAAACACTCAGAGAAGTAAGCTGCCACAATTTCAAATTAATATCATTTCATTTCAAATTAAAAGTCCTCCAGCCTACACGACCATACGTCCTTTGTCTCTACCCTCTGAAAGGACCCATAGGAGCGTCTCCTGAAATATCGGCATTAGTAATGTTCAGGGAAAGATCTGTTTTTTTTGTTTTTTTTTTGTTAAAATAAGGACTTTGTTAAGGTTCGAGGACTTTGGTTGTCATGGCTTTAATAATAAACACCGTTAAAGAATGAATGAGATGAAACAATCATGGATAAAACAAACAACGCTGATCAGTTTCATATGGGGTATTTATATTTGTTCCAATCACAATTACTACGGCTGCTGGAGGTCATCTAACAATAAAGCACAACTATGGATCCTAACAAGCTCCTTGCACAGATTTTTTTTTTACAGGACAGTCTCTAGATTTAACATGTTTGTGTCTCTTTCAATCCTTTCTATTTCTTTTTTCTCCCTCTTCACACCTTCATCCTCCCATCTCTCAGTCTTTCCACCTCATCTCTCCATCGACCGGCTTTCTGCCTGTAGCTATGAAGTTGTGCGCCGTGTATATCATGGAAGTTGTGCAGCTAGCAGCTGACCCTGGCTTCAGATCATAGCTGCACCCAGGTTCTTTCTACACTGAGACACAGTCACGCACAGTCACGCAAACACACCCATGCAAACACACATCCCCATTATCATATATATGAGAAATTAAAAATATTCATGATGAATCAGAGTTGTACATTAATTCAAATATATGAATAATTTATATACATAGCCAGCCCCACTATGCAGATACACTGTATATTCACGCACTAGGCCTCAAAGAGAGCATAGCAAGCGTTGATACGGACACACTGCACGCATTCACTGATGATGACTTGTTCACATACACACATTCTACTATCAGTGGCCTGCTAGGTCAATCATGGAAGAGATCAGTTAATAGAGGATAAAAGAAAAATGAACCTCACACTATTGTTTGAAGAAGACCACGTCTTCTCATGCTGTCAATCCAAGTTTCTCTCACACACCCGTCACTCTGAATCTGAGTTTCTGTGTCATGTCTGCTCTCTCACTCTCACCCTCTTTCACACATTCTTTGTCTTGTTGTCTCTTTGTTGACAAGTCTGATGGAGACACAGCTGAAAACACTGTCTAGCTGAAATTTCTAAAAGCGTCTGTGTGGCACAGACACACACACACACAAACACACGGGTGCACACACATAAAATGAGAGGTAGATGGACTTCCATATCAGTCTATCAACCAACCACCTCTCTGCCTCTCCCTTTTTAAATATGTCAGTCACTCACTCCTGTCACTTTGACTGTCTCCTTCTGTTGGTCCTCGCTCTACATGCTGTAAATCTTTCTTACTCTCCCTGTCCTTTTTCCTATCACTTAGGCATACACACATGCACATAGTACGTCCACTAACCTAGTGAGGGAGGCAGATGGAGACGAAGACAGAGGCAGGGAGACAGAGACTTTTACCTGCAGTATAGGAGCAGCTGAATTCCTCTGAGTCACACCTCAGCACCTCATTGATCCAGTGTGTGTTTCCAGGTCCATGCAGTGTACGTGTGTTAGTGTGTGCATGCTTTTAGTCTAGTTCATTTTTTCCTGTCGTCTAGCTTCCACACACTTTAAGAAAAACCAAAGTGCGTGCGTGCGTGCGTGCGTGTGTGTGTGCGTGTGCGCGGACCATGTCCACTCATGAAGAAAGCACATTCCACCTACTTCTGAAGCTCTGACTCCTCAGCATTATTAACTCATCCCTCCCTGCTAACACACACTTTATGCATATTACATGAGCATTTCTTTTCTTTCCTGCTATATTCCACATAATTATGCATATGCTGTATGAGCAGTGTGTAAATGTTTATATGGATGAATGTGAGCATAAGTGGGTGTTAAAAGGGCACAATGAATTCTACTATGTAACTGCTGTAAAATATTATGCACTGTATGATAATGTAGAAATCTATGAGCAAATCTCTGTACACACACTGCAGATACATTTTAAGCTGATTACTTTATATGTCAACAATAAAAAAAAGCACAGAGGAATGTACTATCAATGAAAGCATGAATTAGAACATTCAAAATAAGTTTTAATAAAGTACAGAAATGTACAATATTAGATCAGTCTCGGGGGACGTTTTGCTGCAGATTGAGTACTTTAATATTTGAGACTTTCAATAACATTTTGCTGGAAACACGTGTACTTTTACTTAGGTGATTTTGAATGCACTTACAATGGAATGTTTTTACATCTTTGCACTGGTGCTATAAGTAAAGAGTATGAGCACTCCTTCTACCACCGGACATATATACTAGGACCTTACTCGTGAAAACTTTAACAAGACACATTGCTGTTTGAGGAATTGAAACCTGTGACCTTTCTTTGATGTGACGGTCTCTTAAACCAAAAGGTCGTTTTGCCTCCTTTTCATTCAAAGATGCAGTATCCTGTTATACAACATCCTGCCTTTTTTTTCTTTCAATCTCCCGTTTCTGAATTCCTTCCAGGACCGTATGTAGGCATGCTGCTAACGAGTGTTAATTGAGTGAGTGCAATGCAGGTAAACCTAGAATTTGTAGATCACTCCAGCTACAGTGCACACAAACAGCAGTTCAATGTGCAAAGGCCCTTAATGCCCTCTAACATTTTTGTTCTCACAGCAGCATCATAAAAGAAAAGTCTGATAGAAGGTGAATTAGAGGAGAGGATATTATTCAGGGAGGAAGAGCGGTTTATATTTAGAAATAGATTATTTACTCTGCATTGAAAGATACCTGCTGTTGTACCAGGGGGGAGAAGGATGTTCATTGACTGGCAAGAGAGGGTGAAAAGTTGGAGCAACTGAAATGGAAACAGCCAGACTGGCACTGAGAAAAGGAGATTTAACAGCCATTAGTGGCATAGTGCCTGGTGGGGAAGGGAGGATTTGATTCCAAGTATGTTGCCGAGCACAAACTTGCAGGGATCGGGCTGTGGCTGCCATGTGGGACTCGCACAGTAATTGGAGTCATACCAATTTCTTGGCAGCCTGGGCAGGAGTCACCATGGTCTTGTCAATAGAAATGATCAGCTCAGTCTCGTTGAGTTTGAATTTGTGGTAGTGAGTAGACATCCAATGGGAATAGCACACCTCAACTTGAGTGTTGGTGGACAGGAGGAAAAGCAGATTTCAGTGTGGCGATGTCAAACTATACAGCACTGTAGTAATTATAAGGGAACTTATGGGATGCATCAGTGTTTCTATGACTTACCAAACTGTTTCTCTTTGGGTTGGAGGAGCTGAGTAGAAGCAGAAGAGCAAGCAGGTCTTTTTTTTTTTTCTTTTAATATGTTTTTTTTCCATTATTTCCCACAAAAGTGGAATAGATTGAAAGTGATAAAAAAAAAAAAAATTATGCTGCTTTTTTTTGGCCAATATTTACTTTAAGCATCTTTTGTAGTGAGAAATTCGGAATGACGGAAATGTAAAGGGGTTTTCAGTGTAATAAATCAAACACCAAATGAAGTCATGCACAGTGGATCTTTTAAATTGTTTTAAAATGGGGAGATTGCATCTGTGCGGTTATTTTGTGCTTGTTATACATTGATTCCTCACCATATAACAGCTCCGTACTATAGACATATATCATAAACACACATATGTGTGTGCATACACATAAACACATATAAATGCCACCCAATATACACATGCAGCGCACACACTGCTGCTTCATGCATAACCTGATAATGGCATGCTGTGGGTGTACTAAGGTGTTATGGTGGAGTGGCTGACCTAATGCATTAGATTGAGCTCACTGTCAGGTCTTTAAGTAGCTGGGATCAGAGGCAGATACACAGCTAATGGATCCTTCTCTCCGTGGGTGGAATAACACCGCTATAGCTCTATTAAAAGTGGTGCTAACAGGAAAAAAAAAAAAAACACCCCTAAGTTAAGTTGAAAAAAAATGAGAAGACAACAATTGGACTGGGTTAACATTATAACCATTTCTTTTTTTTTTAACTTTCATTTTCACTCCAATAATATGCAGCTGACTCAATTTATTTTAAATTGTTTGGGATTCAATGTGGGTAGGTTATACAATGCTTTATCATAAATGAACAGGAAGTGAAAGAAATATGTTTCATTGGCCGATCTTGGTTCGGGAGACCACTGATGTACTGAGACTAACATAGCCTCACTTGCCTTCAAGGCATTTAGGGAGAAAAGATTGTAGCAAATTATTCTTTTGACAGGTGGTTTATTTTGTTTTGGATAAAAGATGAAAGATTAAAAACTTTATG
Organism: Toxotes jaculatrix; assembly: GCF_017976425.1. Classification (NCBI taxonomy): domain Eukaryota; kingdom Metazoa; phylum Chordata; class Actinopteri; family Toxotidae; genus Toxotes; species Toxotes jaculatrix. Next base: position 12,765,129 of record NC_054394.1, on the reverse strand, counting down.
GTATGTGCAATCCAAGTCCTGAGGTGTATTGCTTGGCTATAAGCCCAGAACTGGCTGTATGCCCATACCTAATTTCATTGACCATAAATGGAAATGTGAAGAAACATGCACAGATATGGAGATGTAAAATAATATGATGACATGGTGATTAATAGGGTGTGTGTAGATAAATGACAATTACTTCTACAGCACAAAGAAAATATCTGTGGAACACTGATCACATTCTTTAATCACATTTGAGCAAACTGTATTTTTGCCAGGAAAAATATGAGGAGATTTTGAACCCAGAGTTCAAACTTTGTTTGCCTGTTTGCATAAAATTGAACGTATCACCAGTGTTATACTGTTGGAACACTTAATATTGCAGTGATAACCCTCCAGATGGGGAGATGAGCTGGAGCTTTGAGTTGTTACTGAGGGTGACTTTCCCATCACTTGGTTGACTTGTGATTGGCTAAAAAAAAACTTGAAATCAGAGCATAATGTATCAACATAAAGTGGTAGAGAGGAGGGTGAGGATGGTATGATTAAGGTAGGGAAGGAAACGAGAAAAGATGGGTGGTATTCCTGACTGTATTTATACCTCTGTGACTGTTTTTGCCTCTTTGTCAGATTTGCCACATTATCTAATTGTTATCTTTTTTGTATAGTGTATACCGTCTTCATACATTTGATTTTTTTTTGGTCTGCATCTTCTCCTTCTTATGTGTGTATATGTGTGTGTCTTTACCTATTCCAATCTAGAACAAGCAGAACCTGCTGTCGAAGCAGATAGACCTCAAGGGTAAGGAGCCAGAGAAGGGGGTGCTGATGTCCCACACCATATCAGACCTGAAAATCCCTGTGTCCTACGAGGTCCGATTGGCCCCCATCACCACCTACAGCACTGGGGAATACGTCAGTCGAATCATTCAGTACTCAGAACGTAAGACACTTTTAAATTCATTTTTATGAAGCATCTTTGTCAGTATTAAGTCATTATCTTTTACAAACATTTAAGTATTGTGTACAAAACATAGAGAAATGAGTGGATTATGCATATTGGAGTGATAATCCATATTATTGCAATTTTCTTTCAGCCTATACCTACCCAAGACCTTCAGGTGAGACTTAACTTCCTTTCTCTTCCACATTTCACAATCCTCAGCTTGTTGTTGTGACCTGATTGATGACAGTGTGGTGGAGACAGGAAGGCATGTTGAATTTTGATGAAAGCTAATTAAGCTTGTATGCTGCAAGTGATGTCAGCACAAGTTTGTCAAGGCAAAGTTTGCCATGACCCAGCCTTGGTCTTTATTAAATCTTGTTGCTAGGGAGGAGAGTTGGGTAACGGTAGGATGTGAGAAAGTAACTGATCGCTGGAAGCAGGTCCATGACATTTTAAATGTCATGAAAGAGTGGTCGTGATTGGAGGACACGAGACTGGTTATGGCGATATGATTTCTGAAAAGGCTCTGAAGATATTTTAGATGGGCTAATAGCTTGAAACTCACTTCATGAAACTATACTATAACTATGTTACACCTCATCATAAATTTTCTCTCTGTCAGCCCCATCTCTCCGTCTTGCACCAGCTCCTGCTCTCTTCTTGCTTCTCATCCTCTCTTGCCATCCCTCTCTCTCTTTCTTTCAGTCAATTGCATCTTGTCTATTTTCTTCATTAAGAGACACGCAGCATTTTTCTGGCAGGAGTGGCAGTTGGCTCCGCCAGGGTGAGGCAATTAAAACAACAGCAGATTGGAACAGACTGCGAGAACAACAGTGCAAATTGAAAGGAGCGCATGTAGTGGAGCAGGGTGTGAATAGTAATAGATTAGCTCCCTGAAACAAAGACGCACACAACAAGCCATTCTCATGGGGAGTGTGAGCCATATGCATCTGCAGCGGACTGTGTGTGTGTGTGTGTGTGTGTGTGTGTGTGTGTTTGTTTGTGTGTGTCCGGGAAAGCTTTAACTGAATCTGTCAGCTTGGACGGTTTTAGATAGCTGTTCTTACACTGGCTTGCTTCAATTTTCATTTCTTTAGTGAGTCTCTGATAATGGCAGAGCCCTCCAGATGGGCTAATGAAGGTGACAACACCCTAGAGAGAGGACCTTCTGTCTGGCTTAACAAGAGACATCAGCATCACAGATAATGACAATGCACTCACAAGACAAAGCTAAAAGGCAATCTCAAAACATGCTTTGTGTGTATGTGTGTGTGTGTGTGTGTGTATTTCCTTCATATGATATGAGGCACTATCAAAAAAAAACAAAATGTTACCCCAAAACACATGAATGGAAGGACATGAAAATGATCCCAAAGATCCTTCAAGATTATTTAAGTGAAGGCACATCTGAGTTGAGGCAGTCAGATGGGAAAAGGTAGACCTGTGCATCTAAATTTATTGCTCTCACAACACACACACACACACTCCCTCCCAAACTGCACAGATGAGTCTCTGTGCTCGCATTGGCAGGTCCATTCCTTCCAAGATAGCTTAGGAAAAATGTTGTCCAAAACAGTCCATACCTTGGCATTCTTAGACTTGATATCTCCAACCTTGCTTTTGAAATGCTATTATTATTATTATGAATAGCATTTCTCACTGCCTGGAAATTATCAAGAAGCTCTTGACCCATACAGTGTCAGGTGGCCAGTGCCAACATCATTTATTTACTGATTGCTGCATTGATGGATACTTGGATTCTTTCAAACTGACTAACAAATGTTTCATTTGAAACACCCCTTGAGTAGAGACTTAAAAAGAACCTATAGTGTAAAACATGGTTCAGTAGGTCAACTCTTCTCCTTATGAATATTTTACTCTGTTTTGTCTCTCTTATATCTCCAGGCTACTTACCTTGTTTTGTCAGAAATCTTGTTCATTCAGATTAGATAATGGTGTTAATTTTTAAAAATTTTCTACATTTGACATAGCCTGACTCAATCATAGCTGCCTTAAAAATTTTCTGTACGTAGGAGTCATACATCAGAGTGCGTATAATATGTGGAATCCACTTTAAGTTTCACATTACATGGCCTTACCTCCTACAATGTGCCTATCACCATGTCAGTAATTGCCTGGCTGTCTGATCCTCACTTTTGAAGTGTATATTGCAGAGGTCACTGTACAGCTACACTGGTACCATTAATTTTCCTGGGAAAAGTGTGTTGTCACCTTATATCTCCTGTAGTTTGTCACCTGCCTTACATGTTACTGATCAAATGTTGGGTTTTTTTTTTCCTCTTGTTTTTGTTTTGTTGTTTTCCTACACATACACATACAAATATCCCAGACCATGTGTGTGGTTTTGAGGATGAGCGGATCTGTGGTTTCTCTCAAGACCGGAGTGACGTCTTTGACTGGACGAGACAGAATCACCTGACACAGAATCCCAAACGATCTGCCAATACCGGCCCTGAGACTGACCGCAGTGGAACCAAGGAGGGTGAGAAAGTGTTTTACTGTATACTGCACCATGTAAACAGTTAGAAATTTAGGAAAACAGTCGGAAATAGAAATCAAATTTTACTCATAAAAACTTGTATTTTTGTGTTGCATTCGAGACTCTGGACAATAGAGTGTTGTTTTGTTGGTTTCAGGTTACTACATGTACATCGAAGCATCACGGCCGCGTGTTCAGGGAGACAAAGCTCGTCTGCTGTCTCCACTCTTTAATGTGACCTCAGTCAGGGGCCCCAAGGGCTCTGGCAGAGTACCATACTGTGTCTCTTTCTACTACCACATGAAGGGCAAACACATTGGTGAGTAGTAGAGAGGAGAATAATGCTCATAAACACACATTATCTTCTACCACATGAAATCATCCACAGAAACACAATGGAACACGTGGATGAACAGTGGAGAATACGCTGACACGTAATACTATCGGGGTTTTCATGTCACTGGGCTTCTGTCAAAATCTGAACTCTGTGCTTGACCCTCACTTGTAGCGCTTGTCAGACACAACATCGTAGGTGTGTGTGTGTTTGTGTGTCAGTGAGAGAGAAAGAGAGAGAGGGAGAGAGTAGGGGGTGAGGGTGGGCAGTAAAGGGGGAGAGGTGTTACCAAAGTTCTGTTTGTATGTTTCTGATTGTGCCTCAGTGTGTGTGTGTTTGGAGGTGTGGAGGTGGTTGAAGGGGGCAGTGGGTGTGTGATTTATGGCAGTGGCAAGTCACAATCAGTCATTTGGGGGAGCTGTTCATCATAATATGCTCTGTCACACAGCTAGAATGCATACATCTTGTAGCCTACACACCTGGGCACATACACTCTCACGCACGCACGCACGCACGGACGCACGCACACACACACACACACACAGGGAAAAAACATACTGTAAAGCTTGCAAATACATGAAGGCACACTCACATTGGTTCACCAACACACTCATACACAGTGTTGATTTATGTGTCCACCGCCCAAACATACAGGCTTCACCGTAACATTTGTTCCCTTACTAACCTCCACTGTCACCTAAGGATGTTGTATAGTACAGAGTCACATATGTGTGTACCCATTATGTGATCATCATGTACAGTGACTGTATAAATGAGGAAAAGATATCAGGTTGGGGGTTTTAATATCAAGAATCTTGCTCAGTCTCTGAACATTTGCTTTTCTCACTTATTTTACCACTTCACTTCCTCCCAACAGTTTATTGCAGCACAGATTAGAGAGTGAAGTGCCTCATGGGAATTCTGTAATAAATAAAATACAAAAAATTAAATATAACCATCTTAAATGCAGGCAGGGAGTTACAATAATTAGTGAGCATATGTGCACAGACAGATTTGTACATGTTTGAAAGTTCACCCATTTTATCACAGAACCATGAACACACAAGCAAAAATGATCCTCTTTCATTTTATAACCAGAAACACTAGTTGGTGTTAGCTAACACTAGTTAGCAGATATAGATACAATCAGTGCGTGCTGAATTAATATCTCTCTTAAATTTTTTTTAAAGTACTGAAAAAAATTATTGTATTGACAAATTGGATGGTGGTGGTGCTGAATTACCTGAAAATCAACACCTAACTCTGTACCCCTTTTAGCCACTTTTAGCTAGTTGTTTTTATTATCTGACCCACATTTAAATTGTATGGCCATCTTCTCACCAATCCACCACATACAACTGTGAATTTCCAGTTTCCAGCAAACAAGTTAGGCTTCGAGACATTGCCTTCCATGCACAGTAAACCAGTTGCCATTTCTTCTTTTCCCTACCGTCTTTTACAACATGTCTCTGCACATATCACATATTACAGAAGCACTTCAGTAGTAATCTTTGATGGATACTACACCACTTACTTGAGCTTTTTTGCTGTGCTGTTTGTTCAAAGCTCTTGTTGTTGTTTCACAGCAAAGCAATGAGACAAGACAATTAGACAACTACTTCAGTCGCACAGCTCTTGCTTATGATTAGTACACTCCGCTACCAGTTGCGCCCAGCTCTTCTACAAGCCCTGCCTCAGTTTACTCTGTAGTTCTGACAGTCTGTTCCAATCTGTTGTCACTTTAATTGCCTTACCTTGGCAAAGCTCACATTCCTGCCAGGGAGACACAGTTTGACTCTCAATGACAAAAGAGACCAAATGAGGAGAAGACAGAGGGGGTCAGTGAGAGGAAAAATGAGAGGAGAAGAGTGAGGGGAGTATGAGGGTCAGCCAGCCTTGGAGAAAAGAAGAGAGGGTTAATGAAGAGAGTGAGAGCAAAGAAGATGGTGGGACAAATAGAAGGACAGAGAAAAAGGAAGCGTGAGAAAACAAGTATGAGGAGGCATAGAAGTGAGGTAAAAAAAAAAAAAAAAGCTAAAGCAGAGAGCTGCAGGAGAGTCCATCAACCTGGCAATGTTCAGAGGTATTGAGTGGATGCAAGAGATAGTCCTTTATGCTGAAGTACTGTAACTAGTTTTAATGTACTCAATTGTAGTGTTAAAGTACTGTAAAGTGTTAAAAGGGCTGTATATGTTGAAAGCGTTTAGGCACTTTGATACATTGCAATTTTTAGAAATACTGTTGAGAAGTTACCTTTCTCTGACCCACATATACTGTATGTTAGCTGTTTTGTAATCCTGAGGTTATGTGAATATAAAACAGGGAAAAGAAAAGGAAAGAAAGCACAATGCACTTTGACAGGTTTGGATTTTAGGTTTATAGTAGGCCAGCATCGCAAATTGGACCTCCCTGTTTTGTTCACCTTAATGTGTTTCTCTTTGGGCTTGCTGGCAGCAACAATAAAGAGCATTTAATTAGTTTTGTTTGGCACTGGGCAGTATTTTAGACTGGCGCAGGTCTGCAGAGCGCCATTGGCAAACTTGCTTGGAATCATTGGTCTGTTTTCACTTCAGAGTGATGGAAGACAAAATTAGCATTTGGGGTTATTGAAGTGTTGTAGTCCTTGTATGTTGTTTTGGATAACACTTTATTAAGTAAGACTTTAAACAAGATCCCTGTATGGATATTTACGAGTCTGTGTGGAAGAAAGGTGGCTAGAATGGTGGTAACAACTTAGCTGTGTTAGTATAGTATTTAACATATTACATCATGTTATTTTATTCCAAAAACCAAGTGCTGTCTTTCTTTTTGGTAATATACACATTTTCTGGACACTTATTGAAGTGTATACCTCTAGCTTTTAAGGTTTAGAGGGAAACATTCTGATCAGCTTGTTGTCTATCAATGTTTGATTTAAAAAGGATTTAGCTAAGCCTAGATGTGTCCCTTTTCTCATGCTCCTGAACTGGTTATTTACTCAGAATTTTGAATAACATGCTTTGGCTTGTTGTTGTTTGGTCGCAGAAGTCAGAGCATGGACTGTAATTCTCTGTTTTGTGTGCACAGTTTAGCGTAGCTTTGACTCCAAGGCTAACCAGCGGCAGAGACACATACAGGACATGAACCCTGTTTAGACAGAGATGAGGGACAGAGGGAGGAGAGAACCAGTGTGCCAGAACCAGTCCAACTGATTTGAGTTCAAGTATAGCAATGTGTGTGTGTGTGTGTGTGTGTGTGTGTGTGTGTGTGTGTGTGTATCTCTCTCTGTGTGTGGCTATGTACCTCTGCTGTCTTCCCCACTCATGATTCTGAAGACAAGTAGGCCTGATAGAGCTGTGCCTTCTCCTCTGCCTCTCAGACACTTACCAACACACTCTGCTTTACCTCAGTCCAATCAATAGACTGCTTATCAAAGTCCTCTTTCCTCTTCCCTCTGTTGGGTGTGTTTATGTGAGCGTGTGTGTAGGTGGTGATGGTGAGGGTGCAAGACAGAGAGAGAGAGATGGGTGGTGAGTGAGGAAGGAGACAATGAGGGTCAGATATGTGGAGGTAGAATGAGAGAAAAGGCTGAGCAGGTGTAAGTGGGCTACAGCAAAATTAGCCTTTCTTTTCATTATGTAACAGTGCCGCCCGTTTCCCTTTAATGTGTTGAACAGTTGCATGTGACTCTCTAATGTGGCTATTGTCACAGCCATACAGATAGCATGGGAACATACAGCACATACAGTAACTCAACATATAGCACATACAGTTTTTGTTTCAACATTGTGATTGCATTAACCTAGAAATTATTGCAGATGTTTGTTGATTACATGCTTACCAATTCAAATAAATATGTGATGTAGCTCTCAGGGCCAGGGTAGACATGACTGCCTGCAGTCTTTATGCTAAGCTAACTGGCAGTTGGCTCCAGCTTCATATTGAACTGACATTTATGGTATCAATCTTCTAATCTCACACTCAGCTAGAAAGGTACCCCAACTAAGAGTAGCCTGAAATCCATCTGTTTTGACAGATCTGACACATTTAGATCCCAGCACATCTATGAGTTGATACATTAAACTTCAGTCATGATTGATTAATGTGCACATACATTAGAAACTTAGAATGTCAAATCTTATATTTGAGAATTTCTAGATGTTCAGAGGCTGATTTAGTGTTGTTTATTGTCAGAGCTCACGGTGATAGCTGGCTTGACAGTTTTCTTTCCACTGCTCCTTTTTCTCTGCATCACACACAGAAACTGAAAACATCTCACCTAACCTTCCCATTTCTCCCCATTTCCACCACTTGCCCTAGTCACACGTCTCATGTGACAGAGTAAGTAAGTTACTGCCAGGCTGCTGCTTCAAGGTGTGAGTAACATTAGCTCAATCAAAGGTACAGACAGATACATGCAACAGAATGATAAACATTTGTGCTCATACGCAAGCATAAATCTACATGCCAGCTCATACTGCGCGCACAGACACATATACATAGTATACGTACAACACAGGGATACCACGACCCCTGCCTGCGTATTTGTTTAAGAGACTGGTGGTTGGTTAATGTTCCAATTAGGAGCTGGCTGGGGATCGTTAAGAAGATGAATGATTCTCTCACACCTTAGAGACCTGAGAGAGAGACAGAGGGAGGGAAGGAGAGGGATATTATCTGCAACGCTTCTCCATGGCCCGAGTGGTGTCATTTTCTTTAGCTTGTTTTTCAGTGTCCAGGACAACTGATTTTTATGTTACGTTTCCTCAGTAGTTACAAATGTTTTCAGAGTTTAAATCAAACATTATGTGGCAGTGTGTGTACCCTGTGTATTAAAGGAAACAAAGTCAATTAGCAAAGGTCAATTAATCAACAAATCTTTCTCTCAGTTGCTCTTTTCCAACAACCTCTACAGCTGCCTTCCTCTGCTACTTCTGTGTGACTTTCTCTCTTCCTTCCTTATTGCCGCTCATCCAAGGGGATTCACATATTTAATCTTCACCCAAATGTCACCCACATACAGGCTCTGACCTCAGCTTCACCCTACATACACAGTATGTGATGCAGTTGTTTCCACTTCCTCTATACAGTAAAGTAGGTGATCCCATAACACAGCCATCTTTTTACCTGTAGAAATAGAGGTAATTTGGGTACAGAAAAATTCTGGCACTCAAACAGTATGTCCTGTCATTTAGTTTGATCTCAAATTTTTTTTTTTGATGACAAAATCCTCCCTATAAAGTATTCACCAATGACAAGTAGACACCAGTTAGATATTTGGGTATTTAGTGATGGTTTCCGTCAACTACTTTCTGTCTCTCTTGTGAATGTAAATAAAGAACTGCATTTTTTATAAATACAGTGGAGCTGTCATTAGGTCGTCAAGTACCTTACTGTGGTATTGGTAAATGGGTAGGTACACATTATGATAGTTTTAACCCATTACAGTAAGGACAGAGGCATCTCAACTAGTCTATTGTTCACGGTGTGTAATGAATAAATAGTGCCTCTGCTGTATTTATTCAGTCTTTCAATGTGTTCTTCCTTCTGACTGTTGGTGGAAAAGTCATTGTGTGTGAGTTATTATGTTTAAAATGTTTCACATTTAGATTTCAATAATAATGATAAGCTCTGCTCCCTGCTTGCCATTAGTCAGTATTCAGTCTTCCCTCGCTGACAGTTTCTAATAATCTGTATGTGTGCGGATGCGTGTGCGGGTGTGTGCCTGTGGGAATGTATGTGTGCATACTTTTCACAGGAACTCTCAATGTGCTTCTGAGAGTGAGGAGCATTGCCTCTGTGGACTCGGTGGTATGGACGAAGTCTGGTCATCAAGGCCCGGACTGGAACAAAGCTTTCTTTGACATCAGCCCCAGTGGACCCTTCCAGGTAAGCGCTTGGTGATTAATTTTCTTCCCAATGCAGACAATTACAAAAACAACAATGTAGCAGTGAAGAAAATGCACAACTTGTACACTTAAACCAGCAGCATAATGTTTTAGTCGAAGGTTTGTCTTTATAGAAAAACAAATCAACAACAGACAAGAGGATACAACCTAAGGGCTTGTGTTTCTTAGAAACAGTAGCAGCGCTTCCCCTGATCCTGCAGCCTTACTCTAATCAACTGATATGTGTTGCATTCATAACTTGAACTAAAGGTATGACCCGATCATCTGTTGAGAGCCAAAGATGTGGAGTGCTCTTTACAGTTTGCTTGATTCAACAAACTCTACCTCTGAATTGCCTCCAGGGCTTGCTTCTTGAGGGTTAATTTCCACCATGTGCCGACACCATTGTCAGGTCTTGCTCTAAAAGAAAAGAAAAAAAGACTTTTATGCTTTTTTGTTCACTGTATTCCTTTTTTTCCTGTCATCTCTTAGACATTCCCTGTACTGCAGCCATTTTCTCTCCACTGTGTCTTTCCCCAAGAGGAAGGCCTCTACTGCAGCCCGGATAGAACAGGGGATGTTTTATACTCTTGTGGCTGTTAGGAATCAAGGGAATTCCACAAAGAACTGGGATTGAAACTCTGCTTGAAATCTAATGAATTTTTCACAAGAAATTCTCCACAGTAGTTTTTAAAGCTCTGTAGAACCAGAGAAAGTCAATGAATTTAAATTTGTGCTCCCAGAATTTTTGTCACCTCACACACGGTAAAGTTAGAGTCAAGACATATCCAAAAAATTGGTGAAGACAAAATATCAACAGGTATTTGAAAAAAAAAAAAAAAACAGTTTTTAGCAGCAGGGAGGCACCAAGGTTAGAGAAAAACCCAAGCGCTCTGTTGGCGAGCACCTGCCCTGTTAGTTGGCCCTGCCAACACCTGGGCCACGGTGTCAGAATGTGAACTGTGAGAGAGTTTGCCCACTGGAATCAACGTAGGATCACATAATTATTTATCAGGCCACATAAATTTGTGTGAAAAGCAGTACTAATGAAGGCAATGAAAAATATGATAAATATGAATTAACCCCAAGCTTATATATGAGAGACCAGGGTGCATTTTTCATTTATTAAATAAATGTGGGTACAGCATTTTGACACTTTTAGCACTGAGGGGAGTTATTGATAAATGAGGAGCCTTTGAGTGAACATTCAGCTCATTTTCTGCTGAATGTCAGCACCAAGCCTGTCCACACAGTAACCAGAGGATTATTCACTTCATCAAGAATGTGCTGATCTCAGGGTGGAGAACAAGGTTTCACACAAGTTTGAAAGATGTGTCTACGCACTGCCATGACCTCTGAATGAATAATAAATAAATAAATAAAGGAACATGGGAAGTTAGGTATGCACTGACTCGATATGCTGGACCAGTATCGATGGACACAGATTGGGTGTCAAATATCACTAATCTACCCTGGATACTGTTTCTCAGTCAGTTTCCAGAACCATTTAAATAAAAAATAAAATAATGGCTTGTAAATATATCCATTTGTAGCTCATAAATGATGTGTTGTTACAGCTTCACATGAGACACTGAAAAAGTTAGTGTCAGAATCAGTATCAGGAGAGTGAGAGCGGGATCAGTGCACATAGGAGGTTGTTAAGGAGTGTGTGCTTGTTTACCAGAGGTTATTTTCATGTATGAAATTCATCAGTTTGAACTAAATGTTTCTTTGAATACAGTCTATATAAACAAGAGCATGGTGGGACCCTATTTATTGTAAAAAAAAAAAAAATGTATATGATTGGATAACTACAGAAACAACTGTCTATGTGATTTGCTTTTATAAGGACATTTACTTAGTAATGTCTCTTCCTTTAAAACTATCAATGACTGTGAACTAGTTCTCATATTTAAAACCATGACTCTGCTCAAATTAAGCTCAAGAAGGTACAACCTTCCCCAGTCTCAGCTGTTCAATAATTTTCTCTTGTTTAAGTTCACCAGAAGTTTAAAGTTTAGGTTTACCGTACACATTCGATCAATAGTGGAAGAGAATGGTCCGGGAGACATAACAAGAGTAAGTGCCTGTGTTTGAGCACTGTCTGTTGACACATCATTGAGGTCCCATCGGCTCTTTGGCAGCTACGCCTGCAGTTAGCTCTTCCCTGCTGGGATATGGCCGAGTAAACTCGATGACTCAGTCCTCCTTTCTGACTGGACATGATGCTTCCTCTCACTCGCTCATTTTCCCAGCCTTTCTCACTCACTATGTGTGTCTATTTGCGAGTGTGTGTGTGCTTTTGTGTCTACCTCGGTAAGCTTAAAACCCAGTAGAGGGAGAGCGCAAAAAAGATGATGGTTTTGTTTTGCATGCCTCAAACCTCCTGTGTGTTTCTCAGTCTCTTTCTGTTTTTTTTTTTTTCTCCTTTCTCTCCTCATCTTATTCTCTTTTGCCCAGCGCTGGCACAGGCAGACCAGTTGGGTCGATTTTTGCCCTGGTTCACTTCACACCCTCCTGTCTCAAGGCTAATGACTACTGCCTCTAAAATCAACAGTCAGGAAAGAGAGTCAACTGTCCAGCTGTTTACACACTCACCCCCACACACTTTACCTGTCCATGTATCTATCTGTGTTACCTTTACTCACAAACAAAATCACATCCATAAACACTGTGTTAGGTACAGACACATGCTCACATACAGACAAACTCTTTTTTAAACACGCACACACATGGCAGTCTCCTAGCCCCTGCAGCAATTAGCTATGACAGGTCAATTAACAGGCTTATTTATGAGCAGGGGATGCCTGCTAGTTGTGTTGTAATGATTCCAGATACTCTCTGTACGTGCATGGGGGAAATTGAATCCATGATGAATGTGGGCTGAAGGCCTTAGCTGGGGGCTGCATTTGCTCTTCATTAACTATTCCTCTGCAACACCATGTTTCTTTTACCATTAAAGAGAAAATTAAGTCTGAAACAGTGGGCATACTGTATGTTTTAGAGCTCCTCTGTGATCTTCACAGTAAAGACTTCATCGTACTTGCACAAATCTATATAGTATACAGCACAGGACCCATTTGTTCTTCTACACGTACCTTGGTGTCATCTCTTAGCCAGTCACACTTTCCATCCCATCCTCATTTGTTCAGTACTCCCTGTGCACATGTCTGTCATGTGTCGTCTTTTTCTTAGGGCACATTCCCATGTTCAGACAGATAGCAACATCAAGTCCGGGTCATTTCACTTAAAATTATACTTCTTTCACTTGTTTTAGCAATAGGCAACCCACTTATCCCAGAATATTTTTTCAGATTTTCTGCCCCATTAGCCATTAGGGTATGTGCCAAAAAACATTATACTCTTGACATACTGTGTGTGTTCAGTTGAGAAAGGTTTTTACGTTCCCATTTTAATCAAATCAAGACACATAACAGGATTTAATCAGGTAGAATTTTGTCCCGTCAAAATATCACTTTAGTGTATATCAAGTATATATCCCCACTCCAAGGCAGCCTGAATTGTTTATGTGTTTTGTGGGATGGGAGACAGGGCAATGGATCACAACTGAGAGTTAGGGTCAGTGAAAACGTAAAATGCAGGTTAGGGGCCCAAACAGGAGGAATGTAGATTAAACCATCAAACGTCTGAAGGTATCATCTCTCAGAGCTAGAAACAGAAATGGAACGTGGCCGCTCAGCTCAGCACAGCACAGAAACGTATGTAAACACAACTGACACAAATGAAAATATAAGCAGAGACACCGCTCACACACAACAAACAATGTATATGCATGCTGTGACAGGAGAGGAAGCCACAAAGAAGAGCCTTTTCCTTGCCACTCTGAGTGTATGTAGTGTTAAAGCAGCCAGCCTAATTGGTCCAGACACCATAACCTTGCTGGTAATGAATAGGAATTAACCAGTCAAAAAGAAGCCAACAGTCAGAACCACTGTTTGTGAGCAAAGCAGGGGATGTGAACAAGAGAGAGCAAGATGTGAGTGCGTATTTGTGTCATCAATAAAGCACTTAATGCATCTTAAATATTCATCCCCCCGTTTGTATCGTGACTCAGGCAAAGGTAGGTGAGGCAGGATGGATGAATGAGGAAGGACGCATGCGAGAGAGAGGGGTTGTCTCCTTGGCAACTGAAGGTTGCCTCGTATATGACAAATTTTCTCTTGTCTTTCTCTTCCTTGTGTGGTCTTTCTCATGTGTGCATGCATGTACTTTACTGTTTGTCCACTCCATCACATGGATTAGGGCTATTAGTGTGGCTTTGCACAGTATGCTTGTCTTTCTCTCTCACATTTGTTAATGGATATGTTTGTCCAGTTCATTGCATTTATTTTTGTGTGTGTGTGTGTGTGTGTCCTTGATCACGTATCACCTGGAAATTTGTCGAACTTATCAAATAGCGTAGTGGTTCTCGGTCATATTCCACTGAGGAACAATAGTGTGAAGGTCATCACAAGTTCTGTCTCCGAGTGAACACGTGCTAATTCGTGAAATCTGCTGCTGTAGTCTGGTAGGAGGGACAGTCTGTGTTGTCTTGAAATAATGGCACAAAGTTTAAAACCACCAATGGTTGCACCCTCTTCCTCTTTTTCTATCAACCTACACACCCTTAAACCTCAACCACCTCCTGTAACCTGTATGATCTAATAACAGAAAATACGTAAAAATAATCTTGTTTGTATCCACTTTTTGAGAGCTTAAGCAAACAGACTGATATCACCCAGAACCCCTGATTTATATAAATATTTTTTGTGCTGCCAATCAATGAAATGTTTTATAACCTTTACAATAACTCTGATATTTCAGTTCTTCAGTTTGCGCTTTGTGTTTAACGCACGCACACACACTCTTCCCCACCACACAAACCACTTCCATGTAACAAATAGAGTTGTTAAATAATGTAGAGAGCATGCAGCCTTGATCCCAGCACCAGCCAGAGGAGGCAAGCTGATAAACATACTTTGTTACTCTCTCACTCTCCTTTTCTCACTTTTCCTCCCTTCTTACTACTCTCTGTTATGTATCGAGCTCCCCAGTGGCCTGGTGAAATAAAATACGAGGGATGAACCCCATTTCTTTCTCTACGCCATACCTGTCTGTCTCTCTCTCAAGTTTTCTCCTACTTTCTTTCAGCTCCTATTGCTGCCTCTCCCACCACCACCCTGTGTTGTTTTTGTTCCTCCAGCTGCCCTGTCTTTCCGCCATTCTCTTCTGTCTCTCCTTCTCCTTCTCTATCTCTCTCTGACTCTGGGGACTGCTGGTTTCCTTACAATCAATAATAATGATTGAGCTGTCTGCCGTTGACAATTACCTCACACAATTGCTGTTGTTGTGTTCTGCTGTTTAGCTTCTTTTGTTGGAATGAAGAAGATGGAACTGTAAAGAATGGCTCAATTAAGTTTATTTTGCAGATTTCTATGGCTCGTTACATCTAACTCTCTTGGTAGTGATGTGTATGACGGAGCAGATGACTGTTAAAGACGATCAAGGGTTGTGTTTTGGCTCCTGGAAGGGCAAGGATTGGGTTGTTGTGTTTCCACAAGTACATTATGCAAAGACTAGCAGCCTTTGGCAGCTAAAGAGGATCCAAACAGTGTCCAACCTATTCAGTGTCCAAACAGCATCCAGTGTGCATGATTAATGACACGAATTCTGAGACAGTAGAGTCAGAGTGTTTTGTCAAAATTAATTATTTATGGCTCTTTGAAACAGAAGAGGTGCATGTAGGGTTGGTCGGCTGAACTCATGTTCAACCCGCATTTGAACCCATTCATATGGGACCGTTATCACAGGATAATCACAGTTCGCCAGTGTTCATAGAGACTCCAGCCTGCAGCTGCAGTGCGACACACATTTAAATCATATAATTACATAGAATTATATTACAGCAACATTAAGTAAAATGCATACTCTGATTTAGTATTGCACTTCCTCAAAGTTGGGGGATTTATCATATTCAGAGAAGAAAAGCCAAAATTGATGCAGTTTGTACAGTACGCTTTCTGATGAAAATACTTAGTGTCAAAGTCAACATAACCCAGGTGACATCACCATTGTTATTTTTTGTCACACTTAACCAAGCTGCTCCAGAGCCACAGAGGACATTATACTACAGTTTTCACGCCTGAGTAGTTCTCTCTTTGACTTCTTAATTGACTTTAACATGTAAAATGACTGGAGTGCCCTTTTAAGTTTCATCATTTAAGTTTCATCCTCTCTACATGCTCGATGTGTCTCTGCCCTACTGTCACTCTCTTCTGATCTTTTTCATAGAAGTTGGGAAGTTGGCTTCATCTTAAATTGTACTAACATTAACATGAATTTCCCATCTCAAAGGCCTGTGTACCAGAGCTGGGTAATGTGCAAACCCGCTTTAATTGCTGTGTACAGCAGTGGCTGTGTCTGTGTCTCTGGCTTTTCTGGTTAATGCTAATTCTTTTTCTATACAGTTGAGGAAACCATCAAGCTAAATTCCCAAGAAACTTAAACAGTGATAGCCTTGTAGTGTCCACTATCTATTGTCGCAAATTTCAACTTTAGACAACATTCGTATGATTTTCCATTTCAGTTGAATTCCCAGAGGATCAGTTTTTGAAGTAGATGTTATTTAATTCCACGGACTGCAGGAGTGACTGCGTATTGATGCTTGTTTCATTTCTGCTTCATGTTGAGAGCATGTCCGCAGAGAACACAAACTTTCTAGTCCTGTGCAGCGCTCTCTGACTGCGTACACTGAAGGCCTTTGAGGTACTGCCACTCTTCTCAGCATTTCCCCTCTCTTTGTGCACCGTCCAACAAAAGTAATGATGTCTTTGAGAACAGCTTCCCTTCCTGCCTCTCTAAAACAAGAGCTGTAGCCAGTGGCTTGCATTAATACAAGGCTTCTATTGTAAACAGGGGTAGAGCCAACCGATAAGGAAGCATTAGAATTTAAATTGTTTACTGCCCGCTGGCTGTGATTACTAACGTGAGTGTATATCCAAGCTGTAAATTCAGGAATTGTGAACTGCCTCCTTATGAGCTTTTCTGCTCTTGATTTGGGTTTATTGCATCTTCAGGGAGAAAGAAACATTATGTTTGAGTTGCCCATTCACATTCAGAAAAGTGTCTCCACTATTACATTGTCAATCTGTATCTGTGGCGATTACTCTGGCGTAATGTTTTTATCGTTCCATCTAACCACCATCTGGCTTCTTCTTCAAGTCTGCCAATCCCGTTCCTGTCTAAAATCTAAAATAATCAGAGTGAGGGGGCCTTGATGCTGGTTGTTCATCAAGACCGACTTATAAAGCAGCAATTACATGTACACATAAAATCAATGTAGCAGCGAAAAAAAAGAGATAGCATGTTGTAGTAGATTATTTGTGTCCCCACTCGTTCCTCTGTGGATTACCCAGAGGCCATCTGTGTTCCTCGCAGTGTTTGGTACCTGGGGGGCTTGTTGGAAACCAGGCCAACCCACATTTGTGTGCCTCACACTGCAGTGACTCTCTTCTGCACTTGTATTTCAAAGCTGTCTCTGTACGTCTCTCTCTCTCTCTCTCTCTCTCTCTCTCTCTCTCTCTGTTACCCTCTCTCGTTGCTGTGTCCCCTCTGGTATGTGGACAGCACATCAATGGGAACATTAAAGGTTACAAGGCTTGACAAAACGACGCATTCACAACTCCAACCTGACACTTTACTGTACACCCTTTGATCTCACACACACGCTCATACACACACACACACAAGCTGTCTATCTCACTTTGGCTCCCTCACACACACTCTCTTATGACAAGAACTGGGAATTGAGAGAATTTTACAAGTGGTTTTGAACAAAAAGAGACTTTGTATTCCACTTTCCAAAACAGTACGATGTTTTTTATGTGTTTGGTAAATGTCAAAGTTAAATATCAGGCACATTAGATATAGCCGTAGCCTTTAATGGCCCATGGCCCTATTTTTACATCCCACAATCTTATGACCTCACCACTTACAGAGTTGTGCCTGCTGTCAGGAGAATTTTACAAAAGCATTCTTTGGTAACCTGCTTTTAAGTGCACAGATTGTTAATGCAGAAATAAGTAAATATATAATATAACATAATAATAATTAAATATAATACTAAATATAAATTCTTCATAACTACTATTTGTTTTAAATAAAAATATATCTGACAAATATCAGTAGTCAAAATCATGCCTAATAAATGTTTAGTGACTGTATATTAAACAACCTTCCCAAGGTTGAGAAACTCTGAGATATACTTGTGTATACACTTCACCACAGTGCCCAGCAGTGATGTTTAAGTGTGAGGCGCTGTTGGCAGGGGCGACTCACACTTCGGCTTGATCTGTCAGCAGTGAGCATTAACTGAAAGGGCACAGGCCTGTTTCCCTAAGCCTTTCCAGAAAAATAAACACATCAAAGCAAGATGGCAGGATATTGCATTGCTTTGTGCTGTGCCATTCTGTTTGATATCTTTGAGGAAATGATTAAAGTCAGTGCGATTGTGTCATTAAGTAGCTTAAAGGAGACAGTTATTTGTGTCATTGTTTTGTGTACTTTTGTGTCGAGGCCAG
Organism: Toxotes jaculatrix; assembly: GCF_017976425.1. Lineage (NCBI taxonomy): Eukaryota > Metazoa > Chordata > Actinopteri > Toxotidae > Toxotes > Toxotes jaculatrix. The sequence continues at coordinate 12,746,921 of NC_054394.1, read as the reverse complement.
TGTTTCTGTGGGCTTTCCTCTCTCAACTATTTTTAGAGAGGCAGGTATGCCTGGCTCCAGTGTCACTGTAGGTGTGTTTGTATGCATGTACATTTGTTGCTGGCTATTGGGATCTTGGAGTGTGCTGGGTTTGGTTTTATTAGCGACACGAATTGACACAGAGAATAGAATTTAAAGAAGATGGTACATAAACAAAATAGTAACCATGGCACACAGTGAGGAAATAGTATCATAGCATTTATAAATATATGATATATGAGAATGGCCTTTTGACCAATTAACCTATTGCCTCTGTTTCCCTCACACCTATCCTCTGCCTAATGACCTAAAAAATTAAAACGAAAAGAAAACCTTTGCACAAATGAGCCGACGACCTAAACCCACTCAGCCTGTGCTGCTGCTGCTGCATTTCTTTTCTTTCTCCCTCCACACGGCCCAATCAGCTTCAAGGTTCTCCTGATTATTTTTATTTATTCATTCAAAGAAGATCTCTCGCTCTGGGACTAAATTAGAAAGCAAGTGGGAAGGAGGTGGTACTGCTCTTGTGTTTCCCTCCCCTTTATGAATGTAACTGAATTGGAGAGGAGGAGAAAGTGAGACACAGAGAGAGAAACAGGAGGGAACACAGTTTAGGCAACCTGTACATACACTTGAGCAAGTTTGTGTGTGCTCACACACAGGGCAGCGCAGAGATCAGTTGACTTAAGCTCAGCGAATCGGGGTAAGAAATGTTCAGCCATTCTCAAGCAGGAGGTTGATCAAACTAGGTGAGGGGGACATTTACAGAATCATCAGCATCCACCAACTTTCTTTATTCCTCTTTAACTTGGCTCCTCGTGATTACACTGCTGAGGTGAACTGGAGAAATCACTTCACATGCACACAGTCATGTTGCTCCTTGTCTATGGCAATAAATAGGTTATTGGTATCTGCCCCATGAATTTCTGTTTGATACTTCAAACTGACACAGCTGTTAGCAGCTAACAGCACAACGCCAGCAGATTAAAACACAGGTAATGAAATGCCTCAGCAGTGAGAGATGGCTACCGTGGTGCTTGTTCTAAGCAAGCGCCACTCTCCTCCTTTCATTTACTTAGACCATATGTGGGGTCGGATCGGGCTTTTCTCTGGGTTAATTGAATCCACCCTTGCTGTGGCTTGCTATATTTACACACAAATTTACAGCAGCCCTGCTCTGCCTGTTTCTTGGGTTAAATACTTTCTGTACTCTGTTAATACTCTACCACAACACATTTGGTGTTAACAGATGGAGTTTGTAAAATCAGGCCAGTCATGCACATTTGTTACCCCTCCATGTATGCACTTGCTCGCTCTCTTGTTAACCTGGATGTACGAAGAAATGGTATACAGGCAGAATCCAGCTGGTTTGTCCATCACCATCAGTGTTAAGTGCCTTGCTCAAGGGCTAGTTGGCAGATGTAGTAGAAAATATATATGTATGCATGAGCCTTCACATTGATTTGTGCATTTGTGCACAAACCACTTAACAGATCAAATAAGCCATTTTAACTGTAGGATTGAAAATTCATCATCTCAGACATGATTACACAGCAAGCACGAAAGCACGATTAAACAGCTGTCATATTCAAAATTAAATGTTATAAAGCACCAATGTCTGCAGTTCTGTAGCCAATAACGGCTACAATGGTGAGAGTTACTTTTGTTGTTATTGTGGAGCAACAAAGTTTTCTTGTTTATTTGCTTTTTTCCTCCTCATATTCCAGACAGAATACGCTTGCTTTTTGATTAGCTGGGTGCGATGGGCTTTTGGTGCCTTGGTACAGCACAGTAATTAGGCTGTCAGTCAAAACCAGATGGCTGGTGGCTAAAATGGGCAAGTCGCTTGGAAAGTTTTCAGATGGGTCTCCTGTTTAGTTTTGTTGTTGTAGGCCAACAAATTATTATGGGATAAGAATGCAGGGATGCTTCTAATCCTTAATATTTGAGGACATTACTACTTGCATTTTCATTTCTGTGCTGTTTTAATCTGTCAGCATGTTTTTTGTTTGTTTGTTTTTTAATTGCAGTGTCAGTGAATTTATGTATTTGACCAATGTGAGATTTTATATTCAATCTGAAATCAAAGACTCTTATCATCAGATTTACTTTTATTTAGAAGTAAGCATATCGGGAATGCAGCAATTTTATTATTATTTACTGTTAAATTTTTATTTCATCCAGACAAAGTTCTCACTAACGTTTGTTCTAGCAGGGTTGTGGCTGCGTTTTGATATTTACTGTCAGATACACTCACCCAGGATCCATCTCTCCGTGTCTTTTGTCCCTTCCCTGAACAGATTGTGTTTGAAGGAATTCGAGGCCCGAGTTTCGAGGGGGATATCGCCATTGATGATGTGTCCATCACCATAGGGAAGTGCAAACAGGAGAACACTGTAGCCAGCGCAGGTAAGACAGGTAAGATAGACTTTTTTTGAGTGGAGAGATGTCAACACACAAACACCAGGAATCATCTGCGATGAACAGTTTCTACCACTCTGTGCAGGCACGCTCAAGAGAAACTGAAAGAAGGAAGGCAAAATAACTCTTAAAGGTCTAAAAAGTGTTGATAGCTTTGTTGTTTTCAGCAGACATGCAATTAAAGCACTTGCTAAAGAGCTGAAACGGAGCAGAATAAAACAGAACTGAGCTGATTTGAGGGGCAGCAGAGAAGGGAATTACTGTAAAGACAGGATTTCAAAGGAACAAGAGAAAAAGAACTAAATGTCTCTTTTAGTATTTGGGAAGTGTGGAAATATACCACAGAAAGAAAAGGTCAGTGTGGGGGCTGTAGGCAGACAAGTGGACACCACAGGCCATTGGCATGGAGGCAAACTGGAAGCCTTATCATCAGTTGTGGCCCTTCCTCTGCCTCTGTCATTTTATTTACTTCACATTCCCCTCTATCTTTTGTATCCTCTAACTTTCCACACTACAACCTCACGGCCTCGTCCACACCCACCTTCATTAGATCCTCTTTTGCTCTTACCCTCTTACCTACTGTTCTCTGTAAGCCGTCCATCCTTTACTATCTGTATACCTCTGCACTTGGTCTCCTTGAAAGCTTATTTATTCTCTAGAGAGAAAGAGAGAGAGAGGACACAGAGGTAGTATGTGATGATAAGGACTTAGGTAGAAAGAGCGTAAGTGAAGGAGAACAAGAAAGGCAGCACTATCTGTGCAGTGAGAAAAAGAGAAACACAGCTGGATCCAACAGTTGTTTTCACTCCATAAACTGACACCACTCCTGCCAACATGCTAGACAAGTCAAACCAAGCTATCAGCCCATGAATAGAATACCAGATTATTATATTTGTTACACCTAAATACTGTTTGTGAGGACCTCCTTTGCCTTAAGGGTGAACCAGAAAGACAAAACAGTGAGTTTCAATGAATGAGTGCATGTCCATGTAAGCACATGGAGGGAGACTCAAATAGCCAATAGACAAATAGAGGGTGGGGGTGAGGAGAAGAGGCAGACACAGAGAAAAGGTCAAAGACAGATAGTGGCAGGAAGTATGTGTGTTTGTGGGTGTGTGTGGGTGTATGGGTGAGAAAGAGAGAGAGAGGGAGACAAGAAGAGGTGGAGACAGAAACAGGCTCAAGAACCAAAAGAAGAAAGAAAATATGTGGCTAAAACCTGCCAGCAGTTTAGGTACAGTGAGAGCTGCCAGCCAAGATATCCATGCCAACACACACACACAGGCACCTAAATGTCAATAAATTCTCATAATAGGCTTCATTGCATTCTCTCTGTATACAGACATGCACAATTGCTAGTAGACACAGTTATCTTACTGCACACTGCCATCACTGTTGAGATACAGGGACACTTTGAAACTGTGTAACTAAAATAACAATACGAGGGTAGAATACACAGCTGATCCTTTAACCGTTGTCAAGGTAATTAATTAGACTTCATCTTATTTTGGCATTTCTGCCTGCATAAAAGACTCAGTTTTACATTAAAGTATTCTTACCATTAAAAAGATGTTTGAAATTTGTTTGTAACAGTTTGTTTTGTTTTCATGTCAAACATTACAAATTACAAATTGGCCTCAAATGGCTTTGCAGCATATGACACCCTCTATCTTTAGACCCTCAATTCAAATAAGGATAAACTCCCAAAAAGCACTTTTCAGTGGGGAAAAAGAGAGCAGACCTCAGGACAGGTATGCAACAAATGAACAGAATTTTAGTACAATAAACTAGCTTTTACGGAGCAACATGTGATGAGAACCTATATGATTTTGTTCATATTTTACTGCTGTGCCCTACTACAAAGAAAACATCAGAGCCATGGAAACAGCACAAAAGAGCAAGAATGACAAAGTGCATTACAACCTGCTTTTACCTTCTGAAACCCCCAGAGATGTGAGATGCCCATGTGTGAGTGTGTTTGCGAGTGTGCTCTTGGATGTGTGCGATCTCACACATATGTGCATGTAAAGACACTGCCGGATGGAGTGAATAATGGATGAAGGTGTAAACAGGAAGAGGAAAGCTCTTGAGCTCTCTGAGTGTGTGTGTGTGTGTGTGCGTGTGTGTGTGCGTGCGTGTGTGTGTGTGTGTGCGTGTGCGTGTGTGTGTGTGTGTGTGTGTGCATTTGTGTCCTGCAGGTTTTGTGCAGGCAGAGACATACAGTGTAGACAGATGGGTAATTATCAGGCAGGCAACTAAAGAGTCATTGCCACTGTGGAAACACAAATGCATCTGTCTTGAGTCCAGAGTTTTGCCACTGTGGAGTTGGTGAGGAAAAATGAGGATGAGGAATATGACTTACAGGAAAATGCTAAATCAGTTATAACACACCTTGAGTTATAACTGATTTAGCAAGATGCAGAGGATTTTGTTAAGCAAGCCATTTTATACCAGGTTGATCCAAAACCTGCGTCCAAAATAAAGTTCTTAGGTAAGGCGATGTTCATACAAGTATAGGTGTTTATCACCATAAAACAGTGGCAGTGAAAGTTTAGGTAGATGAGGTAGGTTAAAACAGACAAACCTGGTGAGATTCAGGGCTTTTGAATGCACAGATACAAAGCTGCTTGCTGCTGTTCCCTACATCTCACGTGGGTGTCAGGATGTCAGGGAGAGTAGGTGACACACCCATGTCACATACATAGTAGCTGACACACATGCATGTGCATCTACCTGCAAGTGTCTTCAGTGGATACTATACTAAGCAGGTATACACATGCAGGGATGCACATAAGCTCACAAACACACACTTCTTACAACTGTAGTATAAGCATTCACACACACACACACACACACACACACACACACACACACACACACACACACACACACACACACACACACACACATTTACTTCAGGTTAACTATGTTCACCCACTGTTATCCTGCAGTTCTCCACAAATGAAGGATGATTGCTTGTGACATGTTTGGTGCAATTCCACCTGCATAAATCACAGAGCTCTGCCTGGCTCACTTGTGTGTATTTGCAGGAAAAGAGAAGAGGTGGTGGGGGGCTGAGCTTGTCTCTTACTGTTTTACTTTCAACTGAATTCTCTTTTCTCTTTATTGCTCACATATTATCACCTTGATCCCCTGCCTCATATTCTGAGAACTGTCCAAAACAGGTGAAGCAGCAATCAAGGAGTAAAACAAAAACGAAGTTGGAAATAGCTTAATCTGTTTTATTATTATTATTATTATTATTATTATTATTTACAAATACACACCTCAAATCTAAGCCAGGAAGTAGCTCAGCACTGACATTACAATGGACAGTTTAGGTAGCAATTTCAAATGTTGGACTACACTGTGACATAAACTTTAGAGAAATTTTGATATTTTATTTTGATCTAAACAGACTGAAATTTTGACTGGTTCAATCAGACGTGCAGCACAAAGATGCAGATGCTAAACAAGTCAAACCTGTGTACTGCCTGTATAATGATAAACATGGATCCAGCTGCATCACACACCCATACTCCAACAGTGTAGTGATTGAAAGAATGAGTAAGAGAGAGAGAGCAGGAGTAGGATGGGTCAATGGAAATATACAGAGAGAGAGAGAGAGAGACAGACAGACAGACAGAAAGACAGAGAGAGGTAAAACACCATATTCCACTTCAGTCTGTTCCTGCACACTATAGGAATGTGGGTGTGTGTCAATGTGTGTGTGAGAACAAACAGATCAAAGTTTTAATATTGATTTTCTGCCAGGAGGATGGACCCTTGATATGAAATCATATTGATCTCTTTAATACAAAACCTACTTTTCATTTATGAAACTCTGTGTTTGAGCTGTAATTTGATGCTGCATTTGTATAATGCAGTATGTAACAAAAAAAGGGCATGTTTTATGCATGTAAAAGAAGAGAATGAGGGTGTTTTCACACTCTGCTTCCACGTGGGACTGAGATTTTAACATAAAAGAAAATAAAATGGACCTTAAAGAAACTTATACATGCAACTGTTGTTTTGAACAATTAGATGACACCACATAAAGTATGTGTGCGTTGTGTCTTCTAACTGTGCAAAAACAATAACAACTTACAGAAAAAAAAATCATCACATCTTGCTGATGATGACGATTGTAACCTATTTTTCCTCATAATAATTTTAAAGCTGTCATGATAATGTGTGGGATTTCAGAGGTGGATGATGTATGTTTACTCTAATCTTTACTCATCCATCCCCTCATTCCTGGTGACGTCTCTCTCTCCCCACCGTTCCTTCTCCACTCAGCCCCTTCTGTCCTCTGTGACAGTCTCTCTCTTTTCTCCATGTGACACTCCATGTGTGTTCTACAACCTTCCTCCTGTTTTCAACGCTGGTAACATGGTTTGGTATTGTTCAAATGATGTTATGCATAAGAAACCTCTAAACTCTTCTCCCACACCAGGGCTTTTTTTTCCCCCTGCACATGCCTCTGCACTCAGCCTCAGGCTTAAAGACAGCTTTAGGCCAAAGAAATGAATTTATACAGGCACAGTTATCTACTTAGTCTGTGGTTAATGTAATGTCAAGGTTCGCCTGTTCTTTATAAAATAATGCTTACAAGGGACAAAGGAAGAAATTATATTTAAAATGGCACAAAGGAATAAAAATCACAATTTAGACCTTTTATCTGATTTTATAAACATTGTATTTCAGTGGAAAAAGAAGATAAAATGTATTGTGATGGCCAGTGGTAAAACAAAATTTCACATTACTTCTAGAGGAATGAACAGAATGAATAAAAACTAATGCTAGAATGTAAAAAGCCCTCATGATTGCTCAGCATGCCTCTTGGTGTTGGCATGTATTTAAAAAAACATCCATCTTCATGTGTTATAATCACAAGGCTGGTGCCTTTTGGGGTTTTGCTTTAATACTTAATATCGTGAGTCAAAGCATGTAATAAATATCACATGCTGGCCAAAAGATCTATATATTATTTTCATGTATAAAATAATGAAACAACGGTTTGCTGTTTTGTTTCCATAGTTCTGATCGGTGGATCACACTCACTCCCACTGGCCAGCTGGCTGACCTTTGGCCTCTCCTGCTTCCTGTCGCTGCTCTACAGATGATGAGCACTTCCTACATCACCACCGCCTGTCTGCGCTGACAGACACTGCCCTAACTTACACTCTTACTTCTCTCTCTACCCTTCACCCTGTCCTTTCCTCTACTTACCTGTCTCCTCACCTGTCTGTCCTTTTCACTTGTTGTCTTTTGATCCTTCATGCATCACTTTTTAGCCTTCTTGCTTAGATAAATGGTAACACAAAGTCTTTGTCTAGTTTCTCTTCCTCTGCTTTCTTTGAACATCCCCTCTCCTCAACACTCAGTATAACCAACTGACGCTCATACCGTATTTAAGATGAACATACTTAATGATCTTCAACTCTATTGATCTGATTAGATTCACGTTATCCATGTCAGCGTGTCACTTTGTCACCTTTTCCTCTCCTTCGTCAACCCTCTTTGTCCATACACGCACCCTCTCATGTATCCCCATTCCCTCGAACCGCAATCCCTGACGGCCCCTCCACCCGATTCCCGAGACACACCAAAGTGTCGGACACTCTACCAAAGATGACAAAGGACCTGAGGGAATAAAACAAGGGAACGTGGATTCCAGGAAGAAAGTGAAAGAGAGATAAAAAGTGGGGAAAATCCTTTTTTTTTTTTTTTTTCACGGAAACTGTCTCCCTTCCATCCCAACCTTTGGGACCGTGGGACCTACTGAATGACAGAGACAGATGGAGAAAAAAAAACTTATGAATGAATGAAAAAACAAATGAATGGTGAGGAAAGGACAAACCAGAAACAGAGGAAAAAAGAAGGGTGCTCTTGGTAGCCTCTCTGCTCGGCCTCTGCTTGCCACAAGAGACGAACCTCAGTGCGGATTATACGTGTACATTTATCTATATATATATTAAATATAACAAAATTTAAACTAAAACACAACTAGGACAGTGGAGGACTTTACAAAGTGAAATTAAAGAAGCACAACGTTTATACAACCTCTGCTGTTCCTTTGGGTTTTATTCTACTTATTATGTGATGTTGCAATTTGTCAGACCTACTCAATGTTTTTGATATTTTGCTTTTCTTTTGTTTGTTTTGTTTTGTTTATGGGTATAAGGGTCAAAGGCGATGGGTAATAAAGTATTATATTAATATTTATGAGAGGAAGAGAAGATGATTTGTGATCCAGAACCTGAATTGAGCACGTGGAGGGAAATGCAAGGATGACCCAAGCAACCGGGATCGAAACCTCAGCTTTTCTTCGTACAAACAGTACAGCACTGAACACACATACACACACACAACACACACTCACAGTTTTCCTCGCTGATATTAGCGCCTGGGCCTCAGCTCACCCTCTGCCACAAATACATGTCTCATCTGTGAGCGACACAGAAGGAAAACCACCGATGGCAGATGCATTTTTCCTATTTCTGCTCCGTTCTCATAATCTTCCAGTCACTGGACATGTCTGGAGTGATCGACCACAACAGAATGGCCGGACATATCTAATGAGTAGGGGGAAAAAAAAAAAGTGGTGTGGTATGGGAGGCAGAGAAAAGGCTGAAGTTCAGAGAGCACTTCTTTCTCCACAGGTTATTGAATGTCATGTCTGAATTTCCCATTCACTTCTAAGTGACTGATGGAAAAGACTGTCAGTGTCTGGTCAGGGTGCAGTGTGGATTATATATCATATTATCTGTCATTGTTTAATTAACGCTGAATGTCTGTAGTGTAAACAGTTTTCATAATCATATAGATATGATTGTTAAAGTTAAGCAATACTCATATCTATAGATCTATACACAATAGTTTATGATTGCATTTAAGACCAGAATACACCATACTGGGTAATTCTCTCATCATTTATCGGTTCTGATTTATGATTAGCAGTGTGCTTGCCATTCATGCAGTTCACAAAATATCAGCTGTAGCCATTTAAATCATTCAGGGGATCATTTGTCTGCATTATCATGCTTCAACTTATCTCAACGTAACTCCACGTTCACCGGTCACACCTCTCCTGTAAACTGATATGGTTGTGTATGCTGATCATTACCATGTGCATTACATGTGAATCAGTCTTTTCAGCACCTCATGTACTTTTGTCTGTGTCATGTTTTTGTTTGTTTTTGTTTTCTTTGTTGTGGTCGGTACAAATTGTAATAATAATTGTTCAGTTATAAATAGTACGTAACATACAGAAATGATGTGCCTATTTGACTTGCCCAGGCTGGTGTGGGAGGTCATTTCCATGTTAAGCTGGAACTGATGGTTAATGTATGTGTAGAACATCAAACTGTATCATTGCCTGATTTCAGTTCCCACAGAGGTGTGTGAGGCTTGTTGGACAAATCTATGAAAAGCCACAGACAGTAGTGTATTGTAAGGACAAGGGAACTCCTTTGAAGCCAACTGTAAGCAAATTACAGATAATGTTATGATAATATATGTTAAACAAAATGTTTTCCATATATTATCTTATCTCTCTGTCGTTTATTTTAGTCGGATGAGGGCACCTGACAGCAGGTTGTATCTGACGGATACAAACTGTTTTAGGAGAGAATCTGAGTGACATGCTTTCCTATAAATGTATCTTGATTCTGTCATCGTATACAGTGCTCTAAGGCTAAGCTTAGCATATTTTCAGCTCTTTTATAATCTGTTTAAAATGCCCCTGTCATTTTCCCAAAACACAACATAGCAAAAAGTGTTTGCTTCTAGGCATGAATTTGCCTCCAATTCCACCTGCTTATATGGCTGAGGGAATTTAGCTATATGTGGTATGTATAAGAGCATAAGTTGTACAGTATCATAACATTATCCAGCACTATAGCAGCACACTGTAACTCAGTATGTTAACTATAATAAATACATTTAGAAATATCATAAAGCATTGATGTGCATGGCATTTCATCGTGCTAACTGTCAAATCATTCCTCACGTTGCCTCATTTTTTAATGACTGAAGTAACAGGGACAAAACCATTGTTATCATTGCATTTGGACATGTGACAGCTGCAAATCAACAGACACAACAGTGAGGAGATCTCAAGAAGTGTTGCCTATAACTTTAGTTTTATTTCCAAAGCTGACACACACACACACACGCTGTGGTTGTGTTTTGGCTTTTTATGAATATTTACAAAAGAAGTTTAAAGTGGAATACACCATACTACATAAGAACAGAATATCAAAGCATATCATACACATGTGCAAATACAATGACTCCAACCCATTGCTCAGCTTTTCTATTATCATTATCATTGTGTTGACTGATAAAGCAACAAGCATAATTTTTGCCGATGAGTATTAAAATATGTGACATGGCAAAATGGCAGCGTTGGAAAGTAACTGTAACTGTATCCATCTACTCCATTTACATTGTTTTCAACAGCATGTGTTTACTTGGCAACTTTTTTACATAAACCATTTTAATAATCATTTAGTTATTGCCATTTCACAATATTTAGAGCGTAAACACACCTGTAGCGACACGTCATTTAGTCATGTCGTACCCAGAGCAGACCTAAAGTGACACTGGCATATATCTTCCATAATAAAACCACTTGCTGAAAAGCTTCACTTATAATTCAAGTGACATTCATTATTTCAGTAGAAAATAAAAGAACCATGTGCGTCATTTGTTTCAAAAATAACATCTGTTAATAAAATGAAAAGTTAAACATGAAAATTTAAAAAGAAACTCTGATCAGTGATAAAAATATCTGTCCTAGGTGACAAGCTTTGGCAGCAAACACACAAACATCTTTAATGTGCTGATCGTCATACAGTGCTGTAGCTAAGAACAACTGCCTGATATAATTCCGAAGTGTGAGGAGCTTAACTTCAAGGTAATGAATCTGACTGAACAGAAAAAAACAGAACCAAACTCAGCTTCAATAAAGTCAAAACCTGTACTGTTACTTGGTTTTTATCCAGTAGAAATAATGGCCTTATTATCTATTGCAGTTTTTAGAGATTGATGCTTTGATAGAATGTGATGGATTGTCAAAAAGTAAAAATCATTTTAACTGTACACCAGGTAGACTGAAGGCATGGCGAGATTTAAGTTGAGTGACCTCTAATTCAGTTTTAAATGATTTTGATAAAGACAAACCAAAGACAAGAATGAGTTAGTTATGAAAATGACCTGTGCAGTTTGATTTTCTCGTCAGGTGACAGTATCTACTTTATATTTGAAAACCAGTCTATTCCTATATTTATCATTTAAACAGTATACCCATTTTATTTGCAGCCCTCTAACATAGGTTGTCTTGGAAACACTGGTGCTCAGTACAGTGTAGTTTCTGGTGCTCAGAAACTACAGAATTTTAGGATCTTGTTTTTTCACCATTGGTCGTCTTTGCTTTCTGTTAGTAACATGCTTGTTCATGAGCCCCTGCATAGCTGCACATGTACACACACACAAACACATACACACTCATGCTTACAAACAGATTTCTGGCACCGTGCAGGTAAACAATAACAACTGGAATGACAAAGTGACTGTTAATCTTCCTCCTACTGTATACTGTCTGTACTTGATTAGAATTGACCCACCGGAGACTGTCTGGACTCACTCAGACTCTGTCCCCTCCTTAACTGTAAAAGCTGCCAATACACTGAGCAACGGCATGGCAATAGACTGAGAACTACTCCTGGCAACAGTAAATGTGAGTGAGGTACATATTGTTATTTTCTTTTTTGTGAGAAATAATGCGAAACAATCAGTGTTCAGAGCTGGTAACATTCCCAGGCACCGCTTCCCTGTAATGTTTCTTAAAACATTTTTAGGGTTTTACAGCCTTGGTTTACAGACCGTAACAACTTTTTCCATGAAACGCTGTGATCCTTGCCCTGGTCTCCCAGAAGAAGGTTCAAAACTGTATTAATCTGTTTGAGGAAAACATTGCTTCAATTTGATGTTTGATGAGTATGCTGTCTCTAAACAGCAGCAACAAAAAAATGCTACCTGCTGATCAATGTCTGGCTGACCCATACACCTCGCAAGTCCACAAGTAACTGAGTTCCAGAGTCTCAGTGGACTTTCTGACATTTTACAGACATTTTACAGACACACAATACAGTGTCTGTACTGTGGCATCAAATGTTTCACCATGCACCTTCAAAGTGAAAAGCCTTAGAACCTTACAAATAACTCTTTAGGACTCACCTGACTAATGTAAGTCACCCTGACAAGCATTGTCTTTGCATTAGGTACATTTTGGAAAAGAGCGCATCGGTCACAGCGATAGTACACGTGCTGACTGTCAGGTTTTACAGCATACAGCAGTCTATGTATTGACCCACTTTGGAACAAAAGATGTGAAATACACCTTTAATGGGAAGAAAAGGGAGAAGGGTAGCAACCAGTGCTGGGTGTTGTATATCTCTGTCATGTACTGAAGTATTTTAGAAGTAAAATATATTTGAAATATGACTGGAAGGTATAAATAAACAGTAATGAAACAAAAAAGGTGTAGTTATTATCATTTGTTGCAGCAGAAGCTCTTGAAAAGGAAATATACTTTAAAGAAATAATCATTGGAGAGTTAGATGGTAAAATGCTGTGATGAAACTATCAGTAGATTGATCAATTAGTTGATTGGCAGCTATTTTGTTCTCTGGTTTCTGCTACTCAAATGGCAAACCAAACTTTACTATTTGGGTTTGGACTTTTGATTGCAAGACAAGATATTTGGAGATGTCATCTTGGAATCTGGATATTTTTGTTTTATTTATTTTATTTTATTTTATTTTATTTTATTTTATTTTATTTTATTTATTTTTACATTTGACAGGTTAAACAATTAATTAAAAAAAAAAAAAAAAAACCTGCCAGCACCTCTAAAGCTCACTAAGTAAGAAGTTATATTTCATACATTTTTTTTATCTGTACAAAACCAAAGTGTTTTTTCTAGGGGTTTATGTTTAGGACTAGGACCTTGGCTTAGTGATGACAATACTTCAAACCTCAGTGTGTTGTTTTTACACTTCCATTTTTGTTTGGATTAAAGAAACAAGATATAACATGTTAGTAAGTAAGTAAGACTGTTTCCAGTCTTTATGCTCAGCTAAAAGGCTACTGCTAGTAGCTTTTTATTTACCTCACAGATGACATGACAGTGTTGATCCTCTATTCTAACTCTTGGCAAGAAAGCAAATAAGCAAATTTCCATATTTTCACTATCATATCAGTTAGCTTGCTTTAGGTGTGTTTATGTCTTGGCTTTGAAAAGGCGCTAAGGTACTTGTTATAAGTACTTTTTACCCCAAATGACCACAATTTACATGCTAGAAAACAAAATATTCATTTATGTTGAGTCACATTTACAGAGAGTAAACAGACTAAGCTATAGAGCATGTGTGACTTGCTGCACCTCTGGCAAAGTGTTTCAAGTCAGTACCCCTGAGACTGCCAGAGATGCTGCCTGGTGCGACCTTTCTACTAGAAAATACACAATCACAACAGCAGGGGGGCAATTACAGTAGTGTTACAGGTGCCTTAAGATACTAATTACAACACACACTTTATCAGTCATCGTGTGTGTTTAAAAGACCCGTGTGTCTCCACGCGTGTGGACTATTTAACAAATACACACAAAAACAAAATACTGTACACACAACACATAAATCAAACTGTGTGTCTGTTTAACCTCCTCTGTTATAGTAAAGGAGCAAAGTCACTTCAGTTGTTTTGGAGATGGTGGACACTGAGATGCTGTAGATAACTTCCTGTGTGTTTGACATATAAACTTCATATAAATTTCTCTGGTGTTCAGACTGAAGTATGGCAAGATGACCATATAATTTACCGTAATCCATGGATAAAGTGTTTCTTTAATAGTTTTATTTTACGTCCTTTGTCTTGATTTGGTCCACATATGGATGTGACAGACAGCACATGTGGTAGATGCAATGCACACGGCAAATTAGCGAGAATTCTCAGGAATTAATAAATTACTAAAGAAATTTCGGCACTTGCTCACTAATGACTTTACTGCCAAGGCTGCCAGCTCATGCATGCCTAATTTGTGAGATGTGTGTAAAAGTATAATGAACTCACACAAATGGCTTTCTCCCATCTTTCAGCACTTCAGCCTAGGATGTCACCACAAAGTCAGCCCATCACAACGAATTCAGTAATCAGAACTCATTTACACTGCAAGGGCGTGTGATTATCTTCTCACTTGCATTGACATTATCACTGTCTCTAAATGTGTTTTGCAGTTGCTTTCTCTTTCTCCCCTTTTGCTTTGTGCCTTTTTCCCTCACCCTTTTTTCATCTCACTCATCTCCCATTTCTTTTCCACCACAACTAAAATAGACACAAGCCAAAAATACACAGTAAGTATAAAGAATCTGTCTGGTTTTGACCTTCTTGTAAGAGACTGTTCCTGTTTAGCTTGCTTACTTCAGTCTGGAGAGCTGAAAGAAGTGATAGGTGTCATATAGTTGAGGTTTTCAGCTATTTTTGCCCAAGTCGTTTGCTGTAAGTTTTGACCTTTGACTTTTGACAAGAGAGCTTTCTCCACTCCGAATAAACTGGAAGGTGCAGCTGAGACGTGGTTGCACACACACACACACATACACACACACACACACACACACACGTCAGCTACACCGTCACATTTCAGTTATATACAGTTAAATTCAGTTTGGATTTTTTTTTCATTAGACATAGTTAATGCAACAATGTGGAGAGTATGAAATAACAGGTGTCAGCTTACATAGACAGCATCAGACGCGAGGAGACATGCTTAAACGCAGCCTTTTTGTCTTTCACCATTCTCATTGCTTCTCTTTCCACTCTCTCTCTCTCTCCTCTCCACTCCCCTCTCTTATTTGAGCAAAGCCGAGATGTAGAGATAGAAGTCTAATTAACGTGTGCTTTCTACTCTGAGCCGCCTCTTAGTGGAGCGCTGGGTGGATGGGTGTGGGCTGAATGGTTCAGAGCTGTGCTGTTCTCCTTCATTTGTTGTCTGTGACACTGGGGAGATGGGATTTCTTACTGAGCCTGTGACTCCAGTTGTTTCACTCTTGTATGAAGACAGGAGAAGGGCTTTGCTGCTGTGCCTGCTTGATTTAAAGATTACCCCGGGTTCATTATTGATAGGTTCGGGCTTTGCTCCTAAGAAATCCCTATGACGTCGGATGCTTACCCTAGAATCAATGTACATTTGTACGCACAAAGCAGTCCAGCAACTGGTCACATCCCAGTCAAACCAAGCAAGTTCTTGGGTTCCTGTTTCTACAAATAAAGCAATTATATACAGAGATGGTCTTCTCAAAAGGAACAACCTAAAAAAAACCCAACCTAACCAAAGCTTAATCATACCACTGTGGCATTATAAAGCAGATTTATTTGTCAGCATTTTGTAATGGATTTGCACAATAGAGACAAATGATTAATTCAGTGAGCTTGTTGTACACAACTGTCATATCAGACCTATATACAAAGAACAATCCACTAAAAAAAATAACAAGTGTCCTCAGTCTTATATTTTTGTATTATTGGAAACATCATATGTGAAAATATTATATTCAGAGTGGTTTTTGAAATGTTACGTCTTGTCAGGACCTTGTCATCTAAAGCGGCTTTTGAAACTTTTCAAACCCAACATTAATGTTCATGGCTGCACAGTACATTAGATAGAAATACCTAGATGGCCTGTGTGTTGTCTCCTTCATAGTTACACAAATATTTAACCAGACATGTTTGGTATTTTAAATTTTGGAGTTATGATCTAAAAAGGATTGGCTGCTCAACATGAGTTTGTAAAAACAGCATTGCTCTCAAACAAAAGAGCAACAAACTCACAGAGAAAAATGTTCTGTGATGCTTGAATTCCATTTGTTTGATATTGAGCCTCCAGAGATCTTATGAGCCTTATTCTTGACACTCTGAGTATAAAGAAAAAAAAAAGAGAAAACTCTACATCCTTATGACTGTCCTCTTTGCATTATTCATCAAACGCTCCTCTTCTGCGGCTTCTTTAAATGCTTCCTCAGTGGCAGAATTCTGAAGGTAAAATGTTGAATTGTTCGGATAAATATTTCAACATCTCAAGAGAACGATCTACTATAAAGGAGTCAGAATGACCAGAATATCCAACAAAGGTCCCATCTTCCACATCTCCCACATCTTCTAAATCTAATATCAGATTTGAAATAAACTTTTTAAATTCTACATATCCAGCTCATAAACATCTGAACTTACATATCCATTTGTTGTGACTACAACATTTTTAAGCTTTATTTTATGGTTCTGTTTAGACACTCACAGCACTTGGTAAACTACGTTTAACAATTTGATGTACACAACCAAAACAGCAATCTAACCTAAACCTAATCAAAGATGGGGACTGTGATATTCCGGTTCTGGTGTGAGATCTTGGTGTGCTCTGTATGCCCGCCATCCATGCCAACCATCTTGTGTTGACTCTGTTGCAGTTGATAAATGCAGCGTTTCATTCGTTCAAAAAATATGTTGCCTCAAAACGTAGTTTGGCCAGCGATTAAGTTTCCTACAATATGCATTTGCTGTTGCAGAAGAAGCGTAATATCTTGGAGACTGAGATCAAGCTTATTTATTTTTTTGTGCCTTATTTACGGTTGGAAGAGGTGGAATTATTGTGTAAGGGCATGACCTTGGGTCGCTAAAGAAGGAGAAAAAGAGTCTGTTGTGTAGGGATTTTCTGAGAGCAATTACAGTGAGTCAAACAGAGGGCATGTAATTCAGTATAAAGGGCATGTGAGTTTCTCCTTGAAAAGACAAGTGTTCTGTTGGGATTGTTTGTGGACAAGAACTGACTGTGCTGTTGTAGCTGAACTATAGGAAGTTCATTCTACCATTCATGAGTCAATGAAGATTTCTTGACCAATCTTGTGAAAAAGAAAAAAGTTTATTAGTAGCTTGACCTCAAAAAGTTTTTTTTTTTTTTTAAACAAATTACAAATGCAGGATTGCGGTAACATCACTCCCAATGTCAGTTCAAATATCAAAGAAATGTGATATACATATAGTCTTGGTTGTACTTCTGACAAGCACAGGATGAAACAGCATCCTTCAGCCATTATCTGAGTCCATATGGCAGCTGTGCTCAGTTTAAGCAGCAGTTTCCTGACCATTAAAAGACTTGAGCTGTGAGATGAAGGAATTGAACTACTTGTTCAACCGCCTGGACTTGTTGCTAATCTAAGTTCATTTTGAGAGACATTCAGAAATGTCTCATCAAGATTTTTCTAGTTCATTCACGTCCTGATGGTAAAGTTTTGCACTTTATGCTGAATGTGGGGGAAGTTAGTCATAGATATAGCCACATTTCATGTTCCTAAGTAGCAGATGTGCATGCTTTTATGGATGACAATATGGGCCTGTTGATCAGTCGGTCAGCCGGGGATGGGATGACGTTTGGTACAGACATTTATTCCAGCCTCAGAATAAAATGTAATAACTTGCTCCACAAGACCAAGTTAATTCTGTACATTAGTAGCTGTTATTAGTAGCTGTAGCTGACATATGGAAGAAAGGGCAAGAAAATCAGCACAATTTGATTTTAGATAGGAAAATCCTGAGGAATATGACCTGCCCTTATGAATACTGATGTTCCTTGGCATCTAGCTGGAATTAGAGTGATTCACATTGCTATAATAATCACAGCTATCGATTGGTCTGTGTCGCATGGGCAAGGTCAGGAAGGAACTCTGACTAAGAACAACAGAGACAAAAATGGCTGCCGTACACAGAGCAGATTTAATCACATTTGGATTTACAGGACAATACCAATCCATTTTACATTTAGTTCAGTGTCGTCCCAGGACAATCTGGAATTAATAGGATATAAACATTTTAAATACACCCTGTGTACTGCAGTCTGTGTGTCAGACATCTTAAAACGTACAAAAATCACCACACTTTTAAATAGGCTAGACCAATTTAAATAGACAGTAATTCATATTTGGCAGTCAATGGTAGATTCAAGACCCTCAGAGGTCAAAAGTTTTTAACTTACTAAACACACTGTACCCCTGCATGAATATTTTTTTTCAGAAAATAAGGAAAAAGGAACTCCAAAATATGAAAAGTCTTCAAACAAACTAATGATACATAGTCCATCATCATATGGGTCCCTGAAAGCATGTGTTTGGTTCTCTATCTTTAAATGGTCCATCCATCACTGGGATCAGGGCTTAGTTAGAGAGAGTGTGTGTGTGTGTACTTGTATGGCCATTCATTGTGAGAACCACTTTGAGCTTTAAACCTCGCTGTCTGACACACCTTCAAATTGCTGTTTGAGGGTTAAGACTTGGTTTTAGGGTTCAGGTTAGAATGAGCTTTAGGTTAGGGTTGGAATGAGGGTTGGGGTTAGTTGTGACGATTAAGGTCAGGGTTAGGGGCTAGGGAAAAAAATGAGTGTCCTCACAAAGATAGAAGTACAAATGTGCGTGTGTGTGTGCAACAGGATTGGTTGCTAGGAGAGGCCGTGTGGCACATCCATTCCCAGAGGTGCCTTTATATAGTAATGCTCATCCTTTCATAAAACAACATCTTCCTTTTTAAATAAAGCCTACGAAAACTAGAATAGGCATTGAATGGCACATTAATACAGAAATGTGTATGCTTCATGTTTTTCAGCTCCATTCTCTTTCATTCACTTTTCACTCTTTCTTTTGCCTGTAGCGAATCCAGACATGAGAGAGTATGTTATTGGAAATTACTTTTAAAAGAGAGCCTAAAAGCTACCACAGATTCCCTAGGATGGAGAGTAATCATCTAGATTTCTGTACATACTCTCACCAGGCAGGATGCTGAATGTCCTATTAATGAGAGATAAGACAACTCGTGATTGCATACTGTGTCAGTTCTCTTTAAAATGCTTTTTTTTTTTTTATTTCATTATCAGAGGGTACATTAGCAGTTTGAGATGGCTGCAGGACTGTTTTTCTCTTTAATCTTTACTTATTTTTGGCAAATAGTCCAATAATTAGTGGTTTATTAGCAATGGGTAATATCAGAGGAGTTCTCTCTTGGCTACTGAGCAGGTATTCAGCTCCAGACAAACACTCTACTTTACTTAATACTTAAAAATTCACATCTAATTCAGGAGTGAATAAATACATTATAGACAGCTGGAATACCATTTGTTGTTTTTTGCAATGGTCATTTACAATAAGTTAATAACGAGAGACTAAGAACATAGTTATATCTTTTTTTCTCACAAATTCTAATCAAGCCAGATGGATTAAGCAGCGGACAGCATGCATTTGTAGGAAATTCTGTATTTTTATTTTTCAGATTCATTAAAAAGGAATAAGTGGTGATTCTGAAGATATTTTTAATCTTGTGTGGTGTGTTTAGCCCAGTGCCAAGTTACACTTTAGCCAGACATTTGGAGGTCATCTGGAGTATTCTGCAAGAGAAATTGGTTTCTGAAAACATGATGAACATCAAAGTCTGAGTTGATTATAACAAGTGCTTTAAAGTAGAATATTTTCCACTGCTAAATTCACATGCAGATGCACTGACAGAGGCTCTTACATAAATCACCCAGCAGACTGCTGAAGTCACATCAGTAGAACTGGGACAGAGGCCAGATGCAAGTACTAAATAGTCTATTGTGTTTTGAATTACAAAACTAGTGTACTGTAATTTATTTAAGAGTAATTCTTCTACTGTAGTCATCAGAAATCAAGATAATTCGACCTGATAAATAGATAGATAGATAGACACACACATATAAATTATAAACGGTGGTCAAACAGCAGAGCTGCTACAGTACTAGAGCTGTGTTGATAAAATCGATTCTCCTCATTTCATTTTATAAAGATTGATTCGTACGTGCTCACGTACGAATTCGCATCATTGAATTCACGCATGAGCGTGGTGTGAAGCTACCAAACAATGAACATCGTTGGACAGTAAGCAATGCTTAGTTAACGTTAAAAATAAAAAAGTGCAAACTTGGGCATTACTAAATTACGTCGGACAGTAACCCTACGTACTGTCTGATGCCATGTTCATTGTTTGGTAGCTTCACACCATGCGCGCACGTGTGAATTCAATGATGCGAGTTTGTACGCGAGCACATACGAATCGATCTTTACAATATAAAATGAGAATCGATTCAGAATAGGAGAACAACACAGCTCTATACAGTACATCTCTGACCTTGTGTGGATTTTTCCAGTACTCTGATTTCTGCTTCAGACAAGCTAAATATCTGTGTGCGTAATTAAGCCAGTGGTTTCATTACTGGCCAATTAGTCTCATACCCACTCTCACTGAATTGCCTGCTTATCTGTTCCTCTGTTTGCACACTCTTTGCATAAATGTACACACGCATGCACACACACACACACACACACACACACACACACACACACACACACACACACACACACACACACACACACACACACACAAACAGCCACAATCAGTATAAACTGTGTAGTCCACACCAGCATGGACCAGAGAGAGAACATTGCACTAAGTATGTTTGCTCTCCAATGGTGCTAACAGCTAGATAACAGTTAATACAATCACAAATGTGACTGGCTTATCTTTCAGTTCTGTTATTGAAAAGTTGTTGGAAAAGTTTGACAGTGAAACTATAGCATTTGTGATTACCAGAGAGTCAACCACAGGGGAAATGAAAAATAGATCCTCTAAAAACCGAACTAAATCATCAATACAAACATCTAACTTTGCAAAACTAGCATGATACGCAAAAATATCACAAAATACGGAAGAGCCTTACTTGACTAAACCCAAAGTCTATATTTTATGTCTTCCCCTCTGTCTCTATCTCTCCCTGTGGACTCTTTCTCTTTCTGTCTCAGCTCTATTTCCTTCCATGTTCTGGTCTGTTGGTCTCTCCCAGAGTGCCGGCTCTTCCTTGGCCTCACTCTTTTTCTGTTTCTCTCTCCCTCTCTGTCTTTCTTGTCCTCCTTTCTCAGAACTTTATAAGGTGAGATGTCCTCTTCCAAAGCACGGCACTGGCTAGACCTGACTTGCATTTCATAGGGAGGCATTGTGGTACCATCAGCATCCTTTCTTCCCTCTATCTACTTTACTAAAACGTCTGTCTGCTACAGCCTCTGCTGTTGAACTGTGCCAAACAAAATTCAGCAAAATTCCATCAGTGCCAGTGGTGAGGGAGACTCCTGTGGTGAAGATGCTGAAGGCCCCACAATGACGAGGAACTGGCTGTCTAACAAGACCCCAGAGTTTGGGTTGGTGGAATAAAATGCAAAGGCAAGGCAAGGCAAGGCAGGGCAAGTTTTTTTTTTTTTTTTCAAATGACACCATTCAGACACAAGGCAATGCAAAGATTAAAATGCTCTGTGTTACATACTCTCTGCTTAGCCAGACTTTGTGTGGCAAAGTCAGACAAAGACAAAGAAGGTTTTGTAGAAAGAGAACAAGAAAAATTAAAGCTGCAAGCAGCAATGGGTGGGCCTTCTCACACCCCTTACGACCCGCGGGAGTCGCAGCCGCCGCAGCCAAGCATCAGAGTCCTCCTATGTCCTCTCCTCTCTCCAGCTTTTCTCCCCAGAGAAGCACAGCAGTATACAGCAACAGAAAAGATGTGGCCCCCTCCCAGCAGGGGGCGCTATGAGTGAATTATCATATGAGCATGTAAATCAGTTGAGAGTGTGAAGGTCATCATGACTATAAAGTTTGATCCACATTAGATGAAGTATTTGGGAGATACAGGCACAAATACATCCATTTCTTGTAGGTTGGCGAAGGGTCAATTTCGTGGACGGCGCCACAGCCAGACCGTGTGACCCAGACCAAAACTTTTGATAAATTTTTGTCCCTAATTCCTTATGAGCAATCTGACCAAAATTCAGCCCAATCAGACAATTCCTCTAGGAGGAGTTTGCTAAAGTATGGTGAGTTCCAAAATGGCCGACTTCCTGTACATTGTAGAATTGTCCTCAAAGAGACTTTTTTACTTTTTTACAACTTGCTGCATCTGTTTAACGATTTTCAAGTCCATAGATCAAACTTGGAATTTTTTGACAATCTAGGGGGCGCTGCAGAGCCGTTTGGCCGCGCCCAATTGTGCTAAAACGCAGCACTGTGGCAAGACTTGTAGGTAATTATAGGTTTCAAGGCAGAATATTAGCCAGAATTGATAAAAACTGGGAAAAACCCCAAATCCTCACTTTCACAAATCGGAGGGTGACTTTGTGGAAGTGTTTTTATGACATTTTGAGGTCTTACAAAAATATGACTTTTTTTGGCATTTTTTGACGCCTTACAACCGTATGACGTTTTTATGACATTTTGAGGTCTTACAAAAATATGACTTTTTTTGGCATTTTTTGACGCCTTATGGCCGTATGACGTTTTTTGTGACTTTTTGAGGTCTTACAAAAACTTGACTTTTTTGGGCATTTTTTGATGACTTACCCCCGTATGACGTTTTTTATGACATTTTGAGGTCCAAAAAAATTGTGACTTTTTTTGGCCGATTTTGACGCCTTACTATACTATGACGTTTTTTATGACATTTTGAGGTCTTACAAAAATGTGACTTTTTTTTGGCATTTTTTGACGCCTTACTATAGTATGACGTTTTTTATGACATTTTGAGGTCTTAATAAAATTTGACTTTTTTTGGCATTTTTTGACGCCTTACCCCCGTATAATGTTTTTTGTGACATTTTGAGGTCTTACAAAAATTTGACTTTTTTTGGCCTTTTTTGACAACTTACTATAGTATGACGTTTTTTATGACATTTTGAGGTCTTACAAAAATTTGACTTTTTTTGGCCGATTTTGACACCTTACTATACTATGACGTTTTTTATGACATTTTGAGGTCCAAATAAATTTTGACTTTTTTGGGCCGATTTTGACGCCTTACTATACTATGACGTTTTTTATGACAAAAAAAGTCCCGAAAAAATTTTGACTTTTTTTGGCCGATTTTGACGCCTTACGGCCGTATGACGTCTTTTGTGACATTTGAGGTCTTACAAAAATTTGACCTTCTTTGGCATTTTTTCACGCCTTACCCCCGTATGACGTTTTTTATGACATTTTGAGGTCCAAAAATATTTTGCCTTTTTTTGGCCGATTTTGACGCCTTTCTATACTATGACGTTTTTTATGATATTTTGAGGTCCAAAAAAATTTTGACTTTTTTTGGCCGATTTTGAGGTCAAAAAAAATTTTGACTTTTTTTGGCCGATTTTGACGCCTTACTATACTATGACGTTTTTTATGACATTTTGAGGTCCAAAAAAATTTTGACTTTTTTTGGCCGATTTTGACGCCTTACTATACTATGACGTTTTTTATGACATTTTGACGTCAAAAAAATTTTTGACTTTTTTTGGCCGAAAAAAACGCCTTACTATACTATGACGTTTTTTATGACATTTTGAGGTCCAAAAAAATTTTGACTTTTTTTGGCCGATTTTGACGCCTTACTATACTATGACGTTTTTTATGACATTTTGAGGTCTTACAAAAATTTGACTTTTTTTTTGGCATTTTTTGACGCCTTACTATACTATGACGTTTTTTATGACATTTTGAGGTCCAAAAAAATTTTGACGTTTTTTGGCCGAAAAAAACGCCTTACTATACTATGACGTTTTTTATGACATTTTGAGGTCCAAAAAAATTTTGACTTTTTTTGGCCGATTTTGACGCCTTACTATACTATGACGTCTTTTATGACATTTTGAGGTCCAAAAAAATTTTGACTTTTTTTGGCCGATTTTGACGCCTTACTATACTATGACGTTTTTTATGACATTTTGAGGTCCAAAAAAATTTTGGCTTTTTTTGGCCGATTTTGACGCCTTACTATACTATGACGTTTTTTATGACATTTTGAGGTCCAAAAAATTTTTGACTTTTTTTGACCGATTTTGATGCCTTACTATACTATGACGTTTTTTATGACATTTTGAGGTCGAAAAAATTTTTGACTTTTTTTGGCCGATTTTGACGCCTTACTATAGTATGACGTTTTTTATGACATTTTGAGGTCCAAAAAAATTTTGACTTTTTTTGGCCGATTTTGACGCCTTACTATACTATGACGTTTTTTATGACATTTTGAGAAAAAAAAATTTTTGACTTTTTTTGGCCGATTTTGACGCCTTACTATACTATGACGTTTTTTATGACATTTTGAGGGCCAAAAAAATTTTGACTTTTTTTGGCCGATTTTGACGCCTTACTATACTATGACGTTTTTTATGACATTTTGAGGTCAAAAAATTTTTTGACTTTTTTTGGCCGATTTTGACGCCTTACTATACTATGACGTTTTTTATGACATTTTGAGGTCAAAAAATTTTTTGACTTTTTTTGGCCGATTTTGACGCCTTACTATACTATGACGTTTTTTATGACATTTTGAGGTCTTACAAAAATTTGACTTTTTTTTGGCATTTTTTGACGCCTTACTATACTATGACGTTTTTTATGACATTTTGAGGTCCAAAAAAATTTTGACGTTTTTTGGCCGAAAAAAACGCCTTACTATACTATGACGTTTTTTATGACATTTTGAGGTCCAAAAAAATTTTGGCTTTTTTTGGCCGAAAAAAACGCCTTACTATACTATGACCTTTTTTATGACATTTTGACGTCAAAAAAATTTTTGACTTTTTTTGGCCGAAAAAAACGCCTTACTATACTATGACGTTTTTATGACATTTTGAGGTCCAAAAAAATTTTGACTTTTTTTGGCCGATTTTGACGCCTTACTATACTATGACGTTTTTTATGACATTTTGAGGTCCAAAAAAATTTTGACTTTTTTTGGCGGAAAAAAACGCCTTACTATACTATGACGTTTTTTATGACATTTTGAGGTCCAAAAAAATTTTGACTTTTTTTGGCCGATTTTGACGCCTTACTATACTATGACGTTTTTTATGACATTTTGAGGAAAAAAATTTTTTTGACTTTTTTTGGCCGAAAAAAACGCCTTACTATACTATGACGTTTTTTATGACATTTTGAGGTCCAAAAAATTTTTGACTTTTTTTGGCAGATTTTGACGCCTTACTATACTATGACGTTTTTTATGACATTTTGAGGTCCAAAAAAATTGTGACTTTTTTTGGCCGATTTTGAAGCCTTACTATACTATGACGTTTTTTATGACATTTTGAGGTCCAAAAAAATTTTGACTTTTTTTGGCCGAAAAAAACGCCTTACTATACTATGACGTTTTTTATGACATTTTGAGGTCCAAAAAAATTTTGACTTTTTTTGGCCGGAAAATACGCCTTACTATACTATGACGTTTTTTATGACATTTTGAGGTCCAAAAAAATTTTGACTTTTTTTGGCCGAAAAAATCGCCTTACTATACTATGACGTTTTTTCTGACATTTTGAGGTCCAAAAAAATTTTGACTTTTTTGGCCGATTTTGACGCCTTACTATACTATGACGTTTTTTATGACATTTTGAGGTCAAAAAAATTTTGACTTTTTTTGGCCGATTTTGACGCCTTACTATACTATGACGTTTTTTCTGACATTTTGAGGTCAAAAAATTTTTTGACTTTTTTTGGCCGATTTTGACGCCTTACTATACTATGACGTTTTTTATGACATTTTGAGGTCCAAAAAAATTTGTGACTTTTTTTGGCAGATTTTGATGCCTTACTATACTATGACGTTTTTTATGACATTTTGAAGTCCAAAAAAATTTTGACCTTTTTTGGCCGGAAAAAACGCCTTACTATACTATGACGTTTTTTATGACATTTTGACGTCAAAAAAATTTTGACTTTTTTTGGCCGATTTTGACGCCTTACTATACTATGACGTTTTTTATGACATTTTGAGGTCCAAAAAAATGTTGACTTTTTTTGGCCGGAAAATACGCCTTACTATACTATGACGTTTTTTATGACATTTTGAGGTCCAAAAAAATTTTGACTTTTTTTGGCCGAAAAAATCGCCTTACTATACTATGACGTTTTTTCTGACATTTTGAGGTCCAAAAAAATTTTGACTTTTTTGGCCGATTTTGACGCCTTACTATACTATGACGTTTTTTATGACATTTTGAGGTCAAAAAAATTTTTGACTTTTTTTGCCCGATTTTGACGCCTTACTATACTATGACGTTTTTTATGACATTTTGAGGTCCAAAAAAATTGTGACTTTTTTTGGCCGATTTTGACGCCTTACTATACTATGACGTTTTTTATGACATTTTGAGGGCCAAAAAAATTTTGACTTTTTTTGGCCGAAAAAAACGCCTTACTATACTATGACGTTTTTTATGACATTTTGAGGTCCAAAAAAATTTTGACTTTTTTTGGCTGATTTTGACGCCTTACTATACTATGACGTTTTTTATGACATTTTGAGGTCCAAAAAAATTTTGACGTTTTTTGGCCGAAAAAAACGCCTTACTATACTATGACGTTTTTTATGACATTTTGAGGTCCAAAAAAATTTTGGCTTTTTTTGGCCGAAAAAAACGCCTTACTATACTATGACGTTTTTTATGACATTTTGAGGTCCAAAAAATTTTTGACTTTTTTTGGCCGAAAAAAACGCCTTACTATACTATGACGTTTTTTATGACATTTTGAGGTCCAAAAAAATTTTGACTTTTTTTGGCCGATTTTGACGCCTTACTATACTATGACGTTTTTTATGACATTTTGAGGAAAAAATTTTTTTTGACTTTTTTTGGCCGATTTTGACGCCTTACTATACTATGACGTTTTTTATGACATTTTGAGGTCCAAAAAAATTGTGACTTTTTTTGGCAGATTTTGATGCCTTACTATACTATGACGTTTTTTATGACATTTTGACGTCAAAAAAATTTTGACTTTTTTTGGCCGATTTTGACGCCTTACTATACTATGACGTTTTTTATGACATTTTGAGGTCCAAAAAAATTTTGACTTTTTTTGGCCGGAAAATACGCCTTACTATACTATGACGTTTTTTATGACATTTTGAGGTCCAAAAAAATTTTGACTTTTTTTGGCCGAAAAAATCGCCTTACTATACTATGACGTTTTTTCTGACATTTTGAGGTCCAAAAAAATTTTGACTTTTTTGGCCGATTTTGACGCCTTACTATACTATGACGTTTTTTATGACATTTTGAGGTCAAAAAAATTTTTGACTTTTTTTGCCCGATTTTGACGCCTTACTATACTATGACGTTTTTTATGACATTTTGAGGTCCAAAAAAATTGTGACTTTTTTTGGCCGATTTTGACGCCTTACTATACTATGACGTTTTTTATGACATTTTGAGGGCCAAAAAAATTTTGACTTTTTTTGGCCGAAAAAAACGCCTTACTATACTATGACGTTTTTTATGACATTTTGAGGTCCAAAAAAATTTTGACGTTTTTTGGCTGATTTTGACGCCTTACTATACTATGACGTTTTTTATGACATTTTGAGGTCCAAAAAAATTTTGACGTTTTTTGGCCGAAAAAAACGCCTTACTATACTATGACGTTTTTTATGACATTTTGAGGTCCAAAAAAATTTTGGCTTTTTTTGGCCGAAAAAAACGCCTTACTATACTATGACGTTTTTTATGACATTTTGAGGTCCAAAAAATTTTTGACTTTTTTTGGCCGAAAAAAACGCCTTACTATACTATGACGTTTTTTATGACATTTTGAGGTCCAAAAAAATTTTGACTTTTTTTGGCCGATTTTGACGCCTTACTATACTATGACGTTTTTTATGACATTTTGAGGAAAAAATTTTTTTTGACTTTTTTTGGCCGATTTTGACGCCTTACTATACTATGACGTTTTTTATGACATTTTGAGGTCCAAAAAAATTGTGACTTTTTTTGGCAGATTTTGATGCCTTACTATACTATGACGTTTTTTATGACATTTTGACGTCAAAAAAATTTTGACTTTTTTTGGCCGATTTTGACGCCTTACTATACTATGACGTTTTTTATGACATTTTGAGGTCCAAAAAAATTTTGACTTTTTTTGGCCGATTTTGATGCCTTACTATACTATGACGTTTTTTATGACATTTTGACGTCAAAAAAATTTTGACTTTTTTTGGCCGATTTTGACGCCTTACTATACTATGACATTTTTTATGACATTTTGAGGTCCAAAAAAATTTTGACTTTTTTTGGCCGATTTTGACGCCTTACTATACTATGACGTTTTTTATGACATTTTGAGGTCCAAAAAAATTTTGACTTTTTTTGGCCGAAAAAAACGCCTTACTATACTATGACGTTTTTTATGACATTTTGAGGTCCAAAAAAATTTTGACTTTTTTTGGCCGATTTTGACGCCTTACTATACTATGACGTTTTTTATGACATTTTGAGGAAAAAAATTTTTTTGACTTTTTTTGGCCGATTTTGACGCCTTACTATACTATGACGTTTTTTATGACATTTTGAGGTCCAAAAAAATTTTGACTTTTTTTGGCCGAAAAAAACGCCTTACTATACTATGACGTTTTTTATGACATTTTGAGGAAAAAAAAATTTTGACTTTTTTTGGCCGATTTTGACGCCTTACTATACTATGACGTTTTTTATGACATTTTGAGGTCCAAAAAAATTTTGACTTTTTTTGGCCGAAAAAAACGCCTTACTATACTATGACGTTTTTTATGACATTTTGAGGAAAAAAAATTTTTGACTTTTTTTGGCCGATTTTGACGCCTTACTATACTATGACGTTTTTTATGACATTTTGAGGTCCAAAAAAATTTTGACTTTTTTTGGCCGAAAAAAATGCCTTACTATACTATGACGTTTTTTATGACATTTTGAGGAAAAAAAAATTTTGACTTTTTTTAGCCGATTTTGACGCCTTACTATACTATGACGTCTTTTATGACATTTTGAGGTCCAAAAAAATTTTGACTTTTTTTGGCCGATTTTGACGCCTTACTATACTATGACGTTTTTTATGACATTTTGAGGTCCAAAAAAATTTTGACTTTTTTTGGCCGAAAAAAACGCCTTACTATACTATGACTTTTTTTATGACATTTTGAGGTCCAAAAAAATTTTGACTTTTTTTGGCCGATTTTGACGCCTTACTATACTATGACGTTTTTTATGACATTTTTACGTCAAAAAATTTTTGACTTTTTTTGGCCGATTTTGACGCCTTACTATACTATGACGTTTTTTATGACATTTTGACGTCAAAAAAATTTTGACTTTTTTTGGCCGATTTTGACGCCTTACTATACTATGACGTTTTTTATGACATTTTGAGGTCCAAAAAATTTTTGACTTTTTTTGGCCGAAAAAAACGCCTTACTATACTATGACCTTTTTTATGACATTTTGACGTCAAAAAAATTTTTGACTTTTTTTGGCCGAAAAAAACGCCTTACTATACCATGACGTTTTTATGACATTTTGAGGTCCAAAAAAATTTTGACTTTTTTTGGCCGATTTTGACGCCTTACTATACTATGACGTTTTTTATGACATTTTGAGGTCCAAAAAAATTTTGACTTTTTTTGGCCGATTTTGACGCCTTACTATACTATGACGTTTTTTATGACATTTTGAGGTCCAAAAAAATTTTGACTTTTTTTGGCCGAAAAAAACGCCTTACTATACTATGACTTTTTTTATGACATTTTGAGGTCCAAAAAAATTTTGACTTTTTTTGGCCGATTTTGACGCCTTACTATACTATGACGTTTTTTATGACATTTTTACGTCAAAAAAATTTTGACTTTTTTTGGCCGATTTTGACGCCTTACTATACTATGACGTTTTTTATGACATTTTGACGTCAAAAAAATTTTGACTTTTTTTGGCCGATTTTGACGCCTTACTATACTATGACGTTTTTTATGACATTTTGAGGTCCAAAAAATTTTTGACTTTTTTTGGCCGAAAAAAACGCCTTACTATACTATGACCTTTTTTATGACATTTTGACGTCAAAAAAATTTTTGACTTTTTTTGGCCGAAAAAAACGCCTTACTATACCATGACGTTTTTATGACATTTTGAGGTCCAAAAAAATTTTGACTTTTTTTGGCCGATTTTGACGCCTTACTATACTATGACGTTTTTTATGACATTTTGAGGTCCAAAAAAATTTTGACTTTTTTTGGCCGAAAAAAACGCCTTACTATACTATGACGTTTTTTATGACATTTTGAGGTCCAAAAAAATTTTGACTTTTTTTGGCCGATTTTGACGCCTTACTATACTATGACGTTTTTTATGACATTTTGAGGAAAAAATTTTTTTTGACTTTTTTTGGCCGATTTTGACGCCTTACTATACTATGACGTTTTTTATGACATTTTGAGGTCAAAAAAATTTTGACTTTTTTTGGCCGATTTTGACGCCTTACTATACTATGACGTTTTTTATGACATTTTGAGGTCCAAAAAAATTTTGACTTTTTTTGGCCGATTTTGACGCCTTACTATACTATGACGTTTTTTATGACATTTTGAGGTCCAAAAAAATGTTGACTTTTTTTGGCCGATTTTGACGCCTTACTATACTATGACGTTTTTTATGACATTTTGAGGTCCAAAAAAAGTTTGACTTTTTTGGCCGATTTTGACGCCTTACTATACTATGACGTTTTTTATGACATTTTGAGGTCAAAAAAATTTTTGACTTTTTTTGCCCGATTTTGACGCCTTACTATACTATGACGTTTTTTATGACATTTTGAGGTCCAAAAAATTTTTGACTTTTTTTGACCGATTTTGATGCCTTACTATACTATGACGTTTTTTCTGACATTTTGAGGTCCAAAAAAATTTTGACTTTTTTTGGCCGATTTTGACGCCTTACTATACTATGACGTTTTTTATGACATTTTGAGAAAAAAAAATTTTTGACTTTTTTTGGCCGATTTTGACGCCTTACTATACTATGACGTTTTTTATGACATTTTGAGGGCCAAAAAAATTTTGACTTTTTTTGGCCGAAAAAAACGCCTTACTATACTATGACGTTTTTTATGACATTTTGAGGTCCAAAAAAATTTTGACTTTTTTTGGCTGATTTTGACGCCTTACTATACTATGACGTTTTTTATGACATTTTGAGGTCCAAAAAAAATTTGACGTTTTTTGGCCGAAAAAAACGCCTTACTATACTATGACGTTTTTTATGACATTTTGAGGTCCAAAAAAATTTTGGCTTTTTTTGGCCGAAAAAAACGCCTTACTATACTATGACGTTTTTTATGACATTTTGAGGTCCAAAAAATTTTTGACTTTTTTTGGCCGAAAAAAACGCCTTACTACACTATGACCTTTTTTATGACATTTTGACGTCAAAAAAATTTTTGACTTTTTTTGGCCGAAAAAAACGCCTTACTATACTATGACGTTTTTATGACATTTTGAGGTCCAAAAAAATTTTGACTTTTTTTGGCCGATTTTGACGCCTTACTATACTATGACGTTTTTTATGACATTTTGAGGTCCAAAAAAATTTTGACTTTTTTTGGCCGAAAAAAACGCCTTACTATACTATGACGTTTTTTATGACATTTTGAGGTCCAAAAAAATTTTGGCTTTTTTTGGCCGAAAAAAACGCCTTACTATACTATGACGTTTTTTATGACATTTTGAGGTCCAAAAAATTTTTGACTTTTTTTGGCCGAAAAAAACGCCTTACTATACTATGACCTTTTTTATGACATTTTGACGTCAAAAAATTTTTTGACTTTTTTTGGCCGAAAAAAACGCCTTACTATACTATGACGTTTTTATGACATTTTGAGGTCCAAAAAAATTTTGACTTTTTTTGGCCGATTTTGACGCCTTACTATACTATGACGTTTTTTATGACATTTTGAGGTCCAAAAAAATTTTGACTTTTTTTGGCCGAAAAAAACGCCTTACTATACTATGACGTTTTTTATGACATTTTGAGGTCCAAAAAAATTTTGACTTTTTTTGGCCGATTTTGACGCCTTACTATACTATGACGTTTTTTATGACATTTTGAGGAAAAAAATTTTTTTGACTTTTTTTGGCCGATTTTGACGCCTTACTATACTATGACGTTTTTTATGACATTTTGAGGTCCAAAAAAATTGTGACTTTTTTTGGCCGAAAAAAACGCCTTACTATACTATGACGTTTTTTATGACATTTTGAGGAAAAAAAAATTTTGACATTTTTTGGCCGATTTTGACGCCTTACTATACTATGACGTTTTTTATGACATTTTGAGGGCCAAAAAAATTTTGACTTTTTATGGCCGAAAAAAACGCCTTACTATACTATGACGTTTTTTATGACATTTTGAGGTCCAAAAAAATTTTGACTTTTTTTGGCCGATTTTGACGCCTTACTATACTATGACGTTTTTTATGACATTTTGAGGTCCAAAAAAATTTTGACTTTTTTTGGCCGAAAAAAACGCCTTACTATACTATGACGTTTTTTATGACATTTTGAGGTCCAAAAAAATTTTGACTTTTTTTGGCCGATTTTGACGCCTTACTATACTATGACGTTTTTTATGACATTTTGAGGAAAAAAATTTTTTTGACTTTTTTTGGCCGATTTTGACGCCTTACTATACTATGACGTTTTTTATGACATTTTGAGGTCCAAAAAAATTGTGACTTTTTTTGGCCGAAAAAAACGCCTTACTATACTATGACGTTTTTTATGACATTTTGAGGAAAAAAAAATTTTGACATTTTTTGGCCGATTTTGACGCCTTACTATACTATGACGTTTTTTATGACATTTTGAGGTCCAAAAAAATTTTGACTTTTTTTGGCCGAAAAAAATGCCTTACTATACTATGACGTTTTTTATGACATTTTGAGGAAAAAAAAATTTTGACTTTTTTTGGCCGATTTTGACGCCTTACTATACTATGACGTCTTTTATGACATTTTGAGGTCCAAAAAAATTTTGACTTTTTTTGGCCGATTTTGACGCCTTACTATACTATGACGTTTTTTATGACATTTTGAGGTCCAAAAAAATTTTGCCTTTTTTTGGCCGAAAAAAACGCCTTACTATACTATGACGTTTTTTATGACATTTTGAGGTCCAAAAAAATTTTGACTTTTTTTGGCCGATTTTGACGCCTTACTATACTATGACGTTTTTTATGACATTTTGAGGTCCAAAAAAATTGTGACTTTTTTTGGCCGATTTTGATGCCTTACTATACTATGACGTTTTTTATGACATTTTGACGTCAAAAAAATTTTGACTTTTTTTGGCCGATTTTGACGCCTTACTATACTATGACGTTTTTTATGACATTTTGAGGTCAAAAAATTTTTTGACTTTTTTTGGCCGATTTTGACGCCTTACTATACTATGACGTTTTTTATGACATTTTGAGGTCAAAAATTTTTTTGACTTTTTTTGGCCGATTTTGACGCCTTACTATACTATGACGTTTTTTATGACATTTTGAGGTCTTACAAAAATTTGACTTTTTTTTGGCATTTTTTGACGCCTTACTATACTATGACGTTTTTTATGACATTTTGAGGTCCAAAAAAATTTTGACGTTTTTTGGCCGAAAAAAACGCCTTACTATACTATGACGTTTTTTATGACATTTTGAGGTCCAAAAAAATTTTGGCTTTTTTTGGCCGAAAAAAACGCCTTACTATACTATGACGTTTTTTATGACATTTTGAGGTCCAAAAAATTTTTGACTTTTTTTGGCCGAAAAAAACGCCTTACTATACTATGACCTTTTTTATGACATTTTGACGTCAAAAAATTTTTTGACTTTTTTTGGCCGAAAAAAACGCCTTACTATACTATGACGTTTTTATGACATTTTGAGGTCCAAAAAAATTTTGACTTTTTTTGGCCGATTTTGACGCCTTACTATACTATGACGTTTTTTATGACATTTTGAGGTCCAAAAAAATTTTGACTTTTTTTGGCCGAAAAAAACGCCTTACTATACTATGACGTTTTTTATGACATTTTGAGGTCCAAAAAAATTTTGACTTTTTTTGGCCGATTTTGACGCCTTACTATACTATGACGTTTTTTATGACATTTTGAGGAAAAAAATTTTTTTGACTTTTTTTGGCCGATTTTGACGCCTTACTATACTATGACGTTTTTTATGACATTTTGAGGTCCAAAAAAATTGTGACTTTTTTTGGCCGAAAAAAACGCCTTACTATACTATGACGTTTTTTATGACATTTTGAGGAAAAAAAAATTTTGACATTTTTTGGCCGATTTTGACGCCTTACTATACTATGACGTCTTTTATGACATTTTGAGGTCCAAAAAAATTTTGACTTTTTTTGGCCGATTTTGACGCCTTACTATACTATGACGTTTTTTATGACATTTTGAGGTCCAAAAAAATTTTGCCTTTTTTTGGCCGAAAAAAACGCCTTACTATACTATGACGTTTTTTATGACATTTTGAGGTCCAAAAAAATTTTGACTTTTTTTGGCCGATTTTGACGCCTTACTATACTATGACGTTTTTTATGACATTTTGAGGTCCAAAAAAATTTTGACTTTTTTTGGCCGATTTTGACGCCTTACTATACTATGACGTTTTTTATGACATTTTGAGGTCCAAAAAAATGTTGACTTTTTTTGGCCGATTTTGACGCCTTACTATACTATGACGTTTTTTATGACATTTTGAGGTCAAAAAAATTTTGACTTTTTTTGGCCGATTTTGACGCCTTACTATACTATGACGTTTTTTATGACATTTTGAGGTCAAAAAATTTTTTGACTTTTTTTGGCCGATTTTGACGCCTTACTATACTATGACGTTTTTTATGACATTTTGAGGTCTTACAAAAATTTGACTTTTTTTTGGCATTTTTTGACGCCTTACTATACTATGACGTTTTTTATGACATTTTGAGGTCCAAAAAAATTTTGACGTTTTTTGGCCGAAAAAAACGCCTTACTATACTATGACGTTTTTTATGACATTTTGAGGTCCAAAAAAATTTTGGCTTTTTTTGGCCGAAAAAAACGCCTTACTATACTATGACGTTTTTTATGACATTTTGAGGTCCAAAAAATTTTTGACTTTTTTTGGCCGAAAAAAACGCCTTACTATACTATGACCTTTTTTATGACATTTTGACGTCAAAAAATTTTTTGACTTTTTTTGGCCGAAAAAAACGCCTTACTATACTATGACGTTTTTATGACATTTTGAGGTCCAAAAAAATTTTGACTTTTTTTGGCCGATTTTGACGCCTTACTATACTATGACGTTTTTTATGACATTTTGAGGTCCAAAAAAATTTTGACTTTTTTTGGCCGAAAAAAACGCCTTACTATACTATGACGTTTTTTATGACATTTTGAGGTCCAAAAAAATTTTGACTTTTTTTGGCCGATTTTGACGCCTTACTATACTATGACGTTTTTTATGACATTTTGAGGAAAAAAATTTTTTTGACTTTTTTTGGCCGATTTTGACGCCTTACTATACTATGACGTTTTTTATGACATTTTGAGGTCCAAAAAAATTGTGACTTTTTTTGGCCGAAAAAAACGCCTTACTATACTATGACGTTTTTTATGACATTTTGAGGAAAAAAAAATTTTGACATTTTTTGGCCGATTTTGACGCCTTACTATACTATGACGTTTTTTATGACATTTTGAGGGCCAAAAAAATTTTGACTTTTTATGGCCGAAAAAAACGCCTTACTATACTATGACGTTTTTTATGACATTTTGAGGTCCAAAAAAATTTTGACTTTTTTTGGCCGATTTTGACGCCTTACTATACTATGACGTTTTTTATGACATTTTGAGGTCCAAAAAAATTTTGACTTTTTTTGGCCGAAAAAAACGCCTTACTATACTATGACGTTTTTTATGACATTTTGAGGTCCAAAAAAATTTTGACTTTTTTTGGCCGATTTTGACGCCTTACTATACCATGACGTTTTTTATGACATTTTGAGGAAAAAAATTTTTTTGACTTTTTTTGGCCGATTTTGACGCCTTACTATACTATGACGTTTTTTATGACATTTTGAGGTCCAAAAAAATTGTGACTTTTTTTGGCCGAAAAAAACGCCTTACTATACTATGACGTTTTTTATGACATTTTGAGGAAAAAAAAATTTTGACATTTTTTGGCCGATTTTGACGCCTTACTATACTATGACGTTTTTTATGACATTTTGAGGTCCAAAAAAATTTTGACTTTTTTTGGCCGAAAAAAATGCCTTACTATACTATGACGTTTTTTATGACATTTTGAGGAAAAAAAAATTTTGACTTTTTTTGGCCGATTTTGACGCCTTACTATACTATGACGTCTTTTATGACATTTTGAGGTCCAAAAAAATTTTGACTTTTTTTGGCCGATTTTGACGCCTTACTATACTATGACGTTTTTTATGACATTTTGAGGTCCAAAAAAATTTTGCCTTTTTTTGGCCGAAAAAAACGCCTTACTATACTATGACGTTTTTTATGACATTTTGAGGTCCAAAAAAATTTTGACTTTTTTTGGCCGATTTTGACGCCTTACTATACTATGACGTTTTTTATGACATTTTGAGGTCCAAAAAAATTGTGACTTTTTTTGGCCGATTTTGATGCCTTACTATACTATGACGTTTTTTATGACATTTTGACGTCAAAAAAATTTTGACTTTTTTTGGCCGATTTTGACGCCTTACTATACTATGACGTTTTTTATGACATTTTGAGGTCAAAAAATTTTTTGACTTTTTTTGGCCGATTTTGACGCCTTACTATACTATGACGTTTTTTATGACATTTTGAGGTCAAAAATTTTTTTGACTTTTTTTGGCCGATTTTGACGCCTTACTATACTATGACGTTTTTTATGACATTTTGAGGTCTTACAAAAATTTGACTTTTTTTTGGCATTTTTTGACGCCTTACTATACTATGACGTTTTTTATGACATTTTGAGGTCCAAAAAAATTTTGACGTTTTTTGGCCGAAAAAAACGCCTTACTATACTATGACGTTTTTTATGACATTTTGAGGTCCAAAAAAATTTTGGCTTTTTTTGGCCGAAAAAAACGCCTTACTATACTATGACGTTTTTTATGACATTTTGAGGTCCAAAAAATTTTTGACTTTTTTTGGCCGAAAAAAACGCCTTACTATACTATGACCTTTTTTATGACATTTTGACGTCAAAAAATTTTTTGACTTTTTTTGGCCGAAAAAAACGCCTTACTATACTATGACGTTTTTATGACATTTTGAGGTCCAAAAAAATTTTGACTTTTTTTGGCCGATTTTGACGCCTTACTATACTATGACGTTTTTTATGACATTTTGAGGTCCAAAAAAATTTTGACTTTTTTTGGCCGAAAAAAACGCCTTACTATACTATGACGTTTTTTATGACATTTTGAGGTCCAAAAAAATTTTGACTTTTTTTGGCCGATTTTGACGCCTTACTATACTATGACGTTTTTTATGACATTTTGAGGAAAAAAATTTTTTTGACTTTTTTTGGCCGATTTTGACGCCTTACTATACTATGACGTTTTTTATGACATTTTGAGGTCCAAAAAAATTGTGACTTTTTTTGGCCGAAAAAAACGCCTTACTATACTATGACGTTTTTTATGACATTTTGAGGAAAAAAAAATTTTGACATTTTTTGGCCGATTTTGACGCCTTACTATACTATGACGTCTTTTATGACATTTTGAGGTCCAAAAAAATTTTGACTTTTTTTGGCCGATTTTGACGCCTTACTATACTATGACGTTTTTTATGACATTTTGAGGTCCAAAAAAATTTTGCCTTTTTTTGGCCGAAAAAAACGCCTTACTATACTATGACGTTTTTTATGACATTTTGAGGTCCAAAAAAATTTTGACTTTTTTTGGCCGATTTTGACGCCTTACTATACTATGACGTTTTTTATGACATTTTGAGGTCCAAAAAAATTTTGACTTTTTTTGGCCGATTTTGACGCCTTACTATACTATGACGTTTTTTATGACATTTTGAGGTCCAAAAAAATGTTGACTTTTTTTGGCCGATTTTGATGCCTTACTATACTATGACGTTTTTTATGACATTTTGAGGTCAAAAAAATTTTGACTTTTTTTGGCCGATTTTGACGCCTTACTATACTATGACGTTTTTTATGACATTTTGAGGTCAAAAAATTTTTTGACTTTTTTTGGCCGATTTTGACGCCTTACTATACTATGACGTTTTTAATGACATTTTGAGGTCCAAAAAAATTTTGACTTTTTTTGGCCGGAAAATACGCCTTACTATACTATGACGTTTTTTATGACATTTTGAGGTCCAAAAAAATTTTGACTTTTTTTGGCCGGAAAATACGCCTTACTATACTATGACGTTTTTTATGACATTTTGAGGTCCAAAAAAATTTTGACTTTTTTTGGCCGAAAAAATCGCCTTACTATACTATGACGTTTTTTCTGACATTTTGAGGTCCAAAAAAATTTTGACTTTTTTGGCCGATTTTGACGCCTTACTATACTATGACGTTTTTTATGACATTTTGAGGAAAAAAATTTTTTTGACTTTTTTTGGCCGATTTTGACGCCTTACTATACTATGACGTTTTTTATGACATTTTGAGGTCCAAAAAAATTGTGACTTTTTTTGGCCGAAAAAAACGCCTTACTATACTATGACGTTTTTTATGACATTTTGAGGAAAAAAAAATTTTTGACTTTTTTTGGCCGATTTTGACGCCTTACTATACTATGACGTTTTTTATGACATTTTGAGGTCCAAAAAAATTTTGACTTTTTTTGGCCGAAAAAAATGCCTTACTATACTATGACGTTTTTTATGACATTTTGAGGAAAAAAAAATTTTGACTTTTTTTGGCCGATTTTGACGCCTTACTATACTATGACGTTTTTTATGACATTTTGAGGTCCAAAAAAATTTTGACTTTTTTTGGCCGAAAAAAACGCCTTACTATACTATGACTTTTTTTATGACATTTTGAGGTCCAAAAAAATTTTGACTTTTTTTGGCCGATTTTGACGCCTTACTATACTATGACGTTTTTTATGACATTTTGAGGTCCAAAAAAATTTTGACTTTTTTTGGCCGATTTTGACGCCTTACTATACTATGACGTTTTTTATGACATTTTGACGTCAAAAAAATTTTGACTTTTTTTGGCCGATTTTGACGCCTTACTATACTATGACGTTTTTTATGACATTTTGAGGTCAAAAAAATTTTGACTTTTTTTGGCCGATTTTGACGCCTTACTATACTATGACGTTTTTTATGACATTTTGAGGTCAAAAAATTTTTTGACTTTTTTTGGCCG
Source organism: Toxotes jaculatrix (assembly GCF_017976425.1). Lineage (NCBI taxonomy): Eukaryota > Metazoa > Chordata > Actinopteri > Toxotidae > Toxotes > Toxotes jaculatrix. The sequence continues at coordinate 12,707,127 of NC_054394.1, read as the reverse complement.
ATTTTGACGCCTTACTATACTATGATGTTTTTTATGACATTTTGAGGTCCAAAAAAATTTTGACCTTTTTTGGCCGGAAAAAACGCCTTACTATACTATGACGTTTTTTATGACATTTTGAAGTCCAAAAAAATTGTGACTTTTTTTGGCCGATTTTGACGCCTTACTATACTATGACGTTTTTTATGACATTTTGAGGTCCAAAAAAATTTTGACTTTTTTTGGCCGAAAAAACGCCTTACTATACTATGACTTTTTTTATGACATTTTGAGGTCCAAAAAAATTTTGACTTTTTTTGGCCGATTTTGACGCCTTACTATACTATGACGTTTTTTATGACATTTTGAGGTCCAAAAAAATTTTGACTTTTTTTGGCCGATTTTGACGCCTTACTATACTATGACGTTTTTTATGACATTTTGAGGTCCAAAAAAATTTTGACTTTTTTTGGCCGATTTTGACGCCTTACTATACTATGACGTTTTTTATGACATTTTGAGGTCCAAAAAATTTTTGACTTTTTTTGGCCGGAAAAAACGCCTTACTATACTATGACGTTTTTTATGACATTTTGAGGTCCAAAAAAATTGTGACTTTTTTTGGCCGATTTTGACGCCTTACTATACTATGACGTTTTTTATGACATTTTGAGGAAAAAAAAAATTTTGACGTTTTTTGGCCGATTTTGACGCCTTACTATACTATGACATTTTGAGGTCCAAAAAAATGTTGACTTTTTTTGGCCGATTTTGACGCCTTACTATACTATGACGTTTTTATGACATTTTGAGGTCCAAAAAAATTTTGACTTTTTTTGGCCGATTTTGACGCCTTACTATACTATGACGTTTTTTATGACATTTTGAGGTCCAAAAAAATTTTGACTTTTTTTGGCCGATTTTGACGCCTTACTATACTATGACGTTTTTTATGACATTTTGAGGTCCAAATAAATTTGGACTTTTTTTGGCCGATAAAAATGCCTTACTATACTATGACGTTTTTTATGACATTTTGAGGTCCAAAAAATTTTTGACTTTTTTTGGCCGGAAAAAACGCCTTACTATACTATGACGTTTTTTATGACATTTTGAGGTCCAAAAAAATTGTGACTTTTTTTGGCCGATTTTGACGCCTTACTATACTATGACGTTTTTTATGACATTTTGAGGTCCAAAAAAATTTTGACCTTTTTTGGCCGGAAAAAACGCCTTACTATACTATGACGTTTTTTATGACATTTTGACGTCAAAAAAATTTTGACTTTTTTTTGGCCGATTTTGACGCCTTACTATACTATGACGTTTTTTATGACATTTTGAGGTCAAAAAAAATTTTGACTTTTTTTGGCCGATTTTGACGCCTTACTATACTATGACGTTTTTTATGACATTTTGAGGTCAAAAAAAAATTTGCCTTTTTTTGCCGAAAAAAACGCCTTACTATACTATGACGTTTTTTATGACATTTTGAGGTCCAAAAAAATTTTTACTTTTTTTGGCCGGAAAAAACGCCTTACTATACTATGACGTTTTTTATGACATTTTGAGGTCCAAAAAAATTTTGATTTTTTTTGGCCGATTTTGACGCCTTACTATACTATGACGTTTTTTATGACATTTTGAGGTCCAAAAAAATTGTGACTTTTTTTTGGCCGAAAAAAACGCCTTACTATACTATGACGTTTTTTATGACATTTTGAGGAAAAAAAAATTTTGACTTTTTTTGGCCGATTTTGACGCCTTACTATACTATGACGTTTTTTATGACATTTTGAGGTCCAAAAAAATTTTGACTTTTTTTGGCCGAAAAAAATGCCTTACTATACTATGACGTTTTTTATGACATTTTGAGGAAAAAAAAATTTTGACTTTTTTTGGCCGATTTTGACGCCTTACTATACTATGACGTCTTTTATGACATTTTGAGGTCCAAAAAAATTTTGACTTTTTTTGGCCGATTTTGACGCCTTACTATACTATGACGTTTTTTATGACATTTTGAGGTCCAAAAAAATTTTGCCTTTTTTTGGCCGAAAAAAAACGCCTTACTATACTATGACGTTTTTTATGACATTTTGAGGTCCAAAAAAATTTTGACTTTTTTTGGCCGATTTTGACGCCTTACTATACTATGACGTTTTTTATGACATTTTGAGGTCCAAAAAAATTTTGACTTTTTTTGGCCGATTTTGACGCCTTACTATACTATGACGTTTTTTATGACATTTTGAGGTCCAAAAAAATGTTGACTTTTTTTGGCCGATTTTGACGCCTTAATATACTATGACGTTTTTTATGACATTTTGAGGTCAAAAAAATTTTGACTTTTTTTGGCCGATTTTGACGCCTTACTATACTATGACGTTTTTTATGACATTTTGAGGTCAAAAAAATTTTGACTTTTTTTGGCCGATTTTGACGCCTTACTATACTATGACGTTTTTTATGACATTTTGAGGTCAAAAAATTTTTTGACTTTTTTTGGCCGATTTTGACGCCTTACTATACTATGACGTTTTTTATGACATTTTGAGGTCCAAAAAAATTTGTGACTTTTTTTGGCCGAAAAAAACGCCTTACTATACTATGACGTTTTTTATGACATTTTGAGGTCCAAAAAAATTTTGACTTTTTTTGGCCGATTTTGACGCCTTACTATACTATGACGTTTTTTATGACATTTTGAGGAAAAAAATTTTTTTGACTTTTTTTGGCCGATTTTGACGCCTTACTATACTATGACGTTTTTTATGACATTTTGAGGTCCAAAAAAATTGTGACTTTTTTTGGCCGAAAAAAAACGCCTTACTATACTATGACGTTTTTTATGACATTTTGAGGAAAAAAAAATTTTGACATTTTTTGGCCGATTTTGACGCCTTACTATACTATGACGTTTTTTATGACATTTTGAGGTCCAAAAAAATTTTGACTTTTTTTGGCCGAAAAAAATGCCTTACTATACTATGACGTTTTTTATGACATTTTGAGGAAAAAAAAATTTTGACTTTTTTTGGCCGATTTTGACGCCTTACTATACTATGACGTCTTTTATGACATTTTGAGGTCCAAAAAAATTTTGACTTTTTTTGGCCGAAAAAAACGCCTTACTATACTATGACGTTTTTTATGACATTTTGAGGTCCAAAAAAATTTTGCCTTTTTTTGGCCGAAAAAAACGCCTTACTATACTATGACGTTTTTTATGACATTTTGAGGTCCAAAAAAATTTTGACTTTTTTTGGCCGATTTTGACGCCTTACTATACTATGACGTTTTTTATGACATTTTGAGGTCCAAAAAAATTTTGACTTTTTTTGGCCGATTTTGACGCCTTACTATACTATGACGTTTTTTATGACATTTTGAGGTCCAAAAAAATGTTGACTTTTTTTGGCCGATTTTGACGCCTTACTATACTATGACGTTTTTTATGACATTTTGAGGTCAAAAAAATTTTGACTTTTTTTGGCCGATTTTGACGCCTTACTATACTATGACGTTTTTTATGACATTTTGAGGTCAAAAAATTTTTTGACTTTTTTTGGCCGATTTTGACGCCTTACTATACTATGACGTTTTTAATGACATTTTGAGGTCCAAAAAAATTTTGACTTTTTTTGGCCGGAAAATACGCCTTACTATACTATGACGTTTTTTATGACATTTTGAGGTCCAAAAAAATTTTGACTTTTTTTGGCCGGAAAATACGCCTTACTATACTATGACGTTTTTTATGACATTTTGAGGTCCAAAAAAATTTTGACTTTTTTTGGCCGAAAAAATCGCCTTACTATACTATGACGTTTTTTCTGACATTTTGAGGTCCAAAAAAATTTTGACTTTTTTGGCCGATTTTGACGCCTTACTATACTATGACGTTTTTTATGACATTTTGAGGAAAAAAATTTTTTTGACTTTTTTTGGCCGATTTTGACGCCTTACTATACTATGACGTTTTTTATGACATTTTGAGGTCCAAAAAAATTGTGACTTTTTTTGGCCGATTTTGACGCCTTACTATACTATGACGTTTTTTATGACATTTTGAGGAAAAAAAAATTTTTGACTTTTTTTGGCCGATTTTGACGCCTTACTATACTATGACGTTTTTTATGACATTTTGAGGTCCAAAAAAATTTTGACTTTTTTTGGCCGAAAAAAAGGCCTTACTATACTATGACGTTTTTTATGACATTTTGAGGAAAAAAAAATTTTGACTTTTTTTGGCCGATTTTGACGCCTTACTATACTATGACGTTTTTTATGACATTTTGAGGTCCAAAAAAATTTTGACTTTTTTTGGCCGAAAAAAACGCCTTACTATACTATGACTTTTTTTATGACATTTTGAGGTCCAAAAAAATTTTGACTTTTTTTGGCCGATTTTGACGCCTTACTATACTATGACGTTTTTTATGACATTTTGAGGTCCAAAAAAATTTTGACTTTTTTTGGCCGATTTTGACGCCTTACTATACTATGACGTTTTTTATGACATTTTGACGTCAAAAAAATTTTGACTTTTTTTGGCCGATTTTGACGCCTTACTATACTATGACGTTTTTTATGACATTTTGAGGTCAAAAAAATTTTGACTTTTTTTGGCCGATTTTGACGCCTTACTATACTATGACGTTTTTTATGACATTTTGAGGTCCAAAAAAATTTTGACTTTTTTTGGCCGAAAAAAACGCCTTACTATACTATGACTTTTTTTATGACATTTTGAGGTCCAAAAAAATTTTGACTTTTTTTGGCCGATTTTGACGCCTTACTATACTATGACGTTTTTTATGACATTTTGAGGTCCAAAAAAATTTTGACTTTTTTTGGCCGATTTTGACGCCTTACTATACTATGACGTTTTTTATGACATTTTGACGTCAAAAAAATTTTGACTTTTTTTGGCCGATTTTGACGCCTTACTATACTATGACGTTTTTTATGACATTTTGAGGAAAAAAAAAATTTTGACGTTTTTTGGCCGATTTTGACGCCTTACTATACTATGACGTTTTTTATGACATTTTGAGGTCCAAAAAAATGTTGACTTTTTTTGGCCGATTTTGACGCCTTACTATACTATGACGTTTTTATGACATTTTGAGGTCCAAAAAAAATTTTGACTTTTTTTGGCCGATTTTGACGCCTTACTATACTATGACGTTTTTTATGACATTTTGAGGTCCAAAAAAATTTTGACTTTTTTTGGCCGATTTTGACGCCTTACTATACTATGACGTTTTTTATGACATTTTGAGGTCCAAAAAAATTTGGACTTTTTTTGGCCGAAAAAAATGCCTTACTATACTATGACGTTTTTTATGACATTTTGAGGTCCAAAAAATTTTTGACTTTTTTTGGCCGGAAAAAACGCCTTACTATACTATGACGTTTTTTATGACATTTTGAGGTCCAAAAAAATTGTGACTTTTTTTGGCCGATTTTGACGCCTTACTATACTATGACGTTTTTTATGACATTTTGAGGTCCAAAAAAATTTTGACCTTTTTTGGCCGGAAAAAACGCCTTACTATACTATGACGTTTTTTATGACATTTTGACGTCAAAAAAATTTTGACTTTTTTTGGCCGATTTTGACGCCTTACTATACTATGACGTTTTTTATGACATTTTGAGGTCCAAAAAAATTTTGACGTTTTTTGGCCGATTTTGACGCCTTACTATACTATGACGTTTTTTATGACATTTTGAGGTCCAAAAAAATTGTGACTTTTTTTGGCCGATTTTGACGCCTTACTATACTATGACGTTTTTTATGACATTTTGAGGTCCAAAAAAATTTTGACCTTTTTTGGCCGGAAAAAACGCCTTACTATACTATGACGTTTTTTATGACATTTTGAGGAAAAAAAAATTTTGACTTTTTTTGGCCGATTTTGACGCCTTACTATACTATGACGTCTTTTATGACATTTTGAGGTCCAAAAAAATTTTGACTTTTTTTGGCCGAAAAAAACGCCTTACTATACTATGACGTTTTTTATGACATTTTGAGGTCCAAAAAAATTTTGCCTTTTTTTTGGCCGAAAAAAACGCCTTACTATACTATGACGTTTTTTATGACATTTTGAGGTCCAAAAAAATTTTGACTTTTTTTGGCCGATTTTGACGCCTTACTATACTATGACGTTTTTTATGACATTTTGAGGTCCAAAAAAATTTTGACTTTTTTTGGCCGATTTTGACGCCTTACTATACTATGACGTTTTTTATGACATTTTGAGGTCCAAAAAAATGTTGACTTTTTTTGGCCGATTTTGACGCCTTACTATACTATGACGTTTTTTATGACATTTTGAGGTCAAAAAAATTTTGACTTTTTTTGGCCGATTTTGACGCCTTACTATACTATGACGTTTTTTATGACATTTTGAGGTCAAAAAATTTTTTGACTTTTTTTGGCCGATTTTGACGCCTTACTATACTATGACGTTTTTAATGACATTTTGAGGTCCAAAAAAATTTTGACTTTTTTTGGCCGGAAAATACGCCTTACTATACTATGACGTTTTTTATGACATTTTGAGGTCCAAAAAAATTTTGACTTTTTTTGGCCGGAAAATACGCCTTACTATACTATGACGTTTTTTATGACATTTTGAGGTCCAAAAAAATTTTGACTTTTTTTGGCCGAAAAAATCGCCTTACTATACTATGACGTTTTTTCTGACATTTTGAGGTCCAAAAAAATTTTGACTTTTTTGGCCGATTTTGACGCCTTACTATACTATGACGTTTTTTATGACATTTTGAGGAAAAAAATTTTTTTGACTTTTTTTGGCCGATTTTGACGCCTTACTATACTATGACGTTTTTTATGACATTTTGAGGTCCAAAAAAATTGTGACTTTTTTTGGCCGATTTTGACGCCTTACTATACTATGACGTTTTTTATGACATTTTGAGGAAAAAAAAATTTTTGACTTTTTTTGGCCGATTTTGACGCCTTACTATACTATGACGTTTTTTATGACATTTTGAGGTCCAAAAAAATTTTGACTTTTTTTGGCCGAAAAAAAGGCCTTACTATACTATGACGTTTTTTATGACATTTTGAGGAAAAAAAAATTTTGACTTTTTTTGGCCGATTTTGACGCCTTACTATACTATGACGTTTTTTATGACATTTTGAGGTCCAAAAAAATTTTGACTTTTTTTGGCCGAAAAAAACGCCTTACTATACTATGACTTTTTTTATGACATTTTGAGGTCCAAAAAAATTTTGACTTTTTTTGGCCGATTTTGACGCCTTACTATACTATGACGTTTTTTATGACATTTTGAGGTCCAAAAAAATTTTGACTTTTTTTGGCCGATTTTGACGCCTTACTATACTATGACGTTTTTTATGACATTTTGACGTCAAAAAAATTTTGACTTTTTTTGGCCGATTTTGACGCCTTACTATACTATGACGTTTTTTATGACATTTTGAGGTCAAAAAAATTTTGACTTTTTTTGGCCGATTTTGACGCCTTACTATACTATGACGTTTTTTATGACATTTTGAGGTCCAAAAAAATTTTGACTTTTTTTGGCCGAAAAAAACGCCTTACTATACTATGACTTTTTTTATGACATTTTGAGGTCCAAAAAAAATTTTGACTTTTTTTGGCCGATTTTGACGCCTTACTATACTATGACGTTTTTTATGACATTTTGAGGTCCAAAAAAATTTTGACTTTTTTGGCCGATTTTGACGCCTTACTATACTATGACGTTTTTTATGACATTTTGACGTCAAAAAAATTTTGACTTTTTTTGGCCGATTTTGACGCCTTACTATACTATGACGTTTTTTATGACATTTTGAGGAAAAAAAAAATTTTGACGTTTTTTGGCCGATTTTGACGCCTTACTATACTATGACGTTTTTTATGACATTTTGAGGTCCAAAAAAATGTTGACTTTTTTTGGCCGATTTTGACGCCTTACTATACTATGACGTTTTTATGACATTTTGAGGTCCAAAAAAATTTTGACTTTTTTTGGCCGATTTTGACGCCTTACTATACTATGACGTTTTTTATGACATTTTGAGGTCCAAAAAAATTTTGACTTTTTTTGGCCGATTTTGACGCCTTACTATACTATGACGTTTTTTATGACATTTTGAGGTCCAAAAAAATTTGGACTTTTTTTGGCCGAAAAAAATGCCTTACTATACTATGACGTTTTTTATGACATTTTGAGGTCCAAAAAATTTTTGACTTTTTTTGGCCGGAAAAAACGCCTTACTATACTATGACGTTTTTTATGACATTTTGAGGTCCAAAAAAATTGTGACTTTTTTTGGCCGATTTTGACGCCTTACTATACTATGACGTTTTTTATGACATTTTGAGGTCCAAAAAAATTTTGACCTTTTTTGGCCGGAAAAAACGCCTTACTATACTATGACGTTTTTTATGACATTTTGACGTCAAAAAAATTTTGACTTTTTTTGGCCGATTTTGACGCCTTACTATACTATGACGTTTTTTATGACATTTTGAGGTCCAAAAAAATTTTGACGTTTTTTGGCCGATTTTGACGCCTTACTATACTATGACGTTTTTTATGACATTTTGAGGTCCAAAAAAATTGTGACTTTTTTTGGCCGATTTTGACGCCTTACTATACTATGACGTTTTTTATGACATTTTGAGGTCCAAAAAAATTTTGACCTTTTTTGGCCGGAAAAAACGCCTTACTATACTATGACGTTTTTTATGACATTTTGACGTCAAAAAAATTTAGACTTTTTTTGGCCGAAAAAAAACGCCTTACTATACTATGACGTTTTTTATGACATTTTGAGGTCCAAAAAAATTTTGACTTTTTTTGGCCGATTTTGAAGCCTTACTATACTATGACGTTTTTTATGACATTTTGAGGAAAAAAAAAATTTTGACGTTTTTTGGCCGATTTTGACGCCTTACTATACTATGACGTTTTTTATGACATTTTGAGGTCCAAAAAAATGTTGACTTTTTTTGGCCGATTTTGACGCCTTACTATACTATGACGTTTTTTATGACATTTTGAGGTCCAAAAAAATGTTGACTTTTTTTGGCCGATTTTGACGCCTTACTATACTATGACGTTTTTTATGACATTTTGAGGTCCAAAAAAATTGTGACTTTTTTTGGCCGATTTTGACGCCTTACTATACTATGACGTTTTTTATGACATTTTGAGGTCCAAAAAAATTGTGACTTTTTTTGGCCGATTTTGACGCCTTACTATACTATGACGTTTTTTATGACATTTTGAGGTCCAAAAAAATTTTGACTTTTTTTGGCCGATTTTGACGCCTTACTATACTATGACGTTTTTTATGACATTTTGAGGTCAAAAAAAATTTTGACTTTTTTTGGCCGATTTTGACGCCTTACTATACTATGACGTTTTTTATGACATTTTGAGGTCAAAAAAAATTTTGACTTTTTTTGGCCGATTTTGACGCCTTACTATACTATGACGTTTTTTATGACATTTTGAGGTCCAAAAAAATTTTTACTTTTTTTGGCCGGACAAAACGCCTTACTATACTATGACGTTTTTTATGACATTTTGAGGTCCAAAAAAATTTTGACCTTTTTTGGCCGGAAAAAACGCCTTACTATACTATGACGTTTTTTATGACATTTTGAGGTCCAAAAAAATTTTGACCTTTTTTGGCCGGAAAAAACGCCTTACTATACTATGACGTTTTTTATGACATTTTGACGTCAAAAAAATTTTGACTTTTTTTGGCCGAAAAAAACGCCTTACTATACTATGACGTTTTTTATGACATTTTGAGGTCCAAAAAAATTTTGACCTTTTTTGGCCGGAAAAAACGCCTTACTATACTATGACGTTTTTTATGACATTTTGAGGTCCAAAAAAATTTTGACTTTTTTTGGCCGATTTTGACGCCTTACTATACTATGACGTTTTTTATGACATTTTGAGGTCCAAAAAAATTTTGACTTTTTTTGGCCGATTTTGACGCCTTACTATACTATGACGTTTTTTATGACATTTTGAGGTCCAAAAAAATGTTGACTTTTTTTGGCCAATTTTGACGCCTTACTATACTATGACGTTTTTATGACATTTTGAGGTCCAAAAAAATTTTGACTTTTTTTGGCCGATTTTGACGCCTTACTATACTATGACGTTTTTTATGACATTTTGAGGTCCAAAAAAATTTTGACTTTTTTTGGCCGAAAAAAACGCCTTACTATACTATGACGTTTTTTATGACATTTTGAGGTCCAAAAAAATTTTGACTTTTTTTGGCCGAAAAAAACGCCTTACTATACTATGACGTTTTTTATGACATTTTGAGGTCCAAAAAAATGTTGACTTTTTTTGGCCGATTTTGACGCCTTACTATACTATGACGTTTTAATGACATTTTGAGGTCCAAAAAAATTTTGACTTTTTTTGGCCGAAAAAAACGCCTTACTATACTATGACGTTTTTTATGACATTTTGAGGTCCAAAAAAATTTTGACTTTTTTTGGCCGGAAAAAACGCCTTACTATACTATGACGTTTTTTATGACATTTTGAGGTAAAAAAAAATGTTGACTTTTTTTGGCCGAAAAAAACGCCTTACTATACTATGACGTTTTTTATGACATTTTGACGTCAAAAAAATGTTGACTTTTTTTGGCCGATTTTGACGCCTTACTATACTATGACGTTTTTTATGACATTTTGAGGTCAAAAAAATTTTTGACTTTTTTTGGCCGATTTTGACGCCTTACTATACTATGACGTTTTTTATGACATTTTGAGGTCCAAAAAAATTTTGACTTTTTTTGGCCGGAAAATACGCCTTACTATACTATGACGTTTTTTATGACATTTTGAGGTCCAAAAAAATTTTGACTTTTTTTGGCCGAAAAAATCGCCTTACTATACTATGACGTTTTTTCTGACATTTTGAGGTCCAAAAAATTTTTGACTTTTTTTGCCGATTTTGACGCCTTACTATACTATGACGTTTTTATATGACATTTTGAGGTCAAAAAATTTTTTGACTTTTTTTGGCCGATTTTGACGCCTTACTATACTATGACGTTTTTTATGACATTTTGAGGTCCAAAAAAATTGTGACTTTTTTTGGCCGATTTTGACGCCTTACTATACTATGACGTTTTTTATGACATTTTGAGGAAAAAAAAATTTTTGACTTTTTTTGGCCGATTTTGACGCCTTACTATACTATGACGTTTTTTATGACATTTTGAGGTCCAAAAAAATTTTGACTTTTTTTGGCCGAAAAAAACGCCTTACTATACTATGACGTTTTTTATGACATTTTGAGGTCCAAAAAAATTTTGACTTTTTTTGGCAGATTTTGACGCCTTACTATACTATGACGTTTTTTATGACATTTTGAGGTCCAAAAAAATTTGGACTTTTTTTGGCCGAAAAAAATGCCTTACTATACTATGACGTTTTTTATGACATTTTGAGGTCCAAAAAATTTTTGACTTTTTTTGGCCGGAAAAAACGCCTTACTATACTATGACGTTTTTTATGACATTTTGAGGTCCAAAAAAATTGTGACTTTTTTTGGCCGATTTTGACGCCTTACTATACTATGACATTTTTTATGACATTTTGAGGTCCAAAAAAATTTTGACCTTTTTTGGCCGGAAAAAACGCCTTACTATACTATGACGTTTTTTATGACATTTTGACGTCAAAAAAATTTTGACTTTTTTTGGCCGATTTTGACGCCTTACTATACTATGACGTTTTTTATGACATTTTGAGGTCAAAAAAAATTTTGACTTTTTTTGGCCGATTTTGACGCCTTACTATACTATGACGTTTTTTATGACATTTTGACGTCAAAAAAATTTTGACTTTTTTTAGCCGATTTTGACGCCTTACTATACTATGACGTTTTTTATGACATTTTGAGGTCAAAAAAATTTTTGACTTTTTTTGGCCGATTTTGACGCCTTACTATACTATAACATTTTTTATGACATTTTGAGGTCCAAAAAAATTTGTGACTTTTTTTGGCAGATTTTGACGCCTTACTATACTATGACGTTTTTTATGACATTTTGAGGTCAAAAAAATTTTTGACTTTTTTTGGCCGATTTTGACGCCTTACTATACTATGACGTTTTTTATGACATTTTGAGGTCCAAAAAAATGTTGACTTTTTTTGGCCAATTTTGACGCCTTACTATACTATGACGTTTTTTATGACATTTTGACGTCAAAAAAATTTTGACTTTTTTTGGCCGAAAAAAACGCCTTACTATACTATGACGTTTTTTATGACATTTTGAGGTCCAAAAAAATTTTGACCTTTTTTGGCCGGAAAAAACGCCTTACTATACTATGACGTTTTTTATGACATTTTGAGGTCCAAAAAAATTTTGACTTTTTTTGGCCGATTTTGACGCCTTACTATACTATGACGTTTTTTATGACATTTTGAGGTCCAAAAAAATTTTGACTTTTTTTGGCCGATTTTGACGCCTTACTATACTATGACGTTTTTTATGACATTTTGAGGTCCAAAAAAATGTTGACTTTTTTTGGCCAATTTTGACGCCTTACTATACTATGACGTTTTTATGACATTTTGAGGTCCAAAAAAATTTTGACTTTTTTTGGCCGATTTTGACGCCTTACTATACTATGACGTTTTTTATGACATTTTGAGGTCCAAAAAAATTTTGACTTTTTTTGGCCGAAAAAAACGCCTTACTATACTATGACGTTTTTTATGACATTTTGAGGTCCAAAAAAATTTTGACTTTTTTTGGCCGAAAAAAACGCCTTACTATACTATGACGTTTTTTATGACATTTTGAGGTCCAAAAAAATGTTGACTTTTTTTGGCCGATTTTGACGCCTTACTATACTATGACGTTTTAATGACATTTTGAGGTCCAAAAAAATTTTGACTTTTTTTGGCCGAAAAAAACGCCTTACTATACTATGACGTTTTTTATGACATTTTGAGGTCCAAAAAAATTTTGACTTTTTTTGGCCGGAAAAAACGCCTTACTATACTATGACGTTTTTTATGACATTTTGAGGTAAAAAAAAATGTTGACTTTTTTTGGCCGAAAAAAACGCCTTACTATACTATGACGTTTTTTATGACATTTTGACGTCAAAAAAATGTTGACTTTTTTTGGCCGATTTTGACGCCTTACTATACTATGACGTTTTTTATGACATTTTGAGGTCAAAAAAATTTTTGACTTTTTTTGGCCGATTTTGACGCCTTACTATACTATGACGTTTTTTATGACATTTTGAGGTCCAAAAAAATTTTGACTTTTTTTGGCCGATTTTGACGCCTTACTATACTATGACGTTTTTTATGACATTTTGAGGTCCAAAAAAATTTTGACCTTTTTTGGCCGGAAAAAACGCCTTACTATACTATGACGTTTTTTATGACATTTTGACGTCAAAAAAATTTAGACTTTTTTTGGCCGAAAAAAACGCCTTACTATACTATGACGTTTTTTATGACATTTTGAGGTCCAAAAAAATTTTGACTTTTTTTGGCCGATTTTGACGCCTTACTATACTATGACGTTTTTTATGACATTTTGAGGTCCAAAAAAATTGTGACTTTTTTTGGCCGATTTTGACGCCTTACTATACTATGACGTTTTTTATGACATTTTGAGGTCCAAAAAAATTTTGACTTTTTTTGGCCGATTTTGACGCCTTACTATACTATGACGTTTTTTATGACATTTTGAGGTCCAAAAAAATTTTGACTTTTTTTGGCCGATTTTGACGCCTTACTATACTATGACGTTTTTTATGACATTTTGAGGTCAAAAAAAATTTTGACTTTTTTTGGCCGATTTTGACGCCTTACTATACTATGACGTTTTTTATGACATTTTGAGGTCCAAAAAAATTTTTACTTTTTTTGGCCGGACAAAACGCCTTACTATACTATGACGTTTTTTATGACATTTTGAGGTCCAAAAAAATTTTGACCTTTTTTGGCCGGAAAAAACGCCTTACTATACTATGACGTTTTTTATGACATTTTGAGGTCCAAAAAAATTTTGACCTTTTTTGGCCGGAAAAAACGCCTTACTATACTATGACGTTTTTTATGACATTTTGACGTCAAAAAAATTTTGACTTTTTTTGGCCGAAAAAAACGCCTTACTATACTATGACGTTTTTTATGACATTTTGAGGTCCAAAAAAATTTTGACCTTTTTTGGCCGGAAAAAACGCCTTACTATACTATGACGTTTTTTATGACATTTTGAGGTCCAAAAAAATTTTGACTTTTTTTGGCCGATTTTGACGCCTTACTATACTATGACGTTTTTTATGACATTTTGAGGTCCAAAAAAATTTTGACTTTTTTTGGCCGATTTTGACGCCTTACTATACTATGACGTTTTTTATGACATTTTGAGGTCCAAAAAAATGTTGACTTTTTTTGGCCGATTTTGACGCCTTACTATACTATGACGTTTTTATGACATTTTGAGGTCCAAAAAAATGTTGACTTTTTTTGGCCGATTTTGACGCCTTACTATACTATGACGTTTTTTATGACATTTTGAGGTCCAAAAAAATTTTGACTTTTTTTGGCCGAAAAAAACGCCTTACTATACTATGACGTTTTTTATGACATTTTGAGGTCCAAAAAAATTTTGACTTTTTTTGGCCGAAAAAAACGCCTTACTATACTATGACGTTTTTTATGACATTTTGAGGTCCAAAAAAATTTTGACTTTTTTTGGCCGAAAAAAACGCCTTACTATACTATGACGTTTTAATGACATTTTGAGGTCCAAAAAAATTTTGACTTTTTTTGGCCGAAAAAAACGCCTTACTATACTATGACGTTTTTTATGACATTTTGAGGTCCAAAAAAATTTTGACTTTTTTTGGCCGGAAAAAACGCCTTACTATACTATGACGTTTTTTATGACATTTTGAGGTAAAAAAAAATGTTGACTTTTTTTGGCCGAAAAAAACGCCTTACTATACTATGACGTTTTTTATGACATTTTGACGTCAAAAAAATGTTGACTTTTTTTGGCCGATTTTGACGCCTTACTATACTATGACGTTTTTTATGACATTTTGAGGTCAAAAAAATTTTTGACTTTTTTTGGCCGATTTTGACGCCTTACTATACTATGACGTTTTTTATGACATTTTGAGGTCCAAAAAAATTTGTGACTTTTTTTGGCAGATTTTGATGCCTTACTATACTATGACGTTTTTTATGACATTTTGAGGTCAAAAAAAATTTTGACTTTTTTTGGCCGAAAAAAACGCCTTACTATACTATGACGTTTTTTATGACATTTTGAGGTCCAAAAAAATTTTGATTTTTTTTGGCCGATTTTGACGCCTTACTATACTATGACGTTTTTTATGACATTTTGAGGTCCAAAAAAATTTGTGACTTTTTTTGGCAGATTTTGATGCCTTACTATACTATGACGTTTTTTATGACATTTTGAGGTCCAAAAAAATTTTGACTTTTTTTGGCCGAAAAAAATGCCTTACTATACTATGACGTTTTTTATGACATTTTGAGGAAAAAAAAATTTTTGACTTTTTTTGGCCGATTTTGACGCCTTACTATACTATGACGTTTTTTATGACATTTTGAGGGCCAAAAAAATTTTGACTTTTTATGGCCGAAAAAAACGCCTTACTATACTATGACGTTTTTTATGACATTTTGAGGTCCAAAAAAATTTTGACTTTTTTTGGCCGATTTTGACGCCTTACTATACTATGACGTTTTTTATGACATTTTGAGGTCCAAAAAAATTTTGACTTTTTTTGGCCGATTTTGACGCCTTACTATACTATGACGTTTTTTATGACATTTTGAGGTCCAAAAAAATTTTGACGTTTTTTGGCCGAAAAAAACGCCTTACTATACTATGATGTTTTTTATGACATTTTGAGGTCCAAAAAAATTTTGACTTTTTTTGGCCGAAAAAAACGCCTTACTATACTATGACGTTTTTTATGACATTTTGAGGTCCAAAAAAATTTTGACTTTTTTTGGCCGAAAAAAACGCCTTACTATACTATGACGTTTTTTATGACATTTTGAGGTCCAAAAAAATGTTGACTTTTTTTGGCCGATTTTGACGCCTTACTATACTATGACGTTTTTATGACATTTTGAGGTCCAAAAAAATTTTGACTTTTTTTGGCCGATTTTGACGCCTTACTATACTATGACGTTTTTTATGACATTTTGAGGTCCAAAAAAATTTTGACTTTTTTTGGCCGAAAAAAACGCCTTACTATACTATGACGTTTTTTTATGACATTTTGAGGTCCAAAAAAATTTTGACTTTTTTTGGCCGAAAAAATAGCCTTACTATACTATGACGTTTTTTATGACATTTTGAGGTCAAAAAAATTTTTGACTTTTTTTGGCCGATTTTGACGCCTTACTATACTATGACGTTTTTTATGACAGTTTGAGGTCCAAAAAAATTGTGACTTTTTTTGGCCGATTTTGACGCCTTACTATACTATGACGTTTTTTGACATTTTGAGGAAAAAATTTTTTTTGACTTTTTTTGGCCGATTTTGACGCCTTACTATACTATGACGTTTTTTATGACATTTTGAGGTCCAAAAAAATTGTGACTTTTTTTGGCCGATTTTGACGCCTTACTATACTATGACGTTTTTTATGACATTTTGAGGTCCAAAAAAATTTTGACTTTTTTTGGACGAAAAAAACGCCTTACTATACTATGACGTTTTTTATGACATTTTGAGGTCCAAAAAAATTGTGACTTTTTTTGGCCGAAAAAAACGCCTTACTATACTATGACTTTTTTTATGACATTTTGAGGTCCAAAAAAATTTTGACTTTTTTTGGCCGATTTTGACGCCTTACTATACTATGACGTTTTTTATGACATTTTGAGGTCCAAAAAAATTTTGACTTTTTTTGGCCGATTTTGACGCCTTACTATACTATGACGTTTTTTATGACATTTTGACGTCAAAAAAATTTTGACTTTTTTTGGCCGATTTTGACGCCTTACTATACTATGACGTTTTTTATGACATTTTGAGGTCAAAAAAATTGTGACTTTTTTTGGCCGATTTTGACGCCTTACTATACTATGACGTTT
Organism: Toxotes jaculatrix; assembly: GCF_017976425.1. Classification (NCBI taxonomy): domain Eukaryota; kingdom Metazoa; phylum Chordata; class Actinopteri; family Toxotidae; genus Toxotes; species Toxotes jaculatrix. The sequence goes on along the minus strand of NC_054394.1, from coordinate 12,689,969 downwards.
TTTATGACATTTTGAGGTCCAAAAAAATTTTGACGTTTTTTGGCCGAAAAAAACGCCTTACTATACTATGATGTTTTTTATGACATTTTGAGGTCCAAAAAAATTTTGACTTTTTTTGGCCGAAAAAAACGCCTTACTATACTATGACGTTTTTTATGACATTTTGAGGTCCAAAAAAATTTTGACTTTTTTTGGCCGAAAAAAACGCCTTACTATACTATGACGTTTTTTATGACATTTTGAGGTCCAAAAAAATGTTGACTTTTTTTGGCCGATTTTGACGCCTTACTATACTATGACGTTTTTATGACATTTTGAGGTCCAAAAAAATTTTGACTTTTTTTGGCCGATTTTGACGCCTTACTATACTATGACGTTTTTTATGACATTTTGAGGTCCAAAAAAATTTTGATTTTTTTTGGCCGATTTTGACGCCTTACTATACTATGACGTTTTTTATGACATTTTGAGGTCCAAAAAAATTTTGACTTTTTTTGGCCGAAAAAAACGCCTTACTATACTATGACGTTTTTTATGACATTTTGAGGTCCAAAAAAATTTTGACTTTTTTTGGCCGATTTTGACGCCTTACTATACTATGACGTTTTTTATGACATTTTGAGGTCCAAAAAAATTTTGACTTTTTTTGGCCGAAAAAAAGGCCTTACTATACTATGACGTTTTTTATGACATTTTGAGGTCCAAAAAAATTTTTGACTTTTTTTGGCGGAAAAAAACGCCTTACTATACTATGACGTTTTTTATGACATTTTGAGGAAAAAAAAATTTTTGACTTTTTTTGGCCGATTTTGACGCCTTACTATACTATGACGTTTTTTATGACATTTTGAGGTCCAAAAAAATTTTGACTTTTTTTGGCCGAAAAAAACGCCTTACTATACTATGACGTTTTTTATGACATTTTGAGGTCAAAAAAATTTTGACTTTTTTGGCAGATTTTGACGCCTTACTATACTATGACGTTTTTTATGACATTTTGAGATCCAAAAAAATTTTGACTTTTTTTGGCCGATTTTGACACCTTACTATACTATGACGTTTTTTATGACATTTTGAGGTCCAAAAAAATTTTGACTTTTTTTGGCCGGAAAAAACGCCTTACTATACTATGACGTTTTTTATGACATTTTGAGGTCCAAAAAAATTTTGACTTTTTTTTGGCCGAAAAAAACGCCTTACTATACTATGACGTTTTTTATGACATTTTGAGGAAAAAAAAGAATTTTGACTTTTTTTGGCCGATTTTGACGCCTTACTATACTATGACGTTTTTTATGACATTTTGAGGGCCAAAAAAATTTTGACTTTTTATGGCCGAAAAAAACGCCTTACTATACTATGACGTTTTTTATGACATTTTGAGGTCCAAAAAAATTTTGACTTTTTTTGGCCGTTTTTGACGCCTTACTATACTATGACGTTTTTAATGACATTTTGAGGTCCAAAAAAATTTTGACTTTTTTTGGCCGATTTTGACGCCTTACTATACTATGACGTTTTTTATGACATTTTGAGGTCCAAAAAAATTTTGACTTTTTTTGGCCGAAAAAAACGCCTTACTATACTATGACGTTTTTTATGACATTTTGAGGTCCAAAAAAATTGTGACTTTTTTTGGCCGATTTTGACGCCTTACTATACTATGACGTTTTTTGACATTTTGAGGAAAAAATTTTTTTTGACTTTTTTTGGCCGATTTTGACGCCTTACTATACTATGACGTTTTTTATGACATTTTGAGGTCCAAAAAAATTGTGACTTTTTTTGGCCGATTTTGACGCCTTACTATACTATGACGTTTTTTATGACATTTTGAGGTCCAAAAAAATTTTGACTTTTTTTGGCCGAAAAAAACGCCTTACTATACTATGACGTTTTTTATGACATTTTGAGGTCCAAAAAAATTTTGACTTTTTTTGGCCGATTTTGACGCCTTACTATACTATGACGTTTTTTATGACATTTTGAGGTCCAAAAAAATTTGTGACTTTTTTTGGCAGATTTTGATGCCTTACTATACTATGACGTTTTTTATGACATTTTGAGGTCCAAAAAAATTTTTGACTTTTTTTGGCCGGAAAAAACGCCTTACTATACTATGACGTTTTTTATGACATTTTGAGGTCCAAAAAAATTTTGACTTTTTTTGGCCGATTTTGACGCCTTACTATACTATGACGTTTTTTATGACATTTTGAGGTCCAAAAAAATGTTGACTTTTTTTGGCCGATTTTGACGCCTTACTATACTATGACGTTTTTTATGACATTTTGAGGTCCAAAAAAATTTTGACCTTTTTTGGCCAGAAAAAACGCCTTACTATACTATGACGTTTTTTATGACATTTTGAGGTCCAAAAAAATATTGACTTTTTTTGGCCGAAAAAAACGCCTTACTATACTATGACGTTTTTTATGACATTTTGAGGTCAAAAAAAATTTTGACTTTTTTTGGCCGATTTTGACGCCTTACTATACTATGACGTTTTTTGTGACATTTTGATGTCAAAAAAATTTTTGACTTTTTTTGGCTGAAAAAAACGCCTTACTATACTATGACGTTTTTTATGACATTTTGAGGTCCAAAAAAATTTTGACTTTTTTTGGCCGGAAAAAACGCCTTACTATACTATGACGTTTTTTTATGACATTTTGAGGTCCAAAAAAATGTTTGACTTTTTTTGGCCGATTTTGACGCCTTACTATACTATGTCGTTTTTTATGACATTTTGAGGTCCAAAAAAAGTTTGACTTTTTTTGGCATTTTTTGACGCCTTACGGCCGTATGACATTTTTTATGACATTTTGAGGTTTTACAAAAATATGACTTTTTTTGGCATTTTTTGATGCCATTCGGCCATAAGACGTTTTTTTGATATTTTGAGGTCTTTCAAAAATATGATTTTTTTTTGCATTTTTTGACGCTTTAGTATAGTATGACATTTTTTATGACATTTTATGACGCCTTACCCCCATGATGTGTTTTATGACATTTTGATGTATTACTAAAATATGACTTTTTTGGCATATTGTCCCATTTACAGTCATGTTGATCATGTGATTCAGAACATATTGATGTACTGATATCATGATACACAAATAGCTCCAACTACTGGGAATAGGAAATATGTGTATTTTTTCCTGTAGTTATGTGTATTTTTTCATGTAGTTCACTGGAAAGCATACTAGATGAAGAGTGAGAAACTGATCAGCATAGAAAAGAGAGCACAGTGACATGCTCATATTATGCTACACACATACAGCACCTACTGGGGGAGAAGACATGTCTTTTGTACATGTGTATGTCTCTGTATATCTGGAGAGCAGATGCGATTAGTGTTGTTGGAAAGAAGAGAAAAGAAGATAGTGGAGGCATTGGTGCATTTTAGCTCCTTTTACTTGGAGCCATAAATGTCTGTTTATGTCTGTGAGCCATGTGAGCTATATAATGGAAATACATTCTACATAGATGTGTTAACATGGAGTTGTCATGACAAGCTCTGTAGATTTAGGATTTTTTTGTGGATCTTACATCATCAATCTATTAGCAGGACACTGCAGGGAATTGAACCCCACCCTAGTGTACTAGGTGTACCATAACCAGTGCCTTTTGCTTTTTGATGTGATGTAAAGGTAAAGCAAAACCTATATTTCAACAGCATTTCTTAAATATTGTGTTATCAACATATCTAGTTAGAATGAGATATGGCATTTGTGGAAATGCTTTTGAAAAGTAGGAAAGAAAACCTTTAATAATGTATATGACATACTGTATTTGTGGCTGTATCTCCCACATACTTCATCCAATGTGGATGAAAAAAAAACAGACATGATGATCATGTGATTCCGAACAGATTGATATGCTTATATGATGATATTGTCACATCGCCCCCTAATGGCAGCAGTTCATTTTTTTCTTTAATTAACTCCTCCTAGGGAAATCATCCGATGGAGCTGAAATCTTGTCATGTTGCTCTTAAGACACTATTGTCCAAAAGTTATCAAAAGCTTTTCTCTACATTACACGATGTGGGCGTAGCAACGCCGCTAAATTACCCTCCGATTTGTGAAAATGAGGACTCTGGGTTTTTCCCACTTATCATCCATTCTAGCTAATGTTCCGCCTTGAAACCTATAATCCCCTACAAGTTTTGCCACAGGGCACCGTTTTAGCACAATTGGGCTTGGTCACTCGGCTCTGCAGCGTCCACTAGAGTGTGAAAATATTCCAAGTATGACCTACAGACATGAAAATTGCTCCACTGATGCATCACATCAAGACGAGAAAAAAAAGTCTCTTGGAGGAAAGTTCTACAATGTACAGGAATTTCTGAATTTCATTTTGCATTTCACACTCGCCTCACTGTGACAAACTCCTCCTAGGAGAATGGTCTGATCGTGCTGAAATTTTGTCTGTTGAATCGCACGGGGTGCAAGGGCCCGCCCATCGCTGCTTGCAGCTTTAATTTCTTTTGGATTTCCCTATGACAAATATATTTGATATAAAAATGAATGGATTTGTTCAGTTTGGGTAAGCCTATGTTGTTACAAAACTACAACCTCAAAAATATGGGATTTTGTGTTTATAGCCAGCAGCTCCGGGGACGGTGATCTACATCTTTCAGTCAGACAGTCCACCGCTTTGGTTCAGATTGAAATATCTCAACAACTGTTGGATGGATTGTCATTAAATTTTGCATACTATACATTCATGGTCCCCAGATGATAAAGCTTTCCCTCTTTGGTGACTGACCTTTCAGTCAGTCCAGACTTGTTAATTATACAGTGACTTGATGTACACTCTTTACCAATAACCCCAATGCCATGTTTTAAATGTACATGTTTTTAGACAGTGGTTAGCACAACAAATCCGAAAAAACAGAATAATATTGCAAGAGAACTGGAGAGGGAAAGAGATAATGAAAACATAATTCAGCCAGAGTCCAGCTGCTTAGGTCTAACTGGTTCCGCTGGTTTGACAAAGGTGTGCACAAAGAGCATACACAGAATAGCAAAGATAGAGTGCTTATTTGCTGAATCAGATTGTTTATTAAGTCTGTTGTGTATTGTCTCACAGTAAACATTCACCACTTCTGCTTGTCTTAGCAGGGTACGTTGGAAGGGAGCTAATGAATTGAAAGAACTCTTTTGGGCTGAGCTTCTTTGGCAGAACAGAGAGGACGCCAACACAAAACACACACACACACACACACACACACACACACACACACACACACACACAGTGGAGAGCACAGAGGACCCAGGCTGTATATTAGAGGTTCAGAGACAAAGTCATGCTCGCTGAAACACTCTCCTGTGTAAGAGAAGAGAAAGATACACAGAGGTGGAGAGTGGAAAGCGAGTCGAAAAAAAACCCCCCCAACATCCAGCACTTTAATTTGCAGGCCCTCTCAAACAAAGCATGGCTTATTGAATTGGAAATGGTCTCATCCACAGAGGAACACAGCCGCAAATACAGCAGAGGCTTGAGGTGAGCACTGCATGGGAAGTAAAGCCATCTCTGCGCAGCATAACCTGGACCAACATGCCAATCCTGGGCTATAAATGTGGAATCTGTTTTGTTTGAAATGTTTCCAGACACGAAAGAACAAGAATAAAATATAGTACCAGTGTACATGCATGCTTTGCTGCATTTGTAGTTTTTCATTTTTTTCCTCTGTATTCACAATGCTATCTCTATTTTTGCTTTTGCTCCAAAAACACATATGGCACAGTGGTGCACTGTACATCAGGATTTATTTAGAATGTTTGGAACCCAAATAAAGAAAAGCACTCATCCTGTGCCCTGCAGTCATTCTGCTGCTCGCTGGCGTTGACCAGCATCAGGCCCTATTTTGGCTCATGATCCAGCAACACATATACCCATTGGTTCTGTCTTTACATTCATTGCTTCATTCACTCTTTTCAGGCAAAAAGTGAAAGTAGCAGTAACCAGTCTTATCAGTCAATATGTTTGGATATGTTTGTCTGGTATCAAAGGCTCGCCTACCACCTCAGAGACTTGGAGAAGACTGTGGGTCAGGTCTGTGGAATAAACCTGCTGGTTTAGGCAGTTCAAAAGACTATGCTGAGATATTTTTCTTTAGAAGAAAAGCAGTACATAGTCCATGTAGTCGTGAATCTATTTTGGTTCAGATGTGCAGAATTTCTCTAAAGCTTAATACAAAGTCAGCTCCAATTCTCTACCTCCATATAATTTTTTTTTAGTCACAATGAGGTGCAGTATTGTATATAATCAGAAAATGTACATTATCTTCAACTGTGACTTCTGCCACACTTTGTAAACAAACATGTTTTATGATGGCAAGTCTCAAGAAATGGAATAATATAAAGCAGTTCATGTTTGTTTTGATGTAAAGCCTTCATGTTATATAAAGAGTTGCTTTTTTAGTGACTCTGATTCAAGCATAACACCCAATGTTTGAGAAAGGATGTAGCACTGCCATCATACATTATATTGTAAACATATCTTGTGACGACATTACATTAGCTTTTAATATTATTTGAACATCATGAACGGAAGTTGAAGTATTTCCTGTTAGTAGCAAACATTTAGGAGAATTCCTGGTGGGCTGGTTTTGTTTTAGTCGATTACTATGATATAGCTGTGTGCTTCCAGGCTCTCTATCTTTGCATACACACATTCTCAGGCACATTCTGTTAAAGTCCAAACCAAGTTTGGGGCTGGGGAATGAACAAGCAAACCCTTTCAAGTGGTTCTATCTTCACAATTAAGGCCTGAGAGTGGCAGTATAATACACACGGTACTGAAGATAGAGAGCAAAAGAATAGTGGAGCAGGGTGCAAGTGTCCACACTCTACAATCACAGGCCTCATCTCCTTTTTTTCCTACTCCTCAGAAACTCTTTCAACTGTGTAAAAGCACAGCAGGATATTACACTCAAGAAAAAAAGAAAGGGTGATATCCTTTTCTTATTTAGTTTAAAATAGAGGAAAAAAATTCACCTGGTTTCAGACTTAGCTGAGGTGCTGGATATAAAAAATATTAAACTCAATGGAAGGAGCATCCACATGTTCAAAACTACAAGCATATCCCAAGAAAGAAAGCTAGAGGCTTTTGTCTTTAAGCTCACTCTGACAATTACTCAATTACTTCTCCTTTATAGGGGATTTCTATCTACAGCTCACAGGCACCGGCAAAGTCAAATGTACTGTTGTACTTTTGCTCCAGATTACTCCAGTCTTTGTATTACTCCAATCTTTGAGCACACATTTGTTTTCAACCCTTATAACAATCCCTTTTGTCAAAAAAAATCCTAAAATGGTACAGATATTTGGATGATATATTTGCCTCTTTCAGGGAAAAAGTGAACTGTTAGAATTTGGGTTATTTCCCAATGCTGTCAATCCTGAATTAAATTTGTTTCTTGAGCGTGACCTGCAACGAGTGGCCTTTCTTGATATGTGTGATTGAGTTAAATAATGGGTGCTTTATTTCCACACTGTACAAAAAAAAAGAAAAAACAGATCACAGCACCTTTCTTTTAGCTAGTAGTACCCTCCCTAGAGCTTTAAAACATGGCTTACCAAAAAGTCGAATTTATAGATTAAGACGCCTTTGCCATTCTGATGGAAATTTCAAAGAGAGGGCCCTGGAGATGAAACAACGCTTCCTAGAAAGTGGTTATTCCACTCAGTGTATAGCTGAGGCTTGTTATATTGCTTTTTCTAAACCTAGATCTGATCTATTTAAAAAGTGTCAAAACACAAAAATATTACTCAGTGTCTTGTATCACTTGATCCATGTCTCTTTGTTTATTAAGGAGGACCTAATCTATGTAATATACTGGTTAGAGTCAACATATTGCCGAACACCAAACAGACTCTCCTGGCTCAACCTTAAACATGGAAACAACCCTGTCGCAAAAGTGCCCAATGCCATAATACTTGGAGAACTAATGACTTAAGGAGTCCTAACATCTGACTTTTTTTTTCCCATACGCAATATAGAAAATATTGTCTATCTATTGAAATGCCCATGGGATAAACATCTCTGTTGGTAAAACTACCTATCCCCTTTACACAAAGACTTAGTGAAGACAAAAGCTCCACAAGATGCAAAGATATGAACCATTCTGTAGCCTGTCACTTTAAAAACCATTCACACCCCATTTCCTCCCTTAGGTTCCAGGGCATAGAGCCGATTGTTCTTCATAGAGGGGCTGATGTTGGCAGGAGGTTATGCCAGAGAGATTTTTTTGGATCCACTCTTTAGAAACACTCCAACCACTGGGTATAAAAGAGGATGTTTTGCAATAAATAAACTATAATAGATTTCATAGGTTCTATGTTATATGATGGCTGTAACCTGATGGTTCCATAGTATTTACATCTATTATTTTATTATGTATGTTGGTGATATTATAAATTCACTGACTTTAATGTTTCTTGACTGTCTATATAGACAGATTGTCTTTAATTTGCAGTTAAATGTATCTAGTACTACCGTTCCCTTAATGTCTAGACACACAACTTCTACTGATTGAAACAAGCATTCTGTATTAAGGTTAATCAAGTGATCTTTTCTCAGCCCTTTATTCTGCTGCATTCACTTGCTACCTGTTCGTAGCCTCGAAGGTCTTTGACTAAACACTTGCACACTTTTTTAAAAAGTAAAAAGTTTTAGATGCCTTCTTTTAGTCATCCTCATACTGTATCTGAAAATTGTTGCATCACTGAGTTAACTGTACAGCTACAGCAGAGCATGAACAAACATCAACTTTGAACGCAATTGCTAATTTAAAGCAAATAGGATGCTGAGAAGCATTAGGTGCATTAGGAAACATTTTGTAAAACTAGACATAGACAACACAGATGGCATAGCAAAGCAGCATGTTAGCAGAACAGCAGCAGCAGCTCCAGTCCTCTGTCTTTTTCTGGAAACATTCAAACACAGTAATTAGTGTAGGTCACTCGCACTTTGGCAGCATTTAGAGCTCAGCATACTGTCACTGTAGTAATGAGCATAAAACAGAAAATAAAATATCATGTGTAGCACGCGATTACGTCATTACGCTGGCTGTGTAGACAGCTGGATTGTTTCAAACAGGAGCACATCTGTCCGCATGTGAGGCAGACAACTCTCACATGAAGCCCCGAACGCCTCCTGTTTAGACACACTGTTATGCTGAAAGCTGAACCCAGTTAAAAGTAACGACCTATCTTTCAACGGCTATTAACTCACTGTTTTGGTTTCCCATACTATAAGGTTGAGTCTCACTGCTATCATCAACCTCCCATATAAACCACAAGCAGCCAATTATATCAAAATTCTCGAAAGCGTGTATGCTACCTGCCGAGCACAAAACAGCAGAGAAACAGAGTAAACTAATGACTTCTGAAATTTGAACCTAACAGGCTAAAGGCTCTTTTTGGGCCAAACCACAACTAAAATGGAAGTATGTGTTAAAATTTGTAAGGAGGAGAGAAATACAACTCGGATAGGTTTCTGATGTTGCTCTGTGTCTGAGGGAAGTAGGTAGTTTTTTTGCTACGTAGGTTTTGGCAACTTAGCCATCTAAACCAGACCAGGTCTAATATGTCAGCGTTACCTTAGCGTCTCTCTGCCCTCTTGTGGTTTTAAATTGCTCAGTGCAGTTTTAAATAAATAAAGCTATTTTCCATCAGAAGAGGTGTAAAAGGCTGCACATTGCCTATTTAGTATTCAACATTTAAACAGAATGTTGAGCCGGTTATACATGTGCGCACTGTACATGTATTTGGATTTGAGTTTGTGTACTGTAGTCTTCTGATGTCCCCGACCTGCAGCTCCTCTAACCTCTCAGCTATAAAATAATTTATTAATGGACCCATGAAGCAGGAGGAAGACTGGGCCAATTAATACTGAGAAACAAAGCTGGCCTGTGGGGGAATGAGAGAGGGAGCTGAGGTCAAGGTGTGTGTGTGTGTGTAGGAAGTGCAGTAAAGCGGGGGAAGCGAGAGGAGTGGAGGGAGGAATAGGACAGTGAGGGGAAGAGCAAAGAAGGAGAAAGGGTGAGAAGGCACAAAACCAGCCAAAGCAGGGGGACACAGCATGAGAGGTAATGAAAAGTAAAGTGAGGAAGTAGAAAAGGAAGCCAGGGGAGAGGAAGGGAGGAGAACAAACTGAGACAGGTTGTTGGGAGAACAAGAGGTACAGGAGATAAAAGAAAGAAGAAAGAGGAGGGGGTGAAGAAAGTGGACAAGCATTTTGTTACTTTTCACTGTAAACGAGGATGTCTGGAGAGACACGTGACAAAGGACACAGTCAGTCACTATTAATTATTGAATACATTCTCTGGCTTCTTAGAGCGTATGCGAGCGTGAACTGGGCTGTTGTGTCTTTGTTTCCTCAGCGAACAAATTGAGACTGAAAAGTTGACTGAAAGAAGATTTGTCCAAGATTTGAAGCCTGTGTGCATCTCAGTTTGATTGGGTTTCTATTCCCTGATATCCAAACATTTTCTGAATATTACAAGAGAAAAACACTGTCCTTTTATTCCTCACTTTAGCCTATAGAACCAGTTTGTAAAATTACTTTCATTTGTTAAAAGACTCACATTCCTCAAGCAATTCTCTTTCCAGCTCCTGAAAACACATTTGTAATTCTTTCCTTCCCCTCTCCAAGTTCTTTATTAGGGGACCAAATAGCATTTGGTGGGTGAACACTGATCTGTATTCCTTCAGCTCTAATTAAATTTGTTCTGGTAACACAAAGGAGAAAACCCATCAACAAATAACAGCAAAACAAACAAGAGGGCTGCATGTATAAAACCAGACGCACAAACCTGCTTTGGGGCTGATTGTGTTCAAATGTGCTTGATAAAAAACAACTCTGCATGCTGAAAATGAGTAAATGAAGAGATTGGATTCAAGTTTGTTTTATGTTTTTTTTTCTACTGCTTGCTGTTGTGTTCATTCAACACAAGGGTGGAAATATAGATAATGTTGCAAATAAGCAGTATGACCACAAATTGCTTTTAGAGTGAGAGTTCAAATTGAGGATTTAATGTTTATTCTAGGCACCAGTAGCTCTGTTGTAATTTGTTGCGCTTTCCTCAGGTTACTGTCCAGTTTTTTTTATTAGTGAAAACCACACACAACAATCATTTGCTGTTACAAAGATTTTTTAAAACTAAATTACACTATTTGCAGGGCACTGCATGGAATGATGCATAGATAGCATATGCATAGATGCACATAATTAAATAGAACATTTATGCTTGTCACAGCTGTGTGAGATTGCTGTCTGTATCATCATGATCCTTACAAAGACTTTTAACCTTTGGCTTGTAAAAATAGGGTTATATTATTTCTTCAGACAATCTACTGAAATTGTGTTGCCTTGTGGCTCCCTAACAAAGTTTGACCTGTGTTATCACAAATCTGGGTACAAGCACAAATGCAAGTACAGGTTTTCAGAGCACACAAACAAATTTTTGCAATTTTGGTGACTAGAGGCTCAAATGCAATCACACACAAAAAGCTTACCAGTGCTGCCTTCTAGATATTACATTTATACGTACTATATTTATAATGCTGTTTGCCTTTCCAGAGGGTTTCCTATAATGTTTTGTATTTTGTCCTTTAGTGTTTTGTTTGCAACAGCCTATTATGGCAGACAGCCCCTCAGCATGAACAAAACTGCTAAAGTTTAAAGCAAAAAAAAAAAAAAAAAAAAAAAAAAAAGCATCACGAAAAATGTGGTATTGTCATGCGAAGCAGTTATTTATTTATTTACGTGTATTCATCTTGATGACTTCAGCTCCATAATCAGTCACTGCCCATCCCTGATCTGATCATGGTTTTACAGTTTTAAACTCGTGTAAAATATGTCTTGTCTCTTGCTTCAAGTCATGTTGACTTTTTCAGTATTTAACAAAGGCCACAATCTTTCTGCAAGAGCCAAACTCTAACCTTAAAAAAGTTTATTCAAGCTTTAGTTGCTGTTAGCAGATATCGCATTTAAGGAGCTGAGACTGTATTTTAACAGCAGATATGATGGGGAAAACAAATGACATATATAGTCAGTGAATGTTTTGCAAATGCATTAACCTTTTTCCATTGAGTAGATACATTTATTATATTTCCCCATAAAAGATAGTTTTTTTTTTTTCCAAAATACATTTGCTGTTAAAAATTAGTAGTATATAAACACCATTTCCAGGAGACAGGGTTGTATTAGCAGCTGTTAAGAGTTGAGATAGGCTTCAGTAACTTTACATTAAATCCCTTTTAGTAAAAACAGCAGTTTCCGAATGACAAAAACAAATATTAACAATTGTGTTCTTCACAGGTGGAAGTGCAGACCAAAATTAATACCAAAATTCAGTTGGACTACCTGCATTGACACTGTTTCACCACAATTACCAAACAATTCTTCCAGTATCACTGGGCTTTTGCCAGCATGAAAATACAGACCTTTATCTCTTTTATTTCCTTTATTTTGTCAATTACCTTCAGCCCCTCTCTAATAGGCTTAGCTACTCAGCCACTAGCTAATGGAGACTTCATCAGAGCTCACACTGACAAATCTGAACTCAAATCAATCTGAGAGAGCCTCGGCTAAACTAGTGCACAGTGGGATTCGTTTGATCTCCTAGGCATCTTACTGGTGGACATGAGTAGAAGAAAGTGGCCTCCATTAGGACAGAGCAGAAAATGAAGAGAACTCAGACTTGCGCCATGCTCATTGGGTATACACAGAGGTACAGAGGGACCATTTGTGCAAAAAGAAAAAAAGGTGTGGTTGTTTGTGTACACTGAGGAGTATACTGTATATCTACAATGATGATGAAAACCATTGTACAAATTGTGTTACTGACTTCTGCATTTGTGTGGAGTAAAAAGAGAATATGAGCATGTTTGAATATGTGCTTATGTGTATTCTGACTGCAAAAATGCAAAGTGTTCTAATTGTCCAGCATGTCCAAACTTTTGTGGACACAGTGTGTGTAGTTCATTACTGTGACAATTTCTGCTCCATTCATACAGACAGAAAGTAAGTGCCTACAAGTACCAGTATGCGCTGTAACTCAACCAAACTTGTACGTACAAATATTCCATTTGCGCAAGTTACATCCCTCTTTGCTCTCAGCTCGACTCTTCTCTTTGCTCCATGTGTCTCGTCTCATCTCCAGTTTCTCTGTCTCTCTCTCGCAGTTAAATGCCTGTCACTCCTTCCTTTCTATTCCTCTTCCCAGCTTTCCTTTGCTCTACTTCCCTCTCCCCTCCATCTGGGTCTAGCCTCACTATACCAGCTAATCAGTGTCTAATCTCACTTTTAATTCTCCTCCTATTAACCTCTTGCTATCGTTTGTTTTACCACTACCCCCTCAAACGCACACACATACTTAAATTGCCTTCTGAGCTAAATTGCGGTTTATTTCCACATCATGACAGAGATATGCTGAGTTAATTACAGGGCGCAAATGAACATCACAGTAGAGGGAGGAGGCAAGGGGAGGGAATGGATGACTATTACATGTAAAGGAAAGCTCATACTGCCAGCTAATAATGCTTTTCCAGATGACACCAGAACTGGATCCACATCTTTTTTTCTTTTCTTTTCTTTTTTTTTTTTTTTTTTGTTTTGCCTCTTATTAAAATGAAGTCAAATTTCAATCAGTGTTCAGCACAAGCTAAAAGATGTGAATGATACGACTTCCATTTTCAGTTTTCTTTTCTGTGTTTTTTTACTTGTTGGATTAGTGTTCATTTTAACAACAGATGAAAGTCCCACATTCTAACAAACACATGCTTTATAAATTTTGCATCTGCGATTGCTTCTAAATCATTAATCCCAGTAATGCTGCACAAGCAATCAGTTGCATTCTTGGCTCCAAATGAGAGTTCCTGTGGTGCAACTTGCAGACGTAAGATGCTTTTTGTGAATATTTCTCAGATATAATTTGGCAATAAGCGTTTGTTGTACCTGTGTTTTATAGCGTCAGGTGGATTGAGAGGAGCAGGTAGACTTTACTACTCTCTAGTAAAGCTACACACATCACTAGCCACAAGTGCATCACACACTTTGGTCAACAAACACACCAAAACCATCACATTCTCTGCACATTATGACAGTTGACTGTGCTTTGCATGCTTCAGCTTCATTTACAAAAATAGGGCTCAAATCTGTGGTAAGGCTTCTTCAGCCTTAAAATTCAAATAAAACTAAAATTTGCTCTAAATGTTTTGTGTTTATAGTCTTGTCAGGAATCTATATCAACATCAGATTTTTAATTTTATAGAAAGTACTTGGGTCAAGTGCTTCCATGAGAATATACAGTCTAAATGGTGAACTAAATTTTATACTGTATCATTAGGATACGTGTTTGTGGACATATTTTAAACTTGAATACCTTGATTTAAAAAAAAGGTAACTGTATTTCTTGTGAAGATGTGAGGATCTCCTATAGAGGAGTAACATAAAATATACTCAGTAATTTTGATTCATGGTTAATGTTGTGCTCTTGGTTCTTTGATATTACTTTCTTGCCCATCAGTCCCATTAAGGATGAAATACACAAAGAGTTAGATGATCTTCCTCTATCATGTGCTTACTGAAACAATGAATATAGTCAAGGTTTATTAAGACTGTGAATTTACTTCAACTTTGTAGGTCTGTGTTAACTGAAACTGCTTGTGACCTTTCTACTGCACCTGAAATATAGTGCAAATTGTATACAGATGAAAACAGGCCCCAACAGCTACATGTAATAAATGCTAACACACGTCAACTCTGACATTTAAATGTAATGAAAACACAACAGTCTGTAAATATAATTAAAGAATGTTTCATGAAATTAACTTGTTAAAAGGAAGCAGCACCTTGCTCTGGTTGAATATGGAACGATCACATGCGATCCATGTGGCAGCTTATCGGTAGTAGCTGACAAGGTACAAGTAACATCACTTTTCAGTATTCCGAAGAGCTCCTGGAAATGAAAGCCCCCACTGCTTTGAAAACTCATATTTACCACGTGCAGCAGGGTGCAAAACCTAAGCATGGACAAGTCTACAAACAGATAATGTTTTGAACCATAGAGAAGTACTCAACAAATATACAATTTATTTGTTTCCAATACGTCAATATCTTGTTTTCTTGCAATTTGGTTTGAAAATGTATAAAATATTTTCAATATTAGATGTACCTTCTCCATAAATCTACTTTTTCTTTGGCCTTAACTTATTTTTCCACAGTACAGCTTGGATGTAAATATATATCCAAGTAACTTGGCCAACTTGGCACCTAAAGTCAGAGATGCTTTGCATTGAGCTCTGCTATTGAAAGCTCTGTCACTCAATCACAATCATTGTGCAGAAATATTGCTTGTGATAAAGTTTTATTTTTCCACAGGATTGTAGGTAGTTTATGACACATTTTTAACTCACTGGGAAGTGAAAATAACACAAAATAAATAAATGTAAACCTAAATAAATCATTGCAAGGCGTGCACTTGGTCTCCATTAACTTATGAAAGACTATTTTCACCTATACACAATCCACTAGTTTTACCTGGGAATTCTGATATAGGTCCACGAATTTTATATGGTAGATATGAATGACTTTCTTTTATATTATGCAGCAGTGAGCTCTGCAGAGATGCTGCAATCAAAACCATGACAGCTCTAAAGATGGTAAATGACATTTTTAATGTGCTCGTACTTTAATAATACAAGACGACTATTTTAAAAATGTATTGATGAATAGCCAAACAGTGTAACACTCTGTTTCTGAATGTCAATGAAACAGTCACAATAGTAAATTGATAGATTTTTATTCACCTGTCTCTACAACTGATTATTTTATGTATTTCGCACTTTGAGTCAGATAGTTAGGTTTCATGATGTGTAAAATATTTCATATCTTGTTTCACATCTTTGGGGGCTGAAGTGAGCTTCCGGGAGGAGGCTTGGCAGAGGGGACCCGTGAGGATGTGAGCTGGCTGGCGGCCAGGCAGACAGGTGATCCTGGATACAGGTGTGAGGCAAAGCTGGCAGGTAGGCAAACAGACTGATTAGATGGGCAAAGCAGGTAGATTTTCTGGAGTAAAAGCTAGAAGCATGGCACACAGACAAACCGTGGATAGCACAACAATCCGGTGCAGACAGTTGGTGCAGGGTTCTTGTAGTGAAGTGGTGATGGCGTGAAGACAGGCAGGTGTGCTGATTCCTGATGATGGGCAGGCTTAGAGAGAGAGAGAGAGAGAGAGAGAGAGAGAGAGAGAGAGAGAGAGAGAGAGAGAGAGAGAGAGAGAGAGAGGGCAAGGTGGGGGAGGGGAACGAACAGACATACACACAAAACTGAAACGCATCAAGCGCACCTCACTCATACTGAAAGGGCTGAAAATAACAGAAGCGCACTCAGGCAGGCAGGTGTCACAGAGGAGACATTGTGACATAACTTGTCTGCTAATAATCTTACTGAGAAATACAACAGGTCATTCAACAACAGACAGGCTGCTGCAGTAAAACAGTCCAGAACAGGCCCTTGATATTACGGGAAAGAGCAAAGATTTCCCATTATCTATGTAGATACATACACTGCTGAGTATTCACTGAATCTATGAGATTGCATTATACAGTGTTCTACTTATAATATTATGACATATTTCTGTGCGCATCCATACATATTGTGAGAAAATGGGCAGATAAGGATAAACATCATTTTGATTTGAGGGCTGTAGACACATTTTTCTCACACCCTCTCTCTCTTTTCTTTGTGAACATACATGGAATACTGGCCATGAGTTTAAGTGAGACTTTTATGTCAGAGAGGGACATTCAATTCTCCTAGTTCACATAAACAGCGGGATATAGGTGACATTAAAACAGCTGTGGACAGATCACCTCAAAATGAAAGAGACCACCATGGTTAGCCCCTCTGAGGGGCCTATTTTCAATATCGCCAACTTGCTTTTCTTCAG